>NC_052152.1:148318129-149048988 GCF_902713615.1 Scyliorhinus canicula | reverse complement strand
AAACTATATGGGACTGAAATCATATGATGATCATTGTCCAACCTTTTTTTGCAAAGTTTTCTCCAACTCTGTTCTCTCCTATACATCTACATGTTCTGTACATCTACATATTAATACTCTGGACTCTGTTTTTGATCTTGTTAGTCATTCTTCAGTTGTCTTCTTGTTTTGTGGGTTGTCTGACACTTTTTTTTCCTTCGGAGCAAGGGAAGACAATTTTAAAAACCTACTATTGTCATGGAAGCATCTCACTATGACATCATCTACACCATGGTGATGAGAGGTGGAAGTGAAATATCTATTTAAATGCAATGTTATTGAAAACTAGCAGAAGTCCTTTTTGTAGCCAAAGTGAGCTGAGAGACTAGTTTTCAGTAAAGACAATGGTCCCAACAGTGGCGGGCATCTGGTTATAAGGTCATAGGGCGTGATCGGACAGCCTCGTTGCGCCTGACTCGGTGACGAGACAAGGCTGATAAATCTCTAAATAGGCCTCTAGCGAGATTTGAGATGGTCTAGCGAGCTAATGGGATCTCACAAGACGTCACACCCCAGCGAACCTGAGATCCAGATTTACATATTTACGTGAGCCATTAGGCTCAGTTCATTTTGACTGCATCTGTTTATCCTGAGGCTTGGGATTGAACGTCCATACCTGGCAGACTTCGTCATGGCGCCGTTTAGCACTAGCCCACACAAACGTGGACCAGGAGTAATGACAACTGGGGGGGTCACCCAGGCCATCAGAGGCCCTGAATAGCTGGGCTATGGGCAGGATGGTACCCTGGCAGTGCTAGTGCCAAGGTTCCTGGCTGCCAGATTACCCATGCCAGAGATCAGGTCCGGTGGTGCCCTGCCCTTAGAGGTGCGGTGAAGGAGGGGGGCCGGAGAACACCCTAAGGGGTATGTTGAGTGGGTCTGGAGGCTGCAGTGAGATGCTGAAGGGGCTGAGAGGGGAGCATTTAAAATTGCACCCCAATATTTTCTTGTACTGATGAACTGAACTTGTCAGTGGAGGAAGTGAGGTCTTGGCACAACGTTCCTCACCAAGGCGAAAATAAATAAAGCCCCATTTCGTAATGGGGCCATTCTTGGCGCTGCATCCTGCTATTTGCACCCAAAACAGGACTTTGTTTACATCACGCCCATAGATTTTTTACAGTATGGAAAGAGGCCATATGGTCCATCTTGTCCACGCCAGCCATCAAGAACCTATCTACTCTAATCCCATTTTTGTGGGCAGGACAGGAGGAATGTGTGGAGAGCGGCCAAAGGTTCATTGACTTGTGGTCGCTCTCCAAATTTTCCCATCCCACCAGCAAAGATGCCCACCATGGACAGGACCAGAATCCTGCCGACATTTCAGCGTTTGGAGCGGTTATCTTCTACATAAATTAGTTTCCTGGCATCCAGATGTTGAGAGATAGTGATTAATTAGGAGAAGAATAAAGCAGCATGAATGTTATTGGTGCCACAGCTTTGATGCATTTTGGCTACATTTATAAGTTAATTGAACCTCTTTCGAAGCTATGTGCCAGTTCGTGGCTTGGTGGAGGAGGTCGGACAAACTGCCTCGACCACTTCCTTCCAGGAAGTTTGAAGCGCTCTCTTTTGGAAACTCTGGCTCTCGCTGCCCAGCAGGCAGAACCTCCAGGCCCTTAGTTATGACGGGCGATATACAGCAGATCAGGTGCAACTTCGGAAAGTTACTATTCTCAGGCTGTTTCTCCTTCCACCATCTTCCAATATTGCGTGACAATGTTTGAAATACTTCAGGCAGAACAATGTTCTGTTCCCGCAATAATAGAACAAAGAACAAAGAAAATTACAGCACAGGAACAGGCCCTTCGGCCCTCCCAGCCTGCGCCGATCCAGATACTTTATCTAAACCTGTCTCCTATTTTCCAAGGTCTACTTCCCTCTGTTCCCGCCCATTCACATACCTATATATTATATTCATATAATAAGTGAATGATTTGCGAACTGAGGTTCCTGGAATTAAATTGTAGCGGATTATCAGTGGTTTTATGTTGGTGAGTGTTAAGATCCCCTTGTGCAAATCCACCAATGGGAGGATAATCCATGTTTAATGTGCAAATGGCATAAGTCCTTCTGTGGTTAATCTTTAATTGACAGCATTCAGAGAGGATCATTGTTGTGATACCTTCTCTCAATGGTCTGTTTCAACAAATGTTTAATCTTTCAACATGATTAAAATTAATCGCATTTTATTGTACTACTGGCACGATCTACCGGCCGCTCCTGAGTTGGGGCATTGAGTAGGTCTGAGGGTCACGTCGGTGTGTTGAGAGATTTGGGCACCATTTAAAAATGCTCGTTGGAGCTCCTCAGTGTAGGAAATGACGCTAAAGTGTGGTCTCAGGCAGAGTTCCCAATTGGGGTCCAAAGTAGTAACAGGACGCCATTCAATAGTGGCCCTGCTAATCCTATCCAGAATGAACTCTGATTTTTTTTCTGTTAGATTACGCCCAAAATAAACATAGGAAAAATATCTAATTTTCAATAACTTTTTAAATAACAATGATTCAGTCCATTATTCCACTTTGTTTTCTTCAGTGGTAGGTCAACTGAAATGTTACGTTGGAATTTTGTTAGATCAGGGTTTCAATGGATAAAGCAATGTAGGGTTAATTTAATGGAGCTACTGATCATCTATGATTCAATAAAACGGCAGAACCGTCTCAAAGGGCTGACTGGCCTACTCTGATTCATACATTCCTAAAGTGGGTTATTATTTCAAATTAAAATTTAAAAGGGAGGAATGTTGAAACAGTGGAGTGTGCATGCTGTGAAGGGTACATGTTTCTTGAACATTTACTGCTGTAGTATTCTGACACACATGGCATGCATTTATCATTTGGGTCCTCATTTCTTTACTGTAAACATATCATGACTTTTTTGTGCTGGATAAATCATTATACTTACATATATGGTGCAATTTGCAGCTACATTAGCTAACTGACAGAAGGAGACAAATATAATGTAATCATTATAGGTATTTTACAAAGTGAAGACTGCTTAGAAATGTCAATACTCTTGGGTTTCCATCAGTCAGTTCCAATAAATCTTAATACTTCATTAAGTCAAGAGAGTTTCATTTATAGCAGATTACATATGGAAGATGTTTTCACTAAACAGCATGAAGGGATCGAATCGTGCTTCAATTCTACCTTGGAGCAAATACAAAATTGTGAATTTAAAAAAAAAGTCAGATACATACTTTCAATGTTAATTTAATCCTTCACATATCCTGAATGGGTTTGCTTGTCTATGGGGTTCAGTAACAAAAGTTCTGATTGGCAGCATAACTTCGTGGCTGATATACAGGGCGAGGGTCTCTGGCCTCCCCGCGGTTTGTTTTCAGCAGAGGGAGGCGGGCTGCCACTGTCATTGGGATTTCCGATTGAATCCACCCCATACCGTCGGGAAACCCTTCGGGAGCCGTGCACTGTCAGCGGGACCTGAAAATCCCACCGGTGTGAACAGTCGGAAGATCTCACCCATAATTTGCATTGTATGTTGACTGCATAACCTTTATGATGTAATCATTTAATTAATCTTATTCACTGGAAAGCCATCTTTAATGTTGATTGTCAGCCAACAGCAGCGCAGTTTAACAACAACAGTTCAAAATGGCTGTGTGAATTTATAATCTTATGTTTTTTTCTTTATTTGTTCATGGGATGTCGGTTTTATTGGTCAGGCAAGGATTTGTTGCCCATCTCCAATTACCCCTGAGCTGAGGGGTTTGTTCGGCCACTTCAGAGGAAAGTTAAGTATCAACCACATTACTGGTCTGGAGTCACATAAATGCCAAAATGGCCATCAGTAAACCAGATGGGTTTTTACGAAAATCAATGATGGCCACCATTACAGATTTAATTAGTTGAATATAAATTTCACCAGCTGCCATAGTGGGATTTGAAGTCACTTCACCAGAGCATTAGTTTGGGCCTCTGGATTACTAGCACACTTGCAATACCATTACGCCACCATCGCCCCTATTTAAATTGACCCCTGGAGAGACATTTTCAGTTATTAACCCGTTGGGCTAAAGAAGCAGCTTTAGCCTTCAGCACTGGCGCAACTTATGTAACTACAGACCACACAAAAGTGGTAAGTAATTGATTGATCGAGTTAACCTGCCATATGTTTTTTTTTCCTTTTTTGTTATAAATTTAGATTACCCAATTATGTTTTCCAATTAAGGGGCAATTTAGCGTGGCCAATCCACCTACTCTGCACATTTTTGGGTTGTGGGGGTGAAACCCACGCAGACACGGGGAGAATGTGCAAACTCCACACAGACAGTCACCCAGAGCCGGGATCGAACCTGGGACCTCAGCGCTGTGAGGCGGTTGTGCTAACCACTAGGCCACCGTGCTGCCTAACCTGCCATATGTAAGCTCTTTGGAGAGCCATGTTGTTCAGAGGACAGCATTGCAATAAATCCCTGAAGGAGAGTAATGGAGAACACCTCATGGCCAATCAAATCACCAAAACTGCATCTTCAGGGATTCAATGGCTGCTCATTGGTGGTCTTTGTGCTGAGGTGGCAGTGGTGACAGTGCCTCTGTTCTGCATAGGTGTCAGCAGCCATTTCTTCAATGGATAACCTTTATCTCCTAGCAACCATACTCATAAGTGCTCTGGTGGTATCAACAGCTATGGCACTTTGATTGCCTCAGGGTAAAGGCATCATGGCCTTTGGCAGGAAATCTTTTGCACACGTGCGTAAAATGCTTGTACTGGTTGCACACCATCTGGACAATGATGGAGTGGAATTCCTTTCAAATGATAAATGCCCATAGCTGCTCAAACCAGGAATTTATGGCCACATGGGAATTCTGGCAGAAAGAGAAAACCCATGGCCCACTCGGCTGAGTGGCCCCATCAGTCTAGAAGACAATATTTTCTGACTGCCCCACCGTGCAGATATCTCATCTCCTTGGACGTGCTGGTGACCCAGCATATTTCCCTTGCATCAGCCCTGCAACGAGCTTCAAGTGGTTCTTCATTAACTCCCTCAATTGACCACCTGCGACTTTTAGGGGGTTTGCCACAATCACCCAACAAAATGGCTGGAATTGGGGGAGCAGGTCTGGAAACTGGCAGGCTGTTTGGCGCTGTGATTGCTTCGGCACACTAGCCTCTGAACCCATCATTGCCTTGAATGAAAATTCTGCCTGTTGTGGTTTCAATCTGAACTTGTCAGGAGTAGAGCCTTACAAAATGACATCAACAAAGCTACTCAAATAACATTTATTTTAACAGGAAATAACATGAGAAGAAGGTGAACTCGACATGCCCATGTGTCTCTTCAGATCAGTTGCCAGCAAGTAGACACTATAGAAAAAGGTGGACTGACAGGAATAGTGAAATGAAAATGAAAATCACTTATTGTCACGAGTAGGCTTCAATGAAGTTATTGTGAAAAGCCTCTAGTCGCCACAGTCCGGTGCCTGTTCGGGGAGGCTGGTACGAGAATTGAACCATTATGCTGGCCTGCCTTAAAAGCCAGTGATTTAGCCCAGTGTGCTAAACCAGCCCCAGTGGTGTCAGTTACTGTAGTCTCCTGGGGCTTATTTGAAAATCCATGGGGATTAGAGAATAAATTTGTTCCCCTTAAATTGTCCCTGGCCCTTTACTCTTTCTATTTTTGGCGTGATGTAATGGCCTCGTCGATTCCGACTTGACGATGCAATAAGGTTGTTAAATCGCACGGGATGCCTCTCGCAAGATTTGCGATGCTTCAAACGCCTCACGAGATCTAATGACATCTCCGCGACTTCACGATCTGGAGCTCGCTGGACACAATCCAGATTAACATATTTTAATTAACCATCAGGCTCATTTAATTATGCCTGTGCCAGATTCTCCAAGGCCCGGTAACGGACACCCGCACAAGGGAGACTTCACCATCGTACCATTTAGCACTGGTCCACACAAACATGGTAAGAAGTCTTACAACACCAGGTTAAAGTCCAACAGGTTTGTTTCAAACACGAGCTTTCGGAGCACGGCTCCTTCTTCAGGTGAATGGAAAGGCTTGTTCCAGAAATGTTTATATAGACACAGTCAGAGATGCCCCGGAATGCGAGCACCTGCAGGCAATCAAATCATCAAAGATGCAGAGAGAGAGGTAACTCCAGGTTAAAGAGGTGTGAATTGTCCCAAGCCAGTTCAGTCGGTAGTCGGGATCTGGGATTCATGTCGCATTACATTCGGCCCCCACCAACAAGCCTGGACTTGCAGAGGCCTACCGACTGAACTGGCTTGGGACAATTCACACCTCTTTAACCTGGAGTTACCTCTCTCTCTGCATCTTTGATGATTTGATTGCCTGCAGGTGCTCGCATTCCGGGGCATCTCTGACTGTGTCTATATAAACATTTCTGGAACAAGCCTTTCCATTCACCTGAAGAAGGAGCCGTGCTCCGAAAGCTCGTGTTTGAAACAAACCTGTTGGACTTTAACCTGGTGTTGTAAGACTTCTTACTGTGCTCACCCCAGTCCAACGCCGGCATCTCCACATCACACAAACATGGACTAGGCGCAATAGCACCCGGGGATCTCCCAGGCAAGCGGTGGCCCCTGGGTGGTCAGGCTCTGGGGAGGTTGGTACTCTGGCACTCACGCTGACACCTGGCACCTTGGCACTGTCAGCCTTGCACCTTGGCACTGCCAAGGTGCCCGGGTGCCAGGTTGTCCATGCCAGGGCTTGGGCCAAGGGGTGTCCTGCCTTTAAGAGGTGAGGTGAGGGGGGGGGGGCTCAAGGACCCCCTAAGAGGTAAATAGGGGCACTAGGGGGATCTGGAGGCCAGGGTGAGGTGTCTGGGGGAGTCCGAGAGATCGGCAGCATTTAAAAATGGCACCACAATCTCTTCCTACCCTGACCCTTCCTACCCTACCCACAAGGATCTGTTTTGGGGCCACTGCTGTTTGTCGTTTTTATAAATGACTTAGAGGAGGGCGTAGAAGGATGGGTGAGTAAATTTGCAGATGACACTAAAGTCGGTGGAGTTGTAGACAGTGCGGAAGGATGTTGCAGGTTACAGAGGGACATAGATAACCTGCAGAGCTGGGCTGAGAGGTGGCAAATGGAGTTTAATGCAGAAAAGTGTGAGGTGATTCATTTTGGAAGGAGTAACAGGAAGGCAGAGTACTGGGCTAATGGTAAGATTCTTGGTAGTGTGGATGAGCAGAGAGATCTCAGTGTCCATGTACATAGATCCCTGAAAGTTGACACCCAAGTTGATCGGGTTGTTAAGAAGGCGTACGGTGTGTTAGCTTTTATTGGTAGAGGGATTGAGTTTCGGAGCCATGAGGGCATGTTGCAGTTGTACAAAACACTGGTGCTGCTGCATTTGGAGTATTGCGTGCAGTTCTGGTTGCCGCATTATAGGAAGGATGTGGAAGCATTGGAAAGGGTGCAGAGGAGATTTACAAGGATGTTGGCTGGTATGGAGGGAAGATCTTATGAGGAAAGGCTGAGGGACTTAAGGCTGTTTTCGTTAGAGAGAAGAAGGTTAAGAGGTGACTTAAATGAGGCATACAAGATGATCAGAGGATTAAATCGGGTGGACAGTGAAAGCCTTTTTCCGCGGATGGTGATGGCTAGCACGAGGGGACATAACTTTTAATTGAGGGGAGCTAGATATAGGACAGTTTTCAGAGGTAGGTTCTTTACTCAGAGAGTAGTAAGGGTGTGGAATGCCCTGCCTGCAACAGTAGTTGACTCGCCAACATTAAGGGCATTTAAATGGTCATTGGATAAACATATGGACGATAAGGGAACAGTGTAGATGGGCTTTAGAGTGGTTTCACAGGTCGGCGCAACATCGAGGGCCGAAGGGCCTGTACTGTCCTATGTCCTAGTTTCTATGACGGGTTGACCTCGCCAGTACAGGAACAAGGTAGGTGTGGCCTCGGCAGGGGTTTCCCGACCGAGGCTAAAAAAAAACACAATTGAGTCCCGTTTGATACCAAGAAAGACCCCGCCAAACGTGCTCAAAACGGAACTCTGTTTTTTTGTGCGTTAAATCGCACCCTTTATCTTTCCCAGGAGTAGGAAATAGTTTAAATGATGTGAAAAATGTGGGATGAAATGGGATGTGTTGATGGACCATTTGGTTTCTTCCTGTCTTTCTTTGTATCTTCATATGTAACTCTTTCTTGTCACATTCCCTGCCATTCTTTCCTCACCCCCAACAGCCACCTTCGCTCAGATGCTCAGTCCCTTCCATTATTCATGACTTTTCTTCCTTCAGGATGGCAGCAACAATTCTTTCTTTCTGGAATTTCAGCTCTCTTCCTCGCGGTAACTCTCTGCTTGACTGTGCTGTCAAAGAACAAAACCAGGGCAGCACGGTAGCATGGTGATTAGCATAAATGCTTCACAGCTCCAGGGTCCCAGGTTCGATTTCAGGCTGGGTCACTGTCTGTGCGGAGTCTGCACGTCCTCCCCGCATGTGCGTGGGTTTCCTCCGGGTGCTCCGGTTTCCTCCCACAGTCCAAAGATGTGTGGGTTAGGTGGATTGGCCATGCTAAATTGCCCGTAGTGTCCTAATAAGTGAGGTTAAGGGGGGGGTTATTGGGTTACGGGTATAGGGTGGATACGTGGGTTTGAGTAGGGTGATCATGGCTCGGCACAACATCGAGTGCCGAAGGGCCTGTTCTGTGCTGTTCTATGTTCTATCTCAAGGCTGCGCTCGGTGTATGTCATTTCTGGCATTGAACGTCGGGAAACCCCTGCAGAGGCCGCACCTACCTTTTTCCTGTACTGACAAGATCAACACGTGGGGTAGGAAGAGATTGGGGTGCCATTTTTAAATGCCGCCCCGATCTCTCAAACCCCCTCCCCTCCTCAGACACCTCACCCTGGCCTCCAGACCCTCCTACTGCCCCTACTTACCTCTTAGGGGGTCCTTGAGCCCCCCCCCCCCTCACCTTTTAAAGGCAGGACACCCCTGGGCCCAAGGCCTGGCATGGACAACCTGGCACCAGGGCACCTTGGCTGTAGTGGCTGACTCGAGAGCGATAGTCCCTTCTGCAGCTAGCACAGATGAGTCGCGTGGGTCTGAAGCCAACCAATGGGTATTTCCCACCCGTTGGCTGCCTTTTCTGCCATTTGGTAATTTCCTTTGTCCTCTACTTTTTCCGCATCCTTCCTGACTGCTTGTATCCAGGCTCCCCGATTTGCAACAAGGATTTCCCATGAATCGACTCTAATCCTGGTCAACTTGAGGTTTCACTTGCAGACATCCTTCTATCATAGACGTGGGCGGCCTGTGGGCCTCACACTGACAGCAAACGCACCATACAGCATGCCTTTGGGAAGCTTACATACAGTTTATATGACCCAGCCTATATAATCCAGCCAATATGAGGTACAATATAACAGATGGATAATAGCAGTCAGCTCTGGAAGCTACTTCCAGCTGGGCAGATAGATGTAGGTACAGAGACAATGTGACAAGGGAATTGGAACTTAGATGTCTGTTGCATAAAAGGCACATTCAATTCTAAAAGGCAAATCAAATACAAGACAATTAAATCTATACACATCTGTTTTGGCAAAACAAAAACCAGAGACATTTATATGACAACAACTGGACTACGGAAAGGAGCTTCTCACAGTTAAAGACTAAATTATATTAGGTTAAGAGATGCGTAGGTGGATGTCATTTGGACGTGGTGAAATGTAACATTTTATGATGCTCAGTGACACCTTCAGTGTTTCTAAAAATCAATCTATTTCAGTGAAATTTCTATCTGGAGAAGTGCCAGTGCATTCAAACTCCTGAGCAAAGTTTAATATCTGAATCTCAAATTCTCATTGTTAATAAAAAGAGGGAGAAATCATTTTATGATTTTAAAATAAAACATAATTTTTACTCAGCGTAGCGCGACTGAATTTTCACTGCATACTTTCCAGAGTGGTGTCAATACTAGATTCCATTATATTTCCAGTAATCTTCTGGATGACAACTGGGCCCCATGAAAGTTTTGCAGATTTTGTATCTGACATCAACATTAAGAAAGCTTCCTCCTGCTCTCTTTCTTCCCCATAGCAACCTCAGAAGGCTTCCTCCTTGCACTAAAATACCAATCCCATTTCTAATAAGAGCCTTCCGTATTCAGTCTCTCTGACTGTGACTGTCCAATTAGTGGCAATCACTGGTGCATTCTAGATAGTATTTGTGCTGATTTGAGACTGTCCAAACTGATTTTACTCAGCACATTAAGCGTCGCCAAGAGATTAAAGAATTTTCATCCCATCAGTCTGAGCTGAATTTAAACTCGAGGCAGGCATAATAGTATTGTCATTCAGCCCACCGTGAGGTTTTTTAAAAAAGTATTTGATCGTCTTATGAAAAAAAAAATGACTTTGTTGTTCACATCGCCACACCACATAAAAGTAGCAAACAGAAGAGCAACATGCTGGTCCTGGTTCACTCAGCTGTTCCCAATGCTGATGTGCTGCTTGTTGGACTGCAAGCAACAGTACATATTTTCAGGCTTTCAGACTTTTGACAACACCATTGCTAAAACCCACTGCTATCAGAACTCAGCTACGGTGAGGCACTGTTTGGCTGTTCCAACATTCTGTGCCACAGAGTAAGGGGCTGCTGCTCTTTACCCTCGGCTTTCCTCAAAATTACGTTTTTGAGTTTGAAAATCCAACCCATCAATTGGGCGAGTGAGCCATCTCAGACTGGTTTGTCTCAAGAACTATTGTGAATAGCACTGAGGGACAATGTGAGAATAGGCCAACTATCTTTTCTTGCAGATGATGTGGAATAAAGGGAGATAAAGGAGGAAAAATAAATATCTTAAAGGAATGATAAATATATTTCAGTTTTCAGAATAGAATATTAATTATTGGTACATGTACAAAATTATGAGGGAACGAGATAGGATAAAATTATTTCCCTTGGCGGAAAATTCTAGAACCAGGGGCATAGATTTAAGATACGTAGAGAAGGTGTAGAGGGGACATGAGGAAGAAGTTACATAGAGGGTAGTGGGAATTCGCTGCCTAAGTTGGTGGAGGCAGAGACCCTAAATTCTTTTTAAAATTAACTGGATCTGCACCTTAAGGTCTGTAAGCTGCAGGGCTATGGACCGGGTGCAGGAAGGTGGGATTAGATTGGATTTACTTGAACAAGATGGGCTGAATGGCCTCGTTCTGTGCTATAACTTTTCTATGGTTCTACGAGTACTGATTTGGTTGACAGTCCAGCAGGCAAGGCACTCTGCGGCACACAATAGTAGGGCGGCACGGTGGGACAGTCGTTAGCACTGCTGCTTCACAGCTCCAGCGACCGAAGTTCAATCCCGGCCTCAGGTAATTATCTGTGTGGAGTTTGCACTTTCTCCCCATGTCTGCATGGGTGTCCTCCGGGTGCTCCGGTTTCTCCCCACTGTCCAAAGGTGTGCAGGTTAGATGGATTGGCCACGCTAAATTTTGCCTTAGTGTCCAAAAGGTTAGGTAAGGTTACTGGGTTACGGGAATAGGGTGGAAGCATGGGCCAAGATAGGGTGCTCTTCCAAAGGGCCAGTGGAGGACGGGGCAAATGGCATCCTTTTGCACTGTAAATTCTATAATCCATCAAGGAATGGATCTAGAAAAAATATGAAATACAATGTTTTCTCAAATGTGAAATAGAGAAATGTCAGAAGGCTTCATGTAACAAGGTTCCACATTATGTTTGAGTTGTTTCCAGTTTGTAGTTTCTTCGGTCTGCGACAGCTCTCCTAAAATCTTTAATGAAGGAAGAGATCCATTCGAATAGCTCCTGTGAGTCTCGATTCTGTGGTTCTCCAAACTTAACCTAGCAACAATATTGACAGAAGCATATCTGAGGTAATTTTATCATCGAAAGCGAGCAGTGCAACTAAATAAGAAATGTCACAAGTAATATTACCAAGACGGAATTGTAGAGTTTCTTCATTTCGTCACATTGCTTAGTCAAGTCAGACAATTCAGCTTCATATTTTTGAATTAAGGCCTGGAAAAAAAATAAGATAGGATATTCTATTGCAAAGCATTCTTCAGGCAAGGTTTCAGGAAACTAGAGAAAGATTGTTTCTTTGTGGTGAAATCCATTTTTGAATTTCAGCCAAAGCAAATATCCTCTTGCTGATTTATTGTCTTGCAGCTGCAAGGATTCTTTAGTTTCTCAAACCATATCTGAAATTGCCCAAATCTGATGGGCTAGGTATTATAACCCCAAAGGAGGTTGCGGGATCAGGACCATACGGTCTCTCATGGCCTCCCCGGAATATGAACTTCCTCTTTAAGGGGGCGGGACTTCCCCTTCAAGGGGGTGGGGCACCCCCTTAAGAAGGAGAGCCCCAGCTGCATAAAAACCGTGCCTGGCTGCAGGTCGAGGAAGGAAACCCTTAGCGGAGTGGAGGGGTATTTGGAATTGGATTACAAAAAACCTTGTTTGGTAATTCCTACTATTATCTATGAGTTACCTGCTTACCGTGGATTCAGCATAGGCGTAGAGACTTATTGACATGGCCAATGTTTTGTCAGAATTCCAACTTTTGTTATTCCACACACTCTCCCCCCTCCACACAAACACACCCATCTCACTCTTACGCAAGTGCATCCTAATGTTTTTGATTTTGCTGAGGCCACAGATTTCTCCTCTTCAGCTGTACAGTAAAATGTACAATTAACTGAAAGGAAAATAGAGTGAGTGGCACCTGTACTAAGAAGCAGGAATGTACTTTGCAATTTTTTGATTTCGGCTGCACTGCTGACCAGCTCCATTGTTATCATTCATGCAAGTGCTTCTTTTCTTTAGAGTCAGTACACTAATCTCTCTGGTGTCCTCAGTTAAATAATGATTCAAACACATTGAGATGTGATCGAGGCTAACATTGTACATCGACCTGTGATGCTCAATCTTACTAATGGAATCAAATTATTTTGCACTGCTCTAATTTGTGTATGCCTTGTTGCAACAAAGGACCTGGGGGGAGGTGAGGTGGTGGGGGGGGGGGGGGGGGGGGGGGGGGGAGGTCACCATATGCATGGCTATCTAGAAATTGACAAATAGGTAAAGCTATGATGGAGCTCCATGTCAAAAACCTTCACACAGCCGAAGACAATGCCTGAACATATAAAGGACCTTGAGGATTATTACTGAGCTGTTGGAAGGCAGTTTAAATATCTGAACTAATTGCCATTGAACTCAATGTTTCATGATTATTTTTATTACCACAATACCGACCACCTGAAAATTTTAATGTAGAAATAATGGCCTTCTGAAGGTTTGCAGTATAGAAATTATCTTAAACTCTCTAACACAATCATAAAAATAAATACTGGCCAGGAATCACACTGGGCAGTGAAGCTAAAACTAAGACACAACTGCTTTCTTTGCTGAAGATTGATTCTTGTTCACATTTAACACTGCTCCACATACCAGTGTCCCAGCTTTCCCCATTTATAGGTGCATACATACCCATCACCTGTTTCACAATGTTATCGCCATTAAACATTAACAATGTAATTAGAAGACATTGAAAAGGACACTGGACAGATCATCCTGATATTAACAGTAAAGGTAATATATATAGATATCGAAAACTAAGAGCCAGTACATTAATGGCGTCTCATAAGAAAACATTTTCAGTAAAGCGTACCCTTTAACATTATATCGTTAGATTAAACATATCATCTAACATGCATTGTTTATGATTTTACATTAGTTCAGAAACAGTTTAAAAAAATGTATTTTGCCCTAAATGGCCCTCTTTAAATTATACTTTAAATATGGCTTCTAAATTCAATGCATTATGATAAAGTTGCTGTGCAGACAATTTAAATTGTGGCACAGTAAAAAAAAAATTCCTCTGGAATTACCTTCAGTCCTTTGTAGAACTGTGCATCTGAGCACATTTTGTTCTTGGGTTTGAATAATTTCTTGTGCTGACCAGTTTTCGTCAAATCACTTTTCAAAACTGTTACAAGAAGAAAAATACAAGATCTCACTACTTTTCTTTGAAGTGTGATGACGTAGTACTTAACCAATCGCTAGCAATGATGAAAACCCTGCCGTTTGACAGATCTGAAATTTACATTGCATTTGCCTCACACCAGTGTGATTGACCGTATCCCATCTACAGTCGTAACACAGAGAACGAGATGGTGACGTTAGCTCGAGGAACTAACCAGGAAGAGTATAAGTGGAACTATACTTGTGTGAGCAACGTACTTCCCTAGTTTGTACTTCATCTATTAGTAGTGAAAGGTGAACCAGATTTTGCAGCAAATCATCAACAAAATGTGCAACACAGTAACAGCTGGAGCCAAGAACTGACAACATACTGAAAATAATTTCATGGTGGCAGAGTGTTTAGCACTGCTGCCTCACAGCACCAGTGAACCGGGTTCAATTCCAAACTTGGGTGACTGTATGTGTGGAGTTTGCACGTTCTCCCAGTGTCTGCGTGGGTTTCCTCCAGGTATCCAGCTTCCTCCCACAATCTAAAGATGTGCAGGTTAAGTGGATTGTCTATGCTAAATTGCCCCTTAGTGCCCAGGGGTGTGCAGATTAGGTTGTCGGGATATGGCAGGGTGGTCAGGAGAGTGGACCTAACAATGTGCTCTTTTGGAGGATTGGTGCAGAGTCGATGGAATGAATGATCTCCTTCTGCACTGTAGCGACTCTTAAGGGGCCAATCTTTTGCATCTCAGTTGATTCAGATCTAATTTGATTTTACAGCTTCCTTCATTTCATATTTATGGATATTTCACTAGATCAGTGAAATTGGTGCCTTATTGTTGAAAAAAAGGTTAATATTTATTCATGTATTGTTCTAAATTGATTTGGGTGAATTTAATCCTATGGGAAGATTTGCAATTGGAATCCTGTCAGGGTTTCATTTGGAAGTGAACTCAGGTTGATTACTGGAGTGATTTCTGTTTTTAGCTTGGTCAAAATTTCCACGATTGAAGCTCAGTCAGAACAAAAGGAAATAGGGATGCTGTACCCTTAATTGCCTGTTGGTGGAGCAGCAGAGAGCAAAAACCTCTGCGTGTTCAGCATTACCAAGAAGGAGGCATTTAACAATCCTGAAGCAGTTAGTGACATGGTGAAATATTTGTAAAAATATAGTGGGTGAGGCTTTAACAAGAGGACATATTATTGAGTGAAAGGCTCATATACAACATAAATTACAATAAAACCAAGAATGTGACATTTAAATAAATAGGTTTCAATATTTAAATCGCCAGAGGAATTCAAAACTGGCTATGAAAGGAGAAAATAGCTGTGAGGAGGACGGCAGGTTGAAATAAAGTCCATGCTACATATCACTGTAATATGCTTAGATATTTGACACAGGTACATGTTAACATTGTGAAAGAGAAATTTGATTAAAACTATAAATGTGTCAGAGGGTTACTTTCTCTCCACTCCCACTTTTCCCGTTGGTTGCTTTTGAGTAGGTGTTCTTATGTCCTCTCTTCTTAGACTTCATTTCCTCCAACCCCGCTCCCAATTCTTAATCAGGAATGGTGGTGAGACACAGATTTTGATGCCAACAAGCACCTTCGATCTCTTCAGATCACCAACCATGAGGTGTAGCATCTGACTAATGTGGAAGAGTGGCTATCAGAGAAAGTTCCCATGCTTCCAACAAAGATCAGCAGGCACCAAAAAGAAAAGTGGGAAACTTACCCTCCAAGGTGGTAAAACATGGGCACAGAAGTGGGCCATTTGGCCCATCGAGTTTGCTTTGCCATTCAATGAGATCATGACTGCTCTGATATGATAATCCTCAACTCCCGCCTAATCCCCATAACCCTTGATTCCCTTACTGATTAAATGCCTGTCTATCGCAGTCTTGAACATACTTAATGACCCAACCTCTACAGCTAACTGCGGTGAAGAATTCCACAGATTCATTACCCTCCGAGAGAAGAAATTGCTCCTCATCTCTGTCTTAAATCTCTCCCTTACTCTGAGATTAAGCCCTCTGGTCCTAGGCTCTCCAACAAGGGAAAATATGCTTTGAAACTAATTAGTAACTTCAATGGAAAACCAGGAACAAATGCAACACAAGGTTTTTTACTTTTGAAATTTATAGTGGAAACGTAAATACATTCTTGATCAACATGGTTATGAATTTGTTATGAATAACGCACAGAGGGAATCTTCCCCCTAAGAGATTCAAAGGCTGACAATATCAATTTGCCACACCGTGTCAGAATCTGACAAAATCGCTTTATATATATATATATATTTTTTTTAAAGTATTTACCTACCGTCTACCTCAGCAATCAGACCCTTAATGGAATCTAAGGACAAAGAGATACAGATCAATATGAGTGATGCAACCAGCGTGTGAATAATGTAGCTTTTCCAAAAGCTCTGCTGCAATTAAATATTTCCAGTTACCTCCAGGAACTTCTTCAAATTCTGTGAGCTCTTGGGGGAAGTTTGTCAAAGCTGGTTCTTGTGAAGTAATCTGCTCCACGAGAGCATGAAGTAATGTGAATTTCCTGTCCTTCCCTCGCAACTGGACCACCTTGAAACAACAAGTACAACAAATATCAGTGCTTAGGCCTCTGCTATTTAAAATTAATTACTTAGGTAATGGAATTAAGAACAATGTAACGTATTTAAGTTTGCTGACAGTGCAAAGTTAGGTGGGAAAGTAAGCTGTGAGGAGGACACAAAGTGATACCGTCAAGTTAAATGAATGGATAAGACAATGGCAGACAATATTAGTGGCAAAATGTGAAGTTATCACCTTCAGTCGAAAAAATAGAAAAGCAAAGGGCTGGATTCTCCGCAGCCTGACGTCAAAATCGTGATCGGTGATTGGGCAGAGAATGGATTCCGACACCGGAATCGGGACCAGTGCCGGTTTGACGTCAGTCCATCATACTCCGCCCCCTGCAAACCAACGTCATCATGACGCGCGCAGTGCACCATTTCAACGGCATTGGCACATCACCGGCTGGTCCAGCTGTGATGTCCGCCCCCCAATGGTCTGCGTTCGCGATGGCGCGGGCCACGTGTGGTCCCGAGCGTGTGGGAACCCGGCATGCTGGCTGCGGACAGTGTCCAGCACCACCACACACGTCCTGCATCCGTGCCTCTGGCCAGGGGGGCTTTTAGGGGCACTGGTAGATGGTTTCAGGTGGTGGCTCGGAGGTGGGCTGTGGGGCGTGGTTGGCGGGTTGGTTCACGCACGGCCAGCACAATGTTGTATGGTGTGACCAATGCTGGTCATCAGTCATGCACATTCACGGCCCAGGACCCGGCCATTCTCCAGCCATTTACGGCAGTCTGCAGGAGTTTCACCCAGCGCCGGTGCTAGTCTCTCACCGGTCCCGGTATTGGTGAGGGTTTTGAGCCGATTTTTCGGTCGTGAAAGTCCACACATGCTCCGCTGCTGTCAACACTTACTTTCCCAAACAGAGAATCCAGCCCATAATATTTTATGAATGATGAGACTCTGCACATGGATCACAGAAAGTTGATATCCAGGTACTGCAAACAATTAGGAAAGCACCTAGGTGGCACAGTGGTTAGCACTGCTGCCTTGTAGCACATGGGACCCGGGTTCGATTCCGGCCTCTGGTGAAGATTGCAGTCCGTGTGGAGTATGCACGTTCTCCCCATGTCTACGTGGATTTCCTCCCACAGTCCAAAATTGTGCAGCTCAGGTGGATGGTCATGCTAAATGTTCCTTGGGGGGGCTTTACCTCTTCAGTTCTGAACCGGGAGAGGTGGGGAAACGCGAGTCGTCTGTGGGCGGAGTTGATGAAAAGGCAGGCTTTCTTTGAGAAAAACAAACACCTGCCTATTCGTAGGTCTATTTTTGAAGCAAGCTTTGGGTCTCAGAGAGTGGTCCATTAGGTCACACTTACCTATAAAAAAGAGACAAGCATTTAAAGGGGTCTTAACAGCTGGCAGAATTCAGTTTGAGCTGCATGGCAGTCAATGTTACCTTGGAGTTTGCAGCCCCAAAATCTTGTCTCCATTACTCCACTGGGGGCGCGACCAATAGTTTGGGATGCCCTGCCCTAAAGGGGGTGCAGCAAAGGTTCACTAGACTGATTCTTAGAATGAGGGGGCTCTTCTGAGAGATAGAGTAAACTAGGTCTATAGTCCTTAAAGTTCGGTAGAATGAGACCTGATATTGTTAAAACGTATAATATTCTCAAGGGACTTGACAAGGTAGATGATGGAAGGATTTTACCCTGCTCTAAAATGCTCGAAAAAGGGGCACAGTCTCAGACTAAAAGATCAGCCATTTAAGACTGAGGTGAGAAGACATTTCTTCACTCATAGGTTATGAATCTTTTGTACACTCTACCCCATGGAGCTCTGAATAGTCAGTGATTGAGCATATTCAAAGCAGAATTTGAACATTTTTGGATATTAAGGGAACCAAGAGATATGGGGATAATGAAGGAAAGTGTAACTGAGGCAGAAGATCGACTCCAATCATAATGAAGGGCAGAAAAGGCTCGATGGGCTAACTGGCCCACTTTGATTCCTATTTCATACGTTAGTACTGACAAATTGAGGTTATACCCAAGTCCCTTTCAAGAATTCCAGCTGTAAATTCATCTCTCCCTTTTAAAATTAATTATACTAGCCAGGATAGGAGATTTTTTTTTAATGTTTTTATTCAGAAGCTTTCATATTGTACAGGACAAAGGAAAGCGTGAACACATATTAAGAACAAAAATATACTTGCACATTCTCTCTGTGTCTGCGTGGGTCTTACCCCACAACCCAAAGATGTTCAGGCTAGGTGGATTGGCCACACTAAATTTCCTTTAATTGGAAAACAAGAATTGGGCACTTTAAATTTAAAAAATAAATTTAAAAAGAGAACAAAAATATATACACATCGGTCGTCGTCCATTAGTTACATCGGTTACAGCTTCTTGTTTTAATTTCTCTGGTAGGCGTTCATTTCCAGCTGGGTCCCATTCTTCCCTCTCCCGGTTTTCTTCCTGACCCCCCCCCCCCTCCCCTTCTGGTGTCCCCTCTTCCCTCATCAGTTCTTATGTCCAGTTCCTGTTTGGTTGGCATGATGCTGTGTATAGTGTTATTTGCTGGGCCAGGTTGTGCTCCATGCCTCTTTCATCTCTCCCCCCCCCCCCCCCCCCCCACACACGCCTCTGCTTGCGTTTATTGTTGTACTGTGGCATCCCTCTCCCTTCCCCTGGCTTATTGGTTGTTGGCTACAAAACAGGTCTTGGAGCAGCTGTGTGAATGACTCCCATGTTTTGTGGAAGCTCTCGTCTGACCCCTGGCTGGCAAATTTAATCTTCTCCATCTGGAGAAAATCTGACAGCGCGGACAGACAGTCTGCAGCTTTGGGTGGTGCTGCGGGTCACCAGCCGAGCAGGATTCTCCGGTGGGTGATTAGGGAGGCAAAGGCAAGGGGGTCAGCCCTCCTTCTCATGAAGAGATCTGGCTGCTCTGATACCCAGAAGATTGCCACTGTCGGGCATGGATCTACCTTGGATATTGCCTTGAAGAAGGCTGGCCAGAACCCGTCAGGTCTGGGGCAAGACCAGAACACGTGTGTGTGGTTGGCCGAGCCTCGTTAACACCGTTCACATTTGTTTTCCACCTCCGGGAAGAACCTGCCCATTCGGGTTCTGGTTAAGTGGGCTCCTTGTACCACTTTCAGCTGCATTAAGCTCAGCCTTGCGCACGTGGAGGTGAAGTTGACCCTGTGCATTGCTTTGCACCAGAGTTACCACCCTGTTTCAAACCATATGTCTTCCTCCAACCTTTCCCTCGTCTCGTCCAGTGGCGCACCTGCCCTTCCTATCAGGCGCCCATAAAAGTCATCGCAGTTCCCCCTCCCTAGGATGTCCACGTCCAGCAAGTCCTCCAACAGCGATTGTTGCAGCGGTCATGCGTACGCTTTTGTTTCCCTACGCAAAATGTTTTTGACCTGCATGATTCTTAGCCTGTTCCTCCCCGTCAGCTAGAACTTCTTTGTTAGTTCCTCAAATGTTATTTGACTGTTAACTGTGTAGAAGTCCCAACTGTCTATCTCCCCCCTTGTCCTGTCTCCAGCTTTTGAAGGTGGCATCCATTATGGCTGGCGCAAACCTGCGTTCGTTGCAGATGGGAGCTTTACCGGACATTTTAGTTAATCCAAAGTATTGTCGCAGTTGGTTCCATGACCGAAGTGTTGCAATCACCACTGGGCTCGTTAAGTGTTTGTTCGGTGGGGATGGGAGCGCAGCTGTGGCCAGGGCCTGGAGGGAGGTCCCAATGCAAGAGCCCTCCTCCCTTCGCACCCACTCAGCTTCTGGCTTCTTTATCCATCCCTTTACCCTTTCGGCAGTTGCAGCCCAATGGTAATATTTCGGATTTGGGAGAACTAGGCCCCCTATGGTTCTTGTTTTCTGCAGTACCTTTTTGGGAATTCTAGGGCTTTCCCCTTCCCACACAAACACTATGATTAGTTTTTTCTAATAAGTTGAAGAAGGCCTTGGGGATGTAGATCGGTATAGATCTGAACAGGAAGAGAAACCTGAGCAGTACGTTCATCTTGATCGTCTGCACTCTGCCTGCCAGGGTGAGTGGGAGTGTGTCCCATCTCTGCAGATCCTTTTTTACTTCCTGCAGCAGGCTGGTCGGGTTCCATTTGTGGATCCATGTCCACTCATGGGCGATTTGGATTCCCAGCTTTGCCCCTCCCGTTTGCGGGTTATTCGGGAAGATCTCACTTTTGCTCAGGCTGAATTTGTAGCCGGAAAGGCTCCAATCTGTATTATTGTCACAAGTAGGCTTGCAATGAAGTCACTGTAAAAAAACCCTAGTCGCCACACTATAGTGCCTGTTCAGGTACACTAAGGTAGAATTCAGAATGTCTAATTCACCCAACAAGCTGTCTTTCGGGACTTGTGGGAGAAAACCAGAGCACCAGGAGGAAACCCATGCAGACACATGGAGGACATGCAGACTCCACATACATCCAAGCCAGGAAACGAACCTGGGTCCATGGCGTTGTGAAACAATAGTGCCTACCACTCTGCTACTATGCCAACCAGGAGCTTTCTGGATTCCCTCCATGTTGCTTTGTGGGTCTGATATGTAGAGGAGCAGGTCATCGCATAGAGTGAGACTCTGTACTCTGTCTTCTCTCTGGATCACCTTCCAATTCTCACCGCCCTGAGTGCGATTGCTAGTGGCTCGATCAACAGGGCGAACAGCAGGGGGGACAACAGGCTTCCCTGCCTTGTGCCTCTATGCAACTGGACATACTTAGAACTGATGGTATTTGTCCGCAGGCTCCATGGGAGCATTGTACAGCAGTTTGACTCAGGCGGTAAATCTTGCTCCAAGCCCGAACCGCTCCAGTACCTCTATATGAGGTATTTCCTTCAACTCTGTCGAATGCCTTTTCTGCACCCAGGGAAGTGATCACCTCTGGCGTTCTCTCACCAGATGGAAGTCATCATCACATTCAGCAGGTGCCTGATGTTCAATGTTAGCTGTCTACCCTTGACAAAGCCTGTTTGGTCTTCTGCTACCACCTCTGGTACGCTGTCCTCCAGTCTCCCGGCTAGAATTTTGCCCAGTATTTTCACGCCCATATTTAGCAGTGAAATGGGTCTGGAGGACCTGCATTCTGTTTGGTCTTTGTTTTTCTTGGGTATCAGTGAGATTGAGGCTTGTGCCAGTCTAGGTGGCAGGGAGCCCCTCGTCAGCGAGTCTGTAAACATCTCCCACAGGTGCGGTGCCAGTGCTGTCGCAAATCTTTTGTAGAATTCCACCGGGAATCCATCTGGTCCCGTTGCTTTCCTGCCTGCATGGAATTAATACTCTCCATGACTTCTCCCAGTTCTAGGGGTGCTTCCAGCACCTGATTGCTATCTTTCCCCACAACTGGCATGGCAAGTCCATCGAAGAGCTGTTTCATCCCCAAGTCCCCTGCTGGGGGCTCGGAGGTGTACAGCACCCGATAGAAGGTCTTGAATGCCTCATTGACCTTTTCTGGCTCTGCTACTAGTTTGCCTTTGCTATCTCTAATCTGAGCTATTCATGATCGGACCTTTATAAAGTTGTGCATTAGTATCCAAATTATAAAAATCTGCAAAAAATCCTCAGCAAAAAACACACTTGATTTATATCTTCAAACACTAAAGAAAGAGGAAGTTCTGCTAGCTGTGGGCACTGATACCATAGAAATGATTATGAAGATTTCCTCTATTGAATTTGCAGCAAAATAATAAAATCACTCTTTTCAAATAAGTTTGTGATTTTACTAGGAATACTGATCAGTGGAAACCTTCATAAACATATTTGTTTATTTATTGCTCAGAGCATTATAACAACTCTTACTTCTGGATAGTGACAGTTAATTAAAGTATCTATAAATTACAAATTGTGTCATTTTAAATAAGTTCATAATTTAATCTATTTTCAATCCCTGTTATGAATGCTTTAATATTTGGCTGTTTGTAATCATGTCCACAGTAATATATTGGTTTACAGACATCAATGCTTAGCAGCCTCATATTTCATTGATGGTTCTGGAACAGTGAAGTCATAAGTGCTCCTGTGAAACAAGCATTCGAATCATCTTGTAGAATGCTCTGCATTCATCTTCAACCATTCTCAGTTTTCTCTAATGAATGGGTCTACTTATTCCACTGTCAATAGGATACCCTCTCACAAACTGATCAAGTCTGTGAGAACAGGAATAGGCTGAATAGGTTAATGAGCACTAACCGCTGCTCAAAGACCACTGTTGCCCTCAAGGGTGTGGTGATTTTCTTATTGAAAGATCCAAATCTCTGATCCAAAGAATGAATGCCACGGGACATTAGCATTGCAACAGATGGTGGCTTCATGTGCCTTTGGAGTTGTTGCGACCATCAATTCACTCAAGGACACGAGTAGAAGTAAACTGTGGCTTTAATCGACTGACAACTGAGCCTGCCTGCGACTAGCTGAACTGAAGGCAGGCTTGCAAGACCGCAGCACTTTATACTCCGGTAGTGGGTGGAGCCATGGGCGGAGCCCTGTACATGCTGCTCATCTCCCCCTGTGGGCAGAGCCGCGCAACGGCTCACAGACGGAGCCCACAGGTACACAGTGATACACAGTGTGAATTTATATTATACATTCACCACAGGAGTCAAACTGGATCACAGTATTTCCTATCAACTCGTTTGTTCTTTGTTTCCCCCACAAAGAAGATCTGAAGTTGTGGCCTGGTATCAAATGTTCAGGTTAGAGAAACACATCTTCAAATTCAATTTAGGAACACATCAATAATGATGTGTTAAAATATAGATAATAGTTTGAGTCTGGTACCAAACTGACTCTGCACAACCTTGAGTAATATTTTTGGCAGTATATGGGGAGAATGAATGGAGGATTGTGCATACATGCTCATATATATGCAGAGCTCCACTCACCAATATTCAAATGGCAGATACATTTTTAATGATTGTGAATTGCTGAAGGACCAGTCATTTCAATCAGCCCAATTTTAACTGTGTATAAAATGTGTTTTGAGTGAGTTAAAATTGAGTCCTTAGTGTTAATATTTTTTTAATGTTAAAACTAAGCTTAAAAGGTTTTTAAATTTTACATGGGTGGCATCAGCTATAGCGATTCAGTGTGAAATTCAAGCTGTATTAGACTATCTCCTGGTGACAGTCACATGTACCTCTCAGAATTGAGTGCAGCTGGAGATCAGCAGTTGCACTCCTGAGCTCGAGATGTGATGTGTCACGGTATGATATCCCGGGACAGATCCTGCCATTCTTACAGCTTAACTCCGGGATCACAATTTTAAAAATTTCATGCAACACATGAGCAAAATCAAGAGGGAGAGAGAGAGAGAACATTGCTGGCACCGTTTCTTTACTCATTCATGGGTAAGATTGTTGGCAAGCGTCATCATTTTTCACCGAGACTAAAATGCCTTTGTAACTCCCCCTAAAATGACTTAGCACGCCACTTCATTAAAAGTCAATCACATTGCTGTGGGCTGGGTCTGGAGTTACAGATAAGCAAGTGCAGATAAGGGCAGCAGATTTCCATCCATGAAGAACCTCAGGTGAGTTTCTGAAACAATTCAGTACTTATGTGGTCACCATTACTGATACTAGCCTATTATTCCAGGTTTAATTATTTCTAACATAGGCATCAGGAAGATGCCATTCGGCCCAGTGAGCCTGCTCCGCCATCCAATATGATCATTGCTGATCTTCCTCCACAACACCTTTTCGGTCTGTCCCTATATCTCTTAAATTCCTTAGCACCCAAAATTCTGTCAATCTCTGCCTTGAATGTTCCAAACAACTGAGCATATACAGCATGTCCCAGGACAGAGAGTTTTTTTAAAAAAATTGTATTATTTTTTAAATTTAGAGTACTCAATTAAGGGGCAATTTAGCATGGCCAATCCACCTACCCTGCACATCTTTCGGTTGTGGGGGCGAAACCCATGCAAACACTGGGAGAATGTGCAAACTCCATATGGACAGTGACCCAGGGCTGGGATCAAACCTGGGACCTCGGCGTCGTGAGGCAGTACTGTTACTCACTGCGCCACTGTGCTGCCACAAGGACAGAGCGTTTCAATGATTCACAACTTTTTGGTTCCCCCACTGCCATTTTACAATCTGAGTTTATCTCTCTGTATCATTCGGATTACCAGGTCAGGGACATAACCACAATGTTACTCTTTGCTAAATTAGAGTGAATCCGATTTAATCAGAATCAACCACGCCGTGGAGGAATTGCTGGATATAGGTCACTGCAAAGTTTTTCTTTTACTGCAAAGGTTTTTAACAGACATATCTGAACAGCATTTGGCAGACCCCTCGTCATTGATCATGCATTTCGCACCAAGGGCCAGTTTCTCATGGTTTAGCTTACAGCAGAATAGATCTCAGCTTACCTTAGTCAGGGAGGAAAGACAAAATCCTTTTGCCTTTGCCTTGCCGGCATTTGTGTTCAAGAAGTTACCAACTGCAAGGAGATACTCGAGAACGGAAACAAACAATTTGCTGTCCAGCAACTGAGAACATGCTTTGATTTTTTGCCTGATCAGCTGGAACAAAAGCAAGATGAGAAGATTAATGGGACTTGATGCCATTCGAAACTCAGAATCACGGACAACAAACCAACCCTTATTTTCAGCATTTCAGCTGACCAAGGTCGAAAATACAGGTCAGAGCTGTGAAAAGTAAACTGAAACACCAAACTTGGAATACGTCATTTTTATTTTTTTTTAAATCAGGTTGGTCTGCAGAAGACTGATTAAACACATTCCATTTCTACGTTTTTAATGACTGGCCTCGTCGTTTTTTTAACCAGTGGAACTATAAACGATATCAGTTTTTCCATGTGCAGGGCATCAAACCCTATTCGAAGTGTCATGATGGACTGGATGTTGGTGGTGAACATCCAGAAGTAATTCGGGTATATTCTGACTCCAAAACATTTAAGATGAGCTGAAACACTGTAGCATACAAGGCTGCAAACCAAGAGCTGAGAAATGAGATTCAAATAGGTAGGTGTTTGATGGCCGGTGCAGACGTGATGGAAGAAAGGTCTCTTTCTATCCTGTAAAACTCTATGACTTTATGACTAAGTGAAAGTCCAGTGTAGAAATGGAAGCAGCAACTCTCTAGTTCACAAGGAAAGTCTGGTACATGCTCTGTAAGACTAACAGTGAACATAAAACCATCACGATTGTTGGACTGCGAGCATTAGCAGGGTTGTGTGCTCCTTTCTAGACCCTTAGTGATACATAATTAAGACACCTATTTTGTATTTCAACTGTTCTTGCTCTGAGGGATTGTTCAATCCCTCGGAACAATTTTTCTCCACTGATTTCTATTCTCCGGTTCCCCCCCACTGCCTATCCCATTGAAAGGCCAGTCTATGTTCTGATATCATCCATCCGAGCCATTTTGGCTCTTCTTTGTGCATGTATTCAGATGTTTTTCCTCTCAGTAACTCTTTTTCCAAAAACTCCTGCTTACACCGAACCATTCAGAAACAGACTTCTAGGCAACGTTAATGCATTACAATTTGAACCAAACAAACTCGCTGGGCGCGATTCTCCGGACTCACGACGGTTCGGAGAATAGCGGGCGTCGGAAATTTTTACGGCGACGCTGTTCCGACGCCCTCCCGTTATACTCCGAACCCCGCAAAATGTCGGAGTCGCCATTCCCGACAAACGCCTCCTCCCCGCCCCTGACACAACCAGAATCGCCACTGATAGCCCCCCCCCGCTATTCACCGGCCCGGATGGGCCGAAGTCCCGACGTCATGGCGCCCTGTTTGCACGTCGTGAAACACACCTGCTTTTTAAATTCGTCAACCAGTCGGCCTGGCTGACGACAGCTTGGAGGAGGTTAGGGCACCACTCTGCGCACCGCTCAGCGCACCGCTCAACGCACCGCTCGAGTCTGGCCACAACGGGGAAGGCATCCCTGAGAACGGGAGGGGGTCCAGAGCGGGGGGAGTGGGGGAGACGGAGGGGGCAGTGGGGGAGACGGAGGGGGCAGTGGGGGAGACGGAGGGGGCAGTGGGGGCGACGGGGGAGGCAGTGGGGGTGATGGGGGAGGCAGTGGGGGGTGATGGAGGGGGGGGGGGTTAGGTAGAGAGTGAGCCGTCCAACCCCGTAACAAAATGTCTGCCAGCATGCCATGGTGTGCCGGTCATGAGGACACGGCCGCTGGTTCCCCTGTGGCTTCCGGACACAGGCCACTGACGCACCCGTGAGGAGGTCATAGTTTACTGGCCGTTGGATGCAGAAAGTGACCAGGGGTTAGGCTGCCCGCTTGTCAGCAGCGCGACCAGGCCACCGGGACACACAGGTATCCCGTGGCTGGCGGCTGCCGAGGTGTCGACTAACCTCCGTCTAACATGTCCCGTTTCTCTGCCCCCCACCACCCTTCTGTAGGTTAGCACGATGTATGGGAACAGAACGGCTATGTTCTGCGCAGTGGTTCGGGCCGCTTTACTGGATTTGGAGATGCAGCAGCATCCACACCCACAACCCGCAGTGGATGCAGGGCCAGCTGCAGCAGCAGAGGGAAGGGCTGAGGAGTTGCCAGTCGTCGAGCAGCATGGGGGGGGGGGGGGAGTAGGAAGAGGAAGAGGAGAGAGTGAGGGTGCAGCCACGGCGCCAGAGGCGACGACCAAAGCCGAGGGTGTACCGTGTCCGGGTCTCTTTCCTAACAATGACGGACATCACCTGCAGGAGAAGACTCCGGCTGAGTAGGCAGACGGTGATACATATCTGCCAACTCCTGTCGCACCTCGCCCCACGTGGAACGGGGGGAGGACACGCGATCCCGGTTGCCATCAAGGTGACGGTCGCTCTGAACTTCTATGCTACCGGCTCCTTCCAGTCTCCGAGCGGGGACGTCTCTGGGATCTCCCAGTCATCGGTGCACAGGTGCATCCGGGATGTGACCGACGCCCTCTATGCCATCGCGGACCGCTACATCACCTTTCCCGAGGACCAAGCAAGTCAAGACTCACGAGCTCGTGGATTTGCCAGTGTGGCCGGGATACCGAGGGTTCAGGGGTCAATCGACTGTGTTCACGTCCCCATGCGCCCGCCTGCTGTGGACAGGGACGTGTTCACAAACAGGAGGGGGACATACTCCATTAATGTCCAGGTGGTATGCGACCCCCACATGAGGATCATGAACGTCTGTGCAAGGTTCCCAGGGAGTGTGCATGACTCCTACATACTGGCGCAGTCGTTCATACCTGCGATGTTTGAGGGACGTCCCCCCCGGCTGAGGGGCTGGTTGCTAGGCGACAGGGGTTATTCGCTGAGGTCTTGGCTGATGACGCCTATACGGAGGCCTCAGTCCAATGCGGAAATACGATACAACGAGGCCCATGCAGCAACCAGGGGTGTGGTGGAGCGCTGCCTTGGCCTCCTGAAGATGAGATTCAGGTGCCTGGACCGCTCCGGAGGGGCCCTGCAGTACCAGGCTGACAGGGTCGCTCGCATTGTAGTGGTCTGCTGTGCGCTGCACAACATCGCGATGCAGAGGGGAGATGACCTGCTGCAGGAGGCGGAGGGAGAAGCTAGTGGCAGTGGTGCCAGCACAGAGGAGGAGGGGGAGGAGGAGGAGGAGGAGGAGGCGAGGGAGGAGGAGGAGGAGGAGGAGGAGGCTGGCGGAGTGGCGGGCGCAGAACGCAGACACGACCCAGGTGCTGGTGATGTCCAGGAGGCGGCACGACGGACCCGGCAAGGACGGCGGGCACGCGACGCCCTGGTGGCAACACGGTTCACGCATCGCATGTGACGTCCCCGATGAACACCAAACCACCACCTGCATCGCTAGTCATGCAGAGGGTCACCACACAACTGCCACCACCACAACCCCCCCCCCCTCTCAGTGTACACTGCTCCACTTCGACATCACGCTTATCACTGGGTCCAGACGGTATGGCACAACATTGATGGCTGTGTCAGCGGGTGTGATCAGTGCCATGTGGAATGATGACAGCCCGCTCTGCGAAGAGCTGTGAGCTCAGAATCGTTAGAGAGAGTCTGACCCATGGCAATAGCTGAACCATCCACCTTGGTGGCCGCTGAGTTCGTCACTGACACTCCATCACGTGCCCGCGTGGGCTAGCTGTGGGAGGGGGTAGGGGCAGGGACTGCACACCCGGCACCGAGGTTTCACCACCCGTCAACCCCAGCGACACTCGGTCACCATCACGATTCCTCTGGCTGTGGAACAATCACACGGTATTACAAGTAAGGTGGAACAGTGCGTTTAATATTAACAATTATTTACAGGTGCCCTAGCCCCTACAACTAAACTGTGCCCTTCACCCGTGCCAACTTACTCAGTGTCTATCTTAGTTGCCTTACGGGCCCTACCACTACGTCTAAGTGACTCCCCAGATGATACAGCAGGAGTGGAGGAGGATTGCTGTGAATCGCCCCCCTCGACTCGTTTCTCCTTGGCTAAGCGTTTCCTGGGGCGACCCGGCCTTGATGGGCCAGGCTGCTCTGCGGGCGTCTCGGGTGACATTGTGCCACCCTGCTCTGCCTGCTGCCCACCCGATGCACCAGGGATGGGACGGGGGGAGGCCGAGAATTCCGGGACGTCCCGTGATGGCCTTAATGGGACAGACCCCGAAACCTCCTCCTCCCTCGGGGAGCCCGGTGGCCCCCGGGCCTCACTTTGGGACAGAGGTGCGAGCGGGGAGGTGCCCCATCGCACCACCGACACCTGGCGCTGCCAGTCCTGGAGGCCTGCAACGGTATCCACCAGGATCCGAACGTTTGCACACACGGAGTCCAGGGAGTTAGACATTCCCACCAGGGACTGTGCGACCTCAACCTGTGTGTGCACGACGCCATCCAGCACATGTGTCAGGCGGTTGATGGTCTCCGCGACCGACTGCTGGGACTGTGCTATCGACTGCTGGGACTGTGCTATCGACTGCTGGGACTGTGCCATGGCGTGCTGCGACTGGGCCATGACCTGCTGAGACTCGGCCATGGCCCGCAGGGCGCCGGCAATGTCGTTTTGGCTCTGGCACATTGCTGCCTGTGAGAGGGTAACCCTGTCCAGGGCCGAGGATGACTCGTGCACATTAACCCCAACGTCTTGCATAACCTGACCCATTGCCTCCACCGCGGATGCCACCCGTGCGGTGTCGGACTGGGTCTCTGCCATGAGCGGCACCACTCCCTGCTCTTGGACGCGGTTCGACTCCTCTAACAGCATCTGCAGAGCCAGGAAGGCAGCCCTCCTCCCGTCATTGTTTCCCTGGGTTTCCTGAGGCATCGGCTGTGCGGGTGGGTTGATAAACTCCAGGAACTCAGAAAACGTCTGGGAGCCAGCTGCATCCTGGGCCTGGTCTGGCCTCCGCGAGTCCGGGCCCTCTGTTGCTCCGACCTCCACCTGCTGTACCTGCTCAGCTGTGATGTGCCAACCAGACTGTGCCCCAGGAGACTCATCACTAAATAGGCCCGCCGGGGTGTGTGTCTCTGGGATGATGGATGTGGTGGGAGAAAGCAGTGCCGCAAGCCCGACGCTCTCAATGTTAAGGGCCTCCTCCAGGGTGTGGGGCTGCTCAGCGTCAGGAGGGTTGTCCCTGGCCATTTCTGGTGGTTGTGGACTTCGAACCCTCTGTGCGTCCTGGTCCGCAGATTGGGTTGGGGCGGATGGGGCTGCCCGCTGATCGGGCACCCTCTGTTGTGAGGCCCCGGGGGAGGTGGCGGCAGATTCCTGTCTCCGTCTGGAGGCAGACGGCCCTGGTCGTTCGGCATCACGTCCTAGGGAAGAGAATGAGATGGGTTATTTCGATTTGCTCGGCAGGCCGCTGGACGGTCCCAGTGGGCAGGGTGTGTGAAGGGACAGAGGATGGGGGAGGGGTGAGTGTTTGTCAGGGAGGGTTGTCTCACTTGCTGCAGTTCCGCCAACCTCGCATAGCGCGATATCGCGGGTGGCAGACCCCCCAACAAGGTCCAGGGCCCTCTGTTCAAAGGTGCTGAGGGGGTGCAGGTTGGGCGAACCCCCTCCAGTCTTGTGCCGCTCACGGTGGTTGTGAGCGGCCTTGGCCTGTTGGGGGAGGGAACATAGGTAGATCATTACAAAACGGAAGGTATCAGCAGTCCGTTCAGATACTGGCACAGTTTGGGGGGGGGCAAGTTGTCATAAGACGATTGCATCTCTCCTCGGGGCCAGAGCGCTGGGTCTGCGACAACTTTGTGAACCATCCTCAAATAACTCTGCCCCAATCCCCCTCCCCCCCCTCCCGTGCCGGGGGGGGGGGGGGGGGGGGGGTGTGCTTAAGTTAAGGGGGAGGGATGGTTGTGACTAGGGGGCACCCTCATGGCACTTACCCTGGCAGCCCTGATGAGGTTGTGCATCTTCTTCAGACACTGGTCAGCTGAACGAGGGGTCTGCCCCACAGCACTGACGGCAACAGCAACCTCACGCCAGGCCTGGCGCACCGCGCTGGCAGGGTGGCGATGGCCTCTACGCGGGCAGATGATGCCCCTCCTCTGCTCGATGGAATCGAGCAGCATCTCCACATCAGCCTCCACAAATCGCAGGGCTGCTTTCCTCAGCTCCGACATCGTGGCCTACAGTTTCTGTGCTCGCCCGCGCCTATTTATGGCGTCGGGCGGCGTCACGTGGGTGTGTTCGTAGCGTTGCCACGTTCCGGCATCATCGCGCACGTGATTGACGTGGCCCCGTTCCTATCCCATTTCCCGGACGTGAATACCTCGGGAAATGGATCGTGTGGGGGGGGGGGGGGGGGGGTGTGCTTAAGTTAAGGGGGAGGGATGGTTGTGACTAGGGGGCACCCTCATGGCACTTACCCTGGCAGACCTGGTGAGGTCGTGTAGCTTCTTCCTACATTGCTCAGCTGAGCGAGGGGTCTGCCCCACAGCACTGACGGCAGCAGCCACGTCACGCCAGGCCTGGCGTACCGCGCTGGCAGGTTGGCGATGCCCTCTCCGCGGGCGGATGATGCCCCTCCTCTGCTCCACGGCATCGAGCAGCGCCTCGACGTCAGCATCAACAAAGCGAGGAGCAGCTCTCCTCGGCTCCGACATCCTGCCCGACAGATTCTGTGGTCGCCCGCGCCTTTTTACGGCGTCGGGCGGCGTCACGTGGGCGTGATCGTGTCGTCGCCGCGTTCCATCGTCATCACGCACGTAATTGACGGGGCCGCGCTACTAGCCCATTTCCAGGAAGTGAATCCGTCGGGAAATGAAGCCTTCGCGACCGTCGTAAAACGCCCCCCATTTTTACGACGGTTTTATGATTTTCCGCGGGTGCGGAGAATTTCCCCCGCTATTTTTTCCAACAAAAACAAACTTATACTGCTCCACACAGCCCATCCCCCCCCCCCCCCCCCCCCCCCCCCCCCCCCCCCCCCCCACAACAGTGTAAATCTGACCCTATTTTCAGTTCTCTCCAGATTTGACAAAGAGTCATCCAGACTCGAAATGTTACCTCTCTTCTCTTTCCACAAATGCTGTCAAGCCTGCTTTCTGTTTGAGATTCCGCAGTAATTTGCTTTTATCACTATTTTTTTCCACCTGAATTCAAATGCTCAGAAGTAAAGCCACTTATGAATTTGGTGTCATACTGTTTGCTGGTCAAGTTGTGGGTACTTTGATGGTCAAGCACATTTTTTGGCAATGCTGGGAACATCCAATATTACTGCAAGATACTCACAGGTCACATACATAATTTTTACATTCGCAGTAAAGCCTCCATCTCTCTTGCCAAAGAGCATGCTTTTTTTAAAGAGTATGACAGAGTTGTCCCACTGGCAGAACAGACTGGGCCCATGACAGGTTTGGGAGAACAAACAAGAGGAAAAAACGTATTTGACCTCATCTTCGCCAATCTACCTCTCACAAATGCATCTGCCTTGACAGTATCAGCAAGTGTGACCACTATACAATTCGTACAGAGATAAAGTCCAATATTTCCACAAATTATGGAAACCCTCCACTGTGCGAAACGGGATAGATGAAGATCAGAATGGGCATCCATGAGGTACTGTAGGCCATCGACGGGAAGAGAATTACACTCAACTACAATCTGAAATCCTATTGCCTGGCATATCCCTCATTGTAAAATTGCCATCAAGACAGGGAATGAATCCTCATTCAATGAAGAGCGCAGGAGGACACGCCAGGAACAGCACTAGGCATACCTAAAAATGAGATGACAATTTGGTGAAGCCACAACACAGTGTACATGCATGCCAAACAGCAGAAGCAATATGTGATAGACTGAGTGAAGCAATCCCACAACCAATGGATCACATCAAAGCATAGCACTCCTGTCACATCCAGTCATCAATGGAGTTTGACAAATTAACAAGTAATGGGAGGAGTCGCTAAGAATATGCCCATTCTCATTGATGGTGAAGCTTGGCATATCTTGCAAAAGACACAACTGAAGCATGGGCAACCACCTTCAGCCAGAAATGTTTAATGGATTATCCATCTCGGCCTACTCCGGAGGTCCTCATCATCAATGAATTTGATTCATTCCAGGTGAACTCAAAAAATGACTGAGCCCACTTGATGCAGCAATGGCTACAGACTCTGACAAAAATCTGGATATCGTGCTGAAAACTTGTGCTTCAGAACTAGCTGCACCTTTAGACAACCTGTTCCTGTACAGCTACAACACTATCATCTATTCAATTAGTGGAAAACTGCCCAGATATATCTTGGGTGAGATTCTCCACAAATGCGGAGAGTCGTAAAGGCTGCCGTGAAACTGTCCGTGTTTCACGGCAGCCTTCACACCGATTCCCGGGACCCGATTCTCCCCCAACCCCCCAAAATCGGGGCTAGGAGCGGGACCACGGGAATCACGGCGTCGCCGCCTTAACGACCGTCGTTAAGGCCGCGCGCCAAGATGACGCGCGTCTGGCATCTGTATGATGGCAGCCGCGCATGCGCAGGTTGGAGCCGGCTCCAACCCGCGCATGCGCGGGTGACGTCATCATGCCATTGATGCGCGGTTCCGCATTTCTCCACCGCCACCCGACAAGATGTGGCGGCTTGATCTTGTCGGGCGGCGGAGGGGAAATAGTGCGTCCTTTTTGGACGCAGGCCCGATGATCGGTGGGCACCGATCGCGGGCCTGTCCCCTCCCGAGCACAACGGTGGTGCTCCCGCCCCAAACGGGCCTCTGGATGCCCCAAACGGGCATCCAGCGGCCGTTTTTACGACGGCAGCAAGCAGGTGTGTTTGCTGCCGTGACAAAACGGGCATAAAGGCCCGGCCGCTCGACCCATCGGCCGCGGAGAATCGCCGCTCGTCGTAAAAAACGGCGAGCGCCGATTCATGACGTGGGTCGGGCGTGGGGGGAGGGGGGGGGGAGAATAGCGGGAGGGCGCAAAAAATGTCGGGAGGCCCTCCCCCTATTCTCCCAACCGGCGTGGGCAGCGGAGAATCCGGCCCTTATCTAGAAAATGCAGGATACATACAAGCCAGCCAATTATTGCCCGATCACACTACTTTCAACCACTAGCAAAATGATGGAGGGTGTGTTTATTAGTATAGTCAAACAACTCTTACTCAGCAATAACCTGCTCTCCAAGCCTCAGTTTTGGTTCAGCCAAGATCACTTGGCTCAAGGGCAGCACGGTGGCACAGTGGTTATCACTGCTGCCTCATGGCGCCAAAGTCCCAGGTTCGATCCCGGCTCGGGGTCACTGTCCATGTGGAGATTGCACATTCTCCCCGTGTCTGCGTGGGCTTCGCCCCCACAACCCAAGGATGTGAAGGTCAGATGGGTTGGCCATGCTAAATTGCCCCTTAATCGGAAAAAATGAATTGGGTACTTTAAATTTGTTTTAAAAAAAGATCACTGGGCTCCGGACCTCATAATAGCCTTGGTCTCAATGTGGACAAAAGAGCTGCTCGCACTCTATCCAAATCCAGGGAGGGGAGGGGGAGGGTGGGTGGTAGCACAATTACCATTAATTAGAAACTGAATGGAGCAGCCACACAAATACTGGCTGGAATTCTCCGGTCATTTGGATTCTCCTTTCCCACCGGCAGCACACACACGCCCGCAAGTTCCCCGATGGTATGGGCGGCTTCAATGGGAGATCTCAAGTGGCGGGAAGAGAGAATCTCGCCGCCAGCGAATGATCCGTCGCCGAGAAACACACAGCTGGGGGGCCGTGATTCCTGCCCTCTGTGGATACAATAACAAAGGTCGAAGGTTGGGATTTCTGTGACAAGTAACTCATCCACCAACACTCAAAAGCCTATCTGCCATCTACCAGAAGCAAGTCAGGAGTGTGATGAAATATTCTCTAGGGGTCTGGATGACTGCAACGACAACAACACTCAAGACGTTTAACACCATCAAGGATAAAACAGTCCATTTGATCAGCATCCTATTTACCAGCATAAGCATTCAGTCTCTCCACTACTGGTGGACAGTGGCAGCAATGTGTGCCACATACAAGATGCAATTTAGCCTTGAAATCCTCTACCACTCAAAATGATAGGGACAGAAGATGCATGGGAGCACCATCACCTGCACGTTCTCCTCCAAGCCAAGCACCCTGATTTGGAAATATATTAGTGTTACTTCACTGTTGCTGGATCAAAATCCTAAAACTCCCTCTGTGACCGCAACATGGGTGCTCCAATAAGATACAGACTGCAGCGGTTTCAGAAGGAAGCTCACAACCATCTTTAAAGACAATTAAGGATGGGCAATAAAAGCTGGTCTTGCCAATTGTCATGATAATGCAGACATGCACGTAATGAGATACAAACAGGCAGCGAATGAGCACAGAGAACAGGACATAACCAATCAGCAGGTAGAACACTTGGGGGTGGTTTCCCACTATAAAAGGCATGAGGCACTCACACTCCACCTCTTTCCACTGGGGACATCTACAGAGCGAGTCCGGTGTATTTATCACGTAACACCTACAGCAGGTGGTAAGAGCTAGTCTGGTTCAGTCAGACAGAGTAACCCCACTTAGGTTAGCAGAGAGTCGAGCTCACAGATAACCGAGTTAACTGGTTCAATAAATCAAATTGAACGAACAAGTCTGGAGTATATTTCCTGTTATAGCTGCACCCAGTTGCAGCCCGTGTTATCTCAGTGTGCTTAACACGACACCAATGATGTTCACGTCCCATGAATTAATTTTTTTAAACTTTCTATCTTTTTTTGATGCGAAATACCAACACTATAACAACCTGTAAATATTGCATGCATACACACACACACAGACAGTTCGCCTACCGCTGCAACAGGTCCACAGCAGACGCCATCTCCATGGCCCTGCACTCTACCCTGGAACACCTAGATAACAAAGACACCCATGTCAGACTCCTATTTATCGACTACAGCTTAGCCTTCAACACCATCATTCCTACGAAACTCATCTCCAAACTCCATGGCCTTGGCCTCGGCTCCTCCCTCTGCGACTGGATCCTGAACTTTCTAACCCACAGGCCACAATCAGTAAAGATAGTCAACAACATCTCCTCCACGATCATCCTCAACACCGGTGCCCCACAAGGCTGTGTCCTCAGCCCCCTGCTATACTTATACACCTGTGACTGTGCGGCCAAATTCCCTTCCAACTCGATTTTCAAATTTGCTGATGACACCACCGTAGTGGGTTGGATTTCAAACAATGACGAGACAGAGTACAGAAATGAGATAGAGAATCTGGTGAACTGGTGCGACGACAATAATCTCTCCCTCAATGTCAAAAAAACGAAGGAGATTGTCATCGACTTCAGGAAGCGTAGTGGAGAACATGCCCCTGTCTACATCAATGGCAACAAAGTAGAAAGGGTCAAGAGCTTCAAGTTTTTAGGTGTACAGATCACCAACAGCCTGTCTTGGTCCCCCCCATGCCGACACTATAGTTAAGAAAGCCCACCAACGACTCTACTTTCTCAGAAGACAAAGGAAATTTAACTTGTCAGCCACGACCCGCACCAATGTTTACAGATGCACTATAGAAAGCATTCTTTCTGGTTGTATCACAGCTTGGTATGGAGCCTGCTCTGCCCAAGACCTCAGGAAACTACAAAAGGTCATGAATGTAGCCCAGTCCATCATGCAAACCAGCCTCCCATCCATTGACTCTATCTATAATTTCCGCTGCCTCAGAAAGGCTGCCAGCATAATTAAGGACCCCATGCACCCCGGACATACTCTCTTCCACCTCGTTCCGCCAGGAAAAAGATACCAAAGTTTGAGGTCACGTACCAACCGACTCAAGAACAGCTTCTTCCCTACTGCCATTAGACTTTTGAATGGACCTCCCTTGTATTAAGTTGATCTTTTCTCGACACCTTGCTATAACTTCAACATTATATTCTGCAGTCTCTCCTTCCTTCCCTATGTATGGTATGCATTGTTTGTACAGCATGCAAAAAACAATACTTTTCACTGTATACTAATACATGTGACAATAATAAATCAAATCAAATTTGGAATTGGGGTTTTAATTGTTTAATAGACTGCACCAGTATATAAAAGGGGATTCAGGTGGCCATGTTTTGTTGTGGAGAAGTGATGACTGGCCACAATAAACTTGATGTCGAAGGAGTCAAGACTTGCTTCCTGGAGCGGGATTCTCCGACACCCCGCCGGGTCGGAGAATCACCTGGGTCCGGCGTTAATCCCGCCCTCGCCGTGTCCCGAATTCTCCGCCACCTGAGATTCGGCGGGGGCGGGAATCGCGCCAGTCGGCGGGCCCCCCGCGGTGATTCTCCGGCCCGCGATGGGCCGAACTCCCTCCGCTGACAAGCCTCTCCTGCCGGCGTGGATTGAACCACCTACCTGACCGGTGGGAGCAGGATGCGCGGGCAGATGCCGGGGTCCTGGGGGGGGTGCGGGCCGATCTGACCCCAGGGGGTGCCCCCACGGTGGCCTGGCCCCCGATCGGGGCCCACCGGTCGGCGGGCGGGCCTGTGCTGTGGGGGCACTTTTTTTCTTCTGCCTTCACCGTGGTCTTCACCATGGTGGAGGCATAAGAGACCCCCTCCCCTGCGCATGCGCCGGGATGATGTCAGCAGCCGCTGATGCTCCGGCGCATGCGCGGACTTATGCCAGCTGGCGAAGTCCTTTCGGCCCCGGCTGGCATGGCATCAAAGGCCGTTCACGCCAGCCGACGGAGCGGTAACCACTCCGGCGTGGGCCTAGACCCTCAATGTGAGGGCTTGGCCCCTAAAGGTGCGGAGAATTCCGCACCTTTAGGGGCCAACTCCAACACGCTCCAACACGCCGGGACCCCCCGCCCCGCCGGGTTGGGGGGAATCCCGGCTCTGGTTCTTATTATAGAATTACCATCGGAGTTTAACCAGGCTGACTGCAGTGTGGGTCTTTCTCCCACCTTGTTAAATCCAGCAGCAATGGGAATTAATAAGTCACATATAGGTCTCAATTAGCCTACTGGCAGATGGATACCTGATGCCACCCTCTCCCACTGCTTGTGCATGTGGTGGGAGCAGAGATGTGGCTGGCAGATCACCTGATCGATTTAAATTTTCCTTTGCCTTTAAATTGGCCGGCAGTGGAGTATTAAATTCAGTTCCCTTTGTGTGACAATCCTATTCTTGACAAATAGCATTTAACTGATTTAAGGAATGTCCTGTAGTTACGCTAATATTTTGAAAAGTTCACAAACCTCTGCTGACATTCCAACCAGAATTCTCAAATCGGAAACCAAAACTCTGACGTGATTTTTAAAATTTTCTGCTTACACTGGCATGGTTATAATTAAAATCTCACAACATGTGAAATGAAGTTCATGGCGGATCATGGGAAAATATGTTTGCAACTTGAAGAGTATCTGTTTTGGGTGCGGATTATGCATATGCCTGGAAAGAATGAATATATTGCAGATTCTTCAGATATCTTCCCGAAACCACTACAAGTTGAAGAGTTGGTTCGAAGAGAATCTTTAATAAGGACAAACTGTGCATGTGATTTCTTCATTAAGATGTCTTTAGCTACAGCCACATCATTCTGAAGATTAATATTTCACGGCACAAATATTTGCTGTGAAAGGCACTGAGCACGGACTACTTCAAATTCCAATTTCTCAAAAGGATATGTAAAACATTTCTTCTTCGTCCTTATAATGCTATGCCTGACTTTAAGTAATAGAATAATTAATCTAGAAGGGATCCGAGACAATTGAGCCTCACTGTCACCCTGATCCAAGTTACTACAATGTTCACTATGGTTAACTCTCAGAGGACCATGGCGTATTTGCAAACTGCATTCAAAATTATTACTGGGCTAGAATTTCACTGCCAGCTTTATGCATCAGTAATGTTTTTTGAAAGCTTTCCTGTGTTCAGTATTTCTAGAACATCTAAATTCGCCTGTGGGTGCACTTCAGAGAATTCTCATGCAAAGAATTCTCACAGTCCAGGATGCCGCAGTCATAGCAGACAGATGTGATCTCACTCATTGGGCAGAAAACCCAGGAACACCCTTTCCAAACCATTCCCATGAGCATTGGAAAGATAAGCAGGATGATCTAGATAGAAAGACCCCATCACATAGAAAGGAAAGCACAAAGGAGGGTGCAAGAAGCCCCCCTGCAGGCAGAAAAAAAACCCTTGGAGGCCAGCGTGCTCCCATTGTAATAAAAGAGACCAGGAGGGAAGACTGTAGGCCAAATAGGACTTCATATGAGGGAATAACCCAATGACTAATGCTTGAGAACAGGCAGATACTCTTGTGACTGAAACCACCCCTTTGGATGGCACTGCACTTATGTCTGTCTGAGCTAGACAAATTCCCAGAGAGCTCCCTCAGTTCCAGGAACAGCGTCCCCACGCCCATCCTAGGATGCGAGTAAGTCAGTTGTACTGCTCTGGGACATAGGGGCCACTCAGTCATTGATGTTGGATGGAAACGTAAACCTATCCACTATATCCTCCCTGAAGGCCAAAGACTTAATCTGTGTTTGCACTGCTCCATAGGGATCATCCAGAGTGTGACATTGTTTCAGGCCCTGTTGCAGCAGGATCTGTCCCTGAACCATCAGTAGCAGGAATCGATTTTCTCCTTGGAAATGATCTGGCTGGCAGCAGGGCCTTAGCCAGGAACAAAGGAACAAAGCCCTCATCAGACAGCAGAAACCTGAAAGAGAGTAGAAAGTGGAAGGAGATCCAAAGGCCCATCTACTCGAGGACAGCTGAGTCACAGGAGACATGGGACACGTTAGGAGAGTTGCCCCTCCCAAGCCAAAGGCATTGGTTGAGGAGCCAGTGATTGGTCTGGATGGCAGCATTAGGGTGAATTTAAATGGCGACCAGGAAAGTTCCCAAATTGGTGCAGAAAGAGAGAAGATGATGCTTTACTTAGTTGAAAGGCCACCAGGAGGTACAACGAGAGCTCATCACCTACCAGAGACAATAGGGGTCCAAGAGATACACTACCCAACTACACTATCCAACTAACCAGCAGAGTGATTCCACACAGGCTGCACCCACCTTAATGCAGAATCGCGAGGCAACCTGACAGAGCAGCCCACTGCATTTGAAATGCTCCATAACTACCCAGCAAGCTGTATCACTGTGACCCCACCTGGTATGGTTGCAGGTGATGCCCCTTCCAGAAGGCGATCTTCCTATCACCTGGGCCCAGAAAGGCTAGCCCAAGTTCAGGAGCAAATTACTCACCTGTTACTGGGCCAACCTAAAGCACCTAACAGCAGAAACTAGTAACCATCCCGCTCATGATTATAATTGCCCATCTAAGCAATTCAGTGTTACTGGTCATGGGTTCTGTGGGTTCTTGCATTGCTGAGGAGTCCGATTCTGGAGTCTGATCTCCCACTGCACATTTAGCAGGTGTTGCTAGGAGGTGGGATTGATTCTTGGCCTTAGATTTCTGCTATTCCTTTCTCAGACCCCTTTTCCAAGGCCTCCTCTTGTCATCGGGTGGCCGAGAAGAATCGTGTCCCTTCAATCAGGAGGTTCCTCCAAATAAGTTTTTTCTGAGCATAGGTCTACCAGGCATTGACATTGATGGCGCATTTCTTAATGTAAACCTTCACAGTGTCTTTGAAGTGCTTCCTTTTGCCCTCCTCTTGTTTGGAAGACTTCCTTGAACTGAGCAAAATTATTCATTTGGCAGTCAGTACTCTGACATCTTCAGAATATGGTGGCCCAGCGGAGTTGGTTTCATGGCCTCGATGCTGGTGCTCTTAACGTTGTTATATTAACGTTGACAAAAAACAACTTGACCAACCATGTAAATGCTGTGGCTACAAGAACAGTCAGAGGCTAGCAATTCTGAGGCATGTAACTCGACTCCTGATGTGTATCCAACGATACTCAAGATGCTCAACACCATCCAGGACAAAGCAGCTCATTCAGCAACTTATATATTCACTTCCTCCACCACTGATGCAGTGAAAAGTGTGTACTATGTACAACATGCACTGCAGCAACTCACCAAGGCCCTTTTGACAGCACCTTGCAACCATGACCTCCACTACCTAGAAAGATAAGGGCAGCAGGCACATGGAGCATCACCACTGCCAGTTACGCTCCGGTCCACTCACCACCTTGAGTTGGAAATCTATCTCCCTCTATCGCTGTCGCTGGGTCAAAATCCTGGAACTCTCTCCGTAACAGCACCGTTGGTGTGTCTGAACCAGATGGACTTTCGCGGTTAAAGAAAGCCCCTCACCACCATCTTCTCAAGGACAATTGATTTCAGAAACAGATAATGGCTTTGTCCACATCCCAATGAATAATCCAAAATCATCCACAAACTCATTATGATACCTTGTGAATTGTGAGCTGCCACAGGTTGCTGGTTGCTGTGCATTGTTCTACCATTTGCTTCGTGACAAAGGCATGTTGAGGTTAACCACCCAAAATTTTCATGAAGTTTGCTGCACATTAATTGCCCATTTTGTCTTCTTATACTGGTCCCAAGCTATAATGGGATATATGCATGACAATATCTACCAGGTTGGTTCCTATGTTTGAATACCAGGGGGAACTGTTGTGTGGCAAACTAAGCTCTACCTTTCACAGGCTGAACAGCAGTTCTGACACTAAATACTATCTCCCCAGACCATCACCCACTCACAAATATCAAGCCAAGGCCATGGATGTATGGCTTGCAGGGGAGCAGAGAATCAGATAAGCTGGTGTCTACAAATTTCAAATTGTTAGCTTCACTCATGCACAACTGTTCAGGTTGAACTAGAATATGGACGAAGGTTACGAAAACACATATTTCAAAAAGATTTTCATCTGTATTCTAACAGACACACAAAAACATCCCAATCACAGCACAATTCTGCTCACCACCCTTTTGGCACCAGAGGGTGTTTTGCTCAAAGTTTACTTTCAAAAAGCGCAAGATAAAATAACTTATTGACCCCACATATTTCACAATAGGACGTGTAGAATCATACATTAGAGAAGGAGACTTAATCAATCCATCAGACTGGCTTTTTTGAAGTGCCGTCAAATTAGTCCCACTCGCATGTTCCTTCCCATAGTCCGACAATATTCTAATTTTCAAATATATATATATGTATATAGCTGCAAATCAACTGGGGCAACTGCCAAGAAAGACTGACACATCAAACTACCCATGTGCTTCTATTCAGTATTCCCAATGTATATTCTCAACACATTTGCTGAAATGGGTTACCTTTCTTTCTCAACTGATTACCAGATTGCAGTTTAATGGAAAATTAAATACTGCAAAGTTGAAAAGTTTGAAAAGAACTATCAGTCTGTATCTATAATTGCTCTTCAGGATGTTTTTTTAAGATAACAAATTCTCACACAGATTCATTGGCAGGCAAAAAGTTCTTTCTGGCCATTGGGAATTGCAAACATTTTTCTCTCAGGCAACAGTCTAACTTTCTTGTGGAAATGTATACTTCTAGGCAGACCAGCGATGGACTATTCAACCCACCAGTCTATTGGGTCCTTCAACTAAGTCATGGCTGATTTGTAGATCGGCCCCATTTCATCACCTTAACTCTATATTCCGAGATAATCTTACTTAACAAAAATCTATCAACCGCGATCTCGAAATTTCTAATTCTCCCATCATCCATAGCCTTTCCAAGCACAGAATTGAAGCCTCAAACTGCTTACTAGTGAAAAGTGTTTTTTTGATTTTGTTCCTCAATGTATTAATTTTAAGATATTGTCCCCGCACCCATGATTCGTCCACAGAGGAGATTGTTTCCCTCAGCATCTGGCTGTGACTCAGGCTTGTGCCACCTGGTTTCCAACTGAAATTGCACCCATCATTTCGCAGATCAAGTATCTCCGACAAGTGCTTTTGTGGTATTCCATGCCCGATGCCATGTTTAGTCTTGCTAGCTCAAAGCTATCTGGCTGGACAGTTCCATTTTATTCTTTTTCTCAAGTGGCATTTAACAAAGCGCTTTATTTCTTCCAATCAGGCATCAAGGAATGCAAGCTTCAACAACTCTTGGATAGCGTCACCCTACAAAATCCTTCTTCACCATCACCTTCAAGTTCAGAATAGCACTGAGCTCTTCTTCCACAATCTTCACTTCCTCATTCATCTCTTTGGTTAGCAGTTCACCTCCCACACACCAAACACTTTCTCTCATCTTCAAAATTCCAATTTCTCCTGGTAACCCCACTCTCTTTTCTCCCCCTGCATCCTTTCTCTCCGGACTTTTTATTCAGAACTAGCAATGTGATATCAACTGTCTCAGTTTTTGTACACTACTTGCTTACTCTTAGCTATTTCCATCTGAACTTGTGAAGTCCCTTTCTCTCATGTCCAACCTCCACATAGTCATTAAATCTGCTGCCATAATATCCACTCATGTATATAATGAGATGCAGACAGGCAGTGATTGACACATAGGATGACCAGTAAGCATACAACACAGTACAGCCAATCACCAGACAGGACACTACCACTATAAAGCCAGAGGGCACTAGATTTCCCGCTCTCTCGGGACCCCAGCTACTGAGACAGTCAGAGTCCACGAGCTAGCAAGTGCAAACATCATGCGGTAGCTAGTAAGTCTGGTCAGGCTACTACAAGGTCACCAGTCAGATCAGTATAGTGTCGACCCACAGCTGAATATGTATAGCAGTTCTATAGTTGAAGAAAACAATGTTGGATCTTCTCCAGTGTCAGGTGTCTGTTTCTAACTTCCCTGCATCGAGTGCAGTCCACATCGTACCAATCTGCCTAACACATCATCTGCTAACAAAGTTGGCACTGTTATTGTTTGGTGAACTAAGCTCCACATTTCACAGGCTGAACAGCACTGCCTCCTATCTCCCCAGACCATGAGCTACTAATGAATATCAAGCCATTGTTTCCAAGAGTGGCACAGACTCCTCTGGATAGATACCCTTGAACCTCAGAACATCCAATCCCAGCACTGTCTACCTTTCTTTCAAGATCCACAAGCACGACTCCATTTCTAAGCCCATTGAAAGAATGTTCTTGCCCCAAAGAAGTGGCTGCTTCCTATTTTAATTACTTGTCCAATCTCTTTGCCACTTTAATGGTTGCGTGGCCATAACTGTCTCTTTTTTGCCATGGGCAGCCAATCTATTTGTTGCTCCAATCCCCCTTCCTGCTGGATGGTAAGAGGACTCTCTGCTTCTTCTTTGAACAGAGGACCAGGTCATCTCCTTTCACCAGCACCCTCCTCCACATGGCTGAAACTGTTCTCGCATTCAACGCCCTTTGAGTACTGGCCAGGCCTGCCTTTCTGTGGGATATGTAGAACATTCCTTGTTCCAGTCTAATTCAGATCACCTCTCTCATCCTTTGTTTCTGGTACACTGATGGCTGTATCAGTGCCATTTCTTTCTCTCACCCTGAAATGGAAAATTTCTATTAACTTTCAATTTCTACACTTTCCTCACCTTCACATGGTCTATCTTCCCTTCCTGAACCTCTCTCCGTCTTAATTTTGGGGAATAGGCTATCAACCAATAACCACTATTAGCTGTCTCTCATATGTGTACAGATAAACATACAAATTAGGAGCAGGAGAAGGCCAGTCAGCCCCTCGAGCCCGCTCTGCCATTCAATTGGATCATGGCTGATCTGCTTGTAACCGTGTACCAGAACAGTCGCCAGAATGTGACGACTCGGGGCTTTTCACAGTAACTTCATTGCAGTGTTAATGTAAGCCTACTTGTGACAATAAAGATTATTTTTAAAAAAACCTTAGCCCCACATTCCTGCCTACCCCAATAACCTTTCATCCACTTCTTAATCAAGAATCTATACAGCTCCGTCTTAAAATTTTCAAAGAATCGGGGGCAGGATTCTCTCAGCCCGGGGCCGGGCCGGAGAACCCCTGCGACCGGCACGAATCGCGCCGCGCCGCCCCGCAGAGTGGAGAATCAACGCCCATTGGCACCAGCGTGGATGGCACGCCGCCGGTCGGGGGCCACTCTACTTGGCCGGCCCGCCAATTCTCGCCCAGGATGGGCCGAGCGGCCGTCATAAAAAGCCGAGTCCCGCTGGCGCCGTCCACACCTGCTCTCAGCTGGCGGGAACTCAGTGTGGAAGAATCGGTGGGGGGGGGGGGGGGGGGCAGCCTGTGGGGAGGGAGGGTCCGACCCCGGGCGGGCCTCCGGTATGGCCTGGCCCGCGATTGGGGCCCACTGATCGGTGGGCCGGCCTCTCTGGCTGGGGGCCTCCTTTCTTCCACAGTGGCCCGTGTAGCCCTACGCCATGTTGCGACGGGTCTGGCACATTGAAGGAAGCCACTGCGCATGCACACATTGGCGCCAGTGCCACTGCGCATGTGCAGATCCCGGGGAGCCCAGTTGATGCCGGGATCAGCAGTTGGAGTGGCGTGAACCGCTCCATTGCCGTGCTGGCCCCCTAGAGGGGCCAGAATTGCCGATCCTGAGGCCGTGTTGACGCCATCGAGAAACGCGACGGCCTTTCCGATGGCGTCAACGCTTACCCTCAGGATCACAGAATCCCGCCCCGGCTTCCACTGCCTTATGAGAAAGTGAGTTCTAAAGACTCACGACCCTCTGAGAGAAAACATTTCTCCTCATCTTTGTCTCATTCGTCCTGCCTCTGGACTGGTTTAAAATCTGTTCACTTCTAAATTCATTCAATTCTGACGACAGGTTATCAACCTCAAATGATAAAGTTCACACAAATGTTTTCTGATCAGTCCAGTAGTTCCTGCCTTCTCTGTTGTTTTAGAATCAAAGAATCATATAATTTACAGTGCAGAAGTAGGCCATTCAGCCCCTCGAGTCTGACCGGCCCTTGGAAAGAGCACCTTAACCAAACCCACACCTCCACCCTATCCCCACACCTCCACCTTATCCCCGTAACCCCAACTAACCTTTTATGGACACTAAAGGAAATTTAGCATGGCCAATCCAACTAACCTGCACATCTTTGGACTGTGGAGGGAAACCGGAACACCCGGAGGAAACCCACGCACACACGGGGAGAACGTGCAGACTCTGCACAGACAGTGACCCAAGTCGGGAATCGAATCTGGGACCCTGGAGCTCTGAAGCACCTGTACTAACCACGGTGCTACCGTGCTGCCCATGTGCAAATGGACTAGAAATTCATGGCTTGAAAGAGATACCATGTTAAATTTAAAATCACCACACGTTGCTGGATGATGAGTGAGTTGGCTCCTGCATTTGCTTTGCAAAAACAATGGGCTGAATTGTCTGCTGCATCGGGAACTCTGCTAACAGCTGTGAATAATCCAGTGATGGGCAGAAAATGGGATTTGGATCCGTTTCCGATGCTCCAGTCCCCCACTGGCATCGGTATTGAGGTTTGTGGCACCCACCAGCCGAAGGATACAAATTGATCATTGAGACCTATTTGCATCCTATTAACCGTCCGGGCACCACATTCTCCAGGCCCTCGTGATTCTCTGGTTCGGGAATCAAGTGGGCGAGAATTGGTGCAGGTGTTGACAAGTGTGTACCTGACATGGTGGACCTTGCGGTGGGCCAAGGGGGTAACTTTTTAAGGGGGTTTCCGATCCCCCATCGGCCCCTCACCAGAGACCTCCTAATAAAAGAGCTCCTCAAAAGAGACCCCCTAATTAAAGAGACCCCCAGCAAAGTCTCTCCCATAAGAGAAACCTATGTCAGGAAACTCACCATAATGGCGACCCTGTCTGGAAGCCCCCGATAAGTTAATTAGGGGGCCGCTTTCTTTCATTCAGGGGTCTCTGGGGAGAGCAGTGGGAGCCTGGGGTCACCCCCCTACTGTGGCGGGGGAAGGCTGGAGTGACCCAGGAAATCCCAGGGGAGGTGGGTGGAATTCCGTTGGGGGGTGGGGGAGAGGGGTTCATAAGTTCATAAGAGTTCATAAGATACAGGAGCAGAATTAGGCCATTCGGCCCATCGAGTCTGCTCCGCCATTCTATCATGGCTGTTTTGTTCCTCATTTGCTTCCTACAATGTTACAGTCCAAGAGCTGGATTAAGAAATCAGCCACAGCATCTACTCCCTAGATCACATGACCTGGGAGTGGGCGAACGCTATTTAGCCTCTCGAGCCTAACACCCTCAATGTGATCATGCCTGGTCCCATCCTGGCCTCAACTCCACTGTACTGCCCATTCTCCTTAACACTTCAACCAATTAAAGGTCTGTCTAACTCCTCGTTAAATTTGCTCATTTTTCTTGCATCCAACGCACTCTGGCGTAGCAAATTCTACAGATTCACAACCCTTTGGGAGAAGTAGTTTTTTTCTTAAATCTGTTTTAAAATTGTGACCTATTATTCTAAGATTATGACCTCTCATTTTAGAATGCCCCACAAGAGGAAACATTAGCTCCATGTCTACTTTATCCATATCTTTTAGCATCTTGTATACCTCAATTAGATCTTCCCTCATTCTTCTAAACTCCAGAAAGTATAGGCCTAAACTGTTCAATCTCTCCTCGGACGACAAACCCCTTGGACGGAATTCTCCGCTCCCGACAAGGCGTGGGAGAAGAGGGCCTCCCGACATTTTTTACGCCCCCCGCGATCTCTCCCCCCCCCCCCCCCCCCGGGCTCGGAAAAATCACCGCTCGCCGTTTTTCACGGCGAACGGCGATTCTCCGAGCCCAATGGGCCGAGCGGCCGGCCCTTCACGCCCGTTTCAACACGGCAGCAACCACACCTGGTCGCTGCATTCGTGAAACGGGCACCAGATGCCCGTTTGGGGCATCCAGGGGCCCGATTTGAATGGGAGCACCGTGACTGTGCTCTGGAGGGGACAGGCCCGCGATCGGTGCGCACCGATCGTCGGGCCTGCATCTAAAACAGACGCACTCTTTCCCCTCCGCCGCCCGGCAAGATCAAGCCGCCACATCTTGCCGGGCAGCGGTGGAGAAAGACGGCAATGCGCATGCGCGGGTTCATGCCGTCTGCGCACTGATGTCATCCGCGCATGCGCGGGTTTGAACCGGCAACCCGCGCATGCGCGGATGACATCAGAGATGGGCCGTTCGGGCGTCATTTCCGGCGCAACGAGGTCGCGGCCGGGAACGATGGGGGCCCGCTCCTAGCCCCCCTGGGTGGGGGTGAATTAGGTGCAGGGAGCGGGCCCTGAGGCCGTCGTGAACCTCGGCCAAGTTCACAACGGCCTCCGCAATTTTTGGACCCAGCGGAGAATTCCGCCCCTCATCTCTGGAATCAATCTAGTGAACCTCCTCTGAACTGCCTTCAATGCCACAACGTCTTTCCACAAATAAGGGGACCAAAACTGTAGACAATAAGCCAGGCGCGGTCTTACAAATGCCTTGTATAATTGCAACAATACTTCCTTACCTTTATTCTCAATTACTTTTGCTATAAATGCCAACATTCCATTTGTTTTCCGTATTATTTGCTCCACCTGCCTGCTTGTTTCTATGATTCATGCATGAGGACACTCAGATCCTCTGCATCGGAGCACCCCGAAGTCTCTCCCCATTCAGATAATAAGTTGCCTTTCTTTTTTTTCAACCAAAATGCATGACCTCATACTTATCCATGTTAAACTCCATCTGCCACATTTTGGGCCACTCTCCTAACCTATGTATATCCATTTGTAAGGTTCCCATTTCCGCATTGCAACTTACTGTCCCACCTATTTTTGTGTCATTGCAAATTTGGCTACAAATCCCTGTAACCAATTCACTGATATAGATTATAAATAGCTGGGGCCCAAGGACCGGTCCCTGTGGCACCCCACTAGTTACATCTTGCCTTCCACACTCTGTCTCCTGTCTGTCAGCCAGTCTTCTAGCCAGGATAATAAATTACCCCTAATCCCATGTGATCTCACCTTGTGAATTAACCTTTGGTGTGGCACCTTATCAAAAGCCTTCCAGAAGTCCAGATATGCTACATCTATAGGATCCCCATTATCTACTTTGCTTGTTACATCTTTAAAGAACTCAAGCTAATTAGTCAAACATGTTTTTCCCTCATAAAATCATGCTGACTCTGATGGATACCGCTTTTGCTTTCCAAATGTTCTGATGTTACGTCCTTGATAATTGATTCCAATAACTTTCCAACAACAAATGTTAAACTAACTGGTCTGTAATTTCCCACATTCTGCCTCCCTCCCTTTTGAATAAGGGCATTACATTAGCATTTTTCCAATCCACTGGAACCTTTCCCGTGTCCATGGAATTTTGGAATATCATAACCATTGGATCCACCTTCTCTGCTGCCACTTCCTTTAACACCCTAGGACGTACGCCATCAGGCCCTGGGGACTTGTCTGCCCTCAATCCCAAGAGTTTATTGAGTACCAATTCCCTATTGACGCTGTGTGTTCCAAGTTCCACGCTTTCTATTACCTCTGAATTGCCGTTCCTATAGGAATGGTAATAGCGTCCTCCACCTTGAAAACTGAGGCAAAGCATTGATTCAGCATTTCTGCCATTTCTGTGTTCCCCACTAATAACTCACCTATTTCATCTTCCAAGGGGCCAACATTCACCTTAGCAACTCTCTTCCCTTTTATGTACCTGTAGAAGCTTTTGCTATCATTTTTGATATTCTGTACTAGTTTTTTTTCATCATTTATCTTAGCTTTTTTTCTTACTTTTTAGTATCCCTTTGTTTATGTTTGAACGTTTCCCAATCTTCCAGTCTGCCTTTGCAATATGATATAACTTATTCTTTCTCTTTATAATGTCCTTAACCTCCTTGTTTAGCCATGCATGTTTTCACCCCACTTCCCATCTTTCTTCCTCACTGTGGTATATTTTAGTTGTGAGAAATTGAGTATCTCCTTAAACAGCTGCCACTGCTCATCAGCTGTCCTACCTTTTAGCCTTCCTGCCCAGTCTATACTGGCCAAATCTGACCTTAAGCCTATGTAATTTCCTTTATTTAATTCCAGAACACTAGTGTGGGACTCCACTTTCTCACCCCCAAACTGAATCTTGAATTCTACCATACTATGGTCACTACTCCAGAGTGGATCCTTCACTATGAGGTCATTAATTAATCCCTCCTCATTACAAAATACCGAATCTAGAGTAGCCTCCTCCCTGGTTGATTCCCCAACATACTGTTCCAGGAAACAATCTCTAATGCATTCAATGAACTCTGCATCAAGGCTACCCTTGCCAATTCCTCCAGTCCATATGCATATTAAAATCATCCATTAATATTGGGTGGGGTGGGGAAGGGGGCTCAGCCGCTGGACCTCGATATTGGCCTGCCTGCTCAAAATGGCGTGAGTGTAAATCAGGCGAAATTCAGCTCCGGCAGGATAACATAGGGCGGGATTTTCGAGTCGGGATTTTCGAGTCGGCGACGGCGAAATCACGTTCAGCAATCGGCCGGAGAATACCCGTTTCCGATTAAATCGGGGGCGGCACCGCTTTTGCATTGCTCCGCCCCCTCCAAAGTGGCGTACTCGCAAAGTACACCACGTACCTTAGCGATGTTGCCTGAGACCCATCCCCAGTGCTCCATCCAGCCGATAGTCTTCCAAATAAAGAAACCTGCCCAACATCTCACACTTAATATTTCTGTAAGTTTTTGGAAGTTGTTGCACCCACCTATTAATGGCTCATTAAACTTATCACAAAAAATAAGTCCAGTAATGGACAGTGTATGAATCCTTTTAATGGATAATTGTTGATAGATGCCAATCAACGTGTCTTGCCCAAAAGATGAACATTAAAGGGCAGGTTCTCATTCCATCAGCCTGTGAAGTATTGTTGGAGATTTTAAAATCGTCATATTTTACCTTTTGAAATATTTTGTTACTTGCCTTTTTGTCAACTTCTTTCATGCTTTACATGCCTGTCTTTCCCTCGCTTCATTGATCTGATTTGATATTGAATTAATCTTCTCAAATTCACCCTCCTTCTGTATTCTTCCTTTGTTTATATCACAAGCATGTAACCTCATAGCTGTAGGTCCCAATGTTCACCAAGATCCCAGTTGCTTTATTGCCCTCGCTGAACCATTATCAGTTTGCACGTCCACCAAACATGTGGGTAAAGAAATGTTGAAACCTAAAGGTGCAAATATCCATCTGATGAATTAGGCACACCGCAATATGTTTTGCTTCAGCAAAATCAGGCCTCATGTGTTTTTCACCACTCCGTTATAAATTAGAGTATCACTTTCATTTGATAATCCATGATTTATTAATTCTTTTAATCCTCTTGAAGTGCAGAAATGCATAGTTTCCAGCCCATTCAGTTGAGTTCTCTTGCAATTTATTCCACATACTTCTTATCCCTTGGGTATTACAACTCTCCTTTCTTGCTCTAAACTTTATTTCTCTTATTAATGGTACCTCTTAGTATTCAAACCCTTTGCAACACTGAACAGTTTCTCTGGTTGAACTTGTATCAATCACTTTGACAACCTTGAAAACTTTAATTGAGTCTCTTTCTTTAATTACCTCGCAAGTTATTACACCCTCCTAAGAAAACAAGATAAATCTTCAAAATCTTGACTCACTTAAAATCTTGACATCCCAGTGGTGAAACATCAACTGATGAAATAGAGAGATTTGTACTTTGGTCAGGTCTTCTTCATACAGTACTTCAAATTTAAAAAACATTCTCCACACAGTCTAGAAGTCTGGCCCTCTGCTAATTGGTTCCTGTGGGAACATATGTCCAGCATACAAATGTATCAAAACCTTGTTTGTACCAATGCGAACAGATGATCTACTGTCCCCGTTCCTTTAAAAGACGGGTATGACACATGCACGTCAATTAATTTTGTCCAAGGCTGCAGCAGAGCCACAAGTTGATACTGGGCTCTGTAGATTATCTAAATACTGAACAATGTCAGTGAAAATAGTTAGGTGAGATTGTATAGTGTGCAGAATATTGTTCTACTTGAAGAATAAGGAAGCCCTATTAAGACAGGAAATCTAATGGAGCAGGTGGATTTGCAGGTGATGCATTGTCATGGGTAGGGAATTGGGTCAGAAGTAGGAGTCAGAAAGTCCTTAAATTGACAGTGTATGACTAGCGGTATACCCCAGGGATCAGTACAGGAGCCTCGGTTTCTCACTATATTCATGAATAATTTCAGGCGATAGAGTATGTATCCAAGTTTTCTGACAACATGAAACATGTGCTCCTTCTCCCGGCTTACAAGCAGAAACTCAAGCGGGAGAATCCAGCTAAGAAGGTTGTGCAGTGCTGGTCCGAGGAGACAGAAGAGCTCTTACGTGACTGCTTAGAGACAGTGGACTGGTCCATATTTAAGAACTCAGCGACTAACTTAAATGAGTATGTCACCACCGTCACAGACTTCATCAGCAAATGTGTGGACGACTGCATGCCAAAGAAAGCAATACATATGTTCCCCAACCGGAAACCATGGCTCAACCGCAAGATTGACTCCCTACTGAAGGACAGATCTGAGGCATTCAAGGCAGACGACCCTGTCCTATACAAGAAATCCAGGTACGACCTCCGCAAAGCCATCCGAGATGCCAAGAGAGAATATCAAACTAAGCTAGAGTCACAGACAAACTCTCGACGGTTGTGGCAAGGACTAAACAACATAACGGGCTACAAAGCAAAGCCGAGCAGTATCTCTGGCAGCAGCGCACCCCCCCCCGATGAACTTAATGCATTCTATGCTTGGTTTGAGCAGGTAACCAACAATCCGCTATCGAGTGCCCCAGCAACCCATAATTCACCCATACCCACCATCACAGTTTCCGAAGTCAGATCAGCTTTCCTGAAAGTGAACCCACGGAAGGTGATGGGCCCGGACGGGATCCCTGGTCGTGCACTCAGAGCCTGCGCATACCAGCTGGCAGAGGTACTGTATTCACAGACATCTTTAACCTATCCCTACTCCACTCCGAGGTCCCCACCTGCTTCAAGAAGACCACCATCATACCGGTACCAAAGAAGAACCAGGCAACATGCCTCAATGACTACCGCCCGGTGGCCCTGACGTCAGTTGTAATGAAGTGCTTCGAGAGGCTGATCATGAAGCGCATCACCTCCATACTCCCGGAACGCCTTGAACCACTTCAATTCGCATACCGTCGCAACCGGTCCACATCAGACGCCATTTCCCTGGCCCTACACTCATCCCTAGAGCATCTCGAAAACAAGGACTCCTACATCAGACTCCTATTTATTGACTAAAGCTCCGCCTTCAACACCATAATCCCAGCGAAGCTCATATCAAAGCTCCAAAACCTAGGACTTGGCTCTCCACTCTGCAACTGGATCCTTGACTTTCTGACCAACAGACCACAGTCAGTAAGAATGAACACCAACACCTCCTCCACAATAGTCCTCAATACCGGTGCCCCGCAAGGCTGCGTACTTAGCCCCCTACTCCCTGTACACACACGACCGCATGGCAAAACTTGGTTCCAACTCCATCTACAAGTTTGCTGACGATACGACCATAGTGGGCCGGATCTCGAATAACGACGAGTCCGAATACAGGAGGGAGATTGAGAACCTAGCGGAGTGGTGTAACGACAACAATCTCTCCCTCAATGCCAGCAAAACTAAAGAGCTGGTCATCGACTTCAGGAAGCAAAGTACTGTACACACCCCTGTCAGCATCAACGGAGCCGAGGTAGAGATGGTGAGCAGTTTCAAATTCCTTGGGATGCACATCACCAAAAATCTATCCTGGTCCACTCACGTCGATGCTATCACCAAGAAAGCACAACAGCCCCTATACTTCCTCAGGAAACTAAGGAAATTCGGCATGTCCACATTAACCCTTACCAACTTTTACAGATGCACTATAGAGAGCATCCTATCGGGCTGCATCACAGCCTGGTATGGCAACTGCTCGGCCCAGGACCGCAAGGAACTTCAGAGTGTCGTGAATACCGCCCAGTCCATCACATGAACCTGCCTCCCATCCATTGATTCCATCTACACCTCCCGCTGTCAGGGGAAAGCGGGCAGCATAATCAAGGATCCCTCCCACCCGGCTTACTCACTTTTCCAACTTCTTCCATCGGGCAGGAGATTCAGAAGTCTGAGAACACGCACGAACAGACTCAAAAACAGCTTCTTCCCCATTGTCACCAGACTCCTAAATGACCCTCTTATGGACTGACCTCATTAACACTACACCCTGTATGCTTCATCCGATGCCAATGCTTATGTAGTTACATTGTATATATTGTGTTGCCCTATTATGTATTCTCATGTATTTTCTTGAATTCTGTTTAATTCCCTATTCTTCCCATGTACTGAATGATCTGTTGAGCTGCTTGCAGAAAAATACTTTTCACTGTACCTCGGTACACGTGACAATAAACAAATCCAATCCAATCCAAATCAGATGACAAGGTAAATGGAGTTGATGGGAGGAGGAAGTTGCAAAGAGAGATAAAGATGAAAGATTAAATGAATTAGTAAAACTCAGGCAGGCAGAGTTTGGTGTAGTAAAGTGCGATGACATTATTCTGGGCTAAAGGAAGATAGATCAGAATATTTTCTAAATGGGTAGAAGAGGTGAGTTGCTGAGAAATGTAGGGGTCCAAGTGTAGAAATCACAGAAAGCTCGTGGACAAGTTCAAAAAATGGGCTACAGGAGTTATTTAAAAGGGTCTGAAATACAACGGCATAGAAGTTACATTAAGTTATATAAAGCTCTGGTTAGTCTCAAGTTAGTGTATTTTGTTCAGTTCTGGCTGTTGCTCCTCAGGATGGTAATGTTGACCTTGGAGGGGAAGCAGTGCAGTTCACTAGAATTATACCTGGGCTAAAGGGATTAAATTATGAAGTTAGATTGGATACTCTAGACTTGTATTCCCCTTGAATATCAAAGATTAAGGAGCAATCGATTTGAACCTTTTAAATTAATTAAAGGAGTTGATGGCATAGATATAGAGCAACTATTTCCTCCTGTCTGGAGTCCCGAACAAGGGAACATAATTTTAAAATTAAAGATAGGCTTTCCAGGGATGATGTCAGGAAACATTTCACCACACGAAAGGTAAATGAAAATCTCCCTCAAAAAAGCTGCTGTGGAGAAGTCAATAGAAAATTTCAAACCTCAAATGAACAGGTTGTTGTTAGACAAAGATATTAAGGTATATAAAATGAAGGTGATTAGATGGAGTCAAGATCAGCCATGATCTAATGGAATGGCAGGTCAGGCTTGAAGGACCGAATGGCCAACTCCTATGTTCTTCATTCCTTTTTTTCCACATGGGAGCATAGCAAAAGAATCGAACTTAAGAGGGAAAGCCCTGAAATGTTGCTAACAGCTGACACGATGGTCTGGGAAAGGTCTTTGAGTGGAACGATGTGCATTGGGGTGAACAGTCATGGATATTTGCATTTACATTCTGGTGGCAGGGCTGGAGAACCTGAGGGGATTATAAGACAGGGTAAGAGCTTCACCTATGTAAAAAGCATCATGGGATGGTTTGCATAGAGAAGAAGGAATTAATCAAATCATAGGGTATATTGTACATTGATCAAATATCCATAAAACGTGGTATTGTGATCCTGCTCCCTGTCAGTGATCACAAATAGTCGACTAAGACAGGTCTCACTCCAGCTTATGATATGTCCCATGTCAATCTGTAATGAGTTAGTCCAAACTGATCCTACACCATAGCATTCAGAAACTTATCCTTGGGTTGAAGGTCGGTACCCTGGGAGTTGGGATTACCAAGCTGATGCAACATCAGAAGGATTGTCATGAATCCAAAATCGGGCTACCTTCGAGGGTTTCCACGGACTCACAGTACATTATATTGATTTCTTGCTCGCAAGGCAGATAACCTGGCATCTTTCTTGTAAAACTGCCCTGGATTTACCCCGAAGGCAGGTTAGCACGATGAAGGAAATTTGAAAGAAAAACTTGGCGGAGCTGTCCAAAGCTGCATCTTGGGGGCGGGTGAGGGGTGTGGTGAGGGGGGGCTCGGAAAATTCACTGCATTTCAAATGTGCTTAAGTGAATTGTGCAAAGCACCTTGAGGTGTTTCAGTACGATCAGGGGCTATTTCAATTAAAATGAATCATTGAAGGTTTGGTTCGAGGCAACCTACCAATTTGGTGAGAATGACAGGGTAAATCCAGGTAAAAGCCAAACTGACTGCTAACTGGGTAAAATGTGAAGCTCTCCTGGAGAGAGCACCAGCCGTCTGATAACATTAAGTGCGGTGCAAAAAAAGTACACTCTGATGCTGAAAGTTATTGTACTTGGATTCCAAATTCAAACCAATGTTTGTAGGGGTTTAATATTACCCACCAGCATATCAGCAACAACCTCTATCAGTAACAACCTCAGCTGTATTAGGGAAAAACACCCCGATGTTGAGCAGAATCATATAAACATAATATTAGATGCCCCTACCACCCAGATGAAACAATGATCCTCATTAAGCATACACGTGATCCTTGAACGCATCTGCAGATTTATTTCTGTGCACAGAACTCGGAAGAGCATCACTGATCCTTTGCCATGTGTTTGAATTAATTCAGCCTCTTTCACTGTATTCCTGGAATCCAAGTACAAATATCTTTTTTTTTGGCCTGTTGGGCTCCCAACCCCAGCTCTCATTAGCTTGCAAAATGGATGTATTGCAGCCTTATGCCTAGCTGCCTGCTATGTCCTCTTGGCCGCTCTATAGCCCTCCACAATGCCCCCCTGCCACACTTCCCCAACATCCCCTCCACCAAACACCCAGACCCCAGTGATACCTCTCATGAGCCAAATCGCTCCTGGCTGGTAATTAGATGGCCACTAGATCAGCCGCTGTGGAGGGAGAAGCCGCGTTGATCACTATGCATCCTTGAAGTCAGGCAAGTGGGATCTGGGAGTGAAGAGGTTAGGCAGACACGCTCTGAAAAGCGGGAGGGGGGGAGAAACAGGGGGCGAAGGGGTCGTTGCTGAGGACAGGCGGTGCTGTTACTGCCAGGGTGAACTCATGACGAGCCAAAGAGTGCCCAAAAATGAGGACCCCTCATCCCCAACCCAGAAGGCTGCTAGGAGACCATCAGAGTTTACCTAATGGCCTCCTAATTCAGCAGCAGTCCCTCAATTGCTGCTAAAATGTCAGTGGAGTCATGAGGCGCCAAATTGTCCACTTAAGTGGATTAACTGGGCTCCAAGCGAGTGGACCATCTGCCACCATTCCCGCTCCTGGAAAAATAGGCATGACGGGAATGCATCATGCACACCACATTACACCTTCCCACAGCATTTTGACAGCTTCCCGACCGGTCCCCAAAAAGTCTGATATAACTCATCCCCAGGTTTTCAAAGTAGGTCAAATCTGACCTGCCAGCCTCATTAATATGTCTAAATGGCCCACTCACCTCCTGGGAGCGGTTAGTCTGCCTGCCCCTTGTTCTGTCTCCACTTAAGCCAAAAGTGATAGAATTGCAGTTTTAACATCTGACCCCCTCCCCATCCTAAACCCACCCATTTTAGGGAGGGGGGGGTTAAAATCTTCCCCTCGCTGTCAGGTAACTCCAGATTGGAACTTCCACTCCTATCTTTGAAAAGCTCATTGTTTCGTAAACTTAACCCCCACGTCATTCCAGTTAAGCAAAATACTGTGGCTGTATTCTGCCTGCTCATTTTTCCTTGTTATTTCTCTTTCCTTCCGTGTGTCCTGAAAAGGGCAAGCGACACAGAATTTTATAGGAAAACAATGATCCACCCAAGGGAGAAAACTCTGCAACTCACCTGCCGTAGACAGACCTGAGAGCGTAAGCAGTGAGATACGGCAGGACTGAAAAACACAATGCTGAGACTGTGCAAAGCTCAACTCGTGTAAAGGTGCTTCCCATCACTTCATATGGGAACAACATGTCATCACCAGTACAAATGATGCTGTTGATTTATTTTAGGCACTCCACCTCTTCAGGAGAAAGAACTCTCTTTTGTCGAATAAAACTAATATGAATTTGTCAGCAACTGTCTGCAGTGTCCCAACGGCCGCTGAGAGCATCAAACTGCTGATGCAGAATGTGCTCAGGAACTTCAGTTACCTTTCTCCATGGCAACCGTAGTGGCATTGCCTGGAGTCAACTTGTGTGAACTGAATACTCCAGCCACCAACACAGTACACTGGGGAGAGGTTAAATACAAAATTCCCGACTTAAACAGCCTTTTTAATCCTCTCTTCACAGTCTTGATTCCCAGGTAGCCCACAGTAATCGTATCAAATTCTGCTTACTGACACTCATTAAAAAATAAATAGATCGGCAAGCTATGATTCACTCACGAGTCATTCAGCCCTAAAGAATGTATTAATGCACAACGGGGGTGGGGAAGGGGAGGGGGGGATGGGACTGGTTTAGCAGTGGATCCGTTGAGGACTGACAAATAAAAAGGGGTATAAATAAATTTTTTCTGCAGCGTGAGCATTGGACTCACCCATTGTCTGATTAAACAGGATTGCAGTGGAAGAGAATACAATCTAAAACATGCAAACAATTTGCTGTTCATATTACTGCCACAGATTGCTATTTAATGTCATCAACATGAGATTTTTAAAAATTCATTCATGGGATGTGGACATCGCTGGCTGGGCCAGCATTTATTACCCATCCCTGAGGGCATTTAAGCATCAACCACATTGCTGTGGTTCTGAAGTCACATGCAGGCCAGACAGGATGACAGGCTTCCTTCTGTAAAGGCCATAATGAACCAGATGGGTTTTAAGACAATTAACAATGGCTTCATCATGAGGCTTTTAATTCCAGATTTTTATTGAATTCAAATTTCCACCATCTGCCATGGTGGGATTTGAACCAGGGTCCACCTTGGGCCTCTAGATTATTAGTCCTGTGACAAAACCACTATGCCACGGCCTCCCCTGTCAAATACCTCTACTGCCATACATCAGTATTGAGCATTCTTGTAAAAAATAAGGGGTGATTATTGAATTTTGATTGTAAATGTGGCCTGTAAATGTGGCCCATAATCTAGGCAACCTGCTTATTCAATGCATCGTATGATCACCTGGGTCAGATTTTAAACAACACAATTGACCAATTGGTGCAGGCAGAGCTTCAGCATAAATATGACATGCTGGCGCAAAGAAAATTCCCTACCTGAGAAGCCTGGAAAAATGGCTTCTCAATTGCAGGCGACTTTGGTTTAATTTACTCAAAGCAGCAGCCCCTCAACTGCTGGTAAAATGTCACTGTTCCTTAATTTCAACACATTTCCTGACAAATAATTAAGTAGTCTGCTAAATTAAAGAGGTGCCCATGCAAATTTATTGTTGGAATGTGGGCGTCATTGGCAAGGTCATCATTTATTGTCCATCTCTAGTTGGCCTTGTGAAAATGGTGGATGGGATTTCTTGAAAAACATCTATACAATCCCTACAGTGCAGAAGGAAGCCCATTGAGGCTGCACCAACCCTCCGAAAGAGCATTCTACCTCGGCCCACTCCCCCGTCCACCTCTCTCTATCCCCATAACCTAACCTGCACATCCCTGGACCATAACGGGCAATTTAGCATGGTCAGTCTATCCACCCTGCACATCTTTGGAGGAAACCGAAGCACCCGGACACAGACACGGGGAGAAGGTATAAACTCCACACAGACAGTCACTCAAGGCCGGAATTGAACTCTGGTCCCTGGCGCTGTGAGACAGCAGAGCTAACCACTGTGCCACACATAGCACCTTTAATATGCTATTGCCAGGTGCTTCATAGGAATGTAGTCCCATGTAGAGAAGCTGTTCCCATTGTTCTGTTAGAGAGGGAGTGTCAGGATGACTCAGCAATGAGGAATGGTGATAAACATTTGAGTAATGATGGTGTATGATCAGAGGTATTGGTGTTCCTATTCAACCACTTTCCCAATCCCTCTCGGTGGCGAGTTGCTGCAGTATATCCTGTAGGCAGTACACTGCCAAGCTGCACCCATGATGGAGGGTGTGTATGTTTAAGATGGTGGATGAGCTATGCTGTAGTGATCGTCTGTAATCACTTCTGTCAGGCATCTGCTTAAGTATGGGTCAAGCTGATAAAGGAGTCATCAATAACGGCACCCAGAGAGTGGAATACTGACATTTACTTGGAATCAACAATTTTGTTCTATTGGTTGTAGTTCCCACCCAGGCCCTTGAAAATACTGCAAAATCATTTCCTGTCAACTTCCTCGGAGTGGAAATGGAAGGGTACCTCCAAAAACCCAGGCAGATGGGAGAGCAGAAAGCTAACCCCAGCGTCTGTTTGGCAGTAATGAAAACACAGCCTGAGAATCTGGGTCATGTTGTTGACCAGAACCTTATCGCAATATATCACTCCTGGCAATAAGATCAGTCAGCTGTAATGGAAACAGTGACCTGGTTTTAAAACAGTTCCCTAGATGTGTTTTTCTCTGAAGCAAACTGAACATGTTTTTAACAGAGTGGTCTATATTTGTTTTACTTGAAACATGAATAATTTCATGCATCTCAGTACAGTGTCTTCTAAAGTTCAGCCTAATCACGACAAAGTAGCATGCACGGTCCCATAGTTAAAAAAGGATTTATAATGGACCAACTTTTGAAATGGGAATTACAGTGAGGTTATCGGTGCTATTAAGAAGCAAATTGGACTGCAACTTCTGGTGTTTGCACACTCTGTTAAACATGGAAATTAGGAAGTTTTATGTCCAATTTACCCTGCTCCGCCATAAGCTTCCCTCGACTGGTATCTCGTCAAGCGATTTGACATTCAAACACACCTAACGCTGTGGTATTACGCACTCTAAGGGCTGAATCTTAAGGCTACCATCGCTGCCTGCGGGATCGGCGGTGAGGGTGGAAAATCACGCGAGAATCGGGAAACGCAATTCTTGCTGGAGAGATCGCGTTACCCAATTTTCCCCACCCCTCACCAGCAACGTCACGGTATTCACACATTAAAAGGAGATTAACCAGATTTTTATAAACTTGAATTTATTTCAGCGTACTTAGCATCCACCACCCCTCCTGCATCCCCCCCCCCCCCCCCCCCCCCCCCCCCCCCCCACCCCCGCACTAAAGGATCCACCCTCACGGATTGAAAGCTCACCAACTTGACGTTTACAACAGGTTGGGCCTGACGTGAGGGAGTCGAGGGGATCTCTCCGGGGAGCAGAGTTTTTTATAGTCTCCGGAGGGGGGGGGGGGGGGGTGATTTGAGGGACATCTGGACAATGCCATCAGCACTTAGCGTCAGAATCAGAAAATCCCGCCCAGGATTCCAGAAGAGAAAATACATGGAACAGGCCATTCAGCCCAAACAAGTCTATACGGGGCTGCACGGTAGCATAGTGGTTAGCGCAGTTGCTTCACAGCTCCAGGGTCCCAGGTTCGATTACTGGCTTGGGTCACTGTCTGTGTGGAGTCTGCACGTTATCCCCGTGTCTGCGTAGGTTTCCTCCGGGTGCTCCAGTTTCCTCCCACAGTCCAAAGATGTGCGGGTTAGGTGGATTGGCCATGCTAAATTTCCCTTAGTGTCCAAAAAAGGTTAAGTAGGGTTACGGGGATAGAGTGGAGGAGTGGGCTTGGGTAGGGATGCTCTTTCCAAGGGCCGGTGCAGACTCGATGGACCGAATGGCCTCCTTCAGCACTGAAATTCTATGATATAAAGTGATTATGCTGCAGTCCAACACCAAATCTACCATTGTAACCATCCTTTATCATCAAATGCTCACCTAGCTTTATCTAAAATGCATTTACGCTTTTCACTTCAACCACTCCCTGTTGTAATGCGTTCTGCGTTCATATTACTTTGAATGAAGAAATTTCTTCTGAATTCCCTACTGGATTACTTGATGATTATCTTATATTAATAGCCTCAAGTTATGCTCTTCCCCACAAGAGGAAGCAGTTTCTCTGCATTAACACTATCAAAATCTTACATGATTTTATCCGTTAGCCTCCTTTTATCCAAGAGGAAAGAACCCAGCCCGTCAATTATTTTCTGATACGTATACCCACACGTTCCTGGTATTATTCTTGTGAATATTTTCTCTGCAGTCGCCGGTGCCTCTATCACCTTTTTATAAAATGGTGGCCAAAAATTGCACGCAGTGCTCAAAGTGTGGTTTAACCAAGATTCAATGCAGGTTTAGCAAAGCTTCACTACTTTTCAATTCCACGGCCAAAATTCTCCAGTCATTGCAATTCATTTTTCCCGCTGGAAGCGCACTCCCACCAGCGGGTTCCCCAACGGTGTGGGTTGGCTACAATGGGAAATCCTGTTGACAACGGGCAGTATAGAATCCTGCCGCCAATGAACAGCACACAGCCGATAATCCCGCAGCAGGCGAACCGGAGAATCCCACCACCTATCTCCCTCGGTTCTGCAAATCATAGTGTAAGAGCCCACTGAAGGTTTTTCGGTAATTGCGAGAGCAATGACGTTCGCTTGCCGCTGACTGCAAAATCCAGGCCCTCAAGTTTGTAATCTTATCTGGATCTTGAGGTGAAACAAAATCCTGAGGAGGCTGTTGTACACTGGAAGTCCAATGACTTTTACCAGTAACTTTACTTTATCGGACATCTTCCTCGACTGCCCGCCTGGTTAATCCCTGAGGTGATCTCATCTTAAACCTTGAAAGAAAGAGGCAGAATTTTGCCATTTTTGGCAAAGTGCCATCTCCGTCTGGAAAAGCAGAGGGCCACTAGTTGGGCTACCATATTTTCCCACCATATTTTTAATCACTGAGCCAAAAAAATGAAAGGGGCGGGACCCACAGAGCTCTAATTGAGCACACCCCGCCAGCAAATTGGGCTAAACGGCATGCCGCTGTAAATTAATAAATAGTGAAACAGTCCCCCCCAACAACACAACCACCCCTGGCACTTCCCTCACAGAACTCTACCCACCAGCAACACCAAGGAATCCTTCCCCACACAATACCACAGACCCTGTCCCGGCAGTGCCTTGGCAATGTCTGGCAGGCAAATATCCTGGAAGTGCCAGGGTATTGCCCAGGCATGACCCTCCCTCCCCTGGGGGCTGTACTCATCTCTGCACCTCCGGAGGGTGCTGCTATCCAGGTGGATATCATGGGGGAACCTAACGTGATACACATCAGTATGTCCTTACACCCACGTGAATGGACAATTTATTGTGGGGGGGGGAAACAATCAGGCATAAACACCTGATAATGGCATTTAAATTGGTGCACATGGGGATCCCAAATTTTAAAGACGAGGAGTGGGATTCTCCGATCCCCGCCAGGTCGGAGAATGGCCGGGGGCCGGCGTCAATCCCGCCCCTGCCGTGTCCCGAATTCTCCACCACAAAGATTCGGCGGGGGTGGGAATCGCTCTGCACCGGTCGGCGGGCCCCCCCGGCCATTCTCCGGCCCGCGATGGGTCGAAGTCCCACCGCTGACAAGCCTCCCCCGCTGGCGTGGATCAAACCACCTACCTTACCGGCGGGAGCAGGTGGTGCGTGCGGGCTCCGGGGCCCTGGGGGGGGCATGGGGTGATCTGGCCCCGGGGGGTGCCCACACGGTGGCCTGGCCCACGATCGGGGCCCACCAATTGGTGGGCGGGCCTGTGCCATGGGGGCACTCTTTTTCTTCCGCCTTCGCCATGTTCTTCACCGTGGCAGAGGCGGAAGTGACCCCCTCCCCTGCACATGCGTGGGGTTGACATCAGCAGCCGCTGATGCTCCGGCATATGTGCGAACTTACGTCGGCTGGCGAAGTCCCTTCAGTCCCGACTGGCGTGGCGCCAAAGGCCGTCCACACCAGCCGGCGGAGCGCCAACCACTCCGGCGTGGGCCTAGCCCATCAAGGTGAGGGCTTGGCCCCTAAAGATGCAGAGACTTCTGCTCCTTTGGGGCGGCCCGACGCCGGAGTGGTTCACGCCACTCCATTACGCCGGGACCCCTGCCCCGCCGGGTAGGGGAGAATCCCAGCCGAGGTTCCTGTTAAATCATTGGTGGGTGGCGCCGACAATCGCAACGGGAAATCCCGCCAGCGTATGGGCCATTTTTGGATGCCCGCACGGTTCTCCGACTCCCCGCTAAGTCATTAGCGGTCCCCCCCAACGAAAACAGGAGCAGGAATTACCTCCCAAGGTCTTCTTACTCATTAGGGGTAGGCGCATGTTCTAAAGGAATGGCACCCACCCTAAAGATGTGGTGCGAATTTGATACAACTCACTGCTACTCTGTGAGAGGGGGCCGTAAGCTGACGTGAGTGAATATTCCTGGTTTCAAATGGCTCTACTTTTGCTGCTCTCTTACTGATGCACCCCAATTTCCAATGCCATTTGACCGCTCTCTCAGCAATGAATTGCCATTGGAATGTAATATTCTGGGGCCTACACACGAGGCCCTGAAGAATAAATAAGTTGCTTCTTGTGGACGAACTCCCCACTGATCTTAACAATGGTGTGTCTGGTGGGATTTGAAAGGAACCCACCAAAAACGTGGCGCTGGGGCAAAAGGGAGGGATGAGCATCCAAGAAAAATGATTATAATTTCCAGCCCTCTGTTTGTGGTTTTGTCCCATAAAGGAATGGAACTTCTCAGCTCCTGTCCTCATCCTAGTTGCATGTGTCAGTCTTTTCTAATAGTGCAAATAAAGAGGAAACCTTCTCTGCCACGTGAATGTTTTCTGTTCTTACCATTTCCCAACAGTACTTACAGGCTGGAGGTCACTAACAGTTACTGGAAGTTCTCGCATGCTCAGGATGAGATCCAGTCTGTGACTCAGATAGGAAATGTTGCACATCTGTGAAGAAACAGAGCAAGTATAATATCATTAATGATGCCTTTAATGTAACATTTTCTCATTTCAGTCATTAGTTAAATAACCATTAAAAATGCAACTTCACGATTCCTGATATCATTAAAATCAAACTCATATTGTAATGCATAGAGTATAATTTACACAACACAATAAATTGATATTGCAATATCAAGCCAGCTGCACATTGTTTTAGTCATAAAAGTCTGGTCCATGGTGTGTCAGCCAACCTCAGCTGGGCTGTTAAAATTGGTGTGACACACAAGGTTAAAGAGTTATCAGATCCTTATCTGGCCATCTTTGTATGAAAGCATACGTGTGTGGACACAGGATGAGGACCAGGTCAGACCTCTTTTGTACTTCCCACAAATCCTGTTTCCGGGGCTTATACCTGAAGAACAGGGGACTGGATTCTCTGTTTTTGGGACTATGGCCCCACGCAGTCATAAAAACTGTGGACTTTCACGTCAGAAAAACTGGCTTGAAAGAGCCATATATTCCCAGCCCTGCAGGGGGCTAGCAGGGACCCGGCGTAAAACTAGCAACTTTCAGGTCAGAGGCCGCGCATGCGCACAGCGGCCGCGCATGCGCACAGCGGCGGCCTCCAGCGGCTATGCCGTGCTCCATGACAGACTCAGGCCATGGCAGCTGGACATTAAAAATAGACCCCTATAGTCCACGTGCCCGACGCTGACTGCCCGCCCAAACATTGCCTGGCCGTGTATAAGGCCCCCCCCCCCCCCCCCATCCTACGATCGGCCCTCCCCCGACCAGGGCGGCCGCGGTCTGGGTCCGTAGCTGCCACACTAGTATACCGACGAGTAGGACCATGTTAGATCCACGCCGGCAGGACTTCGTCCGGTCGGGGGCGGAGAATGGTGGGGTGGGCCTCCAGGATTGCCCACAGGTAGGTGATATGTGGGGATTCGGGGAACCGACGCCGATCCTGATTTTGTGAGCCGTCATGGATTTTGGCGTCGGGGTGCGGAGAATTCAGCTCCGACACTTTGGTGAGAGAAATCAGTAGCTAACAAACCTAGAAATGTACTCATCCCTGAACCCATTCTTGTGAACTTTTTCTGCATTCTTTCTACTGCCTTCGCCCATTTTGCAATGTATGATACCCCAAACCTGGATACACCAATCTAGTTGAGGTTGAACCAGCTGTTTATATAGGTTTATTGTGACTTCCTTGTTTTTGTACTCTAAACCCCACTTATAAAGAACAGGGTCCCGTAAAATGTATTAACTGCTTTCTCCACCTATCCTGCCAACATATGGCCATTTTAGCCACTTTGGCTATTTCATAAGGTCACAGGTAATCTTTTTCTACAACTCCATTTTGTCGCACTATCCCCATATTCCTCGATTGTCTGAGTGTCTAAAATTCTATGGATCTCTGTCTAGAACATATTCAATAACTAAGCACTCACAGCATCTGGGGTAGAGAATTCACAATCCTCTGAGTGAAAAGATTCCTCCTTATCTCAGTCTTAAATGGTTGCGCCTTTAACCTGAGACTAGAACCCCAAGTTGCAGATTTTCTATATAGGGGGAAACTGCCTCTCAGAATCTGCCTGTCAAGCTCTTTCAAATGTTTAAATATTTCAATGAGATTGCTTCCCATTCTCCTAAACTCCAGGGAATATTGGCTCACTCTACTCAATCTCTACTCATAAGACAACTCTTTCCCCAGGACGTATATGAGCAATATTGCTTTTCCTGACTTCACACACTTAAATACATCACAGAAAAGGAATCTAGCAGCTTTCGAGCTACGCATCTGGATTGAGAACTTGGTCGTTATTTTATAACATGTGCCTCAAGCTTACATTGTAAGCAATCAGAGCATTGCAAAATATGGCAAAGGTAACACAGCCAATCCAGACTGTTCCTTCCAACAGCTTAGGTACAATGGTATAGTCAGGAATTCCACAAAATTGACTAAAGAAGAATGACTGCAAATAAAACTGAGTAGAAATCTTCTGAAGCTGCTTTTTGGTGCCTTTCAAATAGCAATCGAGCAATAACTCTGGAAGTTCATGCCATTGTTATGACTGGACACTTTGCATAAATGATGCAACCCACTGTTCCCAACAGAACTTGGAATCAATGTTCCAAAAAGCATGTCTACCCTTCTTATAATCAATGATCATTTCATAATTAAATATTTGTTCAGAAACATAATCCATGCTGAGAAGCACAAGGTTAAGCAAGATACTTACCTCCATCATATATTGGTCAACAATGTGGAGGTCAGCCTGAGAGCCTTTATACGTTTTGTACTTTTCAATGTCATTCGGTGTGGGAACATATCTGACAATTTATAAAACATGCACACAAGTTATATTTCTAAAATGTAATTTATTAACCTGCACATAATAAACAAAATCAAGCTTCCAGCAGACATAAAACTGATTGAAAATGCAGTCTAGGAGGCACTCCGATACCCGAGCATTAAATGAATTTCAACATGGGTATTAATTTCCCTTACGTATACAGAAATTACTCAGTGAATTAAAAGGCAATAATCCAGTCATGGAATTTTGAGTTGATCATTTCAGCTGACATGATACTGATGACCGCATGATTGACAGTCTGAAGGAAAACCAGTTTTGTGCTGAAGAATCTACATTACCTTCTGATCAACAATCAAAATTTCACTCTCATGCCTGATTGTGCCATGGCATTTGTTAACATTTTGAACAACACTGTAAAGCTTAAGAAAGCATGGACAGTTTTATTGCTAAAAATGAAATGAGATAATTAGAATCCACTCAGCATTCTTCTCTCTCTTAGTCTTAGTCTAATTGGCTAAGGCTAACCTTCGATAATCCACTGCACAATCCATAGTCAAAGAGTGTTCTACTGTTGGGGGACATGCTCAAATGCATTTCATTCTTTGGAGTCTCCTTGGTATTCATCCATCTCTCAGACAGAGGTGATGTCTTTGTGTTTGGACAGGTAAAGAAGCATAATACATCTACAATCATAGAGGATGTCAATATTGACTTTGTTTAGGGCTGTGATCAGGTTGTGTGTAGTTTTAGAATTTACAGTATAGAAGGAGGCCATTCTGCCCATCGAGTCTGCACGGCCCTTGGAAAGAGTATCCTACTTAAGCCCATGCCTCCACCTGATCCCCGTAACCTCACCTAACCTTTTGGACACTAAGGGACAATTTAGCATGACCAATCCACCTAACCTGCACTTCTTTGGACTATGGGAGGAAAGTGGAGAACCTGGAAGAAATCCAAGCAGAATCTTGGAGAAAGTGCAAACTATACCCACACAGTCATCCAAGGCCAGAATTGAACCTGGAACTCCTGAGCTGTGAGGCAGCAGGGCTAACCACTGTGCCACCATGGAAAGGAAAACGGGGGTTGAGATAAGGGCTTCTGATGCATAAGGTTCCGTTAACAAATTATATCATCCTGTATTGACTGCATATATCTCAGACTTGCACTTTGTGTTGTAGAAAGCCTTGCGTCTCTTTTCCAACTTTGAAGAGAGTACGGCAAAGGTGAAGATATACAACTTTTGTTTGAGTCTTGCAGTTGGGCACAATTATTTTCTTTGTTTGGAAACTGTGGGAGGGATCTACCGCCTACGTTGCACCTGAAAAGCAGTAGGCGTGACGCGACCTGTAGATGCCGGGAGATTCCACATCAAGGATCTACCCGGCTCACCACGCCTCACGTGATCTAGTGCACTCTATTGAGATGTCCTGATGTGAATCACGGCCATTGTGGGCGGGATCACTTTCTAGTAAATCTGCACATTTAAGGGAAACAGCTAGTCCAACTCTAAAATGTGTTTCCGTGATCTAATCAAGACATGGGATCAAACTCCCTTGCATTGGAGACCTTGGGCAGGTGCTGTTCAGTGCAGGTCTCCATAAACAGGGACCAGATGGAATGGCACTTGTGAGGGTCTCCCAGGGGATTGAAGGCCTTGAGGTGCATGCCCTCTGGGCACCCTGGCAGTGCCAGTCTGGCATCCTGACAGTGACACCTGGATGCTGGACTGGCACTACCATCTAACAGGGGCACTGCCAGGGTGACAGGCTGGCACTGTCAAGGTGCCAAGCTGGCATTTTTTGCATGGTGGTGATCAAGCTGGGGTGTGCCCTGCATGGGTAAATCCTCCGCACCTTCAGGGGCTAGGCCAGCCCCAGAGTCGTTTGTGCTGGCCAGCAGGGAAGGGGCTTGGCGCCACACCAACCGGTGCCGAAGGGCCTCCGCCAGCCGGCGCGAGTTGGCGTATGCACGAAAGCCCCAGCGCGTGCTGGCGTCATCCCAGCGCATGCGCAGAGGGCTTCATCTCCGCATCGGCAATGGCGGACCGCTACAGCCGCTGGTGCTGTAATAATAGAGTGCCCCCACGGCACAGGCCCGCCCGCGGATCGGTGGGCCCTAATCGCAGGCCAGGCCACCTTGGGGGCACCTCCCGAGGACAGATCCCCCCGCGCCCCCCCAAGAAGCCCGGAGGCCACCAGGTCCCGCCGGTAAGGACCTACTCTAATTTACGCCAACGGGACTGACAAAAAAACAGGCGGCCACTCGGCCCATCTCAGGCCGGAGAATCGCGGGGGTGGGGGGGGGGGGGGCCGCTGCCAGCGGCCACGGACCGGCGCGATTCCCGCCCCTGCCAAATCCCCGGCACCAGAGAATTCGGCAGCCGGCGGGGGCAGGATTCACGCCGCCCCCCCCGGCGATTCTCCGACCTGGCCGGGGGGGGGGTCAGAGAATCCCGTCCTAGATCTTCCTTAATAATGATACTGAATCATAATTTTGCAACGGCATGGACAAGCTGCGTACATCTATGACTAGAATTTGAATTTCAGATTTGGAGGAACAGGGACTCAAGGCAGATTGTGTTTTCATGTCCTGGAACAGGCTGCAGCTTTGCATTGCTGCTCGGCATTCTGAGGGTGAAGATATGCACCAGGGATGGAGTGATCAATGATTTTCAGGTCCTGATTTTGAGTCAGATCCCCTATAGATTCTGCAGCTTTTCCAAGGGCCAGAACAGACTTTTGTGAGGGTGCTGTTTGTTCCCTTATTTTTTATTTATTTATGCAACAGCCAACAGGAGTGGCTTCTTCGTGATGTTTCACTGAACGTGAAGTCACCAGAAGCTCATTTTCTCAGGCAGTTTCCTTCTATATCCACTGCGCTGTGATTTGTGCAGTCGATACATTCAGTAAACCTGCCAGATAGGATTTGCATCTGAAAAGCTGGCTGATCTGATTACCTATAAGCCAAGTCTCAAGTGAGTTATGCTTTATGTCATGAGCGTAATATAAATCATATCCCATGGGCCCTCATAATGTATTCAATTTACATCATACATTAAAAATTAATTAGATAGAGAGCCAAAAAGGATGGCTTTAATAGTACACTATATTCCTTTGTGCACTGGAATTGGAAGCAGTATGAGTGCTAATTAGCCTTTCATTGTGCAATGGATGTTCAGATTCATTATGCTTCGATCATTCTTTTCAAACTATGTTGAAAGGACAAACAAGAATGTGAATGTTTTCTCTGCAAAATATGTAAATAGGAATATTTGTAAAATAAAACACTGTAAAAAACAAACAGGTTAGACACTCCTCCATTCAGGTGGTTTAATGGAAAAGTGGATGCTTAACTGAGGTAGAAAAAGGGGCAACTGGTGTACATGCTGACCAATGCTGCTCCTCAAGAAAAGTAGTTAAAAATGCCTGCAAAATAACAATGGAAATAGGCCTTATTTACATTGTGATCAAGAATGAGGAGCTAATGTTGTAGCTGCAAAGTTACGCTGAAATGTAGTTATTCCACAGAAATGCAAATATGCCCTGATTGAGGGTTACAGATAGGAAATGTTTTGAGGAATAATGCAAGCAGTGCTTGGCCCTAGTTTTTACTTCAAACCAGAAGCATGGGTTTAACAGCTGTTGTTGGACATTTTATGGAGAAGCGTGCGAAGATGGGATCCATGAGCAGATAAGCTATGGGTGGTTTATGAGCAATAATAGACATCACCCTAGGCGGGAGGTCTCTTGCAATAGTCAGCTACCCGATGATTAAAACATGCTATAAAAAAGAGGCAGAAGCTCACGTGGGAGATTGTAATCAAGCTGTGAAATCTAATCCCTTAGGACCTCTGGAGACAGTAAAATAACTAACTGCATGGCCAGCGGTGATGGAGGCAATCACAACAATCAATTTTCATGTCAAATGCACCTTCCAGGCACATAGACACAGGAGAATCACACATTCCCAATTGCGGACCTGAAGCAGATCAATTTCTGCATGTAGAAATACAGATAAGTGATGCCGCGAATGTTGGCACAATTCTTTTGCTTTGGACAGATCAATCACAGAATTTCTACCGGTTTGCTTTTCGTTTTGTGGCGCATATTTTTATTTGACAACTAACAGCACCTTGGGCATAGAATCGGTAGATTGCAGTAACACGACACAAGCTGATTTACTTATTCAATCGACCTACTGTTCAGAGGTCTCCAATACGGTTGTACTGATGTTGCTACGTGGCACAAAGCAGTGCGCATCTGAATGTGAGGCTCACCTAAATTATCCAGATATTTTCAAATGTTAGTGTGAGACTCGCTACTCCTCTGTGCACTCTTCCTTCTACAACATCCAGCATTTGAACAAAGACCTAATAAAGTCCATATTCCTCAACAATTAAGTGGCACTAAGAAACAGGCTGAAGTATCACTTGACTACTTGCAAACCATCACCATTTTATCGCTTCCTACTCAGTATTTAATGTTGCAGTTTGTGCTTCGGCATACATAGCAGTATCAAAAGCTTTTGCATTGTGTACTTCTGATCATGTCTGCTTCAAATGTTTTTACTCATTTTTCCTTAAGTATACAATGATTGACTGTTTGAAGATAAAAGATGGAATATTGCGGACAGGTAAAAACCTTTGTCATATTGGTTCTGCAATGCCATTATCGCAGAAGCCTTTCATCTCATGGCATAATGGTTTGCACTGTGGTGGTCAACTCTGTTGACAAAGGCCAGTGCAGCTGAGAAGCACGATTCTGGTATGGTAGTCACGGTTACATTTTGTTGCAGAGGAAGGCAGTGGACTGAGAACGTGCACAATTCACTGGCCTTTTCTTTGGACCCTTTTCTTGTCCAGTTGAATATTTTTGTTTCTGCTCACCTCTTCCGACGAGCCTCCAGATGTCACCTCACCATCATCAGCGAATGTCTTTCAGTTACCAGTGTCAATTGTTCATATCTTGCTTGCAGGTGGATGTCCATGCAGTGAATGTAAGGGACGCCCAGGAGGTTGTGACCCAATGACCAGTTCACCGTACAGAAGATGTTTGAGAAAGAGCTGTAATCCATCAGATGAACATGGCCAAATCAATGCAGACGTCATTGGCTTGGCAATGTGTGTATGGTGATGGAATCAGAATGCTCCAATTAGTGTTGCATCTCCTAATGAGCCAACATCGAGTACCTCAACGAGCACACAGGAAGATATCGAAGAAAGCAGAGAGGGAAGCTGTAAGCTTATTTAACAGGGAGTCAAGCATGGGATGGGTCTTGTTATGCTCTTGGCGTAGCATAAGCGGCTTCCTTGATGTGCACTCTGACAAAGGAAGGTTCAGATGTGGAGATAACTTCAACACGTTTATTGAACTATTTACAATTCTCCTTCTCGGGTTCGTGATTACTGTTAATCCTTCTATAGCTACTCAGACTGACTAACCAGTCTGCTACAATCCACATGTGGGTGTGATCAACCCTGTGTCTGTACTCACTAAGCATCTCCACTGGAAAGAGGAAGATCATGTGTGCTGTGACCTTTATATATGGCTTGGTGCAATGCCCCCCTGTGGTAGTGTCACCTGTGTGTGTATCGTGAATGCCCATTGGTCGTGTCCTATCTAACTGACCTATTGGTTGAGTGTCTGTGTGTCATGTCTCTGGTGCTCCCTCTAGTATCTAGCTAGTCTACATGTATTTACATTAACCCCTTGTGTATTTACAGTGATGCATATCACCACAGGATGGTGGCATGAAAGCAGAAAGCTCAAAGAGTACTCAAGATTTGCGTCGGAAATTATGAGGGCAGAGGACCTGAACATGAAAAAGTGAAAGGAGGCAAGATAATAGATGGGCATCCAGGAGGGGTAGAAAGGAAATAAGTTAAAAGAAAGAGCACAAGTGGAAATCGATTGATTGGCTTAAGTATGGAGTGGCAGGGAAAATGTACATGCCAATGGAAACAGAGAGTGCACCTTACATAGGTCGACAGTTACAAAGAAATTTGGATAGAAGAAAACAAGATATTAAACGGTCAAAAATAAATAAATCGTAATAAGGGAAAGAAATACAGTCTGAAAATCAGAGAGGCCCCATAAGGAGGGCTGGAATCAACATTACTCTTCAAGCAAAGTCTGGAGTTCAAGTCTCGAAGAATGCACTGATGGAGGCTTTTACACGGGAATGATGATACAAGAGGCAGGCAGACCGAGTTGCTCTATTGGGGGACATCAAATCATCCAAAAGCAGTAAATGGTCAATCTTCTGAAAGAGGAGGTATCAGCTGTGGCTCAATTGGTAGCAGTCTCGCCCTTGAGTCAGATCAGTTTGGGTTTAAGTTCCACTCTAAAGGTCGAGGCTGACATACCTCAGTGCAGCACATGGCTAGATACAGCCCGAAGCTGAAAAACTAGTCAAACCAGGAGCTAGGTGCAGGCTCATCAGGGGACTAAAGCCTCTCAGTCACAGCAGTGATGGGGAACTGATGAAGGTGCCGTAAATATTTTGAAAGAACCACAAACCAGAGGCAGAATTTAGGGCTCATGATATTAACCAGTGGAGTTCAGAGCTGAACTGTTCTCTTCATGTCGAGGAGTTTGAAGCCAAGCTTGATAGATCTCAATCTATTCATATCTACAGGTTACAGATTTTAAAAAACAGCCAATATTGGATTGATGTAGAGTCCTACTTTATTCTGAAGTAGTCCAGTGCCAAAACATAGTGCAGGTGTCCAGTGAGTCCAGAAATGAGAGAAAATCTACAACCAAGGCAGGGATTCTCCCCTACCCGGCGTCAACCACTCTGGCGTTGGGTCTCCCCAAAGGTGCGGAATTCTCCGCACCTTTAAGGGCTAGGCCCGCGCCAGAGTGGCTCCCGCTCCGCCGGCCGACGCGAACGGCCTTTGGCACACCGCCAGCCGGGGCCGAAAGACCTTCGCCGGGCGGGCGGAAGTCCGCGCATGTGCCGGTGCGTCAGCGGCTGCTGACGTCATACCGGCGTATGCGCAGGGGAGGGGGTCTCTTCTGCCCCCGCCATGGTGAAGGCCATGGCGGGGCGGAAGAAAAAAAAAAAAGAGTGCCCCCATGGCAGGCCACCGTGGGGGCACCCCCCCGGGGTCAGACCGCCCCCCCCCCCCCAAAAGACCCCGGAGCCCGCCCGCACCGCCAATCCCGCCGGTACCAGAGGTGGTTTAAACCACGGCGGGGGGTTGGAGAATTCCGCCCCTGATCTTTTTCACACCTTTACCAGAGATCATAAGGTAGGTTGGGGCCATGGAGCTGGCTTTAACCAGTCAGGCTAACAGTTAACTGTAAATTTGAGTTAAAATGCAGCCACTGCATGAATGAAGGGAATTTAATCAGCAGAAGTGAGGATTAGAGGGTAGACCTTCTGAAGGGAGCAACAACTCCCAGAGTGACCAAACATCCCGGATTTTCTGGGACTTTCCTGTAATTCAGACTGTACATGCTGTAAACACCCACAAAGTACGATGGGAAAAGTAGCCAAATTTTGCACAGGCACAGGGACTGTGAAACAGTTACGGCTGTAGTTTAACAATCAGCCTCTTGAATAAGCAGTGTGTGATAAGGTGTATAATAATAATCCTTTTACTGTCACAAGTAGACTTACATTAACACTGCAATGAAGTTACTGTGAAAAGCCCCTAGTCAGCACATTCAGGCACCTGTTCAGGGACACAGAGTGGGAATTCAGATTTCTCAGCTGGTACGGGAATTGAACTCGTGCTGCTAGCTTTGTTCTCCATTACAAACCAGCTGTCTAGCCCACTGAGCTAAACCAGCCCCTGCTCAGGGCTGCTCGGTGAATACAGCTAAGAAGAACAAGGACAGCAGATGGATTCGGTTTTAACTAGTAATGGGCAAACCCGACGACCCTAGGTCATGGGTATACGTGACCAACAACTTTCTCGATGTTGAAAAAAGACAGATAAAAAGGGAAGGCTAGAAGCCTCCGTGGCGAGACCTGCAGGAACAACTATCATGAATGGACGCCTCGAGTCTGAGACTCAGAAAAGAAGTCCAACTTAGTAGGGAGACTGATCACTTCACCTTGCAATGGGTAATATTTGAGTGTAAGCCGTGAGTCTTGTGGTTCATTGTGATAAGTAATCAGTACTTTAACAAGTAGAATAAAGAGAAGTTCAGTGTTTATCTCGGGTTTTAAACATTAATAAGATTCAGTTGTATGAAATACCTTGTGTAAGCGATTCTTTGTCCGCCACATCAGTTGATACCTCATGTCTGAGGGAAACAATGCTGCAGGCAGCACAGTGGCACAAGTGATAGCACTGTGGCTTCACAGCGCCAGAGCCCCAGGTTCGATTCCCCACTGGGTCACTGTCTGTGTGGAGTCTGCACGTTCTCCCCGGGTCTGCGTGGGTTTCCTCCAGAGTCCAAAGTCCAAAGACACGGAGGTTAGGTGGATTGGCTATGGTAAATTGCCCTTAGCGATCAAAAAAGATTAGGAGGGGTTATTGGCTTACGGGGATAGGGTGGAAGTGAGGGCTTAAGTGGGTCGGTGCAGACTCGATGGGCCAAATGGCCTTCTTCTGCACTCTATGTTCTATCCCAGGTCAGGCCTTCCTGGATTTCGCATATTCGGGCACTGCAGATTCGCGGCCCATGTTTGGGGTTGTCCTGTGGGTTTCCGGGGAGTGGATTCAGCCAGTTGCGGAATTGGGGCAGGTGATTCAACCCCCCCTTCCACCCTGACACTCAGTTTGATCACATTTCCCCCCCCTTGCACTTACCCTCTCCAGCCCACCCGCCACGTACTCCCAAGGCTTTGCCAGCACCCACACACGTATCAAAGTGTCCTCCATTTTTCTCAAGTAAAGTTGGTCACCCTGACAACACCCCGACTGTGGGACTGGGCTGCTCATTGGAATCAGCCCCCCAATGACAGGCCGGCGGACCAAGGAAGCTCGAGGTTCCATACCCCAATGATGTGGTTGACGCCCGGCAATGAAAAGCTATAACCACGTCCAAAACAAATTCTGTGGAAGCTTTCCCTTCCGCATCTGTGGGCCAACTGGCTTTTGACCACTTTAATTGCTTTGTTGACTTCCCTGCGGTCAACCGAGTGTGTCTCCATGTCACGCTCGGCTCTCTGCCTCAGCAGCGATTGGACTTTACACCTCAGAAACTTTCCCACTGTCATAAGAACATAAGAAATAGGAGCAAGAGAAAGCCCTTTGGCCCCTTGAGTCTGCTTCATTATTCAATAAGATCATGACTGATCTGATTATGTGCTGGCTTCTTTCCTGCTTCACCCTCATAACCCTGGACCCCCTTGTAGTTAAAAGAGAAACCTGTTCAACTCAAACTTGAATATATTTGATGACCCAGTAAGTATGGAGGTGCCCAATTAGTATAAACCACCTTCCTGAAGGTTGCACCAGTAGGCACATCAAAAACATGGGTTGGGCTTGGACCCCCTATGTGTTCTGATATTGGGCTGCTAATGCCCACTGGATAATCCAGCCTGATGTCTGTAAATTAGATTGCCCACAATGCTGGAGCTTTCATTGGGTAGGATGAAAACATGAGTGTCTTCTGAACTGACCGGATTGAGTTAGTGTGAAATTCTCCACAAGGACAAGTGCATATTTTTGAGTTATAAATTATTTTATGGAGTATTAATTGAATAAGTTTCCATGACGTTCATTTCCTCGCCATTCTATTTAAAACTTAGTCATAAAGTAAATATCTTTTTGATGTTAGAATTGTTTCTGTCTATGGTTAAACTCAGTATGGCCGTCGTTTCAACTCACTTTGTAGAAATGTGGGAAACACTGAAAATAAAAGTTTTCGGGATTTGAATTTACCTTTGGAGTCAGGATCCTGGAGTCAGGATCAAATCCACACACAGTAGGTAATAGTTAGCAACAATGATTCATATAGGAGTGTCCAATTAGTGGCCACAGAATGCATTGACCATTCAATTAAGGAAGGGACAGCCAATAGGAGCCCCTCCGAAATGACACATCAGCAGTTCCCCACTGACCACAGTTGAAGGTGCTGATTCCTATGTGGAGAGAGGATGCCCCAAATGGAGACCATGATGTGGAGATGCCGGTGTTGGACTGGGGTGAGCACAGTAAGAAGTCCTACAACACCAGGTTAAAGTCCAACAGGTTTGTTTCAAGCACTAGCTTTCGGAGTACTGCTCCTTCCTCAGGTGAATGAAGAGGTATGTTCCAGAAACATATATATATATATATATATATATATATATATATAGACAAAGTCAAAGATGCCAAACAATGCTTTGAATGCGAGCATTTGCAGGTAATTATGTCTTTACAGATCCAGAGATAGGGGTAATCCCAGGTGAAAGAGGTGTGAATTGTCACAAGCCAGGACAGTTGGTCGGATTTTGCAAGTCCAGACCAGATGGTGGGGGATGAATGTAATGTGACATGAATCCAAGGACCTGGTTGAGGACGCACTCATGTGTGCGGAACTTGGCTATAAGTTTCTGCTCGGCGATTTTGTGTTGTTGCACGTCCTGAAGGCTGCCTTGGAGAACGCTTACCCAGAGATCAGAGGCTGAATGCATTTGACTGCTGAAGTGTTCCCCGACTGGAAGGGAACATTCCTGCCTGCCGATTGTCACGCGATGTCCGTTCATCCATTGTTGCAGCGCCTGCATGGTCTCACCAATGTACCATGCTTCAGGACATCCTTTCCTGCAGCGTTTGAGGTAGACAACATTCGTGGAGTTGCACGGTATGTACCACGTACCTGGTGGGTGGTGTTCTCACGTGTAATGATGGTACCATGTCGATCATCTGGCACGTCTTGCAGAGGTTGCCATGGCAGGGTTGTGAGGTGTCGTGGTCGCTGTTCTGAACGCTGGGTAGTTTTCTGCAAACAATGGTCTGTTTGAGGTTGCATGGTTGTTTGAAGGCAAGTACTGGGGGTATGGGGATGATCTTGGCAAGATGTTCACCTTCATTGATGACATGTTGAAGGCTGCAAAGAAGATGCTGTAGTTTCTCCGCTCCAGGGAAGTACTGGACGACGAAGGGTATTCTGTCAGTTGTGTCCCGTGTCTGTCTTCTGAGGAGGTCGGTGCGGTATTTTGCTGTGGCGCGTTGGAACTGTCGATCGATGAGTCGAGCGCCATATCCCGCTCGTACGAGGGCATCTTTGAACGTCTGTAGATGTCTCTTATGCTCCTCCTTGTCTGAGCAGATCCTGTGTATATGGAGGGCTTGTCCATAGGGGATGGCTTCTTTAATGTGTTTAGGGTGGAAGCTGGAGAAGTGGAGCATCGGGAGGTTATCCATGGGCTTGTGGTAAAGTGAACTGCTGAGGTGGCCATCCTTGATGGAGTTGAGTGTGTCCAAGAATGCAACTGATTTTGGAGAGTAGTCCATGGTGAGTCTGATGGTGGGATGGAACTTATTGATGCCATCGTATAGTCTTTTCAGTGATTCTTTGCCGTGGGTCCAAAGGAAAAGAATGTCATTGATGTATCTCGTGTATAACGTCTGTTGAAGGTCCTGTGGGTGAGGAGGTCTTGTTCAAACTTGTGCATGAAGATGTTGGCATATTGAGGTGCGAAGTTGGTCCCCATGGCTGTTCCGTGCGTCTGGATGAAGAACTTGTTGTCGAAGGTGAAGACGTGATCCAGAATGAAGCGAATGAGTTGCAGAATTGCGTCTGGAGATTGGCAGTTGTCGGTGTTGAGGACTGAGGCTGTTGCAGCAATGCCGTCGTTATGGGGGATGCTGGTGTAGAGTGCCGAGACGTCCATTGTGATGACGAATGTTCCTGGTTCAACTGGTCCATGGGTGCTGAGTTTCTGTAGTCCGTCGTGTCGTGACAGAAGTTGGGCGTTCCTTTTACAATGGGTTTCAAGATGCCCTCGATATAGCCAGAGAGGTTCTCATACAGGGTCCCATTGTCTGATACGATAGGTCGGCCTGGTGTGTTGGCCTTGTGTATTTTCGGGAGGCAGTAGAGATCTCCAAAGCGGGGAGTACGTGGGATGAGAGCACGTAGTGTGCTCTGAAGATCTGGATCCAAGGTCTTGATCAGTCTGTTGAGTTGGCGGGTGTGTTCCTTGGTCGGATCTGCAGGTAACTGTCTGTAGTGTTCCTGGTTGTGGAGTTGTCGGTACACTTCTTTGCAGTAGTCCGTTCTGTTCAGTACGATGGTGGCCCCTCCTTTGTCTGCTGGTTTGATGACGATGTTGCGGTTGGTCTTGAGAGCACGGATGGCGTTGCGCTGTGCTTGGATGACGTTCGGGGCTGTTTTGTGAATGCGACTGATGAATCTGGCATTGACATGACTCCTGACGGCTTGAGCATACATGTCGAGTCTAGGGCAACGGCCTTCTACAGGGTCCAATTCGACTCTTTCCTCTTCGGTTGCCGCACCGCAGATCAAATGGAGACTGTAGCGATATCATGGTTGTGCTGTAATTCACCGACTGACCAATAGGAGTCTTACTAGTACATAAGTGAATGTAAAGTCAGCTGACCAGACACTGGCTGGAGGAAGTAAAAGAGAGAGCTTGCATGTGCATATTTTGCTGTTGTTCATCTATTGTCTCGTGTAGTTTATCCCCAATTAATGTTAATAAATTGTTTATAACTTTCACTAAAAGTGTTTTTGTAATAAATCAGGCCATCCAACAAGAACATTAGAGGCAAACTCTGAGGATCAGCAAATAAAATTTACATTGATGAAGGCTATAGCCATCTTTCGGGCAGCCATTACAAGAAAGGACTTAAGGCAGTGATATAATGTAAAACGAGGTGGTAAAGTGAGGTACACCAAAATGAATTCTAACTCAGTGGCCACATCTGTGGCCCAATGGCCATGGCGGGGGCAGGGAGTGGGTGAAGGGTGCTCCACACCCTGCGACTGACACACTGGGAGATGCCATACTTAACTGACTATGTTGGCGGCATCCATCCACCAACTGTAAAATTCCAGTTGGCCTGGATAAGGGGCTTATTATGTGACTTAATTGGCTACCCACCACTTGCAGGCTGGTAGGTATTTCACACCCTGGACCCAGCTCTTTTCAAAATGACTCCAAATGTGGACTGTCATGTTAATCTCGCTGACCAGATGTGGGAAGTTCTGGGCCCACCTGCTTCAGATCTCAACCTTATTGGGCCGCAAATATCCCGCCCCACATGTCACAATTGTAACATCAGCTCTAGTTAATGCTTTGCTCGATTTGAACAATATTATGCAATAAGTACATTTCTTCATTACATTAGGGTCCAGCTGTGAAAGCAGAATAGTTGAGACACTGGGTTTGAAACTCAGAGGCTTAGGGTTCAAATTCAATCAAGGCAAACTGCGAAACTGAATTCCATATTTCTGGGCTGGAACCAAAAAATAACCCCAAACGTTTCCAGTTTATTGCAAAAAAGCAACATGTTTATTTGGTAATCCTTTCATTGTTCAGGTAAACGAGCTCATCACCAGTGTTCCCCCTCATCTGCTCAGGTATATGGTCACAGGTTAATCTGGGGCTCACCGCACAAACAGGCCACATGCAACCATCAAGCACAATCGCACAGCAATCTTAAAACGTGAGCATAGTGTAACCCCAACAGTTTTTCAACAGGAAAGATAACCTACAGACAACATGGTATGCCATTCCTACTCAGTTGGGTAATGATGTGACTCTGGTCCCACCTAATACGGTTGACTCTTTTGGCTGAATCACCGATCTTGGAAACTTTTCAGCCAGTGGTGCCAGATCCTATGCCACACTGTGAAGGATGTTCTTGCTCTAGAGGGAGTGCAGCAAATGTTTACCAGACTGATTCCTGAGATGGCGGGCCTGATATATGAGGAGTCAGTTAGGGTTGTATTCACTGGAGTTCAGAAGAATATGGGGGGACCTCACAGAAACCTATAAAATTTGATTCACGCTTGGGTCACTGTCTGTGCAGAGTCTGCACGTTCTCCCCGTGTCTGCGTGGGTTTCCTCCGGGTGCCCCGGTTTCCTCCCACAGTCCAAAGATGTGCAGGTTAGGTGGATTGGCCATGCTAAATTGCCCTTAGGTTAGATGGGGTTGCTGGATTATGGGGATAGGGTGGAGGTGTGGGCTTAAGTTGGATGTTCTTTCCAAGAGAGCCGGTGCAGACATGATGGGCCGAATGGCCTCCTTCTGCACTGTAAATTCTATGATTCTATGGCCAGACAGGGTAGATGCAAGAAGGATGTTCCCAGTGGTGGAGGTGTGCAGAACCAGGGGTCACAGTCTTAGGATATGGGGTAGGCCATTTAGAACAAAGATGAGAGAAATATCTTCACCCAGAGAGTGGTGAGCCTGTGGAATTTGTTTCTACAGAAAGTAGCTGAGGCCATAACATTGTGCGTTTGATTCTCCGTTCCTGCGTCTAAGAGGAAACGGAGGATCTGTGGAATTCCACGATGGAAAAATCAGCGCCAGACCCGCACCGATTCTGCTACCGGTGAGGGGCTAGTACCTGTGCCACATGAAACACTCATGGAATACACGTAAAACCGTGGGAGAATCACCAGGTCAGTGCTGGGCATGCGCATGTCGACAAGCTGCAGCCGCGTGAAGACTTAGACCCCCCCAGACACGCACCAATCGCACTAGAAAAGATGGCACCGGTTGTGCTGGACCGCATACCCATCCATCCCGACCCCACAACCCACTTCCCGAATACACCCCAGCCCTGGCAGAAGCACCCTGCCAGTGGCACGACTGTCGGCAAAGTATGGCGGTGCTGGACACTGTCCGTACGCTCTCTCTTTCTCTCCGCAGCCACCATGCCAGGCTCACGACTGTTGAGGCCACACGTGGTCCGCACCATTGTGAACTCGGCTCATCTGAGGTGGAGCATCGTGGGTGGGCCCGATAGTGAGATGCGAACGCAGTTGCCACTACATGCGTCGAGCATTGCAATGATGCCTATTTGGAGGGGATGGAGCATCACGATTCGGCGCCAAACTGGCAACTGCCGCGATTTTGGTGTCAGGAGCTATTCTGCACCCAATCGCCGCTCCCGATTTTGCCGTTGGGCAATGGAGAATCCCGCATTTATGTTTACAAAATGCATTTAAATCTAGCATTTGGATCTTGAAGGGCCAAATGACCTCCTCCTGCTTCTATGTTTCTATGTAAGATTGTGTTGCTCATATAAAACTGTAGCTAAGTAGCTTTTTAACAACCTCTATTGTATTCCCCCCCACTGCTGGGCGTGTTGCTGTCCTGCCGTCAGAGAAAATGCGTGAAAACCAATTGGGATTTTGGTTGATTTTTTCCAATTCCCCTCCCCACACCCTCATCCAAATCCACCACCAAATCCAAGACCTTCGGAAACTTCCCCCCTTACTATTCCCACAGGGTGGAGCTTAAGAACCACATTTGCCAGTCTTCCTCACACTCTAAGAACAAAGAAACATAAAATCTACTGCAAGCAAGACATTGTAAAGCAAAATAAGTCAAGTAACAGTGATTAGGTAGCTCCAAGTGTGAGATTTAAACTAATGTAGATTGTTGAAAGAAGGTTTACGTGGGATATGCATTAAAACTCTTCTTTCGGATCTGCTAATATACTGGTTTTCTAAACAGTATGAGGCAATTTCATCACTTGCAATTGTAGCCTTACAGCTAGCTCTCCTCACATCATTTCCAAATAGCGAAAATTACTATATATCTCCCAATCAGAAAGCTTACCTCCGTAAAGAAGCAATATGCTCATTTGACAATCCACCATTTTCTTCTTGTATTATGAGCAATTTCCCCCTCAGTTCAGACACTTTGACAGGAAAGCTTCTCAGAAAAATATCTTAAAAATGGAAGAAAAAAAGGATTTAAAACCACTGACTGTCCACAATTTATGAAACCCAATTTCATTAGGGCAGTCATACAAAATCTGTTTTCCAGTTATTTTCCAGTCTAACGGCATTCACCTTCTATGATTTGTGTCATTTCACTATCAAATTAATTTTATTTTTTTTACTCTAATCAATCTATTCTTTTGGTTGCTGCACCCAATAAAATTTGTTTTTACATTGTGCTCTTCTTTATCCTGCAGTGTTGCCACCATTCAAGGTGCATGGACATTTCTGTTGTTTGTGATTCACGCAAGGTTTAAAATATGCAGAAAGCTCCACTTAAACCTTCCACTTGAATTGTGCGTAATAGAGAAATTTCCATGTATCACCAAGTTACAAATTAATTGTGAGTGTGAAATCATTGCTTCTAGCTCTCACCGTGTAATTTAAAGGTACAGAAGATGCCTAAAATAGGTAATGATGGGCTGGAAAAACACATTGATGAGTTTTTTTTTTAACCCCCTCGCCAATTAAAGGCCCAAGTGGCTGCATTGTAGGCTTGTCAAAGCCAACATTCAACATAAATCAAGCCTGTAAGTGCCACCAACTAATGAACAATCACTTGCTCAGAATCTGTGGCCACCAGGTACAGCATAGCATAGATGCACTTAAAGGATGCTATACAAGCATGTGAGAGAGAAAGGGATAGAAGGTTAAGCTGATAGGGTTAGATGTAGTCAAATGGGAGGAGGCTTTTGTGATCAGGAATATATTGGAATGGACCAGTTGGATGAATGGCCTGTTTTTGTGTTCTACACTCAATGCCTCTCAATGATGGTGCCTAGGTCAATTAATCCTCCATGCTATGGTCGATGATTGGATTACTCACTTTATGAAAAAAAGAGATCCACAAGTAAAATCTAAAGCAATAATAATAGATAACACACAAGTTTTTTTCTTACATTTTACCCATTACTCCACCCATCACAGGCCTTTATAAGCGAAGGATCCAGGAGTGGGAGGTGCAGACAATACTAATCACTGGGGCCTGGATCTCTTCATTTCAAGGTTTCACCTTCTTTTTAAAATTCATGTTTAATGTTGGGCCAAAGTAGATCTCAGGCAGCTGCTACTGGGTTGCCTGTTGAAGGGGGAAATGAGAGACCTACAGGGAGTCTGATTGCTTTTTGGAGGGCTGGCAAAAGGGGTTATTTTTGCTCCAATAGAAATGGGAAGTGTTGAAAATGCTCATCCCAACTGGTCCATGACAATATATTTATCAGGTGAGAAAATACTTAAGTTTCAGTGCAAAGTGTAAATTTTCGGTTAACAAATCCCACTTGTGTGAAATAGAAATAATACTTTATTGCAGGTCAACTGTTGGCGCTAATTTACTGGAAGGCTTTGCCACTTTTAATCTTGGAAGTGAAATCAGGAATCATGTGCCAATAAAAGATCTCACTGCGAGTTCAAATATTCTAATTGCACAGAGGGTTGTATTTACAGTGCTTGTGAGATCTTTTGGATGTTGCTTTCCAGTATTGCGTACCTGATTCAAAGCAGCAGAGCTGATTGCATAATATGGATGACCAAGTTGTGTGTGAATGATTGACAAAGCCATTTATCACACTGAAAACTGAGCTTTCAATCGGCTTATAAATAGAAAAACAAGAAGCTTCGCTAAATCTATTTTAACGGTTTGATCCCACTGTGACAAAGGATGCGAGGGGGGTGGCGGGAGCTGAATGCAGTTGGAAGAGCAGAGCGGAGAGGTAGGGGTAGGGAGGGGTGGGTTAAGGGGCCCAGAAACAGGCAAAACACCAGGGCCCATGATCTCCCTCCTTGGCCCTGCATGAACTCCCCAGGCGAGATCCTTTGACTCCACACGCCAGCGGGATCTTCCAGTCCGGCCGGCCGCGCACCCCCGCCGCAAGTTTCACAGCAGCGTGGGGTGGAATCAATGGAAAGTACCATTGATAGTGATGGGACCAGAAAATTCCGCTGCCGGCCAACTGCGTGCCACCCCACCATCGTCAAGGTAGAGAATCTCGCCCCCTCCCTCCCCCCCACCTGCCAATGCCTCAAGATCAAAATTCCTGCTCATCTTTAAATCCCACCTTACCTTCTTGAATTTTGCTGCTATTGTAGTAAATATATATTTTTTTAATGGATTTGTAAGAGAAATCTTGCAAGAGATAAAACAGTTAGATGCCCCTTGCAAGGTGTCATAAGGTGTGGGAACTGAAATCAAGAAAACTAAAGATTTACGCATATATTGTGCTTTTCACAACCTCTTGATTTCCAAAGTTCTTTGTGGTTAATTAAGTATTTTTAGGTCTGGTTAATGTTGTAATTTAGGAAAGGAAGGCAGACAATAGGTGTACAAGATCTCACAAACAGCAATGTGATAATGACCAGTAGCCCTCGCCTTTACGACATTCAAGTTATGCCGAATGGCCCTGACAAAGTTTCTAAATTGACACTCCATGTTGAGTTTGCAATTTCGTTTTTCATATTACGACGTCATGCCAGCATTTTCAGACGTTCTGCGTTGCTCATGTCTATGACAGGACAGGTCAAACTGTCTTTATTAGGTTGGAAATGTGTGTTTTATTCTATTAAATTTCTTTGGCACAACCATCACATTTTTAATGCATTTATATGCTTATGTTGTATTTAATATGCGCTTAGACCTGCAGAAGTTCAAAGTTAAAAGGCAACTGACAATGATTGATGGCTTCATTATGACCCCCCACACTAACTGAGGAGCTTGTGCTAAGGCGTGCAGGCATCTAAAGTCACCTCAGAAACTTGGCAGGGCAAGAGTCAAGAGCATTTAACATGACCGTGCGCACTATGATTGATATCTGGCTTTGGTTCAGTAATGAACCCCCTATTTATAACATTGTTCCTATGGGAAAATCAGTTCAGATTTTTGGCGCTTCGAGATACAATGAGGTTTTCAGGAATCAACTGTGTCGTAAGTCTGAGGACTGCCTGTAATCTAGTTTTAGTAATATAAATATTGGTCATAGAGAATACTCCAGCTCTTCCTCTTGGCAAACTGCAGAACTGAAGGTCTCTGCTCTCACCCGCTCCCCCAACTCAACTGAGTTCTTGACCTCACCTATATTACTGTGCAGATACACTGAGTGAAGGACATGGATTTCCATGATACAGAGAGAAACAAGCTACTCTAAGTAGTTGTAAACTGGAGATTCCCAGCAAATGCCTGGGAGCAGAATGCCGTAATACAACTTTGTAATACAAAAGTGAAAAAACACAGAAAAATAGAAATGTTTCATATCTCTTCCAGAACAAGTAAGCAAGCAATAAAATAGAAAAATAGCTGTTAATATTGGTGAAATCTTAGATGTGAGATGTCCTGTTGTGAGGCAGCTATGTATTCCACAATGTGTATTTCACTCCAAAATATAAATGCAATGCCCCTGAAGTGCCTGGGGTGGTTGTTCAATGTGAACTTGACTATACAAAGGCAATTTGCTGAAGCTACAAGTGAGAAAAAGGAACTGTCACATGTGGGTGGGAATACCATCAGTCTATAATCCATCAATGTGTTTTGATTTAGTCCTTCAGCATAACTCTAATTTAGAGACTACCTCAGCAATTTAAACCCAAAGACAGTGGAATTCCAACCAGGTTTCCAGTATTCCATCTGAACCTTTTGTTCATTCAACTCCTACACACTTCCTGCTCTTCAGCCCTCTGCGGTTCCTGATGTGATCAAACATACCTATAGACGAGGTGCACCAGCAGGCCATTTGGCCCCTCCAGCCTGTTCTGCTATTTGATAAGATTATGGCTCATCTGATAATAACCTCAAATCTGCATCTTGCTTACCTCTGTCTTATCCACCTCTGCCTTAAAATTGTTCAAAGGCTCTGCTTCCACCGTCTTTTCAGGAAGAGAGTTCTAGAAACTCACCACCCTCTGACTGAAAACATTCACCTCCTCTCCATTTTAAATGGGCAATGACGTTTTTTCAAACAGTGACCCCTGGTTCTAGATTCTCTGAAAGAGGAAACATCCTCTCCACATCCACACTGTCGATATTCTTCAGGATCTTTCTGTTTCAATCAAGGCACCTCTTACTTTTCTAAACTACACTGGACTCAAACCTAGTCACCGACCCATTACAGTATTATCCTGGTAAACCTTCTCTGAACTGCTTCCAATGCATTTTCTAAACTCCACTAGACTCAAACCTAGTCACCGACCCATTACAGTATTATCCTGGTAAACCTTCTCTGAACTGCTTCCAATGCATTTACATCCTTTCTTAAATAAGGGGCGGCATTCTCCCCTACCCGGCGTGACGGAGGGTCCCGGAGTAGGGGAGTGGCGCCAACCACTCAGGGGTCGGGCCTCCCCAAAGGTGAGGAATTCTCTCCACCTTTGGGGGCCAGCCCCGCGCCGGAGTGGTTGCCACCAGAGGACCGGCGCAAAAAACCGGCGCCCCCGGCAGTGGGGCTGGCCGAAAGGCTTTTGCCGGTCGGCGCATGCGTGATGTGGGGTTCTCTTCCGCCATGGCAGAGGCCGTGGCAGCTGCGGAAGAAAATATTGCAGCCAGGGCACTGGCCCGGAGTCTGAGCGGGGGGCCCCGATCGCAGGCCAGGCCACCGTGGGGGCACCACCCGGGGTTCGATCACCCCCCGCGGACCCCGGGGGCCTGCTCGCACCGCTGAGCCCGACGTTCCAGAGGTGGTTTAAACCTCGGCGGCGGGAAAGGCCTCCCAGCGGCGGGCCGGAGAATCACGGCAGGGGCCTCTCCGATCGGAGTGCCGAGATTCCGCCGCCGCCACTTCCCGGGTGGCGGAGAATCTCTGCCACGGTGGGGGCGGGATTTTAAGCGCCCCCAGGCGATTCTCCGACCCTGCTGGGGGTCGGAGAATTTCGCCCTTAGTGACCAGTACTGTAGAACGTGGGCGCGATTCTCCGGCCTCATTACGCTCTCGCTCAAGCGCAATGAGACTGGTGAATAGCAGTGGAGGTTAAAAACGAGAATCGCACCAGGCGCCAAACAGTTGCTGATGAACCCGGCCTACTCCCGTAGGCGAAATCGTATCTCGCTGTAACGTGGCGAGAAATAAATTAACACTACTTAAACCCTATTTCCATGCAATTCACGAGAGCCACCCCATATCCAATTCCCGCTCGCTACCATATTAGAAAACTTTCCGGAGAATGGCACCCTGCATTTCAGATTAGGTCTGACTAGTGCCCTGTACAATTGAACCATAAACCGCCTACTTTTGTATTCAATTCCACTCGGATTGAATGATAACATTCTATTAGCTTTCTTAATTACTTGCTGTAGCGGTATACTAGTCTTTTTTAACTCATGCGTTAGGACGCCTAGATCCCTCTGCACCCCAGTACTCTGCAAGCTCTCACCATCGGGATAACATGCTTCTCTTTTATTCTTCCTGCCAAAATAGACAATTTCACATTTCCCACATTATACTTCATATGCCAGATCTTTGCCCACTCACTTAATCTATCTGCACAGAATTTCACAAAAACAGGCAGAATGGCGCAGCGGGCGGGAAAAAGCAGTGACGATGCCATCAGCCTTAAATGCAGCTTTGCCCATTGTACCATTCAACTCATAGCTGAAGGAGAATGAAGGGACAGATCCCACAAAGTCAAGCTGGCAGGGCAGGCTCAATTTGGTTTTGAAAGGGCGCTCCGATACAAACAATTAAAAATAGAAACGCCTGCCCAAACACCTCTGCGAACACCCCCCTCCCGCCACATCGAATACCTCTCTATGGAACACACCCCCAGGGAGCACACTACCCCATGGGCAGCGCCAGGGTGCAGTGGCAGTGAGCAGTGCCCAAGTGTGACCCTCTCCACTGGATGATGCATTCACCAAACACTTCTGGGAGGTTGTGTTCGCCATGGGAAATCGGCGATTCTAACGGGGGGGGGGGGGGGGGGTGGGGGGGGTCGTGCACGGCGGTGCGGGCAGTGCGGTATCAGCTATAAAGATTTTCCCGCATTTTCTCTTTCGTATCAGCTATAAAGACTTTATAATGACATTTTACTTTGGACCCCAACATTCAATATCAGGATTCTCTTCTCAGGAGAGGTTGAATACACTTGGTTTGTTCTCACTGGAACGACGCAGGTTGAGGGGCGACCTGATAGAGGTCTACAAAATTATGAGGGGCATAGACAGGGTGGATAGTCAGAGACTGTTTCCCAGGGTAGAGGGGTCAATTACGAGGGGCCACAGGTTTAAGGTGCGAGGGGCAGGGTTTAGAGGAGATGTACGAGGCAAGTTTTGTTTTTTTACACAGAGGGTAGGAGGAGCCTGGAACTCGCTGCCGGAGGAGGTGGTGGAAGCAGGGACGATAGTGACATTAAACGGGCATCTTCACAAATGGGAATAGAGGGATACAACCCCAGAAGTGCAGAAGATTTTAGTTTAGACAGGCAGCATGGTTGGCACAGGCTTGGAGGGCCAAAGGGCCTGTTCCTGTGCTGTACTTTTCTTTGTTCTTTGTTCTTTGTCATTGGACAGGTGCGGGCAAATGGACTCACCATGATATCTTACTTCCCCCTGGTGCAGTGGACGGCTGTGCCACAAGCCACAGGCCTCTAACTCAGTACAACCTGTAGCTTCAGTGATGGCTGCCATGGGGTGTCTAAATAAACTCCACACTTCATCTGATTCACCTTCATTCCTGCTAGCTCTGCGTGGACAGGAATCTCGGCCGTCATTCTCCCTTACCATGCGGGGCGGGGGGTCCCGGCATAGCGGAGTGGCGCCAACCACTCCGGCGTCGGGCCTCCCCAAAGGTGCAGAATTCTCCGAGAAAGGGAGAGAGTGAGCGAGTGACCCGTCCAACCCCGGTTACAAAATGTCTGCCACCATGCCATGGCGTGCCGGTCACGAGTACACAGCCGCTGGTTGCCCTGTGGCTTACGGACAAAGGCCACTGACGCACCGGTGAAGAGGACGTAGTTAACTGCCCGTTGGATGCAGAAAGTGACCAGTGGTTAGGCTGTCCGCGTGTCAGCAGCACGACCAGGCCACCGGGACACACAGGTATCCCATGGCAGGCGGCTGCCGAGGTGTCAACTAACCTCCGTCTAACATGTCCCGTTTCTCTGCCCCCCACCACCCTTCTGTAGGTTAGCACAATGTCTGCGAACAGAACGGCTATGTTCTGCGCAGTGGTTGGGGCCGCTGCACTGCATTTGGAGATGCAGCAGCATCCACAGCCACAAACCGCAGTGGATGCAGGGCCAGCTGCAGCAGCAGAGGGAAGGGCCGAAGTGTTGCCAGTCGTCGAGCAGCATGGGGGGGGGGGGGGGGGGGGGAGGAGGAGGAGGAGGAGGGGGAGGAGGTGAGAGTGAGGGTGCAGCCACGGCACCAGAGGCGACGACCAAGGCCGAGAGTGTACCGTGCCCAGATCTCTTTCCTAACAATGACGGACATCACCTGCAGGAGGAGACTCCGGCTGCGTAGGCGGACGGTGATACATATCTGTCACCTCGTGGCGCATCTCGCCCCACGTGGAACGGGGGGAGGACACGTGATCCCAGTTGCCATCAAGGTGACGGTCGCTCTTAACTTCTATGCTACCGGCTCCTTCCAGTCTCCGAGCGGGGACCTCTCCGGGATCTCCCAGTCATCGGTCCACAGGTGTATCCGGGATGTGACCGACGCCCTCTATGCCATCGCGGACCGCTACATCACCTTTCCCGAGGACCGAGCAACTCAAGACTCACGGGCTCGTGAATTTGCCAACGTGGCCGGGATACCGATGGTGCAGGAGGCAATCAATTGTGTTCACGTCCCCATGCGCCCGCCTGTAGGGGACAGGGAGGTGTTCACAAACAGGAGGGGGACATACTCCATGAATATCCAGGTGGTATGCGACCCCCACATGAGGATCATGAACGTCTGTGCAAGGTTCCCAGGGAGTGTGCATAACTCCTACATACTGGCGCAGTCGTAAATCCCTGCTTGAGTGGCATCCCCCCCCGGCTGAGGGGCTGTTTGTTAGGCAACAGGGGTTATCCGCTGAGGTCTTGGCTGATGACGTTTATACGGAGGCCTCAGACCAATGCGGAAACACAATACAACGAGGCCCATGCAGCAACCAGGGGTGTGGTGGAGCGCTGCCTTGGCCTCCTGAAGATGAGATTCAGGTGCCTGGACCGCTCCGGAGGGGCCCTGCAGTACCAGCCCGACAGGGTCGCTCGCATTGTTGTGGTCTGCTGTGCGCTGCACAACATCGCGATGCAGAGGGGAGATGACCTGCTGCAGGAGGCGGAGGGAGAAGCAAGTGGCAGTGGTTCCAGCACAGAGGAGGAGGAGGAGGAGGAGGAGGAGGAGGAGGAGGAGGAGGAGGAGGAGGAGGAGGAGAGGGAGAAGGAGGAGACTGGCGGAGTGGCGGGCACAGCACGCAGACACGACCCAGGTGCTGGTGATGTCCAGGAGGCGGCACGATGGACCCGGCGGGCACGCAACGCCTTGGTGGCAGCACGGTTCATGCGTCTCATGCGACGTCCCCGCTGAACACCAAACCACCACCTGCATCGCTAGTCGTGCAGAGGGTCAACACACAACTGCCACCACCACAGCCCCCACCCCCTCTCAGTGTACACTGCTCCACTTAGACATCACCCTTACCACTGGGTCCAGACGGTATGGTAAAACATCGATGGCTGTGTCAGCGGGTGTGATCAGTGCCATGTAGAATGATGACAGCCCGCTCTGCGAAGAGCTGTGAGCTCAGAATCGTTAGAGAGAGTCTGACCCATGGCAATAGCTGAACCATCCACCTTGGTGGCCGCTGAGATCGTCACGGACACTATCACGTGCCCGCGTGGGCTCGTTGTGGGAGGGGGTGTGGGGGGGGCACCAAAGTTTCACCACTCGTCAACCCCAGCGACACTCGGTCACCATCACAAATCCTGTGTCTGTGGAACAATCACACGGTATTACAAGTAAGGTGGAACAGTGCGTTTAATGTGAACAAACATTTACAGGTGCCCTAGCCCCTACAACTAAACTGTGCCCTTCACCCGTGCCAACTTACTCAGTGTCTATCTTTGTTGCCTTACGGGCCTTACCACTACGTCCAAGTGATTCCCCAGATGATACAGCAGGAGTGGAGGAGGACTGCTGTGAATCGCCCCCTTCGACTAGTTTCTCCTTCGGCAAGCGTTTCCTGGGGCGACCCGGCCTTGATGGGTTAGGCTGCTCTGCGGGCGTCTCGGGTGACGTTGTGCCACCCTGCTCTGCCTGCTGCCCACCCGATGCACCAGGGATGGGACGGGGGGAGGCCGAGGATTCCGGGACGTCCCGTGATGGACTTAATGGGACGGGCCCCGAAACCTCCTCCTCCCTCGGGGAGCCCGGTGGCCCCCGGGCCTCACTTTGGGACAGAGGTGCGAGCGGGGAGGTGCCCCATCGTGCCACTGACACCTGGCACTGCCAGTCCTGGAGGCCTGCAACGGTATCCACCAGGATCCGAAGGTTTGCAGAGACGGAGTCCAGGGAGTTAGACATTCCCGCCAGGGACTGTGCGACCTCAACCTGTGAGTGCACGACGCCATCCAGCACGTGTGTCAGGCGGTTGATGCTCTCCGCGACTGACTGCTGCGACTGTGCCATGACCTGCTGAGACTCGGCCAAGGTCCGCAGCGCGCCGGCAATGTCGTTTTGGCTCTGGCGCATTGCTGCCTGTGAGAGGGCAACCCTGTCCAGGGCCGAGGATGACGCGTGCACGTGAAGCCCAACGTCTTGCATAACCTGACCCATTGCCTCCACCGCGGATGCCACCCATGCGGTGTCGGCCTGGGTTTCTGCCATGAGCGGCACCACTCCCTGCTCGTGGACGCAGTTCGACTCCTCTAACAGCGTCTGCAGAGTCTGGAAGACAGCCCTCATCCCGTCATTGTGTCCCTGGGTTTCTTGATGCATCGGCTGTGCGGGTGGGTTGAGAAAGTCCAGGAACTCTGAAAACGTCTGGGAGCCAGCTGCATGATGGGCCTGGCCTGGCCTCCGCCAGTCCGGGCCCTTGGCTGCTCCGACCTCCACCTGCTGTACCTGCTCAGCTGTGATGTGCGACCCAGACTGTGACCCAGGAGCCTCATCACTAAATAGGCCAGCCGGGGTGAGTGTCTCTGGGATGGTGGATGGTGTGGGAGAAAGTTGTGCCGCAATCTCGAGGTCGTCTTGGGTGGACGCCTCTTTGATGTCATCGGCCCGCTGAGAGGCCGCAGGGCGTTCGCGGGCCATTTCTTTATCTAGCGGTGTCGCCGCCCTCTGGGCGTCCTGTTCCACAGATTCTGTTGGGGAGGATGAGACTCCCCGCTGATCAGGCACCCTCTGTCGTGCGGCCCCGGGTGAGGTGGGGGCAGATGCCTGTGTCCGCCTGGAGCCAGACGGCCCTGGTCTTTCGGCATCACATCCTAGGGAAGAGAATGAAACGGGTTATTGAGAGACGCTCGGCCGGGCGCTGGATGGTCCCAGCGGGCAGAGTGTGAAGGGACAGAGGATGGGGGAGGTGTCCAAGTGGGCAGGGTGTGTGAAGGGACAGAGGATGGGGGAGGTGTCCCAGTGGGCAGGGTGTGTGAAGGGACAGAGGATGGGGGAGGGGGGGGTGTTTGTCATGCAGGGTTGTCTCACTTGTTGCAGCTCCGCCAACCTCGCATTGCGCGATCTCCCGAGTAGCAGATCCGCCAACAAGGTCCAGGGCCCTCTGCTCAAAAATGGTGAGGGGCCGCAGAATGGGCGAACCCCCTCCCGTCTTGTTCCTCTCACGGGTGTTGTGAGCGGTCTTGTCCTGTTGGGGGAGGGGGCATAGGTAGATCATTATAATACGGCAGGTATCAGCAGTCCATTCAGATACTGGTACAGTTTGGGGGTCAAGTTGTAATAAGACCATTGCATCTCTCCACGGGGGCCAGAGCGCTGGGGGGGGGGACTGATGGTTGTGACCCGGGGGCACCCTCTTAGCACTTACCCTGGCAGCCCTGGTGAGGTCGTGCATCTTCTTCAGACACTGGTCAGCTGAATGAGGGGTCTGCCCCACAGCACTGACGGCAGCAGCAACCTCACGCCAGGCCTGGCGCACCGCGCTGGCAGGGTGGCGATGGCCTCTACGCGGGCAGATGATGCCCCTCCTCTGCTCGATGGAATCAATCGAGCAGCATCTCCACATCAGCCTCCACAAATCGCAGGGCTGCTCTCCTCTGCTCCGACATCTTGGCCTACAGTTTCTGTGCTCGCCCGCGCCTTTTTACGGCGTCGGGCGGCGTCACGTGGGTGTGTTCGTAGTGTTGCCGCGTTCCGGCGTCATCGCGCACGTGATTGACGTGGCCCCGTTCCTAGCCCATTTCCCGGACGTAAATACCTCGGGAAATGGGTCGTGTCGGGCCGTCGCAAAACTCGGCCGTTTTCACGGCCAACTTCGCGATTTTCCGCGGGTGCGGAGAATCGCGCCCTAGGGATTTGCTTTACCTCTCATTCCCACAACCAATGGCGTGGAGACAAATTTGACAACATTTCATTATCAGTAAAACAAATCGCAGAACTCCAACCTGCAAAACCCACCTCTAATCCAATTGCTGATTTAGCAATACTTGGTGGCTCTGCCTTTCCTTCATTTTGCATCATTAGTTGCTTCTAGGATTGCGCATTTCATGAGAAAACAAAAATGCTAAACCAAATGATGAATTTTAGACATGGATCAAAACGAGTTTGAAACAAAAGTGTGGCATTCTGAATATAAGAAAATGACTCACTCATCACTGAACTGTCTTGTTGAAGAGAAAGACAGAAACAAGTGCTTAATAGAACCATTTCATCAGCAAATATATTCCAGATTGCAGATTTTAAACAATATTATATTTTGAATAGATCATTTAACTTTTAATGATTTAAAAAGGGCTGGAAAATGAGTTCAATCTCAAGGTAATAAAAATATGATATAGGGGATTTTAATCTTTATTTGTTATTCTTCTACCTTATGTTGTTTGCTCCAAGAAGTGACACAATCCCTGGTTTAGTTGAGGTAGATTAATTCTATGGTACTTATATATGTTTCAGTACACTGATTACCTCCAGAGAAATATTTCCCCCTGATGCATGTATGCCCTCCACTGGTCAACTCCTGCACTCAAATGCCAAATTAAGCTTATTAATCATAATTTTGGAACGCCCACGTCACAAGTGGCACCTTTTCTATGTTGCTGTGCATTGTGCAAATTGCAGCCACACACTGCAGTTCTCAGGAGCGGAGGTACAAGATGCCAATATCACAGGTGGATTTTACATCAAATATGGGAGAGATGGCAAGCCTGGAGAAAGATTATGGTCAAAGATCCAGGAAAGACAGTTTAAAAACATTTTTATTAGTCCGCATCTGCCTTTTTGACAGAGACTCAACAAACATGTTTCATCTTTGTCCAACATAGCTTTATCTTTCTATCTATTGGTGAGTTAGATTACTAGCAGGATTAACTTTATGGTTTCTCCTCATATTTAGAAATGGAAATAAATAGCAGATTGGCATCATACCTCACAATGGAAAAGTAAATAACTCAGGTACAATGCAGAATAAGCTGACAAATCACTGTGGGGTGGATTTTATGTACTCCCCAGATGCAGGTCCTCAAGTGAGGGGGAGATGAAGGGCTGGGTCGCAAAAAATGCCATGGGCACTGTACCCCTGCCTCAGTTTTACCGGCAGCAGGAATGCCCCATGTCAAGTGTGTAGCCCATTGAATGGGCTGTTGGGTAATGGGGGGAGAAGTGATAGGTACCTCCAGAATGGGCCCCCTGTGGCTCACACTAGTTTAATACCTTCAGGATTCCCCATCAGAGTTGGGGCATACTCGCCCCCAATTGTTTTCACCGGTGGGTGGCGCGGATGGGTGGGTGGGATGGAGAACCCGTCCCCTCCCACCATAATATCCAGTCCGGGGTGCGTCCACTTGACATTACTGATGAAGGCAAATTTCACCCCATGTGTCAGACGAATAATAGCTCTAACCCTACATGTGTCCTATTTGTGTCCTGCACGGACTTGCTTTAGTCATTGGGCAAAGAAGTTCTGAAAACAGAAATAAAGATCTTTGTTTCACCATATTAAACTTACTGAAGTTGTGGGCAACTTTGTGATTCAGAAGTATCTGCTGATGGGTAGAAAAGTCATTAACCGAGTGTGTTAGGATATCTTGGGTAGAGAACTGCTCAACAAGTCTTGGATAATGTAATTGTATCTTTGCCGCATTGCTTTGTCCCCAGATAGATTTCTGAATCTGAAAAAAGAAAATAAATCACCTCAGCACTAACACTAATTTCTTCACATCAGATCGTTAGCTGCTCTCATCCGGAAACACATTCTTTAAGAAAATTACTTTGCACATGTATTTATAACATAAAATTACAGTGCATGTGTCACTAGCGATATTAACAATTGAGGCTCCATCCTGCACACAGCAGAATTTTATCAAGCTGTGACATAGGTTGTTTTTAAACCTGAAAACCTTATCTGCACATGATGCACTTCCAGGTCAGCAACACCTTGGGGCACGCTTCATTTAGTATAACCCAACACTTGAACTTCAGGAGAATGCACACCAATCACAATCACACCAATATGACATTTTTGCACCTCAGATGTGCTAGTCTTATTGCCACAACTGGTGTCAGGTTAGTACTGGAATTAAAGACAACAGTGTGAACTCCAAAATGAAACAGAAAATGCGGTAACCATACAGCAGGTCTGGCAGCATCTGTGGAGAGAGAAACAAAGCCAACTTTTTGGGTCTGTATGACTCTTCTTCAAACATTTCTCGTCTTGTGCTCATAAAATCTTTGTCAAATCTCTCCTAGTTCCCATCCATCACCTTCCACTCTGCTCCACCTGCTCTATACCCTCTTCAACAGTAGAAAACCCATCATTTTTCTCCCTCTCTGTAACTCTGAAGAAGTGTCATATGGACTCAAAACATTGGGCGCGATTCAGAGGACATGAAACAAAGTCCACTTTCAAGCTTGTTTGGCTGGGTGTTTCTCAGTGGCTGGAGCGCCAAGATTCACCCCTCTATTCAGTAGGACTGGTTCCTCGCAGATTGGGGCACCATTTTGACCGGCAGCCCCAATCCCTGAACCCCCTCCCCTTTCAGGCCAACCCCCACCCCCCAGCAGCCTCTCCTTCACCTCCCTGAATCTTCTCGAAGCCTATTGAGCACACACCCCCCTCACCCCTTCTATTGGGCAAGCCCCTCCCTGGGCCCAACCCCTGCCAGTGCCAACCTGGCACCCAGACACCTTGGCAATGCCAGCCTGGCACCCTGGCAGTACCACACAGGCACTGTCAGGGTGCCAGGCTAGCAATGCCCAGGTGACCAGAGGGGGTGCCAGGATACCTGGCTGTCCAGTCCCTGACTACCCAGGGGTCTCTAATGGCCTGCAAAACCCCCAGAGGTGCCATCACGCCGGGTCCACATCTGTGCAAATCAGTGCTAAATGGTGAGCGGTCGAGGTCCCACAAGCACAAGAATAGGGTGCCCGGGTATTTAAATGAACTGGATGGCTCACCTAAATATTCTGATCTGGATCACGTCCAGGGAGGGCATGATCTAGAGTGCATTGGGTGGACTCGCGATTGCCCCAGCACCCAACGTGGAGCCCGATTATGGCTCTACTCAATCGTGCCCATTGGTGCTGTTTCTCTCCTCACAGATACTGTCATACCAGCTGAGTTTTTCCAGCATTTTCGGTTTCATTTTGGATTTCCAAAATCTGCAGTGTTTTGCATTTCTTATTGTGAACTCCAATCCACTCTCAGGCACTGTTGAGACTCGTTAATTTAGAGAAGCCAACCCTTCTTTAATTCTCAGCAATTGTAGCTCCACCATAGAAAGGAAAGTACTCATAATGCTTACCAACCAGTTCATGTGCCCACTGTTCTATTTTCATCAGCTCTACTGAGATGAATAAACCAATGCTCTTGCCTACTTTGCCACATGTAGAGTTTAAACAGATAATATTAATGAAAATGTCATATTTAACTGAATAAATCAAAATGGAATTATTAATTGTCTGTATACTAGATAGATGTGAATGGGGCATGCAGATGAAACAGCACCTGTGGCATGTTACCAACACATTCAGACATAAGGAGCAATTGATAGGATGCCTCGATAATAATACTAGTGAACTCACATTTGTATCAGACAGATTGGGCAGAATTTAAAGCTTGCCTGTAGATGAGAACCTGCAAAATGCCATGGGCAGCTTTCCAGTCACCTACAACCCCTGCCCCTGTGTCAACTGACCATTAAGTGTCCATCTAATGGCTATTTAAAAGCCACTTACCTCCTCTGCTGCTATTTCATTGGCAATGGGGTAAGGGGGACGTCAGGTCAGAAACCCGGCAAGTAACACTGTACGGGCTTTGCACAAGTGAGGGCGGGGTGGGGCAAAGCAGTGGTGGCGAGTGATAGATTATGGGCTTATTGATTCATTAATTTATTGATGTTTTTAGGTACTGATTGAGTGCATAGATAAAAGAGTGGAATTATTCAAAATGACAGGACTGTGAAAAGATAGTCAATGTTTCAGATAATGAACTATTAAAATTTAGGGTCTTGTTTGTAGAAATGTAAACACTATTCCAATGAATGTTTCATATGATGAATAGACCATTTAGTAATATGAATGTATCAAATAATTTGTTATAGCATGGTCTATGGCCAGCAATGGAGTGAAAAATGTATTCTCATGCGGCATGCACATAGACACTAAAGTATTGCTAATGGATACCAGTCAATCTTAAGTAATGATCAATATTTGACTAATAAATCATCCTCTAAGTAACAGATCTATTTGAACAAATCAGGAGGTCTCAGCTTAGAATTAGAAACCAATGAGATTAAATGAGGGATTAGACCATTGATCAGGGTTCCCTTAAAAGTAAGACCTGTGGTCAAGGTTTCGTTCCTGAATTCCTGCCTTCATGAATTCTTGAATCGTCTATCCGCTTATTTGTGTTTAAAGTGATTTATTTTTGCTTTTATGTTTAATGCTTTTTTTGCCGTGTGTTTGGCCCTTGTTTCTATAGTTTGATATTTTGTTTTTAAGTTTTAATTCAGTTCTTATTCAAGTATCGTGAATAATGAGCAATAAAGTTGCATTTTTGACACCTCCAATCATCCAGACTATCAAGTCCCAATAGAAGTTACAATAAGAGATTCGACAATTTGGCGAGCCAGCCACAAGGGCTCGGAGGGAGAGACCGAACACCACATTGAGGCATTGGGTAGTGGATCAGCAGAACTGAGGTAAGAGACCTGCACATGTGCAGCCGTTTAGAGCCGGGTCTCCTCCTACGCACTCCTTACGAACCCATCCGGGTTGAAATTGGCCCAAGTCCCAGTAACAGGCAGGCATCTGACGAATATTGGAGATTCATTGACATGCTTTTTAAAATTCATTCATGGGATATGGACACAACTGGCTTAGGTCAATGTTCATATTCCTCGAGGAACAGGTGTTGATTTGCCTTCTTGAACCACTGCACTTCATCCGGAGAAGGCACACCAGTGGGGCTGTTTGGTGGGGGGTTCCAGGGTGTCCAACCAGCAACAATTAAGGAACGGTGAGATATTTCCAGTTCAGGATGGTGTGTGGCTTGGGTGGGGAAGTTGCAGGTGGTGCCTGCTAAGCTTATCCTTCAAGGTGGTAGAGGTTATAGATTTGGGAGGGGATGCCAAAGAAGCTATGACAAGTTTCTGTAATGCACACAGTGCACCTCAATGTGCCAGTGGTGGAGGGAATCATTATTTAAAATGCTGGATGATATCAAGTTTCTAGAGTGTTGTTGCAGCCAACACCTATCCAGGCGACAAGACTGTTCCATCATATTCCTGACTCAGGCTTTGCAGCAGATGGGGGAAAAGGCTTAGGGCAGTCAAGAGCTGAGTCACTCATTGCAGAATAGTGAGAGTATTTATGTAGCTAGTCTAGTTAAGTCAATGGTGGTCCCTCAAGGATATTGGAGATAGCCATTACCTCGCCCTGTGTGCTGTGAATGTCGCATATCAACCCAAGTCTGATTGTTGTTCAGGTTAATCTTGCATGCAGACAGGTACTGCTTCAATGCCTGATCAGTTGTGAATGGAACTGAACACAGGGCAACCATTAACCAATATCCTCACATCTGACCATATTTAGATGGAAGGCTATTGGTGAAGCAGTTGAGGCCTTGAATACTCCGCTGATAAGGGGGAGGGGAGTATTGCTGAAAAGATTGGCTTCCAATAACCACAAACATCTTATTTTGATTGAATATGATTCCAATGACTGTCAAATATATACAACTACCAATCAGTAAAGGCTTGCTGGCCTATATTCATTGCTCATAGCAACTGATAGTAAAAAGCAGAAGTAACCTGAAGTCTATTTCTTTGAAAATGAGAAAGCCTTTTGAAACCTTTTCACAAGGGAGATGAGAATCAGAACAAATTCCTTGCAGTTTGATTTCTTCCACTCTATACCATCTCTTCCACTCCCTATCTCTGCTGTGACAACTTGAAAGTCTTTTAAATTGTTGCGTTTGTTTTGACCACTTTGGAGGAAGGAACGGCAAATTCACTGATAGGGCCAGTGGTATGTATGGCAAGCTTTAATCTGACATATGTAGAAATAAAATAAGGCTGATATTCACAGCCAGGTTGCAACAAACTCAAAAGATGTGATCCTGTGATATCATTCCCTCGTGGTTTCAGTTTGTGGAGTAAGGTATTGTTGAAAAAAAGTTTTCAAATCCCTCAACACAGCTGCTGATTTGAATTAAATACCACAGTGCAAGAATAAAAGGTAATAGGGATTACTGAAACTACTGACCTTTTCTGGGGCAACTACATCCCAATGGAATGCTTTCATCTTCTTTATTATACTTCTCGATTTCTTCGGTAGGAGTGGGGGAGGTGCTGGAATTGCTGGTGCCGGAGGGGGAGGGGGATGGAGCATTGGATCTGGAAGACGTTGGGTGACAACGGGAAGAGCGACCCTTTCTAAAGATGATTCTACAGCAGTTTCTTTAACTCCAAATGTAAGTCCTGTTCTTTTTCCCTCTTCTGCCTCTTTGCCTGCATCCACATTTTGAGCAACCCGTTCTAAAGACGATTCCACAATTGTTTTCTTAACTGCAGAAGCAAGTTCCTCCTCTGCCTCTTTCTCTGTATTCTCTTTTTGTGCAACCCTTTCTAAAGGCCATTCACCGGCAGCTTTCTTAACTGCAGAGGGAGGTTCCGTTCCTTCTTCTCCCTCTGTCTCTGCGCCCTTCTTTTGTTCTTTTCCTTCTTCCAGTTTTGAGTTTGCAGGTAAGTCAGATTGTTTTGACATAGTTTGATCAGCAGGCTCCTTTGGTATACTTGGTAAAGCATCAGTCAAGTTGTTTTCTCCAAGAAATTGTGATAAACGCTTCCAGTGCAGACAGCACTTATCAATAGAATCAATCCACTCATTCCGACATGTTGTTACATCTTCTGTACTTTGCAACTGGTCAGTGACTGGTATTCGGAATCTATGATTAAGAAAAAACAAATTAACTATCAATTGCATAAAAATTATCATAGCAGCCGATGTATGCTTTACCAAAAAGTGTTCCCAAACACTAGTTTCACAATTTCTTGATTAACTGAGTACTTCTCACTATGGTAGAAATACCGAACACATTTCTTTTTGAAATGGAAAAACATGAAAATCACTTATTGTCACAAGTAGGCTTCAACTGAAGTTAATGTAAAAAGCCCCTAGTTGCCACATTCCGGCGACTGTTCGGGGAGGCTGATACGGGAATTGAGCCGTGCTGCTGGCCTCCTTGGTCTGCTTTAAAAGCCAGTGATTTAGCCCTGTGCTAAACAAGCCCCGCTGCGCCTATGCCGTGGCAAGCTCCTTTTCTGGCGCAGAGTGACCAGAAGGTCGCGTCATCAGCCATGATCATGTTCAATACAGGAGCCGGCCCAAAGGACCAAATGGTCCTGTTCTGAATTTCCATGTTTCTAATATTCAGGCCCAATCTATGCCATCTTGTAGCCAAGTCTCGCTAACAGCTATCATATTGTACATATTAATTTCTATTTGCAGTATCAGTTTATCTGTTTAGTTTTTGAAGCCACATGTATTCACATACAAAGTCTTAAGTTTTGTCCTTTTATTATTTTTGTAGCATCTGGCCTTACCTGTTGATTTACTCTTATGTCTGTACTTTCTAACCCTCCTGTCATGGTCTGTTCATCATTTCCCATATTACTACCTTTCCCTCTTGCCTGGTCTCTCTGAATGCCACTTGTGTTTCTACTGCATAGTAGCGGAGTGAAACAGCTGCATCTGATTCTCAAATATTTGAGATACTTTGGGCAGAATTCTCCGACCCCCCTCGGAGAATCACCAGGAGGGCGGCGTGAATCTCGCCCCTACCGGCCACCGAAATCTGCGGCACCGGAGGCGAGGGGTGGGAATCGCGCCGCGCCGGTCGGCGGCTGCTCACAGCGCCCCCCCCGGCAATTCTCCGGCCTGCGATGGGCCGAAGTCCCGCTGGTTCTTTGCCAGTCCTGCCTTCATAAATTAAACTAGGTGACTTGACTTCCGGGCGGCGAGCGAGGAGGTCGCAGGGAGAGGGGCTCCCGCAAGCGGTGGACAGCAGGAGGAACAGCCCCCCCCCCCCCCCCCCCCGACAGGCCGGACGGCGGAGGAGCCGGAGCGGGAGCCGAGGAGACGGAGCCGAGGAGCCGGGGAGCCGAGGAGCCGAGGAGCCGTGGAGCCGGGGAGCCGAGGAGCCGAGGAGCCGTGGAGCCGGGGAGCCGGGGAGCCGGGGAGCCGAGGAGCCGAGGAGCCGGGGAGCCGGGGAGCCGAGGAGCCGTGGAGCCGGGGAGCCGGGGAGCCGAGGAGCCGGGGAGCCGAGGAGCCGGGGAGCCGGGGAGCCGAGGAGCCGAGGAGCCGGGGCGGAGGAGCCGAGGAGCCGAGGAGCCGGAGCGGGAGCCGAGGAGCCGGAGCCGAGGCGGGAGCGGAGGAGCCGGAGCGGAGGAGCCGGAGCGGCGACAGGGGGGCCCAACAGCAGCAGGTCCATCCCCTCTCCCTCCCCCCCCCCCCCCCCCCCCACGCGGGCCAGGAGCGGTGCGGCGGCGGCGGCCCCTCTTCTCTCCCCCCCCCCCCCCCCCCCCCCACGCGGGCCAGGAGCGGTGCGGCGGCGGCGGCCCCTCTTCTCTCTCCCCCCCCCCCCCCACGCGGGCCAGGAGCGGTGCGGCGGCGGCGGCCCCTCTTCTCTCTCCCCCCCCCCCCCCCCCACGCGGGCCAGGAGCGGTGCGGCGGCGGCGGCCCCTCTTCTCCCCCCCCCCCCCCCCACGCGGGCCAGGAGCGGTGCGGCGGCGGCGGCCCCTCTTCTCTTTCCCCCCCCCCCCCAGCCAGCCGCGGGGACCCCCCCCCCCCCCAGCCAGCAGCGGGGACACAACCCCCCCCCCCTCCCCCCCAGCCAGCAGCGGGGACACAACCCCCCCCCCCCCCCCAGCCAGCAGCGGGGACACAACCCCCCCCCCCCCCCCAGCCAGCAGCGGGGACACAACCCCCCCCCCCCCAGCCAGCAGCGGGGACACAACCCCCCCCCCCCCAGCCAGCAGCGGGGACACAACCCCCCCCCCCCAGCCAGCAGCGGGGACACAACCCCCCCCCCAGCCAGCAGCGGGGACCCCCCCCCCCAACCAGCAGCGGGGACCCCCCCCCCCCCCCCCCCCCAACCAGCAGCGACCACCGGCCCACTCGCCCCTCCCCCCCCCCCCCAACTGCTGTGACCACCACGTGGCAAAGACAAAGGGACTCTCTCTCCTGGTTGAGTGGGGAAAAAAGAAAAAAGAGACTTGTATTTCTGTTCTTCCCAAAAGAAAACTGGTAAAGAGAAAAGGGGTAGGGGAAATAAATTTAAAAAAAAAAAAAAAAAATATATATATATATATATATATATATACATATATAGATATATAATAATAAATAAAATAAAAATAGGGTGCGGAAAAGGGGGAAAAAGAAGAACAAGGAGAGAAGAAAAGATGAAGGGGAAGGGGGAGAAAAAAGTGCCAGAAAGGAGCCAAGAGAAAGGGGGCACCGGAAGTAGACTGGGCAAAGGGAAAGCCAGCTCGGGCGAACGAGTCAACACGCGAAGCGGCGGGAAGGATGCTTCGCCGCATCCAGAAGAGCTGGACGGGCGGGCAACCTCTCCCCTGGGGTTAGAGGGGGGCGTGAATTGGAAGGAAGCCTTTGCCGAGGTGGTGAGGGAGCAGCTGCAGGCATTCAAGGCAGAGTTAAAAGCAGACGCAGAGGCCGCAGCACAGGCAGCAGCGACCAGGGCCATGTCAGGGGTGCAGCAGGTTCTGACCAGATTGGAGAAGAAAGTGGATGCCCAAGGGAAGATACTGGAAGCCCAAGGGAAGATACTGGAAGCCCAGGGGGCAACCATTAAAGAGCTGGAGAAGGCAGCGACTGACGCGAGCGACCGGGTCATATCCCTGGAGAGGGGAATGGTGAAACTGAGTGCAACACAGGGGAGCCTGAAGGGCAGGGTAGACGACCAGGAGATCAGCTCGAGAAGGCAAAATATCAAGATAGTGGGCCTGCCAGAGGGGATAGAGGGTAGAAGTCCCACAACATTCGTGGCTGCGATGCTGGGCTCCTTAGTGGGGCGGGAAACTTTTCCCACCCCACCGGAAATGGACAGAGCTCATCGGTCACTGCGCCCGAAGCCCAAGGAAGGGGAAAAACCGAGAGCAGTTATAGCCAGACTGCACCGGTACCGGGATAGGGAGACAATCCTGCGCTGGGCCAAGGAGAATAGAGCCTGCAATTGGGACGGGCACGCCATCCGAATCTACGAGGATTTTGGAGCGGACATAGCTAAGAGACGGGCGGAGTTCAACAGAGCGAAAGCAGCTCTCTATAAGAACAAAGTACGTTTTGGTATGCTGTACCCAGCAAAACTCTGGGTCACATACCAACACAAGGAATATTTCTTTACAGCCCCTGCCGAGGCGAATAGATTCGTCGAGGAGCACGGGCTGGAAAAACGCCATGGGAAGTAGGGACGAGGGGCCCATGGCAAGGAGACACGTCATGCCGACGGGGGGGTGGGGAGGGGCGAGGCAAAGCCAGCCCCCTCCCCCCTGGCAGAAACACCCAGAACGGAAAACAACCCAATGCCCTAGGGCCCGCTCCAGGTGGGAGGCCAGGCCCCGGCACGAGGGAACGGGAGTACTGGAGAGGGGAGAGGGGAAGCGGGACAGCAACCTCCGGGAGGGGAGCCACCGTGCTAGCAGGAAAGCTAGCGAAGGGGGCGCGCAACAGAGCAGGGCCGCAGCGCACCCCCAACAGGGGGGAAGGCGCCAGGCAGGGGAGGGGGGGGATCACCCATCAAAGGTGGGAGAGCAAATGGGGACAGGAATGGGGGAGAGAGGGGCAATGGAGGGGTACACAGGGGTATCCCCGAAAGGGATAGAGCGGGGGGGGGGGGCACCCGGGGGGCGAGAGACCAGGGAGGGGAAACGCAGGGACGAAGGGACAAAAGAGGCCAGTAAGGGAATAGGGCCACAAAGTGCCACAGACAAGGGCTCGAAACAGGGAACTGCTGCAAGCACCCACCCAGTACGGTCTGTGGGTGAAGGGGCCCCCCGGAGTGCAGGGGACTACCCGCGTGGCGGACACAAAGTGGACGGCCATGGCGGGTGTCCCCGGGACAAGGGGGAACCCCGGAGCGCAGGGACCCGACCGCATGGGGAGAGCAGTGATAGTGGACATCCTGGACGGCCCCCTAACATAGGGAAACCCCAGAGGGCAGGGGCGCGTCCACCGGACAAATATGGTTAACCCCACAGGAGCAAGGGGGCAGAAGCCCCCCACCAGAATAGTCACCTGGAACGTAAGGGGACTTAACGGCCCAGTGAAGAGATCTAGAGTCCTCACCCACCTTAGAAACATGAGGGCCGACATAGTCTTCCTCCAAGAGACGCACTTGAGGGAGCGGGACCAACTGCGGGTAAGAAAGGGCTGGGTGGGACAAACCTATCATTCCTGTTATGGGGCAAGGGCCAGGGGGGTGGCGATCCTGATTGGCAAGAGGACAATGTTTAGGGCGACAAAGACGGTTACGGACCCAGGGGGACGGTATGTCATGGTCAGCGGGGCCCTGGATGGGGCGCCGGTAGTTCTAGTTAACGTGTACGCACCCAACTGGGACGACACGAGCTTCATCCAAAAGACCATGGCAGAAATCCCGGACATAGCGACGCACCGACTAATCATGGGGGGGGACTTCAACTGTGTACAGGACCCAACGACGGACAGATCAAACCCCAGAACGGGGAAAACCTCAAACATGGCAAGGGAACTCAGCCACTATATGGAGCAGATGGGAGCAGTAGACCCCTGGAGATTCGCCCACCCGGGGGAGAAAGAATTCTCTTTCTTCTCCCCAGTACACAACGTGTACACCAGAATTGACTTCTTTGTGGTGGGGAAAACGGTGCTTCCAGAGATAGACAAGGTGGAATACTCCGCAATTGTGATATCAGACCACGCTCCACACTACATGGATGTGCGGCTAGAGACGGGAAGGGCCCAGCGCCCCAAATGGAGGTTGGACGGTGCCTTACTAGCTGACAAGGCCTTCAGCGAAAGGATAGCGCAGGCCATAGCGGAGTACACTGAGATCAACCAAAACGGGGAGGTCTCACCCTCCACGTTCTGGGAAGCGCTTAAGGCCGTACTAAGAGGGGAAATCATAGCCTACAAAGCGCAAAGAGATAGGGAGGAAAGGGTGGCTAGGCAGAAGCTGGTCGACTCCATACTGGAGGTAGACCATAAATACTCCGAGGCCCCGACTGTAGAACTCCTGGCGGAGAGAAAAGAATTACAAAGGAACTTTGACCTGCTCTCCACCAGGAAAGCAGTACACCAACTCCGCCAGGCACGCGGGGCCCTATACGAACACGGAGACAAAGCCAGCCGCCTGTTGGCCCACCAGCTGAGAAAGCAGGCAGCCAGCAGAGAAATCGCGCAAATCAGAGATACCAGAGGCACGTTGGAAACAGAACCAGAGAAGATTAACAAAACCTTCAAGGCCTTCTACCAAGAGCTGTACACCTCAGAGCCCCCAACGGGGAAGGCTGGGATGAACCGGTTTCTTGACGGACTGAACATACCAGTTGTGGGAGAGGGCAGAAAACGGGATCTGGAAGCACCACTAGCACTGGGAGAGATCATGGACAGCATTAGCTCCATGCAGGCGGGGAAGGCGCCGGGACCGGACGGATTCCCGGCGGACTTCTACAAAAAATTTGCGACAGCGCTGGCCCCGCACATGCGGGAGATGTTCACAGACTCGCTAGCTAGGGGCACGTTGCCACCCACGTTAGCACAGGCCTCAATCTCGCTGATACCTAAGAAAGACAAAGACCCAACGGAATGTGGGTCATACAGACCCATATCTCTGCTGAACGCAGACGCCAAAATACTGGCCAAAATCCTAGCCAAAAGGCTAGAAGACTGTGTACCTGAGGTGGTCACAGAGGACCAGACGGGCTTTGTCAAAGGTAGACAGCTGACCGCGAACATCAGGCGCCTGCTGAACGTGATAATGACCCCCTCCGGGGAGAGAACACAAGAGGTGATCGTCTCCCTGGACGCAGAAAAGGCCTTCGACAGAGTCGAATGGAAATACCTCATAGAGGTACTGGAGCGGTTCGGGCTTGGAACAGGGTTCACCGCTTGGGTAAAGCTCCTGTACAACGCTCCCATGGCGAGTGTACAGACCAACAATACCAACTCCCAATACTTCCAGCTGCACAGGGGCACCAGACAAGGATGCCCACTGTCCCCGCTGCTGTTCGCACTAGCAATCGAACCGCTAGCAATCGCGCTCAGGGCAGCAAAAAATTGGAGGGGGATCCGAAGGGGAGGTAGAGAGCACAGAGTCTCACTCTATGCGGATGATCTGCTCCTCTATATCTCGGACCCACAAAGCAGCATGGACGGGATCATCGCGCTCCTGAAAGAGTTTGGAGCCTTCTCGGGCTACAAACTCAACATGAGCAAAAGTGAGATCTTCCCATTACACCCGCAAGGGGGGGGGGGGGCAGCACTAAAGGGGCTGCCGTTCAAACAAGCCCGACATAAATTCCGCTACCTGGGGATCCAAATAGCCCATGACTGGAAAGGGATCCACAAATGGAACCTCACCAGCCTGACGGAGGAAGTTAAAAAGGACCTGCAAAGATGGAACACACTCCCGCTCTCCCTCGCGGGGAGAGTTCAGACGATCAAAATGAACGTACTGCCCAGGTTCCTCTTCCTGTTTAGATCCATTCCGATCTACATCCCCAAGGCCTTTTTCAAAGCGCTGGACAAACTCATCATGGCGTTCGTATGGGGGGGTAAAAATGCTAGGATCCCAAAGAAGGTCTTACAAAAAACAAAAACCAGGGGAGGGTTAGCCCTCCCGAATCTACAACTCTACCACTGGGCAGCAACAGCCGAGCGAGTAAGGGGATGGATCCAGGAGCCAGAAGCTGAGTGGGTGCGTGCGGAGGAGGCCTCCTGCATGGGAACCTCCCTCCGGGCCCTCGCCACGGCAGCACTCCCATCCCCACCCAAAAAACACTCCAGCAGCCCAGTGGTGACAGCCACCCTCCAATCCTGGAACCAACTGCGGCAGCAACTTGGCCTGACCAAAATGTCGAACAGGGCTCCCATCTGCAACAACCATAGGTTCAAACCAGCACTGACCGACGCCACCTTCAAAAGGTGGAGGCAGGACGGGGGGACACTGACAGTCAGGGACCTGTACACGGACGACAGGATCGCAACACTGGACGAACTGACAGAGAAATTTCAGCTAGCTGGGGGGAACGAGCTACGGTACCTGCAGCTCAAAAACTTCCTACGAAAGGAGACAAGGACGTACCCACAACCGCCACGACAGACACTACTGGAAGACCTACTGGACGCAAGTATCCTAGAGAAAGGGAACTGTAGTGACATGTATGACCGACTGGTAGATAGGGACGACACCGTACTGGACGCAACAAGGAGGAAATGGGAGGACGACCTGGGGATGGAGATCGGGTGGGGACTCTGGAGCGAAGCACTGCATAGGGTCAACTCCACCTCCACGTGCGCAAGGCTCAGCCTGACGCAACTAAAAGTGGTACATAGAGCCCACTTAACAAGAACCCGTATGAGTAGGTTCTTCCCGGAGGTGGAAGACAGATGTGAACGGTGCCAAAGAGGCCCGGCCAACCACGCCCACATGTTCTGGTCCTGCCCCAGACTCGTGGAGTACTGGACAGCCTTCTTCGAGGTAATGTCCAAAGTGGTGGGAGTGAGGGTGGAGCCATGCCCGATAGTGGCGGTCTTCGGGGTTTCAGAACAGCCAGATCTATTCCTGGGGAGGAGGGCGGATGCCCTTGCCTTTGCCTCCCTGATCGCCCGCCGTAGAATCCTGTTTGGCTGGCGGTCAGCAGCACCGCCCAGAGCTGCGGACTGGCTGTCCGACCTCTCGGAATCTCTCCAAATGGAGAAAATCAAATTTGCCATCCGAGGGTCGGACGACGGCTTCCACAGAACGTGGGAGCCATTCATGCGACTGTTCCGGGACCTATTTGTGGCCAATGTACAAGAGGAAGAATAGTCGGGGGAAGGTAGCGGGAGGGGGGGGGGGGCTACAGGTTCGTTACGGGGGTTCGATGGCTAGCTAAGGCCCAAAACCAAGCTAAATAAACATGTTGAGGGGGGGGGGGGGGGGGGGGGGGGCGCAGTTACTACTACGAAGATGCTTACCTGTAAATATGTGTGTTAATTTTTGCGTGTTTGTTTTTGTTTGTTTTTTTTTTTCTCTCTCCTAACAATTTGTAATTTGTTCAATATAAAATACGAAAACTGAATAAAAACATTTATAAAAAAAAAAAATAAATTAAACTAGGTCCCTTACCGGCGGGACCTGGCGGCACAGGCGGGCTCTGGGGTCCTGGGGGGGGGGGGGGGGCGCGGGGAGAGGGGCAGCACAGTAGCATGGGGGTTAGCATAAATGCTTTACAGCTCCAGGGTCCCAGGTTCGATTCCCGGCTGGGTCACTGTCTGTGTGGAGTCTGCACGTCCTCCCCTTGTGTGCGTGGGTTTCCTCCGGGTGCTCCGGTTTCCTCCCACAGTCCAAAGATGTACGGGTTAGGTGGATTGGCCATGCTAAATTGCCCGTAGTGTCCTAAAAAGTAAGGTTAAGGGGGGGGTTGTTGGGTTACGGGTATAGGGTGGATACGTGGATTTGGGTAGGGTGATCATTGCTCGGCACAACATCGAGGGCCGAAGGGCCTGTTCTGTGCTGTACTGTTCTATGTTCTATCTGGCCACAGAGGGTTCCCCCACTGTGGCCTGGCCCACGATTGGGGCCCACCGATCCACGGGCGGGCCTGTGCCGTGGGGGCACTCTTTTCCTACGCGTCGGCTGTGTCAGCCTCCGCGATGGCTGACGCGTAGGTGAACCCCCCCTCCTGCACATGCGCGGGGATGACATCAGCAGCCGCTGACGCTCCCACGCATGCACGGACTCGCGTGGGCTGGCAGAGTCCCTTTGGCCCCGGCTGGCGTGGCACCAAAGGCCTTCCACGCCAGCCGGCGGGGTGCAAACCAGTCCGGTGTCGGCCTAGCCCCTGAAGGTGCGGAGGGTTCCGCATCTTTGAGGTGGGCTGACGCTGGAGTGGTTCTCGCCACTCCATCCTGCCAGGACCCCCCGCCTCGCTGGGTATGGGAGAATCCCGCCTCTCGTCTTTCCAGGGTAATCTGAAGTAGAGTGGGAAATTTTTGGGGCCTTGGGCCCATTCATTAGTTTGCGCGATATACAGTGCAAAATGATCTGATCAGGGTAGCCACTATCCTGCAGGATGTCCTGGATGCGACTTCTTTTAATATCAACCTTGCATGGTGAGCAAATGGTGTTTTGTTATGCTCTTGACGTAGCATAAGCTGCTTCCTTGATCTGCACTCTGACAAAGGAAGGTTCAGACTTGGAGATAGCTTTAACACATTTATTAAACTGTTAACAATTCTCCTACTTGGATTAGACTTTCCTGTTAATCCTGCTATAGCTACTCAGACTGACTAACCAGTCTGCTACAATCCACGTGGTGGGTGTGATGTGTTTCAATCAACTCTGTCTGTACTCACTGAGTATCTCGACTGGAAAGAGAAAGGTTGTGTGTGCTTTGTCCTCATATATAGGTTGGTGTAATGCCCCCCTGTGGTAGCGTCACCTCTCTGTGTATCTTGAATGCCCATTGGTCATGTCCTATCTTAATGACCTACTGGTTGAATGTCTGTGTGTCAGGATGTCTCTGGTACTCCCTGTAGTGTTTATCTAGTCTAAGTGTATTTACATTAACCCCTTGTGTATTTACAGTGAAGCATATTCCCACAAATGGCTCACACCCTACTTACAAGAACGGCGTGAAAGTCAATTTCTAGCGGTTGGAACTGTAAAAATCCCGACGTACACATTGACCAGTGAAGGTAGGTTTGCGGTAGAACATGGAAGTGAACTTCCCTGGCCTATTTCTCAACTGGTACCTCAAGGAAAGGGAATTAATTTGACTGCTCCATTTTGAATTTGAGCATGGGACGATATGCAAGGAAATTATTACATGCAGCTGCAGATCTGAGCACAGCAAACATATCATCCACATATTGGAAATATGCAAGGGTAGAAGGTTAGGTGTGATTCCATTGAATACAAGTTTTGCGTGGAACCCAACAAAGATGTTGGCTGGGATTCTCCCCTACCTGGCGGGGCGGGGGGTCCCAGCGTACCGGAGTGGCGAGAAACAGTCCGGCGTCGGGCCTCCCCAAAGGTGCGGAATAGGGACTAGCCCCCGCGCCCCGCCGACCGGTGCCACGGCTGGCCGAAAGGCCTTCGCCGGTCGGTGTGTGTCAGTGCATGCGCCGGAGCATCAGCGGCCGCTGACGTCGCCCCGGCGATTGCGCAGTGGAGGGGGTCTCGTCCGCCTCCGCCATGGTGGAGGCCATGGCGGAAGAAAAGAGTGACCCAACGGCATTGGCCCACCCGCCAATCAGTGGGCCCCGATCGCGGGCCAAGCCACCGTGGGGGCACCCCCCGGGGTCAGATCGCCCCACACCCCCCCCCCTCCCCCCCAGGACTCCAGGGCCTGCTCCCGCCGGCACCAGAGGTGCTTTAAACCATGTCGGCGTGAGAGGCCTGACAGTGGCGGGACGTCGGCCCATCGCGGACCGGAAAATCGCCGCGGGGGGCTCGCAGACCAGCGCAACGAGATTCCTGCCCCCTCCGATTCCCGGGTGGCAGAGAATTCCGGCCACAGCGGGGGCGGGATTTTCCTTGGCCCCAGGCAATTCTCCGACCCTGCGGGGGGTCGGAGAATTCCGCACGTTGTGAGAGCTGGGCCTAGTGAGGATCCCATGGCAACACCATCTATTTGGGTGTACATGGTGTCGCCATGATATAGCCTATATATCAATGTTCCACTTAAAGAACCCAGAGATATTTGCACTGCAGTACTAATTCAGGGCAATCCAGACCCACCAGCATTGCATGAATCAGTATTCACTGAGCTTATTAACTCAGCAACTCATGCAATTTGACAACGCAATGTATGTGTAAATAGACAACATTGCCATGGGACCCTCTCTATACTGAAGTTCTGTACTGCCAAATGATTACTCAGAGGAATATAGAATTATGTAAAGGAATATTGAATTCTCCGAGTTGTTGTTCATATATATTCCAATAGGATATAGTGTCATTTTCAAGGTTTTGTCAAAAGGTGGTGCTGTTAAACAGTCATTCCAGTTTTATTTAATTGCCTGTACAAAGTGAGTTGACTCAATTTGTCTCCAGAAATGTTTGGAGACACATTGGGTAAACTATATGAAATGCAGTTAGGGATCTTTGATCAGGAGTAATCTTTAGTTCTGGAATGTGGTACAACAAGGGATAAAATTCTTTAGTTTCAGCTATTGCTGCCTGCATCAGAAAAGCAACATCAAACATTTATACAACAAAACGTTTTTTCAAGAAAGTTCCAATGTAACAGGCCTGCATCCAAGAAAAATAAGTCCAACTGCCTTAATATTTCCTCAGGGCACAAATATCGATACAAAGAATCTTGATTTACTCATCACTTCCGAGCCACCGCAATCTCAAATGAGCTTGAGTTTTCGCCCCTTTGGCGCATGCGCTCAGATGGCCTGGGAGCAGGACATGAAGCCTGCTTCTTGCCGCGAGAGGCCCTGAAAGGGGATTTCATGCTGACTGGCTAATTACTGGGCAGCCAGCATGAAATGTACACTGGGAAAGGCTCAGCATTGTCAGGGATGGCAGGAAAAGTATGGGTGGCAAGTGAAGGGAGGGTGTGGGCTGGCGCTTCTAATGTGCTCCTTCATCGGGACCACTAATGCGGAGCTGTCTCTGAGAGCTGCAGATCTGTAAAAACTAAATTGCGATGAAGAACTATGCAAAGAATGTCCAGGCAGGGAGAGTGCAGATGATCAAAATCAACATGCTGCCCAGGTACCTCTTGCTACTTAGATCCATCCTGATCTATATCCCCAAGGCCTTTTTCAATTCACTCGACAAATTAATTATGACATTTGTATGGCGGGGGGGGGGGGGGGGGGGGGGGGGGGGGGGGGGGGAATGCTAGGATCTCAAAGAAGGTCCTAGAGAAAACAAAATACAGAGGGGTGGCTTGCCCTCCCAAACCTACAATACTACCACTGGGCAATGACAGCAGAAAGAATGATGGGATGGATAAAGGAGCCAGAAGCCGAGTGGGTGGGCGCAGATGAGGCCTCCCGCAGGGGATCTCATTCCGGACCCTCGCCATAGCAATACTCCCATCCCCACCAAAAAAAACACTCCAGCAGCCCAGTGGTGGTAGCCACCCTCCAGACCTGGAACCAACTACAGCAGCAATTCGGCCTGACCGAAATATCCAACAAAGCCCCCATCTGCAACTTCCATAGTTTCACGCCGGTACTCACTGACGCCATCTTTAAAAGGTGGAGACTGGATGGGGGGACAGTGACAATCAGAGACCTACACACTGACGATAGGATCACAACACTGGATGAACTGACGGAGAGATTTCAGCTCGCTAAAGGCAACAAACTCAAATACCTGCAGCTTAAAAAATTCCGACAGAAGGAGACAAGGACGTACCCGCGACCACCACGACAGACGATATTGGAAGAACTACTGGGTGCAGATATTCTGGAACTGTAGCGACATGTATGAACAACTGTTAGAGTGGGCCGACACAGGGCAGCACGGTGGCCTAGTGGTTAGCACAACTGCCTCACGGCGCTGAGGTCCCAGGTTCGATCCCGGCTCTGGGTCACTGTCCGTGTGGAGTTTGCACATTCTCCCCGTGTGTGCGTGGGTTTCGCCCCCACAACCCAAAAATGTGCAGAGTAGGTGGATTGGACACGCTAAATTGCCCCTTAATTGGAAAACATAATTGGGTAATCTAAATTTAAAAAAAAAAAGAGAGCCGACACAGAACTGATGTGACAAGGAGGAAATGGGAGAAAAACTTGGGGTTCTATATAGGTGGGGATTCTGGAGCAAAGCACTGCATTGGACTAATTTTACCTGTACATGCACAAGACTGAGCCCAACGCAACTAAAAGTGGAACATAGAGCCCACTTAACAAGAACCCGAATTAATAGGTTCTTCCCGGAGGTGGAGGATAGATGTGAACAGTGCCAAGGAGGATCGGCCAACCACGGCCAGATGTTCTGGTCTTGCCCCAGACTTGTTGGGTTCTGGACAGCCTTCTTCGAGGCAATGTCAAAAGTGTTGGGGATGAAGGTTGAGTCATGCCAGAAAGTGGCAGCCTTCAGGGTATCAGATGAGCCGGGTCTCTTCATGCAGAGGACAGCCAACACCCTTGCCTTTGCCTCCCTGATCGGCCATCATAGAATCCTGCTTGACTAGTGGTCAGCGGAACCAGCTAAAGCTGCAGACTGGCTGTCCGACCAATAGGAATTTCTCCAAATGGAGAAACTCACATTCGCCATCGGAGGGTCGGAAGAAGGCTTCATCAAAACATGGGAGCCATTCACCCGACTGTTCCGGGACCTGTTTGCAGCCTAGAAACAAAGAAATAAATAAGTAGCCAGGAGCCAGGGGAAAGTAGCCAAGACATGATAGAAGAGAGTGAGGACCTGGGGGGGTGGGGGGGATGGGTGGGGGGGGGGGGGGGATGGGGGGCGAACAAGAAGGAAAGAAAGGGGGGTAGCAGAGAAAGGGTGGGAGGGGACAATAGAGGGCAGCCAGAAGGGAGAAAAGAGAAGCGAACAAAAACTGGGGGACGAGTGCAGGGGAAGACAACAACAACAGCAAGGTGAAAGAGGGAAAGAAAGAATGGGAAGAAGGAATGATCAATGGCCGATGCTGATGCAAATGAACAAAATTAAAAACACCGACCAAGAGATGTAAATAGCAACAGCGGCACCACCAGGTGCGCCTTCCACCCGGTTTTGTTTTGTAAAAAAAAAGAAAAGGGGGTGGGGAAGACCCCCTCTCCTGCTATGTGTATTTTACTTCCTTTGTTTTTTGTTTTTCTGTGTGCATGTTTGTAAGTATATCACGTATAAAACCCAATAAAAACAATTTTTTTCAAAAAGAATATCTAGGCAGCACATTCAAGTGCAAACCTCAGTCCCCAGACACCTTTTTAAAATTTATTTCAGCCCTGACAGCTTATCCTGCCCTGGAACAAGGTTGAAACTAAAATGTAAAGGCCCCAGTCAATCGGTCCACCCGCTCCGCCAACCGTGAAAGTAGATGGGCCCCCTAAAATTGAGATCCATTGGCCCCTTAAGGGCTAAATTGCCTGCTTGACTGTCAGCGGATACGCTTCTGACTCCATGTCCCGCCGACTGAAATATTGTGCGAGTAAGCGATGACAATATGATATGAGCCCAATGTCTTTTTGCAACATTTCACGCACTCCTGGGTCGATGCATGCCCACCCAAGCAACATAAACGTCTGACCATCAAGTCAGTTTTGAAGTTCACCAGACAGTTTAGTTAACATATTTCCACAAAATAGTCTTATGGTTTTACAGCTTCAAAATAACTGAAGTGGTTTTGGAGTCGGATGGAGTAAGATAAAATATTCTACTTTCATATTTCAGGTTTCTGACTCATAGCAAAATCTTGGCTGGTTTAGCTCAGTAGGCTATACAGCAAGTTTGTAATGCAGAACAAGACCAGCAGAGCGGGTTCTATTCCCGTACCACCTGAGAATTCTGAATTCTCCCTCTGTGTACTCGAACAGGTGCCGGAATATAGTGACTAGGGACTTATCATGGTAACTTCATTGCAGTGTTAATGTAAGCCTACTGTGTGACAGTAAAAGATTATTATAAAGGGGTGGAATTTACTATGGGCATCAGGACCCTGATGTCAGGTTGAAAAGTAGGTCCCAAGCCTGCATTTGCCAACAGTGAGACCGGCTTAGCAGTTTTACCACAAGTGGCCTCCTATTTGGCTGTCTGCAGACCCGTCATCCAATGAAGGGTTGCGATCAGTGATGGGCAGCTCTGAAGTCTCAACAGCCCCACCACGAAAGGTCAGCACTGGTAAGGCAGCTCGGAGACCTTGGGGCACTTAAAGATGGAAGCACTTTCAGAGGGGTAAGCAAGAACCAAATTTCAGAATGGGCGTGAAGGAAGGCCCCAGAGGTGATCAATGGGATCATGGAGACCGACTTTCCTGCTTGCGACCCACTCCCTCCTGTGGGTTATGATGTTTGCCATTCCAATGCTTCTCCCATCCCCCCTCCTCCAGGTAATGGGGGTCCTGCTTCACCATCAGCAAAATGTTAGTGGCCCGATGAAATAACCTGTAATCGGGCCGTTAATCGTGCTAATCAACTTCCTGTCTCCATGTAGTGGGCAGTCAAACTGGTCACAGACCACCACTGGGAAACCTCTCTGACAGCGTGACAGCGAAGAAGAGCTATTCCAATTTAGGTCTCCCACATTTTCACCATCTGAGGGCCAGCACACGTTGACACACATGACAGCTTTCCCTTCTACTTTAAGAGATATATCATCGGTGCCTACATTTTATGTTGTGTCGAAGAGGCTTACTCTGTAGTGCATGGTACCATATTTCAGATGCCCTGTGGATTAGTAATCCCTCTGAGTGATATTGATTCTTAAAATTCTTTATATAATGTATGGCTTTACAATTTACCAATCGCTTGCAATGCTCCTCAACACTGCTTATGAGCTATGCAGCATAAAACACGTTACTATTTTTAAATACATCTGCTTTGTTATTGACATGAGTGTTGGAGAGGGCCATTGTTTTCCTTTCCTACTCAGAGCAAATGTTGCATAGGTTTTTAAAGTGATTCCCATGGAAACCAATGTCTGCAACTACCTATCTATAAAATAATTTCTCCCCGTGTTTACGTGGGTTTCGCCCCACAACCCAAAGATGTGCAGGGTCGGTGGATTGGCCACACTATATTGCCCCTTAATTCGAAAAATGAATTGGGCACTCTAAATTTTTTTTTAAAAATCTACAAAATAATAAAACTGAGCATTGCTTGAACTACCATAGTATATGCAAAATTGAAAGCAGTACACCAAAGTGGTTTATCTGCGTTACAAGTGTTTTAACAACACTCAAGAACAATTTATCCATTTTCTGCTTTTTACTTCAAGTCAAATTTTCAGTTGGTCCATCTTCTGTCCCAATGATTCAGCCCGATATAATGGGAGCAAAACAAAGACTACATTTTAAGCAACAATGAAGAGTATGGAGTAAGAACAGAACATGCTGGGAAAACTCAGCAGATCTGGCAGCATCTGTGGAGAGAGAATATACAAGAATACAAGAAATAGAAGCAGGAGTAGGCCACCAGGCCCTTCAAGCATGTCCCACCATTCAATACAATCATTGCTGATTTTTGCTGGCCTCAACTCCTTTTCTGTGCCATTTTCCCATAGCCCTCTATTCCTCAATCTGTCAAATATTTACCCACCTCCTCTTTAAATGATCCAGCCTCCACGACCCTCACAGGCAGAGAATTGCAGAGATTCAGTACCCTCTGCGAGAAGAAATTTCCACATGCCTCAGTTTTAAATGACTGGGCTTTTATCTTGCAGCTATGTCCCGTTGTTCAAGAGTCTCCCACTAGTGAAATCATTGCACCATCTACCCTGTCAAGCCCCCTCAGGATCTTAAATGTTTGAATAAAGTCACCCCTCACTCTTTGAAACTCCAAGGAATACAGACATGGACTATTTACTCTCTTGATAGGACAACCCTCTCATATGGACAGCCTCCAATGTCACTAGATTCGTTTTTAGGTAAGGGGACCTGCAGTATTCCAGGTGAGGCCTCACAAACACCCTGTACAATTACAACGAAACCTCCCGATTTCTAAACTCCACCCCTTTGCGATAAAGACCAATAAAAACACCTGGAACACCTAGATAACAAAGACACCTATGTCAGAATCCTAGTTATCGACTACAGCTCAGCTTTCAACACTATAATTCCTACGAAACTCATCTCCAAACACCGTGGCCTTGGCCTCGACTCCTCCCTCTGCGACTGGATCCTGAACTTTCTAACCCACAGACCACAATCAGTAAAGATAGGCAACAACACCTCCTCCACGATCATCCTCAACACCGGTGCCCCACAAGGCTGTGTCCTCAGCCCCCTACTATACTCCTTATACACCTATGACTGTGTGGCCAAATTCCCCACCAACTCGATTTTCAAATTTGTTGATGACACCACCGTAGTGGGTCGGATTTCAAACAATAACAAGACAGAGTATAGGAATGAGATAGAGAGTTGTTATCTCTGGGTTGTTGCCCGTGCCACGTGATAGTGAGACAAGGAATAGGGAGAGAGAGCAATTAAACACGTGGCTACAGGGATGGTGCAGGCGGGAGGGATTCAGATTTCTGGATAACTGGGGCTCTTTCTGGGGAAGGTGGGACCTCTATAGACAGGATGGTCTACATCTGAACCTAAGGGGCACCAATATCCTGGGGGGGAGATTTGTTAGTACTCTTTGGGGGGGTTTAAACTAATTCAGCAGGGGCATGGGAACCTGGATTGTAGTTTTGGGGTGCGAGAGATTGAGAGTAGAGAGGTCAGGAGCACAGATTTGACTTCGCAGGAGGGTGCCAGTGTTCAGGTCAGTGGTTTGAAGTGTGTCTATTTCAATGCCAGGAGTATACGAAATAAGGTAGGGGAATTGGCAGCATGGGTTGGTACCTGGGACTTCGATGTTGTGGCCATTTCAGAGACATGGATAGAGGAGGGACAGGAATGGTTGTTGCAGGTTCCGGGGTTTAGGTGTTTTAGTAAAGTCAGAGAAGGGGGCAAAAGAGGGGGAGGTGTGGCGCTGCTAGTCAAGGACAGTATTACGGTGGCAGAAAGGATGCAAGATGGGGACTCTTCTTCCGAGGTAGTATGGGCTGAGGTTAGAAACAGGAAAGGAGAGGTCACCCTGCTGGGAGTTTTCTATAGGCCACCTAATAGTTCTAGAGATGTAGAGGAAAGGATGGCGAAGATGATTCTGGAAAAGAGCGAAAGTAACAGGGTAGTTGTTATGGGAGACTTTAACTTTCCTAATATTGACTGGAAAAGATATAGTTCGAGTACATTGGATGGGTCGTTCTTTGTACAATGTGTGCAGGAGGGTTTTCTGACACAATATGTTGACAGGCCAACAAGAGGTGAGGCCACTTTGGATTTGGTTTTGGGTAATGAACCAGGCCAGGTGTTAGATCTGGAGGTAGGTGAACACTTTGGAGACAGTGACCACAATTCGGTGACCTTTACATTAGTGATGGAAAGGGATAAGTATACCCCGCAGGGCAAGAGTTATAGCTGGGGGAAGGGCAATTATGATGCCATTAGACATGAATTAGGATGTGTAGGTTGGAGAAGTAGGCTGCAAGGGTTGGGCACACTGGATATGTGGAGCTTGTTCAAGGAACAGCTATTGCGTGTTCTTGATCAGTACGTACCAGTCAGACAGGGAGGAAAGGGTAGAGCGAGGGAACCGTGGTTTACCAAAGAAGTGGAATCTCTTGTTAAGAGGAAAAAGGAGGCCTATGTGAAGATGAGGCGTGAAGTTTCAGTTGGGGCGCTTAATAGTTACAGGGAAGCGAGGAAGGATCTAAAGAGAGAGCTAAGACGAGCAAGGAGGGGACACGAGAAGTCTTTGGCAGGTAGGATCAAGGAAAACCCAAAAGCTTTCTATAGGTATGTCAGGAATAAAAGAATGACTAGGGTAAGAGTAGGGCCAGTCAAGGACAGTGGTGGGAAGTTGTGTGTGGAGGCTGAGGAGATAAGCAAGATACTAAATGAATACTTTTTGTCAGTATTCACTCAGGAAAAAGATAATATTGTGGAGGAGAATGCTGAGACCCAGGCTATTAGAATAGATGGCATTGAGGTGCGTAGGGAAGAAGTGTTGGCAATTCTGGACAAGGTGAAAATAGATAAGTCCCCGGGGCCTGATGGGATTTATCCTAGGATTCTCTGGGAAGCCAGGGAAGAGATTGCTGAGCCTTTGGCTTTGATTTTTAGGTCATCATTGGCTACAGGAATAGTGCCAGAGGACTGGAGGATAGCAAATGTGGTCCCTTTGTTCAAGAAGGGGAGTAGAGATAACCCTGGTAACTATAGGCCGGTGAGCCTAACGTCTGTGGTGGGTAAAGTCTTGGAGAGGATTATAAAAGATACGATTTATAATCATCTAGATAGGAATAATATGATTAGGGATAGTCAGCATGGTTTTGTGAAGGGTAGGTCATGCCTCACAAACCTTATCGAGTTCTTTGAGAAGGTGACTGAACAGGTGGACGAGGGTAAAGCAGTTGATGTGGTGTATATGGATTTCAGTAAAGCGTTTGATAAGGTTCCCCACGGTCGGCTATTGCAGAAAATACGGAGGCTGGGGATTGAGGGTGATTTAGAGATGTGGATCAGAAATTGGCTAGTTGAAAGAAGACAGAGAGTGGTGGTTGATGGGAAATGTTCAGAATGGAGTTCAGTTACGAGTGGCGTACCACAAGGATCTGTTCTGGGGCCGTTGCTGTTTGTCATTTTTATAAATGACCTAGAGGAGGGCGCAGAAGGATGGGTAAGTAAATTTGCAGACGACACTAAAGTCGGTGGAGTTGTAGACAGTGCGGAAGGATGTTGCAGGTTACAGAGGGACATAGATAAGCTGCAAAGCTGGGCTGAGAGGTGGCAAATGGAGTTTAATGTGGAGAAGTGTGAGGTGATTCACTTTGGAAAGAATAACAGGAATGCGGAATATTTGGCTAATGGTAAAATTCTTGGTAGTGTGGATGAGCAGAGGGATCTCGGTGTCCATGTACATAGATCCCTGAAAGTTGCCACCCAGGTTGATAGGGTTGTGAAGAAGGCCTATGGTGTCATGGCCTTTATTGGTAGAGGGATTGAGTTCCGGAGCCATGAGGTCATGTTGCAGTTGTACAAAACTCTAGTACGGCCGCATTTGGAGTATTGCGTACAGTTCTGGTCGCCTCATTATAGGAAGGACGTGGATGCTTTGGAACGGGTACAGAGGAGATTTACCAGGATGTTGCCTGGTATGGAGGGAAAATCTTATGAGGAAAGGCTGATGGACTTGAGGTTGTTTTCGTTAGAGAGAAGAAGGTTAAGAGGTGACCTAATAGAGGCATACAAAATGATCAGAGGGTTAGATAGGGTGGACAGCGAGAGCCTTCTCCCGCGGATGGAGATGGCTAGCACGAGGGGACATAGCCTTAAACTGAGGGGTAATAGATATAGGACAGAGGTCAGAGGTGGGTTTTTTACGCAAAGAGTGGTGAGGCCGTGGAATGCCCTACCTGCAACAGTAGTGAACTCGCCAACATTGAGGGCATTTAAAAGTTTATTGGATAAGCATATGGATGATAAGGGCATAGTGTAGGTTAGATGGCCTTTCGTTTTTTTTCCATGTCGGTGCAACATTGAGGGCCGAAGGGCCTGTACTGCGCTGTATCGTTCTATGTTCTATGTTCTATGTTCTAGAATCTGGTGAACCGATACGACAACAATAATCTCTCCCTCAATGTCAACAAAACGAAGGAGATTATCATCGACTTCAGGAAGCGTAGTGGAGAACATGCCCCTGTCTACATCAATGGCAACAAAGTAGAAAGGGTCAAGAGCTTCAAGTTTTTAGGTGTACAGATCACCAACAGCCTGTCTTAGTCCCCCCCCCCCCATGCCGACACTATAGTTAAGAAAGCCCACCAACAACTCTACTTTCTCAGAAGACTGAGGAAATTTAGCATGTCAGCTACGACCCTCACCAACTTCTACAGATGCACCATAGAAAGTATTCTTTCTGGTTGTATCACAGCTTGGTATGGAGCCTGCTCGACCCAAGACCGCAGGAAACTACAAAAGGTTGAAAATGTAGCCCAGTCCATCACACAAACCAGCCTCCCATCCATTGACTCTATAATTCCCGCTGCCTCAGAAAGGCAGCCAGCATAATTAAGGACCCCACGCACCCCGGACATACTCTCTTCCACCTTCTTCCGTCAGGTAAAAGATACCAAAGTTTGGGTCACATGCCAACCGACTCAAGAACAGCTTCTTCCCTACTGCCATCAGACTTTTAAATAGACCTACCTCGTATTAAGTTGATCTTTTCTCTCCACGTTGCTATAACTGTAACATTATATTCTGCAGTCTCTCCTTCCTTTATTATGTATGATATGCATTGTTTGTACAGCATGCAAGAAACAATACTTTTCACTGTATATTAATACATGTGACAATAATAAATCAAATCAAAAAAAAATGCCATTTGCTTTCTTTTATTTCTTTATTTATTTATAAATTTAGAGTATCCAATTATGTTTTCCAATCAAGGGACAATTTAGCGTGGCCAATCCACCTACCCTGCACATTTTTGGGTTGTGGGGGCGAAACCCAGCAGACACGGGGAGAATGTGCAAACTCCACACGGACAGGCCATTTGCTTTCTTAACTACTTGTTGGACCTGCCTGCTAGCTTTTTATGATTAATGTACTAGAACACCTGGATCTCTCTATACTTCACTCACCTGCAGTCTCTCTCCATTTAGATAATAATCTGCATTTTGATTCCTCTGACTCGAGTGCATGACCTCACAATTCCCCACATTAAATTCCATTTGCCAGGCTTTTGCCCAGTCAACCAATCTATATTCCATTGCAGAATCACAATATCCTCATTACAACATGCTCTTCTACCTATTTTCATATCAATGGCCAAATTGCAAACCTTACATTCTGCTCCTTTCTCCAGGTCATTAATGTAAATAATAAACAATTGGACACTGAAAATAACCCATTTATTCCAACTCTCAGTTTTCCAAGTGACAGCCATTTTTCAATCCATGCAAACACAATTTCTCAAAGTACATGGACTCATATTTTGTGCACCAGCCTCTAATGCGGCACCTTGTCAAATGCTTTTCGAAATCTAAATATACTGGGTGCAAATTAACGGAAACATTTCAAAGTGTCATTTTGGCCACATTTGGTGGGGTGATTCCTGACAGCCACGTTGGTAAGATTGCAGCTCATATTCAAAAGCACTTTGTGCCAAAAACGAGCCCCCCACGAGGTTTTCACCATTACTAGCTCCCTCGCTGTTTTATTCGCCTGACTCACACCGGAGATTTGCTTGGCTAACAAGAAGGAGCAGCTTTAAACGCTCCCTCACGACTCACTCCCAGTCAACACACAAACAGGACAACATGCAGAGTTGTTCCTCGCTTTGGGGATGCCAACCTGTTCTTCCAAGGGAATCGGAGGACCAGCAGCAGGGTCACCAATGCCTCCTGGGAGGCAGTTTCAGTGGCTGAGAGTGCAGGCAACATGACAAGGAGGACCACTGTCAGAAGAAGAGCAACGACTTCCAGAGAGCTGCAAAGTTAAGTTATCACCACTTTGCTGGCATCAGTTCCACCTGCCACCTCTCAAATGCCCGTCCTCTCCCTCACCTCACCCCCCCAACCCCTACCACAAATCACTGGCTGACACCTCACAACCTCCTCACATCCAATCTTCATGCTTGTTCCCCAGCAACCTCTGACACCCATCAGCACAACCCCTTCATGTCCAGGTGTGGTGCCAACACATGCCACCCGCTATTGACACCCCCTGACCCATCAATCGTGCAGCTCACAATTCCTGCTATTTGTCCCCACAAGAAAAGCTAGCTCGTAATAAGTGGAAAAGGGCCAGATGGGGATGGGGGAGCCGGCAGTGGGTGAGATCTAAGTCCTCAACGCTAGGAGGAACGGCCTCTGGAAATCGTCAGGTTGCCCGTGGAGAGAACAGTCACTGACAGCGAGGTTGGCCTGCGCCGCAGAGGTGAGGATCCACTGAACCTTCACCCGGATGATATGTCTCAAGCGAATACTTTGTCAGACAAAATGATCCTTCACTCTCACTGGTCATATGTCCATTGTCTCGCAGGATCTCCATCTGAAGAGGTCAGGCCATCCAGTCTTTCCCCACCTCCACCCAAGAAACAAGCTCAGAGGAGAGCTCGATCATTGAGGCATCACAGCTATCACCTGCACTTTACATCAGTGCAAATAAACACACCTCGGTGGGTGACATTAGTGGACAGGCTTCTGAGGCACAATCTGGTGATAACCACAAGTTGTTGATGCACATCAGATGGAGGCAGGAACATTCAAAGAAGACAGCAATCGGAGGTCTGCTGGATCCCAGGACTCAGCTGGGTCCCAGACAGATGCCAAGCCTCTGGACAGGGTTCTCACAGAGCTCATGCAGATGTAGGACACAGCTCACTCCGCTAAATCGCTGGCTTTTAAAGCAGACCAAGCAGGCCAGCAGCACGGTTCGATTCCCGTACCAGCCTCCCCGGACAGGCGACTAGGGGCTTTTCACAGTAACTTCATTGAAGCCTACTCGTGACAATAAGCGATTTTCATTTTTCAAAAGGGGATGTCAGTGACATTCCAGCGACTGCAAAGCCGATTGGAGGAGTCCCAAAGGCGTTGGGCACATAAATCGTGTTGAGAATGTGTGGCACCGAGGCCAACACTGCTAAGGTGGCGACCACAGTGGAAAACGTGGAGCATGACATTTGCGCCTTGACTGTTGGGGCCCAAGGCTCAGTCTGTGACAGTTCTGAGGGGCTTGACATCATGTCCCAGTCGATGAGGGACATGTCCCAGATGCAGGTGGACATTGCCAAGGCACTCCGGACATGGGCCAGTCTCTGAGGACCATCGCTGAGGGAATTGACACCATGGTGCAGACAATGAGGAGCCTCCAAGATTGGTGATGACTCGGAAGCCTCTGGAGCTCATTCCAGCTGCCCCTCTGTCCCATTGAGTCCCATCGGGTTCTATGGGCACTGTCAGGGAGGAGGAAGCCAGTGAGGATCCCAGTACTGAAGGCCTACTCTCTAATTTTTGATTGTTGGCAGCTGCCACTATGGTGCTAATACTCCTAGAGTTTAGACACAGTGTTCAGCCATCAAAGTGTGCTTGACATGCAATGCATTAATCATCCTTTGCGACGTGGCACGTGTCCTTGAGGAGGCACTTGAGAGTTGAGGAGTGTAAAGTAACAAGGTTAATTCCTCATTTGAAATACCCTTTGTGGTGATCTTTGTGAGGGGTTTACAGGATGGAAGGCGTAGTGATCACAAAGATACACAAAACTCTTTTGACGAGCTTAACTAATTTTATTAACACTATTACATTTAAGTTCGACATTCATTCTGAATGGCAAACATACATGTAAGAATTAAACTGCACTCACTAACACTATCTCTATCGACTAATTATAACTATTATATCTTAACTAACTCAGCAATACACTATCATCTTATCTTCTTCAGCTCCAGTCTATTCTCCTCCCCTTAGCTTAAGAGTCAGTGCAATTTATAGTACTGTTCCTTCGCTCCCTCTAGTGGCTAGTCTTAATATAACATCAACTCTTCACATGCTGTACATTTATATAATGTTACATCCCCTTTATTTGAAAAAAGTGTCATTGATTGTCAAATAATCACAGCATTGAAAGTATAATATGTCCATGGTGACTTTTGTCCATGGTTGACTTTGCACCAAGGTTTGCTTACATTGTGCTGGTTGGTGCATTTGACATATCCAAAATTATTGAATGTATTATCTATATCCTTGTTAATTTCCAGCCAATACACTGATTGCCGTGCTCTTCTTCTACATTTCTTAATGCCTTGATGTCCTTCGTGGATTTGTGCGAGAATGTCTTGCCTAAAACATGATGGAATTACTATACGGTCCCCTTTCAACAGATAGTTGTCTATTGTTGTCAGGTCTTCTCTGATGTTGCAAAGGGTTGCACATTTTCCTTTAGGCCAGTCAGTACGTAGATATTGCATCACTTGCTGAAGTGTCGTATCTCGTAGTTTCTGCCTTGATTATTTGTAGTTTAGCATCTATGACGGGTAACATTGCTGTGATGAAGTTGGCTTGTGCTTCAATATTGAGTACAACGTCAACAACTTTGATATCCTCATGTGTTGTGGCTCTGGATAATGTATCCGTCAAGTGCTAAATCTTTCAAACCAGGGAAAGAGATGGCAATGTGAATTCTCTGCATCAGGCTTAGCTGGATACATGCATCTACTCCAATAAGTGAGGATTTTGTGTCATCCACAATTTCAAAATCAAGTGAAATTTTGATGTCAGCACTCTGAACTATGAGATAACGTGAACCTTTTGTTGCAATTTCATTTCCATTGAAGTTTGTTAATCTACAATGTGTCTTTTTATATTTTGGACGTGTTACTACTTTGCACAAATCCGATTCTGTTATCAGATTAGCGCGTGTCCAATTTAAATTGTACCTCTGATCCATTTATGATCAATGTTTCTATCCAACCTTTATTTCTATCCGATAGTTGCCTGATAAACCAATCAGCAGTATCACTTCCATTTGTTTTAGTGATTGCCTCTATTCTGAAGTTGTCCAGTGAAGTAGGCATAGTGAGATCAATCTTTGAATTTTAAATCTTCTTATTTGTTTTTTTGTATAGTGTTGACTTTTTTATGCTGTTGAAATGCCTTTTTAAATTGATTCTGGTTTGTTGTTGTGTTAAATCTGCAATGTGTAGCAAAATAATTGAGTTTGTTACATGTTGTACACCTTTTTCTAAATGCAGGCTAGTGTTGCTTTAAGTGAGAGTGTCCACAGCGTGTACATGTCACCACGTTGGTGACATGCGTAAACCTCATGTGCATGCGCAAATCGGTCAACTTCCAGTTCACGTCCTTTTTTATCGTGTACCTGCGCAGAACATCGAATGTCCCTTACGTGGTTTTTTTGTTGCCTGCGCAAAAAGATTACCTGCTGCAGGGCAATTGGTTTTAAACTGCACCCTAGAGGCAATGGCACCGACCACGTTGCTCAAGTTTGCGCCTTTTTCACGGGATCTGAATTCAGCATATTCATTGGTGGCTTGCTCTTGGCTCATGGCTTCTTCGAAAGTAAAGTTTGGTTTTCTTCGTAATCGTTCCTGAATTTGCTTTTCAAATTTAGGGGGCAGCACGGTAGCATGGTGGTTAGCATAAATGCTTCACAGCTCCAGGGTCCCAGGTTTGATTCCCGGCAGGGTCACTGTCTGTGCGGAGTCTGCACATCCTCCCCGTGTGTGCGTGGGTTTCCTCCGGGTGCTCCGGTTTCCTCCCACAGTCCAAAGATGTGCGGGTTAGGTGGATTGGCCAGGCTAAATTGCCCTTAGTGTCCTAAAAAATAAGGTTAATGGGGGTTGTTGGGTTACTGGTATTAGGTATACGTGGGCTTGAGTAGGGTGATCATTGCTCGGCACAACTCGAGGGCCGAAGGGCCTGTTCTGTGCTGTACAGTTCTAAATATGCCAAACACAATTTGGCCATGCAGGATTGATTCAGTAATTGAGGAAAAATGGCAGGATTGTGCTCGGAGCCTCAAATCAGTTAGAAAAGAGTCAAAAGATTCCCCTTTTAGCTGCACCCTTTTTTTAAACATGTATCTTTCATACACCTCATTGATCTTTTTTTTGCAATGAGAGTCAATTTTTTCCATTACTTTCTCATACTAATTTTTAACTTCATTTTCTGAGAAATAAAATGAATTAAAGAGTTCAAATGCCTGTAGACCTGCCAGATTTAGTAGGAGGGCTATTTTCCTAGTGTCAGGAGATTATTCAAGTGCAGAGGCAGAGAGAAAGACTTTAAAACTGCTGCTTGAAGTTTTTCCAATCTAAACTTAGTCTACTGGACATCTTAAAGTTATCTGGCTTTTGCACCGCATCCATTTTGGTCTCGGAGTTTCTTTGTACTTCACAGATTTTTAGATGTGCAGAGATGCACTGATTCATTTTCTTTCTTCTTTCTTACTGCTTGCTTTTCTGGAATACACTCTTGGTACCATGTGGAAACTTGGTACTTTAAAATTTAAAGCTGCCCACCCCTGGTAGCTTGTGATGATTTTTGTGAGGGAATTCCAGGGTGGAAGGCGTAGTGATCGAAGAACTAAACTAATTTTATTAACACTACTTTGAGTTCAACACTTATTCTGAATAGCAAACATACATGCAAGAATTAAACTACACTCACTAACACTGTCTCTGTCTAATAATTACAACTAGTATATCTTAACTAACTCTGCAATACAATATAAATCTTATCATCTTTAGCTCCTGTCTAAACTCCGCCCCTTAGCTTAAGAGCCAGTGCAATTTATAATACTGTTCCTTAGCTCCCTTTAGTGGTCTTAACATAACATTAACTCTTCACATGCTGTACATTTGTATAATGTCACAGCCCTTAGCTGTGAAGCTAGAGGCTGGTCACAGTCAAAAGGGTGATATTGAGTTTCAGGCGATAAGTTGCAGCAGGGCTCTGTCCTGGAAGTGTTTGATGGGAATGACACCAGCTCTGACTGCCACTGTTATGGTCTCCACAATGTTTAAAGATGGTCTGAAGGACTCACAGACGTAAAGCCCCTCACCCCACTACCCCGGCCCAGGGGCAACCCCTGACCTAGAACGTGCCAGCCCCCTGATCAAGCCCAACCCTCCTATGGAGTCGCCACTCCCTCCAAGCCCTCGGCCAACAGCTCCGGCGCCCTTGAGCTGCATGCTGGAATCTGAAAATGGCGAGTCACCTCCTCACTTCCCCTCAGAAGCTATCGCGGCAGGTTAATGTTTTTTTTTGTTTTTTTTTTTAAAAAGAGTAGAAAACGAAGCCCACATGATGTCTTGCTGGGGAGTCAGGTAATTCCTGCGAGTCTGCTGAATCCAACTTTAATCTCACTAATGAGATTGAAATGAATACAAATGAGGGTTAATGATATGTTTGCCATTTTGAGGTGAGATCTGGATCTCGCCATAGGGAGTGGGCTGGATGAATTGCAAACCAGTTTGCATCCGATGCAAATCTTCATTTTGGTCTTTCCCGCGTCCAGATCTGCACTGGGTGCAACACTAATGCTTAAATCGCACCCACTACATCTACAGGTTCCATTCTAAAAACAGAAACAGAATTAAAGGTTCAAGTCTATATGACTCTTCTTCAGAGCTTAAAGTGTATGGAGACTGAAACACTGGCCAGAATTCTCCATTTAGGAGACTATGGGCATGATTCCTCATTTTCCGGCGCCGATTTTGTAATCGCCAATCAGGCAGAGAATCCAATTTTACGACTGAATCAGGTGCGGCGCTTGTTTTACGCAGTTGTGCATGCTCAGCCAATTCCAAAACTGCATTATCGCGGTGTACAGCGTAGGGATGGTCTAAGGACGTCATCTGAAGGCCCTCCCCTGATGCTCTGCCCCCAATTGGCCGAGTTCCGGACTGCACAGTTGACGTGTGGTCTCACCGGTCGGGAACCTGGCATGGCGGCTGCGGACTATGTCCAGCGCCGCCACAGTCAGACAGGAGCCGCGCTGCTGGCCTCAGAGGCTTCATTGAGGGTTGGGGGGATTGGTGGGGGGGTGGCAAGGGGAGCACTATCTGGCAGGTCGGGTCCACACATGGCCGGTGCCATGTTATATGGTGCAACCTCTGCAGGTCGTGCCTTGCAATTCTCCAGCCATTTTTATCACGGAGGCTGTGCGTTCTACGTGGCGCTGCTGCTAGCCTCTCACCGGTTGGAGGATCGATGTTGGGACGGTGCCAGTTTTTCCCATGGATCCTCCGGACATAGTGTCTAAATTGGAGAATCCAGCCTATGTTCTCCCACCGGAGATGAATCGCCACTGATCCGCACTCGCACTTGGAACTTCCACACACAGCCTGCTGTCTGGATTGGTAACCTCATTTCCCTTCACAGTTGAGTGGACTTCAGATAGTCAACTGCAAAACTAAATGCAATGTTTATAAACATCGATCTATGACTGACAACTCTTGGACCATTTCAAAGACAGTTAAGTGCCCTCACTTCCTCTTTTTCACTGCAGAAAACACTTTACTGCTGACTACAGGAAATCAACTCAAGAATGAAGAGAAATGAGATTAAACAATGCAGACAGCTGGCTGTGTGCAGAAGTGGTCAATCACAGCCTATAAAATCAATTCCACATAGATATGAATGAAAGGCTTACAGATCAAAGATCTGAGGGGTTTCAACCCAGTTAATGTAGTTTTCGCTTTCGAGGAATTTACAGGTGTATTGCATAGCTGAGTTTTAAAGTAGCAAGTTTTTTCACTGGCTCTGTCTGGTTACTCACAGCTTTCAGATAGGGGTCTCTGTATTTGGGGGGGCTTCCAGTCAGTGGTTTATTTAATACAGCCTCCCAGATAGGGGTCTCTGTAATGGAGGGTTTCTGGTGGGAGTCTCAACTATGGGGGGGGGGGGGTCTCTCTTATGGGGGAATCTCTGATGGGGGTATATCCCATAATGGGGAGCTTCTAGAGAGGTCTCTCTTATGAGGGGGGGTCACCAGTGAAGGGGAGGTGCTGGTGGGGTATCTCTCTTCCGGGGAGGTTGTCAATGGAGGGGTGGGATCCTGGTGGGGGATGGGGTAGTCAGGGTTTGCATTGTGGGGAGGGAGTGGAGGGGGGGGGGGGGGGGAGGGGAGGGTGGCATTCCTATGGACTTTGGGGCAACTCCCTTTGGCCCACCGTGAGGTCAACCGCATCAAGGCCATGCTGGGAAATACCTGCACCAATTCCCGTCCACATGATTCTCGACCCAGAGGACCGGAGATTCACGCAGGCTTGGAGAATCTGGTGCCCAGTCCGTTAATAGGATGCAGATGGTCTTCTACTGGTGCAGATGCGAACCTCGATACCACCATCTGTGGGGGACCAGAGCATCGGAACAGGCAGCGATCCCATTTTTTGGCCGACGATGGATTCTCCACTGCATCGGGAATTCCCGCACCAGTGGTGGGCAGCAGAGAATCCAGGCCACCGTCATTGAAACAAAATGAAAGTTTGCGTGCTTTGCATGTTTCATCAATTCAAACTGAACCTTCACAGTGAAGTTTAAATGGAGGAGGTGCACCAGTTAATCTATACCTTCAAGAATGGGCACCACATGGTGGTTACAGCTTATAAAATATTAGAAAATGTGCATTAAACTTTAATAAATAGATTAGATTTCTCGTGAACAAAAATATTGTCTTGTCAGGAATCTCATTGAAATGATGGGTATTATTATTTTTGAATAGAATTGGAAAAGAAAGAATTGGGCACTTTAAATTTAAGGGGCAATTTAGTGTGGCCAGTCCACCTACCTGCACATTTTTTGGGTTATGGGGGGTGAGACTTGGGAAGAATATGTAAAATCCACACAGATAGTGACCCGGAGCTGGGATCTAACCAGGGTCCTCAGCACCGTGAGACAGTAGTGCTAGCCACTGCGACACCGTGCTACCCTAAATGATGGGTACTAAAATACCCACTGCAGTTATTGAACATTTCTGCATGGGAGCACTCTGAAAATATTGATAGTATCTTAAGAACACAAGTCCTAACTTCCAGACAGATTACCATCTCAGCAGTGGATATGGTTCTATCCATGCAGAAACCCCAATACATAGCAACAGAACGCACAGGTCAGGGACTTAACTAATATGAAAATAAAACATGATCGATAGCGGATAAGTCTGATGACATCATGCAGCATTTGGTTTCCTCACCGGTCCCATCAGGCCCAAGGTATCCAATTTAAAAATCTATTCTGTAGAATGTATTTTAAATTCTCTAATGCCTCCTTCAGTCGGATCGAACATTGCTAAGAGTGAAATGTTACTCTGGAGAGCTTGGAGCAGAAAATGACTGCAGCTGACTTTATCAATATAGTTTATTCATGTGGTACACACTAAATGAAAGTCACTTACAAGTAGCAGTTTTTCTTTGTGATCACAGTGAAGGACCCGTTTCCCACCTCCTTGTGTACACTTGCGTTACCATCTGACAAGTAAATCACATTTGGAGTCAAGCCCAACTGCTCACTCAGGTCACCAAGATTGAGGCGCTGAAAGGATAGCTCTCCTTTACGCAACTCCACACAGTATCTGAAACAAGGTACAAAAAGATGCACAAAATGAAGAGCATTTTCTCCTTTAAAAAAGCACAAAAGATTCTGTTTGGTATATTGGCGCCAAAATCTTAACCACTATTTTATACACTATACAATTGACAATTCAAAGTGCTTTTCTGCACTACAAGTTTCAATTTCTACAGTTTTAATTAAGCAGTGTAACTAACAACAGAAAATTGGAATTTAGTGCTTAATTTGAATTATTAGATAATTGTAATTAAACCATTTTGAATTAATAGACAGTAAGTGTTTTAGAGAACTGGTGTGATGCAAGCCAAATACTGCAACACAGCACAAACAATATCGAGCCTTTTTTGGCTGATTGGATGGCAACAATAGAACACAGGTAAAGGAAGTTTCATTTGATGTACAGAAACTTATGGACTCATCAAATGTTTCAACATATCTAAGCAGCAGTGAGGAAATGAATTGGAGAGTCATAGGCCTCCATTTTGTCTCATCCAGCTGACACCATTTTGCTTTCCTCTGCTGATTCCAAAGATGGACAAGGTATGCATAGCAATATATAGGTTGTCACCCAGGTTTGAATCCCAGGGACAGTGGGCCATGGATGCTTGGCTTCCCAGGCAGTGCTGAACTAGAGCAGCTGGTGTTCAAAAACTTCAAATTGCTAACTACGCCCCTGCCCAACTGTTCAGGTGGATCTTAAAAGCACAAGTTTGGAAAAATTCTCTGAATGCTCTGACAGGTACACCAGAACACCTTATATACACACACACACACACATACATATATATATATTTATTTTACGGTAAGGCCCCTTACTACAGGTACGGGGATAGATCCCTCTGCTGGCTCCGCCCAGTATGCGGAGTATAAATATGTGTGCTCTCCGTACAGCAGCCATTTCGTCAGCTGCTGTAGGAGGCCACACATCTCTGTGTAATAAAGCCTCAATTACATCCTACTCTCGTCTCGTCGTAATTGATAGTGCATCAATGGTACAAAAGATTTTCAATCAGTCTATCTTGCTGGAGATCTGAAAGTGCTGTCAAATTTGTCCCACTTCTCTACTCCTTCCCCATAGCTCTGCAATCTTTTTATTTTATATTATGCCACACTGCAACAGAGGGCGGGAATTCTCCGGCCATTGGGATTCTCTTTTACCGCCGGCAGCACAGCCCCGCCCAGGGGTTTCCTGACATCAATAGGAAATCCTATTGACAAGGGGCAGGAGTTGAGAATCCCACCACCACCAAATAGCGTGCAGCCTAGAAACAAGTGGCTGGGGGAACAAAGAATCCTGCCCTTGGAAAATGCCAGTGACGACTGAAAAGTGAAAGTATCCATATGTATTTCTACTTAGTTTTTCCATAATACGTTGATTTACTGAACGTTTTTCTCCCCGCTGAACACCAAACTAAAGATTAATAGAAATTTGGATGATGGAAACTTGAACAACTTTCTAGATGGATAACTTTCAGTATACATCTATAATTGTCCTTTAGGTTGTAAATTGAAGGTAATGAACTCAAACTGAGTTTTCACTGTCAGATACAAAAGGTCTTTCTGGCTGGTGAAAATTGTAAACGTCTTTCTCTGGCTCACCTTTTCAGAACTTGACTCCACGTACAGACTCCACACAGGCAGTGGCCCAGCGGGGAATCGAACCTGGGACCCTGGTGCTGTGAAGCCACAGTGCTAGCCACTTGTGCTACCTTGCTGCCCATGCAATAAGGTAAGAACATAGGATTAGGAGGAAGGTGCTCCACCCCAGTTCTGTTCCACTATTCAATTTGATCATGACTGAACGGTACCACAGCTCCATTTAACTGCCTTAGTTGGAATAGGTATATTTAACAAAGATATATATTTCAACTATAATCATGAAAGCAAGCTCCGCTTATCCAAGCATCAAACGACTTCTGGAGGCAAGAATTCCAGGTTGCTACAATCCTTTGAGAGACAAAATATTTCTCGCTCTAATTTTAAGATTATCCCTCAATCTTTATCTGTATCTAGTCCATCAAATCTTTTTTCTCCTTTTAGCCACCTCATTCAGATCAAACCACAATCTTCTTTATTGATACATACCAAGTTTAGGCAAGTGAACAAAAGTAAGCATTTTGATCTCCTCTAAGGGTTAATTCTAACGGTTACACAATATCAGAATCTATGGGCTGGCTTTTGAACCCCTTCCCGAGTCTGAAAAAATAGGTGGTCAGGGGCTAAAAATAGGCCCGCCATCGGCATAACTATTCCCCAATTTCACCCTGCATACGGGTTGGGTTATTGTAGAGGCAGGACGAAGCATGGGTTACCATGCAGTGGGCAACCGACACAGCTCAATAAGAGCAAATTGAGGTCAGTTAAAAGGAGGCTGACTAGTATTTTCCAGTCATCCTCCAACTTTCCAGAGGTGGCTGGGGCCTAATTAGAGGCCTGGAGGCAGCCTCCCATACAGAACCCATTTACCAGCCTGGATTCAGGAGCAGCTACAGGTCGCTATGTACAATGCCCCCCTCCCGCTCCACACCCAACATATACAAATGATGGCCTGGCTGCAAGATCCATTATTTTGCGATCTAAACCAATAGAACAACTCCATTTGGAGGTACCCTCTCTCTCACCTAGCATCTATTCAGCTGTCACCTAGCATCAATTTCAGTTGTCTGTTCCTTTCAAGCAGTATGACCACTAACTGGCTCTCCAATTTCAAGATCTTGCCTCCTTAACTGAACAACAAATCTGACTCTGGGCCAAATAAGCTGGTGCCCCAAGAACTCACAATGAATGATTGTTTCCCCATGACCGGAGTTGAGTACAATACCCTGCAACAGCCCCAATCTCTCTCTCCTAACCGTGAGGGAAAATAATCATTATTTTCCATTCACCACAGGTTTTTTATCTGTTATATCTGAGGATATATTATAGAAAGCATGTGTTTTTTTGTTGGGCCCAGGTTTTAAAAAAAATTAATTTATGGGATGTGGACGTCGCTGGTTAGGCCAGCATTTAATGCCCATCGCTAGTTGCTTTCAGAAGGTGGTGGTGAGCTGCCTTCTTGAACTGCTGCAGTCTGAGGTATAGTTACACCTACTGTGCTGTGAGGGAGGGAGTTCCAGGATGTTGCCCAGCGACAGTGAAGGAATGCCGATATATTTCCAAGTCAGGACGGTGAGTGATTTGGAGGGGAACCTCCAGGTGGTGGGGTTGCCATGTAACTGCTGCTCTTGTCCTTCTAGATAATAATGGTCGTGGATTTGGAAGGTGCTGCCTAAGGAACATTGGCGAGTTTCTACAGTGCATCTGTAGATGAAAGCGAAGGAGGCATTGACATGTTATTTGTCTGGGGATATTTTCTTGCGGCAATCCTGTGAGGCCGGAGCTCTTATGCTGAGCTCAACTGAACGCATCAACCCAGGCCAACTTGCTCAAAACCTTAAAAGATATGTTGCTCCCAACACATGCCACTAAGGCATCAATGTGACCACCCACAAAAGCTGTGAAATAATATGAACTAGATATATGTATGTAAACTGTTGAGGCAGTAATTTTTACAAATGTTTAAAATATTTTTCTTTATAATCACCAAGAGAGGTTCGTAAATATGGGTGGAATTTTCCACCTTAAATGCTGTGAAAGCAGTCTATTTAAAGTTAAAATGCTCACACTCCCCCTTCACTGGGCGGCCTGGTAGCACATTGGTTAGCACTGTTGCTTCACAACGCCAGGGTCCAGGGTTCAATTCCCAGCTTGGATCACTACCTGTGCGGAGTCCGTACGTTCTCCGTGTCTGCTTGGGTTTCCTCCGGGTGCTCCGGTTTCTTCCCACAGTCCAAAGATGTGTGGGTTAGGTGGATTGGCCATGCTAAATTGCCCCGTTGTGTCCAAAATATAGGTGGGTTGTGGGGATAGGGTGGAAGTGTTCTTTCCGGGGCCGGTGTGCACTCGATGGGCCAAATAGCCTCCTTCTGCACTGTAAATTGTATGATTCTATCAACAGTATTGTACTGTCTTCATTCGTGTTAATCCAAAATCTAAACCTCAACGAAGTGAGATTACTGATGAAGGATAACCCAATACAGAGGATCTATTCCTTTATGTCTTTCAGACAGGTTGCCATGATCTTCACCATGGTGACTGCCATTGGCTAATTTAGAATCTGCCCCAATTTTATTTAATGAATTCAGGACTGCTCAATATTAAATACAATGAGCAAGTGTTCACTTTACAACTGGAAAGGTTTCATTTAGCATCATTTGAAACTGTTAAACTGATCATGGGCAACCACACGGAATGTTATTAATCACACTTTAGAATAGCTCACACGCAGTAAAATTCATTTTATTACTGAGGGCAGTGTGTTAATGTTAAATGATTTTCTAGAACAAATAGAACAGATGAATTCTATTCTTTTGCACATTAGAATGGCAGTTGAGACAGTCAACTTATGTTTTACCCTTTCATAGGAACTTAAAAGATTCAGCAATTGACATCAAAGCAGCATTTGACTAAGTGTGGCATCAAGGAGCCCAAACAAAACTGAAGTCGATGGAAACCAGAGGAAACCTCTCCACTGAGGTGCGATGAGCATCATCGTTTGACAACATCTGACTCCTGCACACGATAGCCTTTTTCATCTTCCACCTGGATTATCCTGCATGTAAGCTGGCCAATCCATCACACGGCCCATCGATTCCCTGGGGTGGGGACACTGGGGGGTGGGGGGCACCGGAGTGGTGAGCGCTGGCTGAACCGCATTTCCCAAGCCAAGTCCACCCCCAATATTCGCCTGTTCCCCCTTGCCTCCTCTGCGGCCAACCCAGCCCAGCCCACCCCTCACACTCTTCTGACAGAGCACCGACGTTGTAACATTGTGTAAAGGTGTTTGATGTGAAAATATATATACAGGTACATGCCCTAACCCCTGTGACTAAACCGTGCCCTGCACCCAAACAAGCTTAAATGAGGTCTACTTTTCTGGACTTGCGTGCCCCAATGCTGTGTCGCGATGGATCCCCAGATGGCACATCAGGAGTATAGGAGGCCTGCTGTGATTCCCGCCCTGTGGAGTGGGTCCTCTTTGGCAGGCGTCTTCCGGGGCGACCGGACTGGATGGGCCCGGCTGCTGCTCAGGTGGTGTGGTGCCACCCTGCTCTTCCTGTTGCCCACCAGATGTGCCAGGGACAGGGGGATGTGGGGAGGGGGGGACTCCGAATCCTGCGGTGTTCCGACACCTCCCCTGCGGGAGTCACCGCATAGGTATATCACCTTCTCCTCCCTCGGGGTGCCCGATGACCCCGGGATACTCCATGGGAGGGGGATGAGTGAAGCTATCTCGTGAGGCCTCCTCTCCTCCTCCTCCCTCCCCCCCCCTCCCCACCGCCATCACCCACTTCCCCCCCCCCATCACCCACTGTGTTGTTACTCGTGTCTTAATAAAGCTCGTAGTCTCAAATGTGGAGAAGATGCTTTATTGTGAGTTCGTTCTCTCTTCAGAGCTGTTTCCTAAAGTTACCTTCAGTGTTCCTAGCTGGCGTGTGTGTTGTGTATCTGTGTTGCTCCAAGTTCTGCCCTTAGTGAAGTGTGTGCTCACTTCCTGTCCCCGTCTATTTATATGGCTCTCCCGTGCCCCCTCTAGTGTTTGCTCAGTTGTGTTGCATCTAGTTTACTTGTGATCACCACATCCCCCTTTTTCTCTTAACATATTTTCTGTACATCGTTAAAGAAAATTGTACATCCTGTCCCGCTGTATCTGTAGCTCTCCCGCTCGTGTTTGCTCTGTTGTTCTGTATCTAGTCAATCTACGATCACCACATCCCCCTTTTTCTCTTTACATAGTTTCTGTACATCATTAAAGAAAAATTATTGAAAACAGTTACTTATGATATGCGTATCTATACAGGTGATGGTGCTATTGCATATTTTATAAAGCCAATGTAGTTATATGTCCAATCTTAATAAAAACATTTATGAGTCCAAACTTGATGAATTTGTTCAGAGCTTTTTTTCTTTTTTTTTGTTGTTGATGACGTGGTGATATTGATATTGCAAGTCCGCTGTGAATGTTGTTGGTGTTCCTTGTTATTTTAAGTACCCAATGCATCATCCCGAGGTGTTTGCATGGTCACCTCACTGATGTTGCCTGGCATGGCCTTTTTTCTGTGCTTGTGGTGTTGATTTATTGTCTCATCCGCCTTGGATGCTGGTGTGCTTGCTCGTTCTGGAGCAGACGTGAGTTTGTGCGATTCGTTGTCATCCCATGACACGTTTGTAGTCTTGTCATCGTTTTGCAGTGTGCTGTGGCATTGTCCTTCATGTGCCGAGTAGTACCATTGCGTACAAGTCGTTGTTTCATTGCTGTTGTTTCTGTCGTTCCTGTTTTTGTTACACCCACTTCCCCCCACCTGGCACTGCCAGTCCTGGAGGCCAACTGGCATTTCGATCAGGGTCCGTATGCTTGTGGCCATGGAGCTCAGGGAGTGGGCCATCTCCGTCTGGGACTGCGCCACATCACGTTGCAGTTGTGTTATGCTGCTTCGGATAACACAAGCTGCTACTTGATGCAGTCTTAACTAAAGGATGCTCCAGACTCTGAAATGAGTTCAACGTGTTTATTGAACTATTACCACAGTTCTCAAATGAGTTTGACTCTCTGCTAATCTAACAGTAGTAACTCAGTCTAACTGTACCAGCTTGCTCTAAGCCACGTGCTGGGGTGTGATGCTGCTAATCAACCCTAACTCTCTGGATGTCTGTCTGTGGAAAGAGGCAGGGTGTGAGTGCCTCATCCCTTTTATAGTGTTTCTGTCATGGCCCCTTGTGGTGATGCCACCTCAGTGTCCTGACTACCCATTGGTTGTGTCCTATTCAGAGTGTTCATTGGTTGCATATCATGACAGTTGCGACTGTGCCATCACCTTCTGTGTCTGTGTCACATCAGCCAGTGACTGCGCCATCTCCCTCTGGGTGTGGGCCACCTCCCTCTGTGTCTGCATCACAAGGCCACTGCCTGGCTAATACTGGCGACGTTCCCAGCCATGGCCTGCTGAGACTAGGCCACGCTCAGGAGCGCCGCTGCGATGTCCAGGTGGCTCTGGCACATGGCTGCCTCTGAGATGGCCTTCTGAAAATCCAAATAAACAGCATCAACCTTCTCCTTCTGAACACCTCTACCACTGGGCTAAATCGCTGGCTTTTAAAGCAGACCAAGGCAGGCCAGCAGCACGGTTCAATTCCCATACCAACCTCCCCGAACAGGCACCGGAATGTGGTGACTAGGGGCTTTTCACAGTAACTTCATTGAAGCCTGCTCGTGACAATAAGCGATTTTCATTTTTCAGTTACATCCTTGAAGAATTCCAGTAATGTTGCCATGCACAATTTTCATTTCATTCATCCACGCTGGCTGTATCCAATCTTGCCACTGTTTTCCAAGTGCTCTGCTACTGAATCTTTTATAATAGACTATTTAACACTTTCCCAACTACTGACATCAGGCTGACTGGTATATAGTTGCTTGTTTCCTCTCTACCTTCCTTTTTAAATAATGGGGTTACATTAGCTACCTTCCAATTCACAGAAACTGTTCCAGAGTTAATAGAATCTTGGAGGATGACCACCTTATGCATCCACTATTTCTGGGGCCATTTCCTTAAGATAAATCATCATCTTTGTGAATAGAGAGCAGGCCCAAAATGACATACGGTCTAATCCTCTTATTCTGTTATTCTTGCACAGCGCTGCATGTCATAGCAAATTATTTTCACTGTTATTCATAGAACAAGACAAATTTCCCTGGAAGTAATCAGGAAAGCATTTTGTTTTTGAGAACAGAATTGATCAAAAATGATTGGTTTGTACCTGTTCCATTTTACTGATGCAAGGCCTCCTTTCTGCAGTTCTAATTGCCCCTCTTTTATGACCCCAGTCTCTGGCTGTGGGGTGTAACTGTTACTCCCATGTGTCTGATGGGTTTCATAAATGTTATTTTTAATGATCTGGTTCAAAAGTTTAATGATCTGTAATCAAATTTGACAAAATGTGAATTAAGTCATTGTATTCAACACATCCAGGCCACTGGAACAAAGACTAGGACTGGAATTATCCCGCCATTGGGATTCTCTTTTCCCGCCAACAGTGCATCGCCCATCCGCAGATTTCCTGGCGGCTTCGAGTGGCTTCAATGGGAAATCCCATTGACAAGCAGTGAGAAGAGAGAATTCTGCCACCAGCAGACAGCGCGTGGCCAAGAAACATGTGGCTGGGGAACCGCAGAATACCGCCCAAGGCTTTCAAAAAAGTATTTTAAATGTCAGATAACGTTCGCAAAATCAAAGAATAATACAGTGCAGAGTAGGCCCTTCGGCCCATCGAGTCTGCGCCAATGCATGAAAAACACCTGAACTGCCCATCTAAACCCATTGCCAGCACTTGACCCACAGCCTTGAATATCATGATGTGCCAAGTGCTCATCCAGGTACTTTTTAAAGGATGTGAGGAAACCTATCTCGACCACCCTCCCAGGCAGTGCAGACTGTCACGACCCTCTGGGTAAAAACGTTTTTTGTCAAATCCCCCCACAGACCTCCTGCCCCTCAACTTGAACTTGTATCCCCCATAATTGATCCTTCAACTGAAGGGGAACAGCTGCTCCCTATCCACCCTGCCCACACCCCTCATACTCTTGTACACCTCGATCAGATCGCCCCTCAGTCTTCACTGCTCAATAACCCAAGCCTATCCAACCTCTTTTCACAACTTAAATGTTCCGTCCCATATACCTTTTTCACCACCCTATTACCCGCCCTTCTCCCTTCAGAGATTTATGGACAAACACGCCAAGGTCCCTTTGTTCCTCGGAACTTCCTGGTGTCAGGCCATTCATTGAAAAGAGTGATTCAAACAATAGGAAATAAAGCAATTGAACCAGTGTATCGCTTTTGGGCATGGTCCAGTGACGCCGTTGCACTCGGATACGTGTCGGACGCAACAGATTAATCATGCGAGATCATGAATCACAAATCACCCGACATGCTCCACCCAGCGCAATCTGGATCACAGCGAGATCAGCATATTTAAATGAGCCTAATGGCACTTCCAGGTGGTACTGCCAGGTTTCCAGGGGCACTGTCAAAGTGCCAGGCTGGCATTGCTGAGGTGCCCAGGTACCAGGTTGACATTGCCATGGTTTGGGCCAATCTGGGCCTTGCTAATTGGAGGGAGGGTGGGGAAATTTGGTGCTGCCAATCAAAATGCCACCCTGACTGTGAACAGCTGCTCCTGCTGGTGAGATCAGCTCACCAGCACGAAATCAACTAAAGTGTGACCTTGGCGGAGAGAAACTCCCAGCGGCCAAAAAAAACAGCACAGTGCCATTGAATAGTGGGGTGTTTCTCAGAGCTGGAGCCATTGCCCAATCGTTTCCTTTGTCGGTTTTCTTTAAAAAACACATACAAATATTAGTATTCATGTCGAGAGGGCTAGAATACAAGACCAGGGATGTGCTTCTGAGGCTATATAAGAATCTGATCAGACCCCATTTGGAGTATTGTGAGCAGTTTTGTGCCCTGTATCTAAGGAAGGATGTGCTGGCCTTGGAATGATCCCTGGAATGAAGAGCTGGTCATCTGAGGAACGGTTGAGGACTCTGGGTCTGTACTAATTGGAGTTTAGAAGGTTGAGGGGAGATCTTATTGAAACTTACAAGATACTGCGAGACCTGGATAGAGTGGACGTGCAGAGGATGTTTCCATTTGTGGGGAAAAACTAGAAACAGAGAGCACAATCTCAGACTAAAGGGCCGATCCTTTAAGGAAGAGATGAGGAGGAATTTATCCAGCGAATCTGTGGAACTCTTTTCCGCAGAAGGCTGTGGAGGCCAAATCACCGAGTGTCTTTAAGTCAGAGGATAGATAGGTTTTTGATCAATAAGGGGATCAGCGGTTATGGGGAGAAGGCAGGAGAATGGGGATGAGAAAAATAACAGCCATGATTGAATGGCGGAGCTGACGGGATGGGCTGAGTGGCCTAATTTTGCTCCCGTGTCTTATGGGCTTATGGTCTAATGTAACACATGGTTTGCCGAGGCTCAGCTTAAAAAAGTTAATTTGGATCTCCAGCTTATGCTGAAGTATGCGATCTTGGCAACGGTGCAAAGTACGTCTGATCATTGGGTTCATTGCCCCAGTGGGAGTGTGGAAAAAAACAACCAGGGTTTGCTATTCTTAAGGAAAAGGGGGCAAATTAGTGTGCAGATAATTAGACTCAGCTTTGATACTTCTCCCTTAACTTATCTCCCCAATGGTCAAATTGCCTATTAGCACACTCTGTACTGTAGGCTCAAAAGTGAAGTGTCAGAAGGCAGCAGGCACTGGTCAAACAAAACCCTAAAATGGAGCCTGGAGTTTCATCAAAGGAAGGAGGAATAAAATTGCAAAGAGAGGTCATTATAAAAAAATATATACTAAACTGACATTTCCATTTGCACTTTCCCTGTTGAGCAAAACCAGGAAAGAAAATGGTCTAAAATATCACTCCCTACATCAGTCACGCAGCAAAGATTTTAAAGTATGAGTTGATGCAGGTATTTGAAGAATGCAGAAGTATTTGGCTTTTACCTTCATTCTATCTTCAGCCGACGTAGCTTCAAGTTCATAATCATGGTGTTCTAAAAAGGAAATGCTGATCTTCTGTCCTTCGACATGCTCACACGATTTGATAGATTTAAACGAAAACTGTTTCTTAATTATACCTTTTTCAATGTTATACAAGAGCCTTAAATTATAATCAATCTGGAAAAGAAATACGCATTTAAGGAACATCAGTAAATACAAATCAACGGCAACCATAGTAATGGTCAATATTTGAAGGACACTGGAGAAGGAAAGCATTTTGCAAAGGAATTGGTTCTGGACATAGGAGAAATGAAATTCTAGGTTAATCATGCAAGGCCAATTTTCTTCAGGAAATTCTTCCTGATTTACAAATAAGTAGTGCTTAAAATTTTAACAAGTCTTACAACACCAGGTTAAAGTCCAATAGGTTTGTTTCAAACACTAGCTTTCGGAGCACTGCTCCTTCCTCAGGTGAGGAGGGAGCAGTGCTCCGAAAGCTAGTGTTTGAAACAAACCTGTTGGACTTTAACCTGGTGTTGTAAGACTTGTTACGGTGCTCACCCCAGTCCAACGCCGGTATCTCCACATCATTACATTTTTAAGTAGTGAGAGGCTGATAATAGAGTGCATTTGTCGCTTTGATGACACAATGTGATATGGTTTGGATTGAGCTGGTTGAAAGATTGGTCAGTGTTCAATTCTGAATGCTTTAGGATGGGGTTGATTATGAGTGAAGCAAAGTTCTTCCAGTGTCCAAATCAACATCATCCTGAAACAAACACCACCAAAACCATTTTCTATGGACATTTATTGCCATGTGCTTCTGAGACTTTGCTGTACCCAAATTGGCACTTCCTACATTGATGAATACATTTCACGTATACTTCATCGACTCTGAAGTGCCTTGGGATAGCACAAGGTCATGGAAAGCACTATAAGAGCACAGATCACTTTATACTGTAGAAGCTTTGAAATAGTTTATATTGCAGGGTGCAACCGCATTTATATATCTCAATAAAAATTCAACAATCTGAAACATTGGGGGCAATTTTGTGCCAGCATCAGTCGCGAGTATATACAGCAATGAGGACGCAAAGTCCCACATGGGAGTCGGGAAAAGATTTTCGCCGGCGAGATCTCATTTCCAAATTTGTCCTGCCCATCGCTGGTGACATAATGAGTGTGGGTGGGAACATCATTTAAATACAATTGACTACCTTTTAATATTATTAACGGTCACCCTGCTACATGATGCCCCCTCAGTGAAAATTCAAGCCCCACTGACGTTATAACATGGATTCAGTGACTAGGATCCCACCAGGGGCGCCAGGGTAAGCATAACTCCCAGGGAGAGGGGCACTGACCCCTGGCACTGGTCAGCACTGCCAATGCTAAACTGCGCGAGCGGGCAGTGTCAAGGGCAAGCCTTCTGAAGACCCCCATTGGGGGAGCAGGGTCCCCTGAGGTGTGGTGGGGGAGGGGGCGGGTGGATGCCTGCGAAGCCCAGATATATTTGCTCAGAGTGGCTGAAATTCTGGTCTGAAAACCCAGCAGAGTATCTGGAGAGATATGCGGCAGCTTTCAGTTAGAGACTGACACTGGCAAATTATGGAAAAATTTGCTCATATAACTCGGTTTCTTTCTCCGCAGATACTGCCTGAACTGCTGAGTATTTTCAACATTTTCCGTTTTAACTAGTCAAAAGAGAGTCTGATTTATGATGCTTGTTGAACCTTGCTGAGTGTGAACTGGATACCAGGGGGCGGATATTTCTGACCCCCCCCCCCCCCCCCCCCCCCAAACCAGCGGAGTCTTCTGGCCTCGCCAAAGTCAAATCTTCCCCAGCCGCGGGGTGGGCATGCCATGCAAAAGCTCAGACTCCGGTGAGATCGGAAGATCCCTTGGGCAGTCCGCTGCATGAAAACCTGTTGCATGGGGTGCAAAAAACCCTGGCCCATGTTTTCTACTTTACAACAGAGCCTACACTTTGAAAATACTTCACTGGTTGTAAAGTGCTTGGGACATCACTTTTACATTCTGAGCATTGATCGTACAAAAACTATTCCAACATTTGTTTGCTTTTTTTCTTAAAGTTGAATTACTTGATGAAAATGGACTCTCGGAAAAACTGAACTTGCTTATCTCCACATTAAACAGTTCCAATTGGCTCAGTTGCAAGGTTTCTCATCTCGTAAGTTAATGAGTATGAGTAGCTCAATTGTGTCACATGTTTTGCTCCTGAACATATACAAATTATACCAAAAGTGGGATTTAAAACATGTCCAGTCAGGACCCCAAGGTGAAACATGCCAAGCAGTCTGCCTGGGCTAATTGTTTAGAGTTAGACTAACTGGCAGGATGAACTATTTACAACTGTTAATAAGTTTCTCCTTGCCCTTCCAACCTTGAAGATAAATGCACAGTTCTTGAAGATGTAGTGAATCTGTTTGACATATTTAGAGCTTGCTGCATGTGGGCATGGACCGTCTTGGTATCCGAGAAGATTTTTCTTATCCAAACACACAAGTCAAAACTTACCCAATGGTCTATTATTGTCCAGAGAGGGAGACAGGACAGATGAACAGAGTATGATCATCACCAATGATACCCATGAGAAAGTGATCCAATAATGCAGTTAATGTAATTTACATCATCGTCTTAGTGTTAACCAATGCAATAAAAAGGATTTTAAATTGCTTTGTTGAACAGCATACCCCCTTCAGCAAAGCATATTAAACTGCAAGATATTTAATTACGGAGAACATTGTTCAGCTTACCATCAGTACTCTCTTCTGCCTTCTATATAGATTAAGTTTATAGACGGAAAAGTTGATTTGTATATTTTCAGGCATCTAAAACACAAGAAAATGGAAATCACAAATAAATATGGTTAGGGATGTTACAAAGATTACCCTGATGCACAAGTTACAATCATCTTCATTTCTTTCATTCATTCATGCAGCCAAGGTGTATGTTTCCAGACCGCCAATGGTGTCAACAGAGTGAAAAGAGATAGGTGCCCACAAATAGTTGCTTATAACAGAAACTAAGTATTGCTAAAGAAAAGAGTGATGCTGTTTATAAGATCATAAGAAATCGGAACTGAAGTAGGCTATTCGGCTCATTGAGCCTGTCATAAGGTTGTGGCTGATTTCATTATAAATGTAACTCAATTTCCTGCCTGAACCCCTTTTAACTCTTAACAAAAATCTTTCTAATAAAACCAAGGTCCCAGCATTTAATGTTCCATTTAGAAGGGAATGCCCAAGACTCACAACCCTCTGATCAAAGAAATTCCTCCGCACCTTCATCTTAGATCGGTTACGCCTTATTGTTAAACTGTGGCCCGTAGTTCTGGATCCCCCCCCCCCCATGAGCGGAAACATACTCGAAGGATGTACCCTGTAAAGCCTCTCAGAATCTCTTGTTCCAATAAGATCACCTTCCATTCTTCTGAACTCCAATCGGCATAGGCCCAACCTGCTCAACTTTTCCACATAAAACCACTTCTTCATCTCAGGAATCAGTTGAGTGAACTTTTTCTAAACTGCTTTCAATTCAAGTATATCGTTCCTTAGGTAAGGAGACCTAAACTGTCCACAGTACTCCAGGTATGATCTCAACAGTGCGCCAACAGGTGTAGCATGACTTCTCCACTTTCATATTCAACCCTCCTTGCAATAAATTTTAGGGGCTGGATTCTCTGGTGGTGGGATTCTCTGCTTCGTCGGAAGCGCACTCACACCCGTGGGCCTCCCGACAGCGTGGGGGTGCCCACAATGGGAAACCCCATTGGCCAGCTGCCAGGCCGGAGGGTCCCGCTGCCAGCGGGAGCGCGCCGCACCAAAAATCAGGTGCGGCAGGATGGACAATCCGCCCCATTTGTCGTCCCAATTACTTGTATTGAATGTCAACATTTTGTGATTTGTGTAGAAGGAAATGCATATCTCCCTGCCCAGCAGAATTTTGCAGTCACTCTCCAAATAATATTCTGTTTTTTTATTCTTCTTGCCAAAGTAGGCAATTTCATATTTTCCCACATTATATTCTATCTGCCAATTGTTACCTGCTTACTATATCCATTTGAAGACTCTTTGTGTCCTCTACACAATTTACTTTTCAACCTTTCTTTATATCATCAAAAAATATGCCTGCAAAGCAGTCTGGCCCTTCATCCAAGCCATTAATAGCGATCATAAATATTTGAGGCCCAGCACTGATCCCTGTGGCATTCCACTAGTTACTGTGTGCCAACCTGAAAATGACCCATTTATCCAGACTCTGTTTTTTGTTCGTTAGCCAATCCTCTATCCATGCCAATATATTACCCCAACACCATGAACTTGTGTGATAATCTCTCATTGAATGCCTTTTGGAAATCTAAATACACTATATCCACTGGTTTCCCTTTATCCATGTTGATTGTTACATCCTCAAAGAGCTCTAACAAATTGGTCAAACAGGATTTATTTTTCACCTGCCTGATTGCATTAAGAATTTTGAAATATCCTGCTACTACCTCTTTAATAATGATGGAGTGTAGCATTTTCCCAATGACAGATGTTAAACTAATTGACTTATAGTTTCTTGCCCTCTGTCACCCCACTTCCTTGAATTTTTAATTCATTCACAGGATGTGAGCATTGATAGCTAGGCCAACATATAATTCCCATCCTTAATTGCCCTTGTTGAGGTGGTGCTCAGCCACTTTCTTGAACTACTACAGTCCCATGTGGTGTAGTTACACCAACAGTGCAGTTAGGTAGAGAGTTCCAGGATTTTGACCCAGCAACAGTGAAACTACGGTAATATATTTCCAAGTCAGGATGGTGAGTGGCTTGGAGAGAAACTTCCAGCTGGTGATGTTCCAATGTATTTGCTGCCCTTGCTCTGGATCGCTGTAGTCATGGATTTGGAAGGTGCTATCCAAGGAGCCTACGATGATTTATTTAGATGACTTATTTGCATCCTTGGAGTGCCAATGGGCATGTAGCTTGCTATTGTCGCTGGTGGGGGACTGGAGTATCGAAACAGGATGGAGCCAACCCTGTTTTTTACCTGACGTTTAATTTTCCACCGGATCAGGAACCCCGATACCGGCGGAGAGCGGAAGAGAATACACTCTAAGTTTTAAGTATTGCGTGCACTTGTTGGTAGAGTACCGTCAGTACTCTGCCTATTGCGAAAAGCCAAAGGGAGATGCTCAAAACAATTTCACACTGCTATTCTGCAGCAGCAACACGTGTGGCATTTTCCATTATCAGGATTTTTTGCATTCGTTCAGAGGGAATGAGCATCGAAGGCTGTGCCAGCATTCATTGCCCATCCCTAAATGTCCTTGAGGGGGCAATTAAGAGTCAACCACATTGCTGTGGGTCTGGAGTCACATGTAGGCCATACCAAGTAAAGGCGGCAGATTTCTCTCCCTAAAGAAAGTTAGAGAACCAGGATGCTGCCATCAAACAAAAAGGACATGCTGCCTACCACAAAATAAGTAATGTTGTATAAGAATTTCAGTGCTGATGTGATGCCTGGCACATAGGCATACGTCTGATGGGTCATATCAAACAGCACATCCTTCAGCTATTCGCAATTCGCTGCGCACAAACTGTACTCAATGAGCCTGGGTGTGCAAAACTAGAATATAATGTTGAATGTGATTGTGCATTGGACATCACTTGCTGAACAATCCAGAGTGTGTTCAGAATTACACTAACAATCAATTTAAGGTTATCAGTTGGGCTTGCAGTGTGGCTCACTTGGGCTTGCTAGAAATAACATATTTCCTATGTAGGGACTTGTTCTCTGCAGGAAAATGGAACATTTTGGGCATTGTGGCTTTTCCTAAATAAACAGAAATGTGGGGGACAGTAGTTCCCAGCTGCATTCTCCATGGCAATGCCTTGCCAGAGTTGACGTTTTTTTCATGCAGTTGAAATTGTTGTTCCCTTTGAAATTTGCCATTCTTGCATCTGTCCTGATGGGTGCAAGATGAAAAGCTTTGGCAGCATGTCACTTAATTCAGCAATAGCCAATGTGCACACAGTGATACTTGATTGCCTCACTAGTCTTGCTGTGCTACCTTGGCGTGAAACTGCTTCCCAACCCCATCAGGGATTCCTAAGAAATCCCTGTGCTAGGTCTCATTACGTTAGTATATTTTTTAAACATGCTTTGCCACTAGGCTTTCCCTCCCACAAAGATGAGAAATCAATCTTGTGAGAATAAGATTCAACATACAAAGACCCATGGTTGTGTTGTTCATCTGTTGAAATGACTCCATAGTTTATAGAGCATAGTTCTTTCCCATCACATTTTAATCTGTTTTATAACACTACTCTCCTTTATATGTGTCACCTAGGAATAAAGCACAGAGCATCAGCTATATAATGAGGCTTGATGTAGTACAAGAGTCTTGGATTCTCCAAGGTTAGGAGCAACTGCAGAGCAGTTGGATAAAGCATGATAACAAGAAATGCAGTCCTACTCCAAAATAAAAGCTCATGTCACTTCACGTTTAAAAGATAAACAAAACTTTCAGAGTTGAGCATGGTGTAATTTTATGTCATATCTTGATCCACTGCAAAGTATTTTTTGCTTTGCATCTACCTTGACATATCAGCGTACCAATCCAACATTTGAGATTCCTACTAATTACATTCGGCAGTGGTTACAGACCAATTTAAATGGAAAAAAGATTCAGAGGGTTCACCGATTTGTTTGGGATTGTAACATCATATCAACTCTTTTTGAACTTTAAAATTGTCACTGGCAAGAAAGACTGTTTAAAAGAAAATGCTTTCAAGCGAGGCTGTGGGGGGCAATGATTTCCTGCTAAGTCTAGGATTGACAGTACAGATGATTAATATAGAGATCTGTTATTGTAGTCAGAGTGAAGACATTGTACAATAATCATTTGGCAGGACTTCCGGTGGCGGCGATGTCCGAGTGAGCCGCACATTCGGCGGGCTCTCACTCCGGCGGGCGTTTAGGGGCCGATTCCCCGCGATAGCGGGACCACGGATCTGAAGGAAGGCGACAGCGAAAGTGCTGAGGAGCGGGCTGCGGCACATGGAACAGCGGGAGTCCAGGAGGTAGAAGAAAAGAGAGAAAAAGGGACAGAGGCAAGGACCTGAAGAAACTTATCTGGTACCCAAGATGACGGACACACGGACCCTGGGTTCAGCAATCCAGCAGGCGCTGGATAACATGCTCCAGGTAATGAAGTCCAGTTTTGAAGCGCTGAAGCGGGTCAGCTTGGACCCAATTCAGAAAGCGGTGGATCAGCTGAACCAGAGGCTGGATGCGCAAGATGTTAAAGTTAAGGAGCTGGGAGAGGCGGTGGAGGAGCAGGCGGATGCACAGACGGTTGCGGCGCTAGAAGTTGACGGGCTGAAGGAGCGGCAGAGAAGACTGCTGGACAGAGTGGAGGAGCTGGAGAATAGAGCCCGCAGGAACAACCGGAGGATGGTCGGCCTCCCGGAGGGGGCTGAGGGAGCTGATGCCACAGCGTTTGTAGCAGACCTATTGATGCAGCTGATGGGGGCCGAAGCCTTTCCGCGACCGCCGGAGCTGGAGGGGGCATACAGAGTGCAGGCGAGGCAGGGCGGACCCCCCGCCCGATGGTGATTAGGTTCCACAGGTTAGTGGACAAGGGGTGGGTGCTGCGGTGGGCAAAGAGCGCCAGGAGCAGCACGTGGAACAACAGTGTCCTCCGCATTTACCAGGACCTAAGCCAGGAGGTGGCTCGGCGGAGAGCAGCCTTTAAGAATGTCAAGGAGGTGCTGTTCAAGAAGCACGTGAAGTTTGGTCTGCTGTTCCCGGCTCACCTATGGGTCACGCACCAGGGTCAACACCACTACTTCTCCGAGCCTGAAGAAGCGATGGATTTTGCGAGGGATCAGGGGCTGGTCCCGAAAAGAGGCCCCACGGACGCGAATTAGAGCCTGAGGACTACCGTGGAAAAGTACCCCGAATGGGCCTGGACTGCTGTTCAACGGTGCCAAGCAGAACATTTGGGACTCTTTCCTTTGTTCATGGACATTGGTTTGGGGGGTTTTTTTCCTCTTATGTTTTTGTTTTTTCCTCTTTTTTCTGTTTTTTCCTTTTTGGGCGGATTTGTACTTTTTGTGCAGCTCGCGGAGGACACTGGAGCTGGCACGGTAACAAAGGGGGGGCCAAGGACGTGGGTTGGGGTTTTTTTTGTCTTTGTTTTTTTTTTGTTTTGTTGATGTCCATGCCTTCCTGTGCCAGTGAGTTTGCTCCAGTGGGTTGGAGAGGGGGATGGGGTGCCGGGGAGTAGGGAGGAGGACGGGGAAACAATGAGACAGGAAGGCGACGGAGTGTTGAGTCACCGGGCTAGCAGATTGGCTAGTCAAGGGAGTCAGGTGGGGAGGGAGATCACAGCCAGTGGATGGCGGGGAGGGGAGGTATCGGGGGATGTGGGTTGGGGGGGGGGGGGTTGTTCTGCTGACGTGGGAGGGACTTGAAATAGGCACTGGAAAGGAGGTCGAGTGTGGAGGCAACCAACGGGCGGACCAGCAATGGCGCGACGCACGGGCTGGGGACCGGCCTGAGAAAGGCTATGGCTGACCAGCATGGTGGGGGAGGGGGGGGGGGGGGGTGGGGTGGGTTGTGCCCCCTGACCAGGCTGATCACCTGGAACGTCAGGGGACTGAATGGGCCGGTTAAGAGGGCGCGGGTGTTCGCGCACTTGCGGGCTCGGAGGGCAGACGTAATTATGTTGCAGGAGACACATCTGAAAGTGTCTGACCAGACCAGGCTAAGGAAGGACTGGATTAGCCAGGTCTTCCACTCGGACTCGAAGTCCAGGGGGGGTGGCAATCATGATCAACAAGCAGGTGCAATTTGAGGCGGAGGGCATAGCCGCAGACAGGGGGGGCAGATACCTGATGGTACGGGGCATACTGGAGGGGAGAAGAGTGGTGCTGGTGAATATATATGCCCCGAACTGGGATGACGTGGACTTCATTAAAAGAGTGCTGGGGAAGATCCCGGACCTGGATTCTCGCAGGCTAATAATGGGGGGGGGGGACTTTAACATGGTCCTTGACCCGGCTTTGGATCAGTCGGGTCCCAGAACGGGTAGACTCCCAGCAATGGCAAGGGAACTGAAAGGGTTTATGGAGCAAATGGGGGCAGTGGACCCATGGAGAGATAGACAGCCAACAGGAAGGGGCTACTCGTTTTACTCGCACGTCCATAAAGGATATTCTAGGATAGATTTCTTCGTACTAAGCAGGGATTGTATAGGGGAGGTAAAGAACACGGAATATTCGGCAATTACTATCTCAGACCATGCCCCGCACTGAGTAGACCTGCAGAACCGGGGGGGGGGGGGGGGGGGGGGCGAGCTACCAACGCCCGCAATGGAGGCTAGACGTGGGACTGCTGTCGGAGGAGGGGATCTGTGAGAGGCTTCGGAGGTGTATGCAAAATTACTTGCAGGTGAATGACACGGGGGAGGTCTCAGCGGCGACCCTGTGGGAGGCGCTAAAGGCAGTAGTGCGGGGGGAGTAGATTTCAATTGGGGCCCACAGAGCCAAGGCAGACAGGGCAGAGGTGGATAGATTGGTCAGGGAAATGGGTCGGATAGGTGAAGAGCACGCTGAGTTCCCGGGGGAGGTTTTACTCAGGGAGAGGCAGAGACTACAGGCGGAACTGGGGGCACTATCCACGAGTAGGGCCGTGGAACAGCTTAGGAAGGCGAGGGGAGTGGTGTACGAGCACGGGAAAAAGGCTAGCAGACTGTTAGCTCAGCAACTCAGGAGGAGGGAGGCGGCCAGGGAAATAGGTAGGGTGATGGATGGGGAGGGGCGCAAAGTGGAGGACCCGGCAGGATTGAATAAGGTATTCCGGGACTTCTATCACAAGCTGTATACTTCGGAGCCGCCGGAAGAAACGGTGGAGATGAAAAGGTTTCTGGACGGGTTAACATTCCCAACAGTAGGTGGGGGGGGGCGAGTGGATGAGATGGGGGCCCCGATTAGAGTGGAGGAGGTATTGGGGGGCCTAAAGGCCATGCAGTCGGGGAAAGCCCCGGGGCCGGATGGATACCCAGTAGAGTTCTATAGGAAGTTTTCTGAGCTGGTGGGCCCGGTCTTGGCGAGGGTTTTCAATGAGGCAAGTGACAGAGGGACCCTGCCGCTGACAATGTCGCAAGCCACTATATCACTGATATTGAAGCGGCGTAAAGACCCGGAGGCGTGCGGGTCCTACAGGCCAATCTCCCTGATTAATGTTGACGCCAAGCTCCTGGCAAAGGTACTGGCGGTTAGAATAGAGGTCTGCGTACCGGAGGTGATTGGGGAGGACCAAACTGGGTTTGTGAAAGGTAGGCAGCTGGTAGCCAACCTGAGAAGATTGCTTAATGTGATAATGATGCCCCCGGTGGGCAGGGAGGTGGAGGTAGTGGTAGCAATGGACGTCGAGAAGGCCTTTGACCGGGTGGAGTGGGACTATCTATGGGAGGTGCTCGGACGGTTTGGGTTCGGGGAGGGACTGGTGGATTGGATCAAATTATTATATCAGGCCCCGAGGGCCAGCGTCAGGACTAACAGAGAAGTGTCGGAGTACTTTAGGTTGTACCGAGGGACCAGACAGGGCTGCCCGCTCTCCCCGCTGCTGTTTGCTCTGGCCATAGAGCCACTGGCGATTGCGCTGAGAGTCGCAGAGGGATGGAAGGGGATGGTGAGGGGCGGGGTAGAACATAGGGTCTCTCTTTACGCAGACGACCTGCTCCTGTACGTGTCGGACCCAGTGGCCGGGTTGGGAAGTATACGGGGAATGTTGAGGAAGTTCGGCCAGTTTTCAGGATACAAATTAAATACGGCCAAGAGTGAAATGTTTGTGGTACAGGCAAGGGACCATGAGAACAGATTAAGAGGGCTACCGTTTAGGCTGGTTGAGGAAAATTTCTAGTATTTGGGAATCCAGGTGGCACGAGGCTGGGGCAGGCTGCACAAGTTAAATTTGGCCAGGGTGGTGGAGCAAATGAAGGGAGTGTTTCGGAGATGGGATGCAATCCCGCTGTCGCTGGCAGGGAGGGTGCAGACTGTAAAGATGACAATCCTCCCTAGATTCCTGTTTGTTTTTCAGTGCCTCCCGATCTTTGTCCCACAGCCCTTCTTCAAAAGAGTTAACAGGATGATCATGAGCTATGTCTGGGCGGGAAAATCCCCGCGGGTGAAGGCGGCGATGCTGGAGGGGAACCGCAGCGAGGGAGGGCTGGCTTTGCAGAGTCTGATTATTTAAATTCAAACCAGGCACATCAACTTTGATTGTTCAAGGCATTCCCATGGGAAGTTAAAGTTTCCATCGTCTCAGATGACCATAGACAGCTTTCCCCTTTTGAGCGGGGAGAGCTGACTGATGGTGATTTAACCTGAGGATTATCACACCTCAGGTGAAGGGCAAGGTTGAGGAGACAGGCCTTCATGAAGCACCTGAATTACCATGGGGAATGAACCATGGACTGCAAGTCCTCCAAGTTTCTGTTGAGTTGTAAAGGGAGAAAAGTGTGGAGCTGCTCCTTCTGTGTAGCAAGGATGGTGTCCTGTTAGTGAATATAGATAGCTTCCAGCATGCACACTTTAGCCAGACTGCGACCCCAACCGATAATCTTAAATCGATTGCCAGTGTAATTTTTTGCACAACCGGGATTGTTTACCAAGTGCTGTCCAATTTCAGAATTACACTTAATGTAGGACAATGTGGTCAGAATTTTCCCATATCTTTTTTTCCAGTTAGGTTCAGATTGAAGCCCGGTGTGTAGCTCTCCAGCCCTCCACCATGCTCACGGGAGACCGGCCCCCAAGAACCGAGGATTGCTCCCTACTTTCCCTCATCACATGCATCAGTATTGGAGGCTCCCTCTCTCCATCAGGGTGCTCTTGTTACCCAAGTGCCCAAAGAGGCTCCCCTATTTGGACAGCACGGTAGCATAATGGTTATCCCTGTTGCTTCACAGCGCTAAAGACCCGGGTGTTGTGGTATGCTTCTTCACGTAGCATAAGCTGTTTCCTTGATGTATACTCTGATAATGGAAGGTTCAGACTTGGAGATAGATTTAACACATTTATTGAACAGTTAACAATTCTCCTACTTGGGTTCAACTCTCCTGCTAATCTTACTATAGTAACTCAATCTAACTAACCAGTCTGCTCCAATCCATGCGGTGGGTGTGATGCTTCCTGATCTGCCCGTGTCTCTGAGTGTCACCTATGGAAAGAGAAAGAGCTTGTATGCCCTATCCTTTTATATGGGTAGCCCCCTTGTGGTAGTGTCATGTCTGGGTGTGTCTTGACTGCCCATTGGCCGTGTCCTATCTTCCTGACCTATTGGTTGAATGTGTGTGTGTGTCATTATGTCTTTGGTGCTCCCTCTAGTGTTTAGTCCCAGTGTATTTACATTACCCCTTGTGTATTTACAGTGTCCTAGTGTATCTACATTAACCTCTTGTGTATTTACAGTGATACATATCACCACATCCCCCTTTTTTGTGTTACATATTTTCTGTACAGTGTGAAAGAAAATTGAACAAAATAAGTAGAGAAGTGATGACATGTACAAATCATGATGAGTGATGATGATGCAATAAGTCCAAATCAAATGTAGGAGTCCAAAGTTCATTAATTAATATGGTCGAGTGGCTTTCTTGCTTTGTTGGTGGGGTGGTGATGTTGCTGGTGGCATGTCCTGGTGAACGCCATCAGTGTCCCTGTGCTTAAGGAACCAAGAAGTGGTCAAATCACTTTGTTGTCTGATTCGGACTCTTTTTTTTCTTTTGGTGCTTGTGGTAGCGATGTATGCAATTGTGTCATCCTGCCATGGTCTGTCATTGTACTGAGCTGACCAGTAACAGTGTCCCACATTTGCAGAGTTGTATCGTACCAGTCGTAGTTCCATTGTTGTTGTTTTTGTCATGCTTGTTGTTGCCTCTGGTACACTCCTTGATGTTGGCTTCGTTGTTGGATTTGTAGGTTTTGTTGTTGTGTTTGTTGCACTCAACAACCACCCTCTGTGGATAATAGGAGTCCTTTACACAGTTACTCGTGTCAGCGTCCTTTGTGGCATCTGCTGTTTCCTTGAGCGTGCCATCACGGAGTCCACGGTGCTCCCCGTCTGGAGTCATGTTTGGCTTACTTGAATCAGCTTTGGCTTGTTGATGATCCCCGTCTGGAGTCCTTTCGGGTTCACCTGTGTCAGTTGAAGTTTCTTGATGCTCCCCGTCCGGAGTCATTTCAGGTTCACTTGAATTTTCTAAGGTTTCGTGATGCTCCCCGTCCGGAGTCAAAACATTCAGGAATGCATTTGCTTGTGGAGAGGCTCGAGCAGATGAGGTTTGAATTAACGTGGTGTCGCTGGAGTCACCAGTAGTCTCACTGTGATTGTGGAGTGCCTCTGTACACACTAGCCGAGGTCTGTCATGTTGCACATCTGGTATGGGAAGTGGGATGTCATCATCACTTGCCACACATATAGTGGGTAGAGCCTCAGTGTCTTCTTGTCGTTCACTTGAGCTGGGTAGACTTGCATCGTCTGCGGCTAGTTGCTCAGGTGAGGTTGCTAGACCCTCATGGTCTTGTTCATGCAAGGACTGTGTTCTGGAGTCTTGCGTTGCTTCCATCATGGAGTCTGTCCATGAGCTCGCTGTGGAGGCTTGTGTCACTCTCTGTGGAGTCTTGCAGTGCTCCGTGTGGAATCGTGCATTGGTCTCGCTGTGGAGACTGTCATCGCTTTCTGTGGGGAGTCGGGGACTCTTTGTGGTGCGTGGAAAACTGTGTGTGGAGACGGGAACCCTTAGCAGTGCGTGGACCACTGTGTGACAGCGCTGCTCTCTGTCTCTGGGCGTCAGGCCGCTGCATAATCCTGCTCTCTCTAGTCAGGATGTCTTATATTCTGGGTTGAAGATCCTCAAATCCGAAGAACTCGTCCATATCTATGTCGAATTCTTCACTGTACAACACATCGTGTTGCGGTTTGGATTTGGTACTGGGGTTGCCATCTCCAAAGATGAAATCTTCGTCTGAGTCGTAGTCTTCCAGGGCCATCTCATCACTTTTTGTGTCTGAGCTGTCATTGTGCTCGCAATGTCCAAAGAAGCAATCAACGTCTGAATCGTAGTCGTCAAGCACTAAATCATTACTTTGGGCGGTGCGAACTGCTTGTTGCAGGGTTCTGCAAAGGTTACTTTCAGCTACAGGTCGAAGTTCAGGCATTGTGCTGTTGTTCTAGGGTGAAAGAATTGTGTTTTCCAGCTTTAATTTTTTTTTTACTGTTTTGGGACATTTCCCCTTTAAGTGGGCGTGGTCCGGGGCCTCTGATGTCATGACGCTGGCGACGTATAGAGTAGGAATTGATCGCGCATGCACAGATCGCCGTTCCTTTCTTGGTGCCCTGTTTGCAACTGCACACACGCAGCTTCTCGCGCATGCGCAAAACACTGTTTTGCCTGTAAGCTTCTTTTGGTCCTTTTGCTCCTTTCCCAAGATGGCTGCCAATCAAAACTGATGTTTTCTGCATTTGCAGGCCTACCTTCACCTCGTGGTGTGTTGGCGCCTCTTTTACTGTTTTTTCTGGTGTTTTCCTCGCAGTATTCTTGAAACTTGTCCAGGACTGTCTGGAAGTCTCTCCTTTCTTGCCCTTTGGAGCACTTGAAGGTCTTGAAGATTTCTGCTGCTCTTGCACCCACAATGGTGAGTAGAGGCTTTATTTTATCTGCATCCGCCACACCATCTAGGTCGAACGCTACCAGGTAGATCTCGAATCTCTGCCTGACCGCACGCCACGATTCACTAAGATTGCCGTGGTACACAAGCTGCTGTGGAACCGGAATCTTGAACATCACGCCTGGGTGGGTTGTTGCTGGTTGTCACAGATTTGTTGAGTTGAACAATAGAGATTCAACAGGCTACTCACTGGTACCATGTTGTGTTATGCTTCTTCACGTAGCATAAGCTGCTTCCTTGATGTATACTCTGACAAAGGAAGGTTCAGACTTGGAGATAGATTTAACACATTTATTAAACAGTTAACTATTCTCCTTCTTAGTTCGACTCTCCTGCTAATCTTACTATAGTTACTCAATCTAACTAACCAGTCTGCTCCAATCCATGCGGTGGGTGCGATGCTTCCTGAACTGCCCATGTCTCTGAGTATCGCCCATGGAAAGAAAAAGAGCATGTGTGCCCTGCCCTTTTATATGGGTAGCCCCCTTGTGGTAGTGTCACCTCTGGGTGTGTCTTGACTGCCCGTTGGTTGTGTCCTATCTTACTGACCTATTGTTTGAATGTCTGTGTCATGATGCCTCTGGTGCTCCCTCTCGTGTTTATTTAGTCCCAGTGCATTAACATTAACCCCTTGTGTATTTACAGTGTCCTAGTGTATCTACATTAACCCCTTGTGTATGTACAGTGATGCATATCACCACACCGGGCTCGATTTCCAGCTTGGATCGCAATTTGCATATTCTGCCTGCGTCTGTGTGAGTTTCCTCCGGATGCTCTGGTTTCCTTCAACAAGTCCAAAAAGTATGCTTGTTTGGTGAATTGGACATTCTGAATTCTCCCTCTGTTAACCCAAACAGGCGCCTGAGTGAGCATCTAAGGGCTTTTCACAGTAACTTCATTGCAGTGTTAATGTAAGCCTACTTGTGACACTAATAAAGACTTTTATTATTATAATTATATTATTGACTGATTCCCATTTCTCCAAACCTGTTGCAAACCTCACCGATGTGATGTCAGGTCGGCAAGGCTTGCATATTCAGTGAGGGGGGAAATCATCTGACAGGCGGTCTGCATAATTAAAATTAAAATGTAAATCCATTAAGACGAGATTCTTGCCCTTTGTGGTCATGAACCTCGTTACATCATCGGAAAGGGCCGTGGAAAATCTGGAAATAAGATCTCACCAGCGAGAATCTCGTTTCCCAATTCTCGCGAGGTTTTGTGCCTACATCACCGTTCTTACTGATGGCGGATGCAAAATCGCACTATGTTTTAAGCTTTGCATGCAGGGGCTGGTTGTATATGATCAGCACTTTGCCTGCTGTGGACAGCTGAAAGGATGTGCGGTTTGATATCATCCACCAGTCATTTGGATGTATGGCCTACGTAACTGGCATCAGACAGGCACTGAATTTCAGCCATCACCTTAGTCATTTGTATGATTGGCTGAATGTCTTTTTTACTTGATGGCAGCGTCTTGTTCATGGAGAGTATCATGCATGTTGCTATGGCATTGCTTCACCTTCACTCAAAGTTTCCAGACTCAATGGGCGGAATTTTACGACCCCCCCCCCCGCCGGGTCAGAGAATCACCAGGGGAGCGGCATGAATCCCGCTCAGACGCCAGCTGCCGAATTCTCCAGCACCGGTTTTTGGGCGGGGGCGGGGATTGCTCCCGGTGATTCTCCAGGCCCCGATAGGCCATGTGGCCACCTATGTTTGGCCAGTCCCGCCGGCGTGGATTAGACCTGGTCCATACCGGTATGACCTGGCTTTGAGAGCGGCCTGCGGTGTCCTCGGGGGGGGGGCCCCGACGGTAGCCTGGCCCGCGATTGGAGCCCACCGATCTGCGGGCGGGCCTGTGCAGTGGGGGCACTGTTTCCCTCCTCGCAGGCCTCTGTAAAGCTCTGCGGAGAAGAAACCCCCTGCGCATGTGCAGGAAACACGCCAGTGGTTTTGCGCATGTGCCAGAAGACGCTGGCGCTCCAGCGCCATCTTATGCCAGCCAGCGGAGGCCATTCGGCACCAATTGGCGCAGCGCCAACCACTCCAGCGGGGCCCAGCCCCCAGAGGTACGGAGGATTCCGCACCTTCCGGGCAGCCCGACGCCGGAGTGGTTCACGCCACTCTTTGGCGCTGGTATGGCCCAACCCGCCAATTGCGGGAGAATCCCACCCTATATTCATTCAGGGTAATCTGAGATAGACTGGGCATTTTTCAGGAAATTGGTGTCTGTAGGCCCATTTGTGAGATTTTGTGATCAATGATATGATCACGATGGTTTGATGCACCCTATTTCAGTATCAAACTTGTACAGTAAGCAGGTGAGTCATGCCCCATAACCAATGTTGCTGTTAAGGCCAATCTTGTAGCAGAGGGATCTGGGGGAATCCCAGTACACATACTGACCAGCGAAGGGAGGCTTGCAATAGACAGTTGCAGAGAACTCATTTCTTAACTATCACATTGAGGAAAGGAAGCTTATTTGGCTGCTCTATTTCAGAGGTGAATTTGAGCGGAGGATGGAGCACATTCAGCTGTGTAAAGAGATTCTCACACGCACCAATGGATTAAAGTACAACAAATGTATCATCTACGTATCAGAAATATGCAAGGGATACGAGGTTAAGTGCCATTCCATCAAAAACATGTTTTTCATGGAAAGTAAAAAAGCTTCTTTATGAGAGCTGGGACTTGCGTATCTGTTCTGATGAATGCGAGATGAAAAGTTTTTATGCATGTCGTGTTTCAGTAAAACATTGAACAATAGTGTTTTTTCATAAATAGCCTTGAGATAATTATCCTCCATGCTGTGTTCGAAATCTTCACTGTTTACCCTATTTCCACCCCAAGTATCCAAATATGAAACCTAAACAGCATCTGGAAAAACAGCCAACAGATTTAATCTAGCACAAATCAATATTGAATCGTTCATTTGCTGCCCAACTGAACTTTAAATTAAATGCCATTAACAATAAACATTACAGTACAGTACCAGAAATAGTTTATCTTTCCCAAAACATTCTTACTAATGGTATTTAGTAGAATAAAAGATGGGTCTGCCAAAAACAAACATTGGAAATATTCAATAGCTGTAATATTAAAGTCCCAAAGAGCTTGCTCCTGTAATGATAGGATATTTTTCTTGGTACGCCCATTACAAATTCTTGGTTAGCAACATTTCATTGGCACACATATGATGCTGTATTCTACTCTTATGTCATTTTGATTAACCCATAAAACTCAAGCACATTTATTTACTGCAAAGCCATCTTATGATTAAATTGATAACCGTGCTTTTAGTAAACAAAGATTAGTCAGTCAGCTTCAAATCCTAATATCTTTTCGTGACTAATAAAGGAGAATTGCCCTTATCCTACCGTCTCAGGTTTGCTTGGCTCCTGGAGTGTTGGCTTGCCACATTGTGCAGCTTCCCAAGCCTCATCGATGGTGAGCTCTCGGTTCTTCACTGCAGTGAGTAACCTGATTTGTTCATCGTTGCTGAGCTATGGTGAAATAAGATGAACATTGAAAATGTTAGCAGAGTCCTTAACACAATCAAACACACCACGCCACACTAATACCGGACTCTCAACAGAAACGGTGTCCTGTTTTTACAGTCCCAAGTTCAGAGAACAGAGAACACTACAGCACAGAACAGGCCCTTCGGCCCTCGATGTTGTGCCGAACAATGATCACCCCACTTAAACCCATGACCCAACAATCCCCCCATTAACCTTACACTACGGGCAATTTAGCATGGCCAATCCACCTAACCCGCACATCTTTGGACTTTCCAGTTATGACAGACATAACTTTCCAGTTATGACAGGATGTCCCAGTGTCCTTGTCAACAATTCCTTTCAACTCAATCTTCAAAGCACAATAAAATTGACTCCTTGTTGCAAGGCACCCTCTAACACAGGGGTGGGCAAACTACGACCCACATGCGGCCCGCCAAAGGTCTTTGTGCGGCCCACCAAGTCATTAAAAAAAAATATATATATTTTTAAAATTTTTTATTATGTTTTTTTAAGGTTAATGGGGGGGGGGGCTGTTGGGCTACTTACTGGTATAGGGTGGATACGTTGACTTGAGTAGGGTGATCATTGCTCGGCACAACGTCGAGGGCCGAAGGGCCTGTTCTGTGCTGTACTGTTCTATGTTCCATATGAGGCGCCCAGAATCATAACCGGGTGAAGTAATTATTTTACTTAATATACTATGCGCCCCTTTAAAATTGTGAATTTCTGAATGTGGCCCTTGCACGGAAAAGTTTGCCCACCCCTGCTCGAACATCTTCTTGGTCTTTCACTCCCTACAAGCTATGTTTCTTCAAAATGTGAATTTGGACTCAGCAGTACTCTGCTTGGTGGTTAACCCCAGAATATGGTTTGGGACGGGCTGCTCTCAGGTCCGGGACTGGCTGCTTCCAGGTCCGGGAGGCCAATGGATCAGGGGTGGTAATGATGCTACCCGGCTGTGGTACCAACCCAACTCTGTCTCTCTCTTATCCCTCGCAGCTAACAGCAATATCAGTATGGAGCCAGTGGAGCTGACTTCTTAATACTGTGCTGGAGGAGCACAGACTCCAGCAGCAACATGCAGCAGCATCCAGGGAAGACCCAGCGGCAGGAGACCATCGGATGGAGGTCGCACTACCCGTATAGGGAGCACAAAGGCATAGAAAATGGCTGAGGATGCCCCTTCATGGAGCTGTCGGCAAACATGTGGCATGGAAGACTCCGCCTTAGCAGGTAGACTGCGCAGGTACATATGCAGCATAAAATCTACAGTGCGGAAGGAAACCAGGTACATATGCAGCATAAAATCTACAGTGCGGAAGGAAACCATTCAGCCCATCGAGTCTGCACCAACCCCTGGAAAGAGCCCCCCACATCAGCCACACCTCCACTCCAACCCGTAACCCAGCAACCCCACCTAACCTTTTGGACACGGAGGGCCAATTTAGCATGGCCAATCCACCTAACCTGCACATCTTTGGACTGTGGGAGGAAACCCACACATACATGGCGAGAAAGTGCAAACTCCATACAGCTAGTCACCCGAAGCTGGAATTGAACCCGGTCCCTGGAGCTGTAAGGCAGCAGTGTTAACCACTGTGCCACCCCTGTGCCATTCTTGCCGACCTAGCGCCACATGGTGGTGGAGGACACCCTCACCTTGTGACCGTAGAGGTCACTCCAGCCATCAATTGTTACGTTGTGGGGTCACTTTGCTAGTGGGCCTCCTGCCAGCCTGAGAGTATAATGTTGCCTGCGTTCCCCCCCCCCCCCCCCCCACACCCCACATAGCATCCAGCAAACGGCTCTGGGCACCCTCTGTAAATCTGGGAACTGGTGTCTTCGCTGACATCCTCCTGGCTTGAATGAGAGCAAGTACTGTGGAGCCATTTAAATGCAGCTACTCCTACATTGAAGTACTCAGCAGACCCCCAGGGTGGGCGAATCAGACACTTTGCACCTCAAGCACAGCACTTTTCACACAGGAAGAAATAAATTTTTCTAAGTGCCTGAAAATTGGTTCCGATAGGAATCGCACCGATTTTTTCACCAAAAATTCCACCCTGTGAGTCAGTACGCAGCAAGGGTAGCAACCTCCTCCAAAGTGTCAAAGTGATAAAACTGATATGTTAATTTCAATAGGGTTTGATTGGAGTGGTCAGTCTGATGCTCCAATGTCGTATTAATCAACAGAAGTTTGAGCTTCTGAATCTTTGGACGCATCTTTAATTGAAACATTCATTTTCACAAAAATAGTTACAGGAAGTCAAGGATTTGTGGATTCAACTTGATGCACCTTGTACATTTTCAGCTTTAACAGCTTCACCAGGCTTTGCTCAAACCACTGAAGATAGAAATATCTTATGGTGGATTCTCCGTCGGCGCAATCCTCCAGTTTCCCGATGGCACGGGGTGACCACAATGGGAAGCCCCATTGGCCGGCTGCGGGAATGGAGAATCCCACTGCCGGCTGGGGGGGGGGGGGGGGGGTGCTGCGCCGGTAAATGAAGCTGGCAGGACGGAGAATCACATACCTTATCTCCAGCTAGGTTAGTTTCTAATAGGAAATCAACCCTGAAAACAGGTCATTTTGAAACAATGCCGAAAACAACAGGACTGGTGGCCAAATCACACTCTAAAGGCGCGGTCTAGCAGTTGCATTGAGCATGAAAAGCAGAGCGGTGCGGGGCAACGTGACTGGTAGATGCTGTGAGATCTCGGGCGCAATTCTCCGCACTCATGACGGTGCGGAGAATAGCGGGGGTCGTAAATTTTTACGGCCACGCTAGTCCGACGCCCTCCCGCTATTCTCCCCCCCCCCCCCCCCCCCCCCACGCCCGACACGAATCGCTGCCGCCGCTTTTTTACGGCGAGCAGCGATTCTCAGCTGGCCGATGGGCCGAATTCCAAGCCCTTTACGGCCGTTTTTACGAACGGCAAACACATCTGGTCTGGCTGTTCGTAAAAATGGCCGTAAAGTCCTGATCTTGGCAACCACGGCACCGATTGGCACGGCCGTACCACGGCCGTGCCAAGGGTGCCATGGGCCCGCGATCGGTGGGCACCGATCGCGGGCAGCGGGTCCGATTCCCGCGCACCCTTTGTCCTTCCGCCGCCCCGCTGTATCAATTCGCGGGGCGGCTGAGGGGCATCCCGGCCCGCGCATGCGTGGGTTTCGCGCAAATGCGCAATGACGTCATCCGCGCATGCGCGGGTTGGAGTCTTCCAATTCGCGCATGCGCGGCTGACGTCATGCAACGCGTCAGCCATCGCAAACTCTGGCAAGCGGGCTTAACGAAATTCGTTAAGCCCGCGATGCCGGAGTTCACGGCCGGCTGGGGGGACGGACCAGAATCGGTTCCCGGTCGGGGAGGGGGAGGCTGGCGTCAAACCCGCCCGGTTTTGACGGCAGCCTTACGATTTCTCCCTGTCTGGGAGAATCGCGCCCCTCATTTCTGGATCACGAGATCTAATGCGATCTCACAAAACGTCACAATGTGAATACTGCACTTTGTGGGCGGGATCACTTTTTGGCAAATCTGTATATTAGAGTGAGACAGCTCATCTCACTCTAATATTTGCTCCTGACATCTAACTAACGCGAGGGATCTAACTTCTCACCTTTAAGACCTTGGGTGAACACCGTTCAGTACTGGGCTCCACAAATGGGTACCAGACAAAATGGCATTTGTAAAGGTCCCGGGGATTGGAGGCCTCCAGGTGCATACCGTCTGGGCAGGGTATTATTCTGGCATTGCTGGTGCCACCTGAGCACTCTGGTTCTGCCAGCCTGGCACACTGGCAGACCCCAAGTTAACTTTACATAATGGAACAGGTAAACAATTTCCACACTGCCCCAGATAAATAGTTTTATTTAGTGAACATTCCAGGGAGATGCTGATGTCACTCAATGACTGCCCTGTATGTCTAAGAATAATGATCAACCCGTCAATTTTACCTGACAAAAATGGAGCCATTTCACTTTTAAACAAAAAGCTTCCTTTTTTTTTTAAGCACAGAACTTGAACACTGCTGAAAAGATGAAGCATGTTGTGGAAGCTTCTCATCATGCACTCATCTGATCAGGACAGACAAGAAAATCAAATTTAAAGGGAGCAACAATTTATACTGCATGAGAAAAGGGTGCTGTTTGTTTGCCGAGTTGATTCCGATTGATCAAGGCGTTGCCATGCCCAGGTGCATCCTTTATGGCTGGACCTTGACCAATCTGAGTCGCCATGCCAACCAATCAGGGTCCTTTTCTCATACAGTAAAGTCGGATTTATTCCCAGCCCAGTGAAGCTTGTAACGGGGCAGGTTGATGTCAGAATCCTGACCCAATGTAACGTTTAATGGATTTAATTCCTTCTCACAGCCAAACCCGAGTCCCCATTCCTGGGAAAAAAAACTTTCCCTTTTTTTGTCTTTACCTGATTTAAGATTAAATTTACTCGGTCTAAACCGTTAGTTTCAGTCTTTCCTTTGTTTTTTTCTCAATCCTTTCAAATCATTAATTAAATGCAAATCACACACTGCTTGTCCCACTGACCAAAGTCTTGATGGAAAAGAGATTTTTGAGAGGGGGGTGATTCTCAATGCCTGGATGAAAATCGGTCATTAAGTTGGCGGTGGGGCAGCACGGTGGCCTAGTGGTTAGCACAACCGCAACACGGCGCTGAGGTCCCAGGTTCGATCCCGGCTCTGGGTCACTGTCTGTGCGGAGTTTGCACATTCTCCCCGTGTCTGCGTGGGTTTCGCCCCCACAACCCAAAAATGTGCAGAGTAGGTGGATTGGCCACGCTAAATTGCCCCTTAATTGGAAAAAATAATTGGGTAATCTAAATTTATTAAAAAAAACTTGGTGGTGGACTCCCAACAGCAAGGGGCAGTAACCATTCCTTAATATATCAGCATGACCATTAAAAAATAATTCCAAATTTAATCTGGAAAAGTTCAGCATGCAGCAAATGAGAAATGTGCAGCAGACGAGGTGGTCTTCCTGGTGGACTTGGACAGAGTAGGAGCTGCTACTCTTGTATGGGAAGCTTTGCTGAACCAGGGGCAAGGAGGTATTGATGCAGTGAGACCATTTAGAGGCTGTAAAAGAAGGGACGTTGCTGATTAAGGGGTGAGAGGAGGCAGCCCTACAAAGCCTCCTGAAGGACAGAGGGAGGAAGCTGAACAATGTCTCCAGGTCAATGTTTTCAGATGCATGATTATGAGGAGGTCAAGGTTTACACAGGGACTGTTAATGGTGAGGTATCGAGATTCAAGATTAACAGAGGTAGGTCAAGAAATTTAGAGGGAAGGTTCAGAATGATGGATGACAGGTCAGCTGTAACAGGCGGCAGTTCCAGTATATTTTGTGGCTGACCAATGGTGAAGGGGAAAGCTCTGGGTTAAGTTGGGTTGGTTAAGGATAATGGGGTGAGAGGTGGGCTGAAGGTCAACAAAGTCTAGGCAAGGGTGATGTAGCAAAGTGGCAGTTTAATCCGTGATTCTCTCATTGAATTCAGATTCTCAGAAGAATGAGGCTCCTGTAAGGTCTCTTGGTCTCCTGATGAAATATTGGTGTGCAAGTACCAGCAGATTCAAGATTTATAAACTGCTCACAAACAGCTAGACAAATGCTACTCAATGACAAGGAGTGGACAGGGGGAGCATGCGGGGTGGGCATGGGGGGCTGCTGGGTGGCAATAAAATATGGTGCCCAGACCTTTGTCTTGTGAGGTAAAGTTGAAGTCGGCAACTTCCTCTCCGTTCCGCCACATGATTGGCTGAGGCACTCATCTCTGTATATATGGCCACCTCCAAGGGAAAGTACCTCCAGTCCCACTGTTGGGATCCTCAGCATCAGAAGTTGATTCTATCCCTATGTTTCAACCACCAGTCATGCACAGAGATTCTCCATAGCAGCAAAATCATTTAGCTCACACTCCTTCACTAACATAGTCAAAAGCTATTTAACTGTATCAAAATACACAGCTAATGCCATAAACAGAGGGCATGGCTGGGTTTCCCCTGACAATCCTGCACTGTCAGGAAGGACTCTTAGAAATGCTCTGCATTTCTGAAGAGGCCTGATCTGGATGTCCTAGACAGAAATGTGGAGCTCTGGTGATTACCACTGTTTGGAGGTTTTGGCCCAGTTTGTGTGTTGAAGTTAGTAATGTATAATTTAATTATTTTAAACTTGCATCTACTTAAAGTCTGCCCATCCATAAAGTGACTCATAGCTTCTCCAAGTGAACATAGGGCTCGACGAAGCTTCTCCACTCACTCCAAAGACATATTCCCATCTTAGTCCTATCTGGCTTTTATCCTCAAGGTGCAACACCAAGTTCCTTGCACTTTCCCGGACCCTCAATGGGATTTGCATCCCTGTAAACTGTAAGTGGGAATTTGCTCAAGTTTGAGAATTTCTACACATAATGAAAGGGTTAAAAATCATACAGCTTTTTACCGCCTTTTATTTCTTGCTCATTTTTTGTTATGTCGTTTTGTATGTTTTTTTCCTGTGGTCAGTGTGGTTATGTAAAGTGTAACATATAACATACAAGTTGTGAAATACAAAATGTGAAAACTCAGTAAAAACACTTCAAAAAAAATTATACAGGTTTAAATTAAAAATCTAACAGGCTCACACGCACTACTGATTGCGAGCTGGTAAATTCTTAAAGACAGAAACTAGTGATGAGAAATCAGTTGCTGTTAATTACTTGGTAGATACACAAAAGTATAATTCCTCTGTATTGTACCACAGTGGTTAGCACTGTCACTTTACAATGCCAGGGTCTCAGTTGTTTAGATTCCCGGCAGGGTCCCAGATTCGATTCCCGTTCTCCGTGTTTGCAAGGGTTTCCTCTGGGTGCTCCAGTTTCCTCCCACAAGTCCCAAACGATGCGGCTGTCAGGAAATTTGGACATTCTGAATTCTCCCTCTGTGTAACCCAAACAGGTGCCGCAACATGGCAACTAGGGGCTTTTCGCATTAACTTCATTACTGTGTTAATATAAGCCTACTTTTGACAATAAAGATTATTATTTTCTATGATCGGGGAGCTGGCAAGCCACCTAGTGGATTCTTAGCTCCCCTGCTATAGCTGGAATAAAGTTCTTTAACTGTAACTCTATATATTATCTGGTCAGTTCGGGAGTGAGGAACACAATGACCGAATAACTGTGAAACTCCCGCAACACATAGTGTATGACACTATCAGTCACAACAGGAATGATAAGCGTGATATTAGCACATAGGGGAGTGGAGTGGGCAGAGTAGTGTGTGTGTGTGAGTGTGTGGGGGGGGGGGGGGGGGGGGGGGGTGTCAGTGTCCTGAGAAATTCTAACTAATTCAAACACTAAAGTTGGCAAACATTTAAGTATGCCCTAGTACTGTGGCGAGCAGAGTAATAAAAACGTGCACACTCGATGTCATGCTGTATTTTGGAGGAGCCACTGCTCGGTATCTGTGCTGTCAACCATTGTTGAGTTAAGTGTATGCAGCAGAGTGAACTGCATGGCACAGTATTAATTCAACACTGAATTGGAATGGGGCTGATGCTTTTAATAAGTCTGTCTGATTTCCTTCTTCTTACTGGACTTTGCAGCCATTAATTACAGCTGGATATCTGACCAGGTCTCTTTGGTGCCAGCTTTGTCCTGCAGCATTACAGTTTAAGTGAAGTGAGGACTTCCACTGCCACAGATAATGCAATGTCAATGACAGTCTATTCATCCGGGTTTGCTTAGAATGGATAATGCACCTCAATCAGTCATGTATCTCTGCACTCGAGTTCACCTCTCCTTAATCTACAACCACACTGCAAAATTTGTAGTAATGGCTGTTACACTCTTCTGCCCTGCAGGAGAAAAGCCAATGGTGGGACATTGAAGACTCGACCCAGGGAGCATTTCTTGCCCTTCCTTCCTGCATAGTTCCATCTGTATGATGTTTAAAATGAAAGATCACGGATTAGTCTACTCAGGGGAAGCAGGAGGTGATCAGTAGATTTCCTTCACTTGGTTTAATCAAAAGCCATGAGGCCCAGAGGCAATGTTGAGGACTCACGGCACCATTGCTGCTGGCTATATATTACTGCACCATCTCGGACAGATTCTATTCTGTCAAAGGCAATGAACATACTCTGGGAAGGTGATTGCAAGCCTGCAATGTTGACTGATAGATGTGATTCTGTGATGAAGATCAGGACATTATCCGGTAGACAGATCTCCCAATTTGTAAAACGGCCTAAATAGAGATAAAATAATTTTGGATGGTTAACTGAGCTTATCCTACTAACAGTACCTGGGATAAATCTGCCTGATATATTTTATCTCACTGAAATTTGTAGTGATTGTTTACAGTGGGGTAGCTTACCAAGCCACTTTAGAGGGGATTCACTCAACAATTTAGCATTCAACCAGAAACATTTGTAGGCTAGACCAGGTGGAGGCAATAATTTGCCTTCCCAAAATGACATAAGGAAAGCAGCTGGCTTTTAAAATAATGCAGAAGCATTGATGGCTAGTTTGCCTGCTGCTTTTTTATTAATTCATGGGATTTGGTCTCAATGACGTCTATCCCTAATTGTCCCCGAGAAAAATGGTGGTGAGCCAACTTCTTGAACTGCTACGGTCCATCTGATGTAGGTATGCCCATAGTGCTGATAGGGAGGGAATGGCAGGATGCTGATCTAGCAACAATGAAGGCTCGGTTTGCAGGTGGTAATATTTCCCTGCTCCTGCTGCCGCCTTTGCCCTCATCTAGATACTAGAGATTTAAATGCTGACGAAACATTGGCGAGTTGCTGCAGTGCATCTTGTAGATGATACACAGTGCTGACACTTGTGTGCCGATGGTGGATGGAGTGAATGTGTAAGGTGGGATGCTAATCAAGTGGCAACTGCTTTGGCCTGGATGGTGTCAAGCATCTCGAGTGTTCTTGGATCTGCACTCATCCAGGCAAGTGGAGTGTATTGCATTACACTGCTGATCTGTGCCTTCTATATGATAGGGAAGTTTTGGAGAGTCAAGTGGTACCCACTGTAATTACATTGTGGCCACAAAGTAACCCCTTGGCATTTTGAATTCACCGATAATAATGCCACTGAATGTCATGGTGAAGTGGTTGGATACTCGCTTGCTGAAGATGACAATGCCTGCCACCTGTGTAGCACAAACAGCACTTGTTCATTCACAGCACAAACCTGAATGTTATTCCAGGTATTGTTGGCATGTGGGCATGGAAAGCTGCAAATGGAACCGATTGCTGTCACAAACCAAATTCCCATTTTGACCTTAGGAGGGAAGGTCATTAATGAAGCAGCTGCAAATTGTTGGGCCGAGGACAGTGCCCTGAAGGGTTCCTGAAATACAGTCCTAAGGCCGATATGATTAACCTTCAACAACCACAGTGATGAGAGTCTGGAGTTACAGATGGACAATAAGCTATCAGGGAACAGATGAAATTTAACAACAACCATGGCAGGGGGTTGGCAGAGTTACATTCATGCTCACCAAATTCTTAGTCTATGGATTATCATGCTAACACACCCTTACAGGGTAAAGGCTTACATGTAGTGTAATGGGTTCATAGAATAGTTATCATAATGAGTGATGTTGACCACAATGTAACAGCGACGTCAGCAGTCATATGCTCGACACACGGGAGAGGGCGGAACAGTCTGTACTCATGAAAGCTACAACCATATTGAGGGATAAGGAAAACTGGAAAGCAGTAACAATGCCAACTGTCCTCAAAGCATTCATCACCTATTTCTTCCTCCAAAGAAGCTTCATGATTGAATGAATGTGCTTTAACCATAGATCCCAAAGACCAGTTGAATTATTTCTTACTGACCTAAATTGCCTAGCTAGCCCTTGCAGATACAGTGCATTGAAAGATAAATTTATCTATGACAACATTACCAATGGGGTCCGTGATGAAAAGCTCTCAGATTCCATTTGACACGCCAAAGACCGCACTCTAAATCCACCTATTCAATATGTGATAAATCAGGCTATAATCCATTGTAACATCGAAGTTCCAGATGATTCTGTTAGCTGGGTAGGCTCAAGGGCAGTCACCCCACTCACTCAAAAGCCTGCCACAATAGGCAAAAGGGTTGAAAAGCCACAGCCACCATCTTGAGATGTTCGTGCAGCTATGCAAAGAAAGAGAATGCCAACACCAAGACTGCCCAGCAGGAGACACAGAATGCAGGACGTTTGGACATTTCAAGCACTTCTCTAAGTCCAAAAGCTTTAAAAGAGGAAGACAAGAGAATATTTATCAAATGCACACCATCCAGGAAATTGGAAATAATGTCAAAGACGAAATTAGAGTTTCCCAGGGAAGTAAATGGTCTTAATAAGGCCTATTGGTCAGTTACCATGCAAGTTTAAGGCTTTGACACCAACTTTAAAATTGACACTGGAGCTTGTGTCAACATACCAGCTGATCATGTAGATCGGCTTCAGTCAATATCCCTCCATTAGATCATAATTTTCAAAGTACAAACCTTCCAATAAAAGGTAGCATAATTACCACTCTTGATCAGAAGGAGCAATAGATTTTTGATTCCATCAATCACTGTCAATATTGTTCACAATCCTTATTGAATGGAGCTGTTAGTATACTACTGAGTATTCTGGGAAACATGCATGATGACATGCAATTGGACAATTTACTGCCTTTCGTGGGAGAGATCTCCAGTGAATGTCATGCTTACAGCTGCTGGTGAGGTTCATTCATTGATCAGTGATTTCCTCTCCATCATATTGACACCATGCACAAGAACCCAGGTGAATGTGAAGTTTCTGAATCTCTCAGTTCTTTGCCAAGCTAGGCCAGGGGATGTGGATTCAGAAGGCAATGCTGCGTACAATAGCAATTCCCAAGAAAGACACTGTATCCTGAGTTGGCTCTTGGTCATGAGGACCATTGTAGCACCGAGTGGTCCATTGGCAAATGTGGACCTAAAGGTTGGTACCTTATTTCAAGCCACTGGCGAGTCCAATGAAGATGCATTTTTTTTAAGGATTCAGCAGTGTTTACTGTGGCAGAGCAGCATTCAGATCTTCACTCCATTGAACCTAACAATGCAATTCCCAGTGCAACACTGGTCAACCGTGAAGAGCTTTCTCAGGAGAATAACGTGCTTGATTCCATGCACGAGTCCATAAAGGACCACACTGCCAGACATTTGATAGAGTCTGTTAGCTTAGCTGCAAGTGAAAAAGAGTAGGGCCAAATCTGTAGCAGTAAAAGGGAGTTACAGAAAGGCAATGTAAATAACTTAAAGCATATTTATACTTGAGGGAGGTGGTGTCTGATGGGTTAACAGAATAATAATAATATAATAATAATAATAATAATAATAATCTTTGTTATTGTCATAAGTAGGTTTACATTAACACCGCAATGGAGTTACTGTGAAAATCCCCTCGTCACCACACTCCAGCACCTGTTCGGGTACACGGAGAGAGAATTCAGAACGTCCAATTCACCCAACAGCATGTCTTTCGGGATTTGTGCAAAGGATACCAGAGCACCCGGAGGAAAGCCACTCAGACACAGGGAGAACGTGTAAACTCCGTACAGGCAGTGACCCAAGCCAGGAATCGAGCCTCGGATCCCTGGTGCTGTGAAGCAACAGTGCTAACCACTATGCTACTGTGCCGCCCATACTCATGTCAATGAGTGATAGAGACCATGATATAACATTTACATCAGCAGTCATATATTAGACATTAGGGCGAGAGGGTGAGACAGTCTGTACTCGTGCCATTCATGTCATTAAATCTGGATTTTCAACAAGTTGTATTTTCTTATATAAACCAGTTGAAGCAAAATTCAGAGTAAGGTCTCTCTAGATAACATAAACAAAGCCTACCAGAAGCCAGGAACCACACTACCAGTATACAAATCATGATCCATGGTAGCACAGGTGGATAGCACTGTGGCTTCACAGCGCCAGGGTCCTCTGTTTGATTCCCCGCTGGGTCCCTGTCTGTCTGCACGTTCTCAGAGTGTCTGCGTGGGTTTCCTCTGGGTGCATTGGTTTCCTCTCACAATCCAAAGACATGCAGGTTAGGTGGATTGGCCATGATACATTGCCCTCAGAAACCAAAAAGGTTTGGAGGGATTATTGGGTTACAGGGATAGGGTGGAAGTGAGGGCTTAAGTGGATTGGTGCAGACTCGATGGGCCAAATGGCCTCCATCTGCACTGTATGCTTTATGTTCTTTTCAGGAGGTCCGTCTTCTTTCTTCATTAGTGGGTCGGTGATTTTAAAATAAAATTATTAATTCATGGGATGTGGACATCACTGGCTGGGCCAGCATTTATTGACCATCCCTCAGGATATTTAAGAGTCAACCACATTGCTGTGGATCTGGAATCACGTGTAGGCCAGACCAGGTAAGGATGGCAGATTTCCTTAGCAAACCAGATGGGTTTTTGCGACAATCAACAATGATTTCATGGTCATTAGACTTTTAATTCCAGAATTTTATTGAATTCAAATTTCACCATCTGCCATGCAGAGATTTGAACCCGGGTCCTCAGGGCACTGGGGTCTCTAGATTACACATCCAGCGGTAATACCACTGCCTCCCCTGTTGGACACCTTTTCAATATGGCACCAGGATATGATGACAGACTGTGCACCAACAGACCTGCCCCACAACGTAATATGGTGCAAAATGTTTTATGAGGAGGGGGTCTGAAGATTGGGTGTGTTTTCCTGCCAGTCTCTGCAGCAGGAAACACTCCACGTCCCCACCTCCTCCACGAGCCTTAGACCCCAGATGGGAGAATTCCAGCCACTGTCTCAGCAAATAATTTTTACACCAACTGCTTGCCATTCAACTCATTGGCTTCTGCTGAGATGGTCATTTGTCACAGCATAAAAGCACAAATTCCATGATTTTCAGGATTTCTCTCAAAGTAATCTTCCCTCACTCAGAATTCTTCAAAATTACAGTCAGTTAAACTGCAAGTTCCTAATTCCCATCCCATTAAATTTATCAATAATTGCTGATCTCTGCACTGCTTAGCAAATCGTTTAGGATACAGGTGCACCCTTTCAATTCAAGCTAATCCCATGGAATGCTCACACCACCTTCTAAGGAAATTAGGGCTGGGCAACAAATACTGGCCTGGCCAGTCTTGCTCACATCCCATGAAAAAGTATTTAAAAACTGATTTCCAGCTAATGATTATGCAGCAGTTTTTGATAAAACTATTTCCACTTAATTTGGTATATTCAACTATTTACGTAACAGACAGAACATCTCTGTCTGTACATCTAAGAGGCACAGTCATTCCACTTCCAGAGGTGCAAACGTTGAAAAACTATTCATACCATCTCCATGGAAAATGTTCGGGTTTTATTCATCCATGGGATATGGTTAGACCAGCATTTATTACCCTTCAGGAGGTGATGATGGTGAGCTGCTTCCTGTAACCGCAGCGGTCCCTGAGGTTTAGGTATACTAACAGTACTGTTGGGAGGGAAGACCACGATTTTGACCCAGCGACAGTGAAGGAACGGAGATATATTTCCAAGTTAGGATAGTGAGTAGCTCGGAGGGGAACCTCCAGGTGTTGGGGTTCCCAGGTATCTACTGCTCTTGCCCTTCCAGATGGTAGTGGTCGTGGGTTTGGTGCTGACTAAGGAACATTGTTGAGTTACTACAGTGCATGTTGTAGATGGTACACATGTCTGCCACTGTTTGTTTGTGGTGGAACGATTGAATGTTTGTGTAAGGGGTGCCAATCAAGCGGACTGCTTTGTCCTGGATGGTGTTAAGATTCTTGAGTGTTGTTGGGAGTTGCACTCAGCCAGGCCAGTGGAGAGTATTCCACCACACTGCTCTCTTGTGCCTTGTAGATAGTGGACAGGCTTTTGGGAGAGGGTGCAGATGGTGGGGGTTCAGGAGGCGAGTTACTTGCCATAAGATTCCTAGCTTTTGACCTGCTCTGGTAGCCACTGTATTTATATGGCTAGTCCAGTTTGGTTTCTGGTCAATGGTAATTCCCCAGATGTTAGTGGGGGATTCAGTGATGATAATGCCATTGAATAGTTAGATCCTCTTGTTGGAGATGGTCATTGGCTGGCACTTGTGTGGTGCGAATGTTACTTGTCACCCCAAGTCATGATATTGTCCCTGGCTTGCAGCATTTGGACATGAACAACTTCAGTCTACGAAGACCTGCACTTAAATATTTTTAGTGAATATATGTAAATTTCTTCATGGCTAATTTCTACAATTTTACTGGGCGAAAGCCTTAAAATGGCTGACGCAACATCTGTCTGTGACCTTAAACAATAGGAGATAACTTGGCAGTATTGCAGAAACTTGCACCTCATTATCTCTGAAGATAGCGGTTTGCATTCGTGGTTCAGTGGTAGAATTCTCGCCTGCCACATGGGAGGCCTGGGTTCGATTCCTGGTCAATGCATCGCAACTCTTACGGGCAGCACAGTAGCACAAGTGGATAGCACCATGGCTTCACAGCGCCAGGGTCCCAGGTTCGATTCCCCGCTGGGTCACTGTGCCGAGTCTGCACGTTCTCCCCGTATCTGCATGGGTTTCCTCCGGGTGCTCCAGTTTCCTCCCACAGCCCAAAGACATGCAGGTTAGGTGGACTGGCCATAGAAATTGCCATCAGTGACCAAAAAGGATAGGAGTGGTTATTGGGTTATGGGAATAGGATGGAAGTGAGGGCTTAAGTGGGTCAGTGCAGACTTGATGGGTCGAATGGCCTCCTTCTGCACTGTATGTTCTATCCATCAATTTGTCTATCTATCTATCTGTTTACCTATCTATCGATCTATGTACCGTCCTGTCTGTCTATGTATCTATATTACTATCTATCTATATTACTATCTATCTATATTACTATCTATCTATATTACTATCTATCTATATTACTATCTATCTACTTATCGGTCTATCTATCTATGCGGCCGATGGAAAGTACACAGTACGTACATAGTAGACAAAAGAATAATCAACAGAGAACATTGACAAATGGTAGATCGACAAACAGTGATTGGTTACAGTGCGGAACAAGGGGCCAAACAAAGCAAATACATGAGCAAGAGCAGTATAGGGCATTGTGAATAGTGCTATTACAGGGAACAGATCAGTCCGATGGGGAGTCGTTGAGGATAGGGTGGAAGTGAGGGCTTAAGTGGGTTGGTGCAGACTTGATGGGCTGAATGGCCTCCTTCTGCACTGCATGTTCTATGTCTTAATGAACCCCTGTGGGCTGCTGAGACCAAATTCAACCAGAGTCTATTCATCTGCTACGGCAAAAGAGCTTGCAACCTTTCCTTCAAGTTTTAATGGCTTGAACAACTAACCACCTCAGGAAGCTGGACAAAGTGATGCATACCCTTTGTCAAAGACACTGTGAAGTGATAGGAGTCATGTCATGTAGCCTCCAGTTGGTGGGACCAGTCATATTTTGACCTATTGTACCACCTGCAAACAACAGAACAAAAATGGGCACTGCTCAGATTGAATACCTGGCCCCATCTACAATGTTTCTATTGGAACTTTGGTACCATCAACTCCCAGACTGATCTCTGCTGCCCAGCTCCTTGTGAGAACTCAATTCTACTGGAGAAGTGAACTTTGGATTGGGTTTCAGCTTGTGGATCTCGGAGAAGGGATATCCCATTAGACTTTGATTCTGGACTCGTATGAAACAATAAATTATTTTTCTGTGGTGTTTGACCTCTGAATCACTCTTTCCTCTGTCGCTCATTTACTGTACGAGTGCAAAGGAGACAGTGTAACTGCCCTACTCCCACATTCGAATGTGTGCGAATAAACTAGCCCTGTGAGTTCATCCTATCTCGAGTTTGCTGTGAGATTATTAACAGAAAATTAGATCATACCGACACTGATGTGTTCGGAAATACGTTATAAAAGGAGGAAAGCAATCAAAAACACCTCTCTGTTGATGATGGGTGAGGAGACATGAAATCAGGGCTGTTTAAATTGACCCTTCCTCCTATCCGTAACAGAAACTGAGAGCCTAAATACAGAATAACCCAAATCGAATTTGAGCAGAGTCCCAGTGGCCATGGGACAAATCAGATATTAAAAAAAAAAAGAGACAAATGGAAGCCAAGAGGGAAACTTGGTGGCTGGGACGAATTTAAAAAACAAGGAACTGTCCACAACAAATATCTTTTTCCTAACACTCAAGAAAACGGCAACTTTTGATGCACAGAATAGGATCAAACAAGGCAATTTGAATGGTGAATTTTTTTGTGGCTCCCAACACAGAACAACTGGAAGCTGTTGAGAGTGAGGTACAGTTAAAGCTGCCCAGTAAAGTGAAGTGAACTGATCAAATTGTTGGTGGGATATTTAGATTTCACGTAACCAGCAGAGCAGTTAGATGTAACGCTCCAAGCCTGACTGCCAATCTCCTTACCTAGCCCAATCAAGCTGGAAAAGCTCAGAATACAGCTGGAATTTAAGGCGAGGGAATGAGAGAGAGAGAGAGAGAGAGAGAGAGAGAGACCACACTGCTGGAAGCGGCAAGGAAAAACCTCTCTACCCGGTAGCATGCCTATAATAACCCTCATGATACCCAAAGGGATGACCCAATTGATCTCCCTGTGGGGCTCGTGGAATACAAGCTCCTCCATAGTTGGGTGGAGGCCTAGCAGCTTGGGCTCATAAATCTCGTGCTTAAACGTTGTCTTGGATTGGGACCGGCATGATTGATAATCCTGGCTGGTCCTTATGTGCTGCACCATTCCAGACTGGCGATTACAGGACCCCGATCAGTCGTACAGCAGAGCAGGCACGGATTTTCAGAACAGAAGATTACCCTTTGCAGAGCATGGCACCATGTGTGTCTGAGCTGGGCAAACTCCCAGATATCTTCCGCAGCTCCTACCTTTCAGGAACAGTGTCCCCCTACCTCTCGCAGACTGAAAGCAAGTCCGTTATACCACTCTGGGACACAGGGACCACTCAGTGCCTGATACTGGAGGGAAACCTAAAGCAACCCCCGCCTCCACACCCACCAGCTTCCCCCGCCCCTCCCCCACATGTCCCCACCCATATCCTCCCTGAAAACCATATTTCTGATCAGTGGAGTGGGAGGAGGTTCTGTGTTTGCACCCTTCCATGAGATCAACTTGGAGTGTGACCTTGTTTCATGCACTGTCACAATGGAGTTGCCCCCGAACTGCCAGTAGCAGAAATTAATTTCTTCCTTGGGAAAGATTTGGCTGGCAGCAAGGTGTTAGCCAGTGAAAGAAAAGAGGCCCACATCAGCCAGCAGAAATCTGCAGGAGTGTAGAAAGCTGGGGAAGGCCCAAAGGCCCAAAAGAGTGAAAAAGCACCCGTAATCTTTGAAAGAGGTCTGCACGAAAGTAGCAAGGTTGAAAGTTAGGTCAGGAAAGTTAAATGAGGTCTAGGAAGGACCAATAGAATTGAAAGTAAAATCATGGGGCATCGCCAAATTAAACAGGCCTCAAAGCAGGGAAAGGGATAGCGAGACAGATGCTCCATGTAGTCAAGGAGTCTGAAGGAAGCCTGGCTTTGAAACCTGGAAAGGAAATGGTTAAGGAGTTGCATGAAGTATGGCTGGTAGAAACCTGCTTTCTGACATTAAATAGGGACAACAGTGGAGTTCCAAAACAGATGAGAAAGTAGTGAGCGAAATACGACCGCCAGTCGAAAAGTCACAAGGCAGTGTAGCTGGAGTTGTACCTCCAGTTGAGGATTAAATATGTTCCAGAGGACATGGAACTATTTAGGAGAGCCTCCCCACCCCGATCTCCAAAGCCCAAGGCCCCAGCAAAGAAGCTCATCACTGGTTTAGCCAATAACTTTCTGGCAAATTTAAATGTGGATCAGGAACTTTCCTAACTTAGAGATATACAGTGCAAGAGAGGTCCTTCAGTCCACTGAGACTGCACCGACAAAACTGCAGTATATCTACACTCATCCCACTTTCCAATGCTTGGTCCACACAGCCTTTAACGTTATGACATTTCAAGTGCTTACCACATATGTTTTAAAGGTCGTGAGGTTTCCTGCCTCTACTACCTTCTCAGGTAATGCATTCCACACTCCCACCACCCTCTGGAGAAAAACCTTTTCCTCAAAGCCCCTATAAACCTTCTGCCCCCGACCTTAAACTTATGCCCCCATTGTTATTGGCCCAGCTGATTCCTATCCACACGATTCATACTTCTCAACCTTATACACCTGAATCAGACCCCCCTCAGCCTTCTCTGCTCTAAAGAGAACAGCCCCAGCCTATTCAGCCTCTCTTCATAGCTCAAATGCTCCATCTCATGCAAAATCGTGGTGAACCTCCTTTCTCTCTTCAGTCTTCCTATAGTGAGGTGACCAGAACTGCACAGTTCTCCATCTATGGCCTAACAAAAGTTTTGTACAGCTCCAACATAGCCACCCTGCTCTTATAATATACTCCACACCTAATAAAGGCAAGTGTCCCGTACATCTTCTTAACTACCCTATTAACGTTTCCTTCCGCCTTCAAGGATCTGTGGAGAAGTGCCCAAAGATCTTGGTGTTTTTCTGAGCTGCCCAGTATCCTGCCATTGATTAACTACTTCTGTGTATGTTGCTCCTTCCAAAGTGCATCACCTTGCACTTTTCAAGGTTAAATTCCATCTGCCACTTATTTTCCCATCTGCCTATCTATATCTTCCTCAAATCAAAGACCTTCTTCCTCAATATTAACTTACCCTGCCAATCTTCATATCATCCGCAAACATATTTATCATCTCCCCCCCCCCCCCCCCCCACATTCTCATCTATATCTTCTATATACATTACGAACAATAAGGGACCTAGCACTGATCCCCATGGCCAGAGCTGTCCTCCAAACCTCTGGCACTTCCGCTGTGGCCAGAGAGGAATTAAAAATTTTGGAGAGAGCCTCTGTAATTTTCTCCCTTGCTTCCCACAGCAGCCTCGATAAAATTCATCTGAACCTGGGGGGGGTTTTGTTCAATTTCAAGCCCAACAAAACCTCCAATATCTCCTCACTCCCTATGTCAAACTTTTCAAGAACCTCACAGTCCCTCTCCCCACCTTCTGTACCTGCATCTTCCTTCTCCCCATTGGAGACAGATATGAAGTTCTTGTTTAACACCATATCAATGTCCTTCAGTTCCATGAACAAACTGCCCGCTTGGTCCCTTCTCTTTCCCTGGTTCCCCTCTTTCCCTTAATATACTTAGAGTATCTTGGGATTCTGCCTAATCTGACCCACCACTGCTTTATCATACCCCCTCTTCGTTCTCCTAATTCTTTTCTCAAGTACCCCAAGCATTTTCTATACTCCACTGAGGTCTCCGCTGACTTGTTCTCTTTGTACCTGCTAAAATCCTCTCTTTTCTTTGTTATCCAGTCCTGAATAATCCTAGACATCTAGGGTTCTCTGGGCTTGTTGCTCCACATTCCTAAAGCGACATGTTGGGTCTGTACTCTCCCCATTTCCTTTTTGAGAGCCCCCCTTTTTGAAATCCGCTAATATAATTACCCTATTATTATTATTTTTACACACCTCAGTGAATTATCTACATATTCTGCTCCTTTATTGCCCAATGACTTTTGGGCAAGAAATGCACTCCCAGCAATGTGCCTGCCCCTTTTAATTCCTAAACTCTACGCACAAAGCTTCATTTGGAGACCATTCCAAGATCCACCTCTCTTTACTGCAGTAACGGACTTTTCAGTAATAATGCAACACCACTCCCTCTTTTACACCCTCCCTTTTCTTGCCTAAAGGTCCTATACCTGGAATGTTGAGTTGCCAGTCCTGTACCTCCCTCAACCATGTCTCTGTGGTCGCAACAATATCACAATTCTGTGTGTTAATCCATGCCCTCCAGGCTTACCTACAATACTCCGAGCATTAAAAGTAGATGCCACCCAGCCTTGCCTTACATCCTTGCAGCTCACCATTGAGGGATCCCCTCGGTCTTGGTTTGGCCCAGGAAGCATGAAGATGATACCTCACTTAGTTGAACAGCCACCAGGAGGTACAGTGAGAGCTGACCATCCCCAGAGGGCACACTTTTCCAAAAGACCCAGAGCCCACTATCCAAATCATTAGCAGAGGGATCCCAACCACACTGGATCCTGGGCGGGATTCTCCGTTACCCGATATCGTAATCGGTGATCAAGCGGAAAATCCCTGTCAGCGCACGGCCAGCACAATGCTGTGTGGCGCGACCACTTCAGGGCGTGCATGCGCGACCACGGACCCAGCAATTCTCCGGCCGTTTATTTTGTGAATGCCGTGTGTTTAACATGACGTGGCTGCAAGCTCCTCACCGGTCGAAGGATCAGTGTTGGGGCCCCGATGATTTTTTCATCGTTAAACTAGACAGTTCCTCCAGGTGGCGCGACCACTTCAGGGCGTGCATGCGCGACCACGGACCCAGCAATTCTCCGGCCGTTTATTTTGTGAATGCCGTGTGTTTAACATGACGTGGCTGCAAGCTCCTCACCGGTCGAAGGATCAGTGTTGGGGCCCCGACGATTTTTTCATCGTTAAACTAGACAGTTCCCCCAGACATAGCCACAAAATCAGAGAATCCAGCCCCCTATTTCCACCTTAATACAGAATCACAATCTGATAGGATCACCCACTGCATTAAAAACAATCCATTAGGCATCAGCACTGTGCTCCTACCTGGTATCGATGCACGAGAGGTCTCTTCCAGAAGGCGGATTGGTTGGGATCTAATTGACATTGAACTGAGTGGTTTGTGGGCCATTTCAGAGATTAGTTAAGAGCCAATCACATTGCTGTGGATCTGGAGTCACAATGTAGCCATCTCAGATGGCCACCTGCAAAGGACCATGGGAATTATAGCCAACCCAGGACTCAAGAGTCAGAGCTTGTGTGTATTTGCAACCCAGATAACTAGACGCGGTCAAAACCCCCACTTGTTTGCATTCTAATGGTCCATTTCCCCAGATCAAAAGAACTGTACTCAGGTAACCGATAGAGATACAGACCACTCGGCACCACTTCCTTTACTCAGGGAGCCCAAACAGCCAAGGTCAATGGCCGCTAAGGACACACCCAGCCATCAAGGCCCTTTATTGGCCAAAATCGAAGGCAGTGATCGAAGCCTGACAAATTATTGGGTTCAAGTTAAGGGCCGCCCCAAAGAGCCTGAAATCCCAGAGGGATAAGAAAAGACACAGCCACGTGCTCAGTCTCTCTTGGATCCGGCCTATGCCAACCCAAGTGCAGCATAACGACCAGACAGACAAGTTCAAGACCAACGATCGCTACCAGACAGATGAACCCAGCAGAAACAGAGCCACTTCTTCCACCCAGCCATGCAAGGTCCAGACAAAGGCCTTGTCCATCTGCATAGAGTCAGTTGCCCTGAAGTTAAGTATAGGTTATTGTAGTTGTTAGGTATAGTTTAACTTGTAGTGTTTTGTGTTTCATGTGGAAGTAATCCTGGTGTAAATAAACCATTTTTGAACTTGAACTGACTGACTGGTTGTGTGGTCCTTTGATCAATATCCAGTCAAGCCTTGTGGTGGTATCATTTGATACCTGTTGACACGAAAGAGCATCATTATTAATTGGCAACTCTGGTGGCGATTGGCAACAACATGTAGGCCCAGGAACAAACTACTGTGCCTCAGGATTTTGGAATTTCTTTCATTGACTACAATAAATGTCAACACCTACGGTGGTGGGTTTCTAACCCAGGGCATTTCCCTAGGTCTCTCGATTTTATCAGTTCAGTGATAATACCACTGTGCCATTGCATCCCGTTTTAGTTTTGGCAAATGACAAAACCAATTCTGCGTAATAAGAAGCAACTGATCCAGGCCCAATCTTTGTCTTTCCACTCAGCAGTTATCCATAGCCTGAGAAGTAAAAGCTTACACACACAGGGTTAAACTTCTCCCTAAAGTATCAAGTTACCAAGCAAAGTAGTTACCGGAACAAGTCAGTGCTGGTATAGTGGTCAGAATCGTTTTTTTAATCGAAACCGATTTCGTATTTTGCCAACAGCCCTCAAATGAACTTCTAAGGAGGAAAGCCTAAGTTCTGCTCTGACAAAGTCTCCCGTCCGACCGAGATTCAGAGACGGAATAGAAAGAGGGCTCTTACCTGGGGAATGGAGCTGCAGTTTCCAGCCGATACGTCCATCCTGTTTAAGGTTTTATTAATTTCGTCGATGCCCTGACCAAAGGTGATCGTCCCCGATTTCACAGCGTTCAAAAGCCACGCCTGTTTATCAGCAGTCAAATCCGCGTTACTAATCATTTCTGTTACTATTGTTCAGGTTATTTCTCACCGCCCATACCAGTAACTTCCGTAACCCGAGAGTCTGGCTGCGTGAAACTGACTTTGACAACGCTGGAATGGACCCGCCCTGTGCAATCCTGTTTGCAAAGAGGGAGAGCAAGTTTAATTACTTTGTTCAATCAGAGAACGAGTTTCATCAGGGGAATGGCATTCTTACAGCAGTCCTGTTGAAGATACTTCATGATGTCAGAGCAACTTATATTATGAATGGTAAATAGAATTATTGTGTATCAACCACATTACATTTCTGCATGTTTACCTGAAGGCGATTAAATTAAGCAGTCTTGACTGTCGTAACTCTTAAGTTTCACTAATGATTTGATTAATAGTTACTTAAATCGTGTAACACTTCATTGTATATGAAAGGAGTGACTAACGATTTAATCAAAACAACAAAGTGGCAAATAATAATGTCAATGAAGAAAAACGGGATGGGATTCCTTGTTTCAGAGACTGAGTATTGACTCTGATAGAATATTTGTGGAGATACAGGACAGCAAAACAGCCGCCGCACCTGGACCGATTCAGATATGGTTAAGGGGTTAGCACCGGTGCCACGTGGAACACAATCGATTCCAATGAGAATAAGTGCCAGATTCACCTGCTTCACGATTGACACTCAGGAGGCTGACAAGCTGCAGCCACATATACACACTGCACTCCCCACACACCAAGCCAACAAGATGGCAGCCAAGATGCGTGGCCCTACACTTCACGGATGCCGAGCTGGAGTCCCTTCTGGATATGGTGGAGCAGAGGCGGATGACCCTGTACCCTGGCCCGGGAAGGATGCTGGCAGCTGCCGCCATTCGCCGTGCCTGGCAAAATAAATACACAACTTCCTCAGGGTGGCCACAGTGAGAAGGCAATAATGTGCCACTGGCACTAACCCCCGTCCCACACACCCGTAACCCCACCCCCCAATCCGGAGGGTGGCAGAACCCCCACCCTGCACCACATGCCAGCACCTATACCAGCCGCCATGGCCGGGTGCCCTGGCCACTGAGGCCTCCAGCTACCCACCCTCTGGGCTGCATGCGTCGGACTGTCTAATACTGTCATTTTCTATTTGACTCCCCTAGGAGAGTCTACTCACAACCGCCGGGAGCAGGAGAAGACTGGCGGAGGACCACCAGACCTGCAGCCCATGACTGTGGCAGAGCAGAGCACCCTGGACGTGGCCAGCAGCCTGGAGGAAAGGGAGATCGGTGGGGTGGAATTCAGCCATTGGCGAGGAAGTGAGACCCTGCTGAGTTGCGATTCCAGTGACATGTGGTCAACCCCCCCCCCCCAACACCAGCCTCACCATCACCTCCCCACAACCCTCGCCCCCCCCACCAGCCAAGCCCCCACGCCACCCTCATCCTCACCCCCACAACACCCTCGCCCTCAGCCCCATCCTACCCTCACCCCACCCTCCCCTCACCCCACCCTCACTGCTGCACCATTCTCACCTCACCATCCACACTCTTTCCCCCCCCACCACCCCTCCCACCACCACCTCTCCCATCCCCTGTCCTGTGGACTAATCATGCATCTTGTTTTGTCTTGTGTCTTGCAGGACCTGCCAGAGATGGGGTGTGTCGATCTGACGTCCCCTGCCGCCAGCCAATACCACATCCGAAGTCCTCCCCTTCTCCCCCCCACCCCCTCATCCCCATGAGCCGAGCAGCGATGAGGAAAGCGACTCGGATAGCAGCGAATGAATCGAGACTCATATCACCCCAGAGATTGAGTCAGAAGATGACATTGATTTCCCGTCACACCTGTCTCCAACAACATCCATCATCCCAGAGACACTCACCTCAGTTGAGAACTTTAGTGAAGAGGCTCCTGGTACACTATCTGATGCGCATCACACAGCTGATCCGATACAGCAGGTTGAGGTAAGGATACCCGATGAAGCAGTTGGTCAAAGGACGGGCTGACTCCTGGGACTAGCTGCCGTCCAGCTGGGTTTTGAGCTTCTGGAACGGACAGTCCCATCAATTGTGGAGATGCAGTCGCAAAGCCAGGGACGACATAAGAGCATCCAGTACCGGCAGGTGCTGTTGGAGGAGTCCTGCAGGAGCAGGAGGTGGTGCCGACCATGTGTGTCACCCAGGCCAACAAGCATGGGTGGCACATGCGGTGCAAGCATTGGGAGTGACGGTGTTGGCTATGGATCAGCATGTCCAAGACCTGGCCATTCAGTGCAGGCGTTGCCCAAGGCTCAGGACAGGATTGCTGCCTCACAGGCAACTAGGTGCCAGAGCCACCTGTAAGTCGCAGCGACGCTCCTCAGTGTATTGCCCAAGGCTCTGACCAACATGGTGCAGAAACAAAGGGAGGTGGCCCAGTCCCAGAGGGAGGAGGCACCGTCACTGGTTGATGTGACACAAATTCAGAAGGTAGTGACACAGTCACAGCATGATGTGGCACAGTCCCAGATGGAGATGGTCCACTCTCTGTGCTCCATGGCCGCGAGCAAGCAGACCATGTTCGAAACAAGGGCGGGCCTCCAGGACTTGCAATGGCAGGTGGCAGGGGAGCCTCGGGTGATAGCTCCGCAGCAGTCCATCCCACGGAGTAGCCCAGGAGCCATCAGGCACCCCAGGCAGGAGGAGGTGATGGGGCCCCCTGCCGGTGACTCCCGCAGGGAAGATGCCAGAACACCACAGCACCTCAGACTTCTGCCTTCCTGTCCCTAGTGCATCGGTGGGTAGCGGGCAGAACAAGGTGGCACACACCACCTGGTATGCCTGAGAAGCAGCTCGCTCCCAGAAAACGGCCGCCAACGGGGACCCAGGTTGCAGGGCGGGAACATAACAGGCGGACTCTACTCCTGCTGTATCATCTGGGGAACCACCAAGATGTAGTGTTCGGGCCCTAAGGCCAGAAAGTTAGCCACTTGTTAATTGGCATGTGTGCAGGGCACAGTTTAGTTATAGATGCTGGGGCACAAATCTGTATATATGGTGTCACATTAAACACCCGTTCACACTGTTACAACCTGTCTCGGTGCTCTGTCCGATGGGCGTGAGGGGATGGGCTGGTTTAGGCTTGCCAGAGAGGTGGGGGGGGGGGGAATGGGCGGACATTGTGGGTGGCCTGGGCTCCCCCCACCCCCCACAACCCTGACCGTTCCCAACACCATCACCCCAGGGATTTGGTGGGACCATGTGATGGAATGGCCAGCTCACATGCAGGGATCACCCAGGTGGACGGTGGAAAGGGCTACCGTGAGCAGAAATCAGATCTTGGATACGATGCGGAACACCAGAACTCATCGCAGAGCGTGTTGTCATCATCCTCCATCCCATGGACCAAACCAGGTGTTACTGCCAACCCAGAGCCCACACCTAGAAGTGCAGCAGCTGTGCATCACATGGGGTGTTGCAGTCGAGAGGAGGATGGTGGGGGGGGGGGGGGGGGGGGGGGGGGGGGGGAGTGTGTGGGGGGGGGGAGTGTGTGGGGGGGGGGTGTGAAGTGTGTGGTGGTGGGATGCAGCATCCATGCCCATGGTCAGTCCATCCCGTGAGCGTTGGCCTTAGCGCACACGTCGTGCGGCCTCCCGTACCTGCCTGGGCCCCATGTCATTTCCATCCTGCCCCGCACCCACATCCTCCTCGTTCGCTGTTCCTTCTCCTCCTCCAGCACATCGCCCCTCTGCTGCACGATGTTGTGGAGGACGCAACAGACCATAACGATGCAGGCGACTCTCTCAGCATCATAGTGGAGGGCCACTCTAGAGAAATCCAGACACCTGAACCGCATTTTCAGGAGGCTGAAGCACCGGTCGATCACTCTCCTGGTTGCTGTATGGGCGTCATTGTGGCAAGTTTCCACATCGATCTGTGGCCTTCAGATAGGCTCCATCATCCACAATCACAGTGGATAACCCCTGTCACCCAGGAGCCAAACTGTTAGCTGGGGGGGGGGGGCGTCTTGAACATGTCAGGAGTTGTCGAATGTGCCAGGCTACAGACGTCGTGCACACTGCCCGGGTACCGGGCACAGATCTGTATGATGCGCAGCTGATGGTGGAACCCCTTTCGGTGTAGAGCGGCCTGTGATCTGCAGGTGCTCATGGGCGGACATGCATCCTGTCAATCACCCTCTGGATTAAGGGCATCCCATTGATAGCGACAAACCCTGCTCCCTGGGCATCCTGGTGGGCTCGGTCCACATTGAAATGGATGCAATGGAATGGCCTGGGTATATCGGGCGTCCCTGGCGGCACAGATGCATATGCGCACTGAGGTCTGTGTGATCACAGACAGGTCCCCAGTCAGCACCTGGAAGGACGCCATGGCGTAAAGGTTCAGGGCAATCATCACCTTGATGGCCACCGGGAATGGCTGCCCTTCCTCATGCTCCCGCGATGCCAGGTGTGCCATCGTGTGGCTGATATGTCACACTGTCTCCCTGCTCAGCCGGAGTCTTCAATAGCATGCCGGCAGGTCCTTGAATGACAAGCGCTGCCGATACACACAAAGCCTCATGAAGTGCCTCCTTGGCACCTCCTCCTCCTTGGGCTCTTTGGCAGCTGACTCTCCATCCTGGGTGGCTGCCTCCTGTTCCTCTGCTGCACGCTCTCTTCGCTGCCTGTTCTCTTGTCACATCCCCCCTCCCCCCAGGCCCTGGCAAGCCTCCCCACCATCTGGGCCACCTCCCCTCAACTCCAGCCAGCCTGAGCCAGTGTCTGGCCCAGCCCAACAGCCCACAGTCGCTCCACTCTGTGTCCTACCTCCTCTCTCTCTCTCTCTCTCTCTCTCATCAGCCACAAAGGCATTTTCACGATTTTTAAAAGCACATATGAACAGCACCTTTGGGAACTCGGCCCATCGGAGGCAGAGAATCGCAGAGGCCCCGGAAAATATTGGGTCATGTCCTCTAATAACATGCAAAAGGTGTCTACTGCATATGCGTTCCGGACCACATTGCGACTACTGTCATGGTGATCGAGATTTGCGATTTAGTGTCAAATCAGCGCCCGTCACGATTTTGGCATTGGAACTTATTCTCCAGCCAATCGCATTGCGCAGTTTTTATGTAATGCAATGGAGAATCCTGCCCATGGTCTTTGTCAGGGAGAGGTCGACTCCTGAACCCAGGGGCCCTTCAGCAGTTCATGAGAAGAATCTTTTTGGACTTGGCCAGACATGCTTAGTTTTTCCAGCTCTTTCTGTTTTCAGTTCAGATTTCCAGCATCCGCAGTATTTTGCTTTTATTGTGTTGGTATGAGAGGGACAACATAGCTGGAGTGTCGGGCTCTGCCAACCTGAGATGGTACATTGTGCCAAGAGTGATACCATCTACTATCCTGCCGCTCTCTCATTTCCCAATCTCAGCTACACCACACAGTTTAAAGATTATTTTTTGCAGAGAGATTTCCATGTGACCTTTTTGAATTCCCTAATGTTGAAGTCTTTCTCAGCGATAATAATGTTTGTTTCAGTGTCCTTTCACTTTTTATAAATAACATTTGAAAAAATGCAGGCACCATCAGGTCAGCTGTGCTAAAAGCGTTTCAAGCATGCAATTGAGAATATATTTTGACTAAAAAGCAGAAACTTTTATTTTTTTTAAAGCAAATACATTTTAATCCAAATACATTCACCATACTATACTTCAATGAAAGGGAAGAAAACAAGAACAACGCCTTAATCTTGACACACTCAACGGTTCTGGACACATTCGAGGTGCACCCCCTAATGAGGGGTTGGCTCTTGGGTTATCCACTGTGGCCATGGCTGATGTCAACTCTCTAGAGGCATCAGACTGACATGGAGAACTGCTACAAAGACGCCCATGCTGCGATCAGTGGCATAATCGAGAAGTGCATCAACTTCCTGAAGATGTGGTCAAGATGCCTGGACCGCTCTGGAGGGGCCCACCAGTATAGCACTGGGAGGGTCTCCCACACAATAATGGTCTGCTGTGTCCTCCACAACATTGCGCAGCAGAAGGGTGACATGTTGAAGGAGAAGGATGAATGCCAGGCCTTGTCAAACGAGGAGGATGCCGAGGACATGGGGCCTGGGCAGCCACTGGAGGCCGCACAACGTGTGCACCTGGGCCGCCACACACATGACGCTCTCATCGCCACCAGCTTCATCGTCTAGGGGGCCTGGCAACCAGTGGCTCGACTGTCTCATCTAACCCCCACACATTCAGCACTCCACCCCCCCCCCGTCCAATTACCCCCCTCCTCTCTGCACCCACCACTCCTCCCGTCCAATCACCCTCTCCTCTGTTGCACTCTCCATGAACCTCCCCCCCCCACCCAAGCACCAACACACCCCTCTGTGCTTCCTACCTGCTGCACTACAATGTGTGGGCCCTGGATTCACAGTATCAGAGGATCTGGCCCATGGGATGGAGGATGATGACCAAAAACTCCGCGATGAACCCTGGTGCTCCATTTCACTGGAAGCAATCTGACGCCTGCCCTCGGTAGCACTCTCCACCATTCGCCCATGTGATCCCTGCATACATGCTGACCATTCCATCTCACAGTCCCATTGAACCACTGGGGTGGCAGGGGTGGGACTTGATCGCGGGTAGGATGTGGGGGGGGGGGGCCGGGCAATGGGAATGTGAATGGTGGTTGCCCTGCGGTGCCCACCTACAAAGTTTGCGCCCTACACCAGCAGGCTCTCACCCCCATCCCCTCGCCACTCGGCACACACTCTGATCCCAGCCCAGCCCATCCTTCACACCCTTCTGACAGAGGACCGAGGCAGTTCAGAACTTTGGTGAACAGATGTTTATTGTGCTATATCCAGGTATTGTGCCTTAGCCCTTTTGCTACCCTATGTGCTGCACCCGTGCCAACTTAACTGGTGTCTACCTTTCTGGCTTTACGGGCCCTAAAGCTCCATCTAGATGGATCCCCAGGTGGTACATCAGGAGTGGAGGCGGCCTGCTGTGATTTGCGCCCTGTGACCCAGGTCCCCTTGGCAACCATCCTCAGGAACGACCTGGCCTGGATGGGCCCGGCTGCCTTCCAGGTGCCACAGGTAGCATGGTGCCAAGTTACGGCTGAGGGCTCGCATCGCCAGTAGGTCCCTCCTCATTGGTAGCTGAATCTTGGGGTTGCGGGGTGGAGGAACGGCAGATGGCCCTGCCTCATTGTCGGATGATCCTGCAAGACAAAAGACAAGACACATGGTTAGGTCATGGGTGAGGAAGTTTGAGGGAGGTTGCGGGGGGGGTGGTTGGGGAATGCGGGTTTTGGGGTTGGGGGGCTGGGATCGTGGGGCAGTGTGTTGGGTGTATGGTGGAGTTGCGGTGGTGGTGCTGTTGGTGGGGTGTGTGTGTTGGGGTGGTTGGGGTAGTGGTGTTGGTGCCATATATGACATAGGGACACCGCAATCCATCAGGGGCTCACTTGCTTCCCCGATGCCGACCTCCGCCGCGGCGATTGCCCGTTTTCCCAGCTCATCGACTAAGTCAAACATCCTCTGCTGTACAGATCTGGCGGACCCCGTCTGGGCTCTCTCTCTCTCTCGCTGCAGTTATGGGCTGCCTCCTGCTGGGCGGTGGGGGACAGACAATGCACAGTGTGAGACACTCGGACGTGGACAGCACTCGGATGCAGGGATCCGGGGCTAGTGGCCTGTGTATGCAGGGCACCCAGCCATGGCAGGCGGTATGAGTGTTGGCAGGTGTGTGGGAATTTCTTCACGGAGAGGGTGGTGAACCTCTGGAACTCTTTGCCACAGAGGCTATGGAGGCCAAATCACAGAGTGTCTTTAAGGAAGAGATAGATAGGTTCTTGATTAATAAGGGGATCAGGGGTTATGGGAAGAAGGCAGGAGAACGGGATGAGAAAAATAACAGCCATGATTGAATGGCAGAGCAGACCCGATGGGCCGAGTGGCCTAATTCTGCTTCTATGTCTTATGGTTTTATGGGATGGCGGTTGGTGCCAGGGGCATGGTGGTTTAGCCTAGTTAGCCTGGGGGGTTGCTCACCCTCACCCAGAAAGCCTGTTGGTCTGCCTGGTGGGGGCCGTGTGTTTGGAAGGGGGGTGGCAGTTAGGTGAGGGGAACGGGGTGTGAGATGGGCCTGGCACCAGTGGGATGCAGGTGGTGACTCACCCAGGCCACCCTGTGGAGTTCATGCAGCCTGTTCCTGCACTGCTGTTCGGTGTGGTGGTGGGGCCCACAACGCTCACAGACTCTGCCAACTGCACCCAGGCCCGCTTTACTTCCACAGGTAGAGCAGCCTCCTTCTCACCCAGGGGAACAGGGTGTCCCGCCACTCCTCCACACAATCCAACACGTCTCCAGCTCCGCATTTGCGAATCCCAGCGCTGCTCGTCCGGGTGGTATTATCTTGACTGGAATGCATGTGTGTGGGGAGTGGGATGTTTATATGTGGCTGCAGCCTGTCAGGCTCTCTGGTCTCAATCCCAACCCTAGCAAATCAGATGACAGTGTTGGTTCAAACTGCACTAGATCCACATGGTGCTGGTGCTAGTTCACTAATGTGTCCTGAATCACTACAGGACAGGCCCGCTTTCGTCAGCATAGAACTCTTGTGATTCAGTCCCGGTGTCTGCACTTTATCTCTCAAATGGAGAATACATTTTTCAAATTCTCTAAAATGCTGCTAAAAATCAAGAAATAGTCAGTCTCTTACTTCTGATGAGTAAAATTATTTGAACTGCAACAGGGCAAATATGAGAAATTAAACAATTTGGAACATGTAAACACAGCTAAATTAATTATTTACCTGCTTCCAAAACTAGCAAGACCTCAGAAAATTGTTTTCATGTAATTTATTCCAAGCATTTTGAGCTCTTATTGAGTGTTTCCTTCAAGAGAGTTCATGGAATATAAAGGGCAGTGGCAAGGTGGGTTCAAAATTAGCCGAATATTAGGAAACAGAGAGTAATGTTTTGGGGGCTGGAGGAAGGTGTGTTGTGGTGTTTTCTAGGAGTCCGTATTGGGACCCTTGCTTTTCCTGATATATCTTAATCTAGAGTTTGGTGTGCCGGAGACAATTTCAAAGTTTGCAGATGACACAAAACTTGGAAGTATTGTAAACTGGGAAGAGGACAGATTAGAACTCCAAAAGGACAAAGACAAGTTGCTGGAGTGGGCAGACAGGTGGCAGATGAAGTTCAATGCGGAGAAGTGTGAGGTGAGCATTTGGTAGGAAGAACATGGAGGGACAAAGGGGTAAAATTCTAGGTACCACTTTTGGAAGGATGTGAATGAATTGGAGAGAGTGCAGAAGAGGTTTACAAAAATGTTTACAGAGATGAGCAACTTCAATTATGAGAATAGATTGAAGAGGTTCGGAATTGTTCTCCTTGGGGAGAAGGCAAAGAAGAGATTTGATAGAGTTGTTCAAAACCATAAGCGGTTGGGTAGAGTTGATTGGGAAAAATTGTTCCCACAGTGAGATCAAGATTGTGAGGGCATAGATTTAACGTGATTTGCAAAAGAAGCAAAAACAAAATCAGAAAAAATATGTTCACACAGTGAGTTGTTCGGGTCTGGAATGCACCACCTGCAAGTGTGGTGGAGGCAGGTTCAATCAAGGCTTTCAAGGGGGTATTAGATGATCATCTGAACAGAAGCAATGTGGAGGGGTACAGGGAAAAGGTACGGGAATGGTACCAAGTCATGATGCTTATTTGGAGAGCGAGTGAAGACACGATGGGCCAAATGATCTCCTTCTGTGCGGTAACAATTCTGTGATTTGGGGTTTCAGGCCCTAGGGCATCAAATTTCCTACCCTTTAGGTATGCATTCAATAGTTTGCTGCTACTCATGTCTGCTGCACATCAATAATAAAGGCATTGAATTGGGTGAACAGGGAACTGGGTGCAAAGGCATCTGGTACACTCAACCCACCCTCGTTGTGCTTGGGGAGGACCCAGAGTGGGAAACCCACCCATTTCTCTTTCGAACCTGTACAACACATTTAATCATTTATTCTACAAAAACATATAATCTCCAAATAAAAGCTTTCTCAAAGTTGATCTCTGCCTCCAAAGTAAATTATTTCAAACTACATAGCACCTCAGTCACTTCCCTTCCCAATCCAATTCTTTTCCTCTGCAAGGATTACTCTAGACTGTTGCTACGTTGACTCTAAAGAGGCCTCAATGGTAACCAAAGAACTTGCTTGACATCTCTGATGTAGGAGTGGTTTCAAGACCTGAGTATTGAGTCAGCTTCCACGTGGGGTTATTCCTTGTGGCTCAACTCAATACAGAGAGGAACAAACACAACGACAACCTGGACAAGATAGCTATTTAATCAAGCTTGCTACGTGTACACTGAGAACAGACTGGATATCTGCCAAGGCCTGATCTGCCGAACAAAGACCATGGGCGGCATTCTCTGACACTCCCAACCCCCCCACTGGGGTCGGAGAATCGCTGGGGGGCGGCGTGTATCCCGCCCCTGCTGGCTGCCGAATTCTCCGGTGCCAAGATTTTGGTGGGGAAGGGAATCGCGCCTGTTGGTGGCCATTGGCAGCAGCTCCCCAGCGATTCTCCGGCCCACGATGAGCCGACTGGCCGACTGTTTTCGGCTAGTCCCACCAGCGTAAATTACAACAGGTACTTACCGGCGGGACCTGGCTCCGCGGGCGGCCTCCGGGGTCCACGGGGGGGGGGGGGGGGGGGGGCGCGGGGGGATCTGGCCCCGGGAGGTGCCCCCACGGTAGCCTGCCTTGTGATCAGGGCGCACCGATCTGCGGGTGTGCCTGTGCCTTGGGGACACTCTATTCCTCCGCGTCGGCCGCTGTAACAGTCCGCGATGGCCGACGTGGAGATGAACCCCCCTGCGCATGCTCTGGGATGCGCCAGCACACGCTGGTGCTCCCGCGCATGTGCCAACTCGTGCCGGCCGGCGGAGGCCCTTCTGCGCCAGCCAGCAAACCACTCCGGCGCCAGTCTCACCCCTGAAGGTGTGGAGGACTCTGGACCTTCAGGGCGGCCCGATGCTGGAGTGTTTCATGCCGCTCCTTCGTGCCAAAGTTGCCTGCCCAGCCGGTTCGCAGAGAACCCCGCCCTATAACACAGATACTTATACAACGTTCAAAAATCAATAACCCACCCCAGTTGGACGCAATCCAATCTCTGAGGCTGTTCCATTTAAATTTATCCAATAGAATTGCAAGCAGTGTTTAAATTTCACCCAATAGAATTGCAAGCAATGTTTAAACTTCACCCAATAGAATCGCAAGCAGCACATGATTGATCCTCATCCTGACACCTGTGTACAATCCCAGCAGCCTGTGCTGACTGTGAGAAACAGAACAGAACCAGAACCCTGAATTGTTGCACAAACACAGGATGTCAGAAGTAATGTCCTTTTGGTCAAGTTAGCTATCCTAAATCCCATTTGATTACCTTATTACTGCTATTGTAATGACCTCCAATTAGCATTATTGGTTGGCCAATTGGAGTATGAGCTCCCTCAATGATAGCTCAATGAGGGGGCCCATATAAGCACCTGTACAGGCTTTATGATCCAGTCTTAAGTTGACTGGAATGCTAGCAGCACTGTTGGAGCTGCTCTTGTATATAATTATTGGTAATAAATATTGGTGTGGTGACGGGACTCCTGCCTCCTGTGGATTATTACAGTGGCGACGAGGTAAACAAAGAACTTTGCGGAGACCAGCTGCTGCACTCGGAGGGTAAGCCTTGCTATTTCAAAAATGGCGTTTTTTGGGAGGTTAGATGCATTTGACCCGACTATTGAGGACTGGTCCCAGTATGTGGAGAAAATGTGTTACTTCTTCCGGGCCTATTATATAACTATGGACGAAAGGAAACGGGTTATCCTGCTGTCGGCGTGCGGACCCTCAGCTTTCGCCATTATACGTAGTCTAACTTATCCCGATGCGCCGGACACGAAACCTTTCCAAGAATTAACGGAATTGGTGAAAGAGCACTACGACCCAAAACCACCCCTCATTTTGCATAGGTACAGATTCTACACAGCGAAGCGGGAAGATAGGGAGTCAGTCACAAATTTCTTGACCCGCCTGAGAAGGCTGGCGGAAAAATGTTAGTTCGGCCCGACGCTAAATGAAATGCTTCGGGACCGGTTAGTGTGTGGCATAAACGACCTCACAATACAGAAGCGCCTGTTGGCGGAAACGCAGCTAGACTGCAGGCAGGAGTTACAGCTCGCACTGTCCCTAGAAAAGGCAGCAAGTGGGGTGCAGGAACTACAGGGCACGCCAATGGAGGTAGATAGCTATGAGAGGGACTACCACAATGGGTCCAGCTACCAGATAGCCGCTCTCAGGAAAAGCCTGAGGAATAGAGAGCCAAAGGAAAACCCCAGAATTGCCCCCAAGTCTGTTAGGACTAACTGGAGACAGAGGGAAGTACCGGCCGAGGCTCCCCCAACAGAGAAGGACCGTTTCTGGCACCAGACAGAGTGGGGTAACAGCGACAGAAACCCTAGAAGGAGGTGGCAAAGAGGAATGGCAGGTGGGGACGCAGGGAAGTACACAACCTAGATGCCCCATCCTCCTCCGAAGGGGAACAATTATATAATATTGCAATGAAGAAAGCAGAACCCATTAAGATTACCCCACGGGTGAACGGTCGGCCGACAATAATGGAAATAGACACGGGGGCGGCCGTTTCAGTAATGGGAATGGCAGCATTTAAAAAAAATCAAAGATGGACTCCAGCCACTAACCCTAACAAAAACATCGACGAAACTTAAAACCTACACGGGGGAACCCTGGAAGTTCTAGGCATGACTCATGTACCCGTGGAATATGATAAACAATTGCTCAGATTACCGTTGACGATAGTAGAGGGCTCCGGACCGAGCTTAATTGGACGGAACTGGCTGAAAGACCTAAAATTAGGTTGGATGAAAATTTTCCAGAGTGGAAGCGGGCAGTTGAGTGGAGTACTCCAAAAATACCCGGAGGTCTTCCAAGAAGGTTTGGGGGCAATCATAGGCGCCAAAGCAACTTTGCATGTGGACCCAGAAGCCCTTCCGAAATTTTGTAAGGCCAGGGCGGTACCTTTCGCGTTAAGGAAGAAAGTAGATGACGAAATAGAAAGGTTACGGCGCGACGGCATTATCAGACCAGTACAGTTCTCGGAATGGGCAGCGCCGGTGGTACCAATTTTTAAGCCAGACGGCTCAATACGTCTCTGTGGAGATTTCAAACATACGGTAAACAAATACGCACTGCTGGACAAATACCTGATGCCGAAAATAGATGACCTATATGCCAAATTGGCAGGTGGGCTTTTGTTCACGAAACTGGACATGAGCCATGCCTACCTGCAGTTAAAACTGGACAAGGACTCCCAGAAGTTCGCTACGATCAACACCCTAAAGGGTCTTTTTTGTTATACTGGGCTACCTTTTGGAGTGTCATCAGCCTGCGCTACATTCCAGCGTTCGATGGAAAATATTCTGCAGGGACTACCACAGGTGGCGATTTATTTGGATGATGTCTTAATCACTGGTAGGACGAACAGGGAACACTGAAGGAACCTGGAGGAAGTGCTCAGGTGTTTCGCAAAGGCAGGCGTACGGCTTGAAAGAGACAAATGTGTTTTCTGGCCCCACAAGTGACTTACCTGGGATATAAAGTAGACGAGTCTGGCTTACACCCATTGGAAGACAGAGTAAGGGCAATAAAAGAAGCCCCAGCTCCCACCATGGTCCAGGAGTTATGATCATTTCTAGGGTTGGTAACCTATTATGGCAAATTTATTGAAAATGGGGCGTCCATCCTAGAACCCCTCGACCAGCTACTAAAAAAGGGGCAAGAATGGAAATGGTCCGCCCGCCAAAACCGAGCATTTGGGACATTAAGGAACAGCTGTCATCTGAAAATGTCGTAGAGCATTATGACCCAAGGAAGGAGTTGGTGGACGCATCCCCTTATGGGGTAGGAGCCGTCTTAGCCCATAGAGGAAGGAATGGGGAAGAACGGCCAATAGCCTATACTTTGAGGACCTTGGCGATGGCTGAGAGGAAGTACACCCAAATCGAGAAGGAAGGACTGGCGGTGATATTTGCAGTAAAAAAATTCACCAGTATCTGTACGGGCGGAAATTCACCATAGTTACGGACCATAAGCCGTTATTAGGGTTATTGAAAGAAGACAAGTCAATACCCCCGATTGCATCAGCTAGAATCCAATGCTGGGCGTTGCTACTGGCGGCATATAGATACATTCTGGAGCACAGACTGGGAACGCGAGTAGCAAATGCAGATGCTTTGAGCAGACTTCCTCTCCCGGACACTCTGCCACAAATACCAAAAGTAGAGGAGACAGTAATGACTCTAAATTTTTTGACACCCTACCAGTGGACGCACAACATATTCGGTTGTGGACGCAAAAAGACCCAGTTTTAGCCAAGATGAAGCATTTACTGCTAACGGGGGAACTGGAAAGACCAGGGGAGCCCCAGATGCACCCATACCGGAGCAGAAGGACCAAATAACCATTGAAGACGGTATCCTATTATGGGGAGCCCGGGTAATAGTCCCAGCTCAGGGCCGTCGGGCAATCTTAACCGAGTTACATCACGGACACCCAGGGGTGTCTAAAATGAAGATGCTAGCTCAAAGCTATGTTTGGTGGCCAGGATTGGACACCAAACATAGCAGCCTTGGTACGTCGGTGCCAGGAGTATCAACGGGGGCAAAGTGTGCCACGAGCTGCACCACTGCACCCGTGGAAATGGCCAGGCAGACCGTGGACCCACCTGCATATTGACCACGCCGGCCCTTTCATGGGCTCAATGTTTTTGGTGATAGTGGACGCCCACTCCAAATGGTTGGACGTCCACCTGGTAAACACAGCAAGCACAGCATCGACAATCAAAGCTCAGGGCCTCGTTTGCAACACATGGACTTCCGGAGGTATTGGTGTCGAACAACAGAACGGCATTCACAAGTGGGAAATTTGGAAAATTCCTAAAAGAAAACTGAGTCCGCCACATCAAAATGGCCCCATACCATCCAACGGTCTGGCAGAGAGAGCCGTCCAGACACTAAAAGCGGGACTCAAGAAGCAGCCAGCAGCGTCAATGGACACAAAGCTCTCCCGCTGGCTGTTTGATTACAGGACCACACCGCATTCCACAACAGGCAATGGGAAGGCAGCTGCAAACGAGGCTGAGTCTCCTTTTCCCAACTTTAACGGGGAAAGTGGAGAAACAACGGGAGGCCCAACGCAGGGGGCATGATAATAGTCGGCAGCAGAGACATTTCCAGGTGGGGGCACCGGTTTGGGTCAAGAATTATGGGAATGGACCTACGTGGGTCAAAGGCATGGTAGAGTCCCATACAGGGCCCATATCTTATGAAGTTTCGATAGGAGGTAAGGTGCTGAAGAAACACCAAGACCAAATAAGGGCAGCAGAACCACACCTGGAGGCAGGGAAAGCAGGACCGCCTCAAGCTGGGACTGCCGAGATGGAAAAGATACCCACACCCCAGCCCCGAGCAATTTCTCCAGACCCCGTCATCCAGTCGTCAGAGTCGGAGATGGACACGTTCGACGAGGCCGCCGCGACACCTCTCCCCGAGGAGGAGGACGAACAACTTCAAAGGAGGTCGTCAAGAAAAAGACGGGCACCTATAAGGTACACCCCGCCCATGTCGGAGAACGACCCGGCGGACAACACAGAGGTGACCGACCCGCACATGAGGAGCAGGAAGAAGCTCAAGAGGAATGCCAGCTGGCAGGAATTCCTCGGACCTTGGGGGGGGAGGGGTGTAATGACCTCCAATTAGCATTATTGGTTGGCTTTATGATCCAGTCTTAAGTTGACTGGAATGCTGGTAGCACTGTTGGAGCTGCTCTTGTATATAATTATTGGCAATAAATATTGGTGTGGTGACTGGACTCCTGCCTCCTGTGGATTATTACAGCTATGTCCTAAAAATACATTGTTTAATGGTTAATAATGATTACTCAGTACTGTTCCTATAATTCATCTCAATTCTTAATAAAGTAACTTATGTAAAACTACTCTAGTGGCATGCTAACTATTCAGTTTCAAAAGGTCTCATTGCTGAACCCCCCCCCCCCTTCAATCTCATGGCAGAGCAACGGGTGAGTATCTGAGCAATCCGGAAGAAGCAATAAAAGTCTCAGGAAAGTGAGCTGGAGATAGGTAAATCAAAGAAAAATCCAGAGCTAAAGGCTGGGGGGTGGGGTGGTGGAACTGAAACTCAGTGGAAGGAGAATTTGAGCAATTACTTTCAATTTATTCATGTTTAGACAGGTATGTACCTGAGAGAAAGTTGTGGTTGAGTGAACATCAAAAATGTAAAGCACATTTCATTCTTCCCACGTCAGCACAGGCCACCTTTGCCAAAGGGAAAATAAGACAAACTGAGACTCTACAACAGGGGTGGGCAAACTTTTCCGTGCAAGGGCCACATTCAGAAATTCACAATTTTAAAGGGCCGCATAGTATATTAAGTAAAATAATTACTTCACCCGGTTATGATTCTGGGCGCCTCATATAGAACATAGAACAGTACAGCACAGAACAGGCCCTTCGGCCCTCGACGTTGCGCCGAGCAATGATCACCTACTCAAGTCAACATATCCACCCTATACCAGTAAGTAACCCAACAGCCCCCCCCCCCCCCCCCCCCCCCCATTAACCTTAAAAAAATAATTAAAAATTAAAAAAAATTTTTTTTTTTTTAAATGACTTGGTGGGTTGCATGCGGCCCGCGGGCCGTAGTTTGCCCACCCCTGCTCTACAACCTATGCTGTGCCAAAGCTGACATCACAAGTGCTTTAATTCCAGCATGTCTGAAGCTTTGGTACAGCAATGAAGTCTGAGAAAAACAAAATGGTTGCATCTATTTCAATAATATAATCAAACTGCAACTGCCACACTGATTTATAATACATAGCTCTAATTTATGTTTCATATTTACCATAATCCTTTGTGTTCAAAATCAGGAATTGGTTTATAAACAGAAACAATTTGATCAGTGCATATTGGTACTTTAATCAAAAGTTAACTTTCTCACATTATGTACCAAATAGCCTTGTGAAAGCAATATCTCATTACCTGTTGCAAAGTTATAGGCAATGAGAGACTGGAAGATACCCAGGTGGGGAGCTTAGCTGTTGTCTAACTATAAAGAGGGAAGTATTCATATCCTGTTATCCTGAATATAAATATTAGTTTGTGATGCCAACACAACTAAAGCAGAAGGTGGCTGAGTTAGATGGCTGTAACTTAGTGCCCATCCACTGGTTTAGCACAGTGGGCTAAATAGCTGACTCGCAATGCAGAATAATGCCAGCAGCATTTAATTCCCGTACCAGCCGCCCTGAACAGGCACTGGAATGTGCGACGAGGGGCTTTTCACAGTAACTTCATTGACGCCCACTTGTGACAATAAGTGATTATTATTATCCACTGTTCTTATCATCATTGTGTTTCTCAACAGATTTTATTAAACGTAATGAATACTGACAGTAATTGGGGAAGTAAACTTAAAAACCCCCTCACAGAGGGAAGGCCGTGGCGTAGTGGTGTTGTCACTGGGTTAGTAATCCAGAGACCCAGGGTATTGCTCTGGGGACCTAGGTTTGAATTTCCAATGGTGGAATTTGAATTCAATAAAAAAAAATGTAATTAAAAGTCTAATGGTGACCCCTGAAAAGATTGTCAACTGTCGTAAAAACCCATCTAGTTCACAAATGTCCTTTAGGGGAGGAAATCTGTATCCTGACCTAGTCTGGCCTACATGTGACTCCAGACCCAGCAATGTGGTTGACTCTTAAATGCCCTCAGGGATGGACAATAAATGTTGGTCCAGCCAGCGACGTCCATATCCCATACAAATAGCAAATTTAAAAAATGATTATTATTTAATATAGAACCACAGATGCTAACAACACAGGAGGGGGCCATTTGATGCAATATATCTGTGCCAAGTCTTTGCTAAAATATTAAAAAGTCAATCTCCTGTCTCTCCCCAGAAACTGGTATCTTCCTTTGTTTCAAATCATTATCAAATGTTCCCTTTTTATGATAATGCTCTGACCCGTAACTCCCGTGGCTTCCCAATGTCAGATTTGGGGGGTACCCCAAAGATGCACTGGGAAATCCCTCTCAGAAGTTCTCAGGTAACGGTTTACCTGGCAATTGTCCAGAAGGACTAACTTACCCTGGATAATTGTACTGGGCTGGAAACCATCCAACAAAGCGATTGGAATTGCTAACGTCAGATGGTTCTGTCAGTTTTACACTCGAGTTATTCTGAAAGGGTTAGAAGGAATAAATGCACTTCTAACTTCAGTGTAACTATTTTAAAGACCCAGATAAAGCCCCTCATGGGACACTTGCCTCCACGCCCCCTACCCTCAATGGAGCCAACTAAGCAGCCCACAGTATTCACCACTCGCACTGGGTTCCCCACGCCCATCCCTTGTCTTGACACCCAACATGAATGGGCCCAACCTCATACCAGCCCAACCAATTCTCCAACTCAAATGACCCCCACCCTGACCTGACACCCTCTTAATTTCCCACTCTGCGCCCCTCTGTCCAATGCAACTCTCCCACCCCTGCCACCACCAGACACTGTCCCAAATCCTGACATGCACCCTCCTCCCATTGTCCAACTGCTCCCGCAGATGTTTAACTTCCCTTCCCATGTCCATCTCCCCCTCCCCGATGTCCAGATCCCACCACCGCCAATGTCCGAACCTCCACCCCATATTCACTTAACGTCTCCCTTTCAATGGGACATTTAAACTCGCCTGTTTTATGGCAACTAGTGCTGTAAAAAGCAGGTATATCCTCCTTCACACCGCTCCTTTTGCACTTCGATGCTGGAGCTGGGGTCACACTGTGCTGCCTGACTCTCACTCAATTAGGAAGGTTGGGAAAGACAGGTGCTGTGGACTTTCTGTGTAGCCAAGTCAGCACCGAATGGCGATCCGCCACTGATAGCCACTCGAGGAAGTTATGGCCCAATGTGTATAAAGTTAGACCAATAGACCATAAGACTTGGGTCAGAATTAGGCCATTTGGCCCATCGGGTCTACTCCGCCATTCAATCATGGCTCATACATTTCTCATCCCCATTCCCCTGCCTTCTCCCCATTACCCCTGATCCCCTTATTAATCAAGAACCTATCCATCTCTGTCTTAAAGACACTCAGTGATTTGGCCTCCGCAGCCTTCTGTGGCAAAGAGTTCCACTGATTCACCATCGTCTGGCTGAAGAAATTCCTCCTCATCTCAGTTTTAAAAGATCGTCCCTTCAGTCTGAGGCTGTGACCTCAGGTTCTAGTTTTTCCTATGAGTAGAAACATCCTCTCCACATGCCCTCTATCCAGGCCTTGCAGTATCCTGTAAATTTCAATAAGATCCACCGCTCATCCTTCTGAACTCCAACGAGTACAGACCCAACCACTCCTCATATGACAAGCTCTTAATTCCAGGGATTATTCTTGTGAACCTCCTCTGGATTCTTTCCAAGGCCAGCACATCCTTCCTTAGATACTGGGACCAAAACCACTCCCAATACTCCAATGGAGTCTGACCAGAGCCTTATACAGTCTCAGAAGTACATCCCTGGTCTATCTTGACATAGTTAAAATCACCCAATATCATTGGCCAATTGTTCTTGCACAATGCACTGAACTATCAGCTGACCTCCCCCATCACACCATCAATGTAAGACATAGAGAATTGCACCATTTCCCTTTCTGGGCCCAATTCTATGAAAAAACTAAGTATGCTGCAGAGATGAGGAACAACCGTGCTCCAATCCGAGGACCTGTCAAATGTGGGTTATTATTGCCTTACTGATTGACCCATCCCTCCCACTGCCCACATGTCCATTTTCCCACAAGTCCTCCAGCCTATGTCACCGGCCCATCCTTTATGGCCCCTTCTCCAGCCTCCCATGAGACCACCTTGGAGCTCCGAGCATGCCACCATAGTCGTCGGTCACAGCTTCATCCCCAATCTCCACCAGTTCCAAGACACACACCTCGGTGATTGACGTTAGTGGTCAGGGTTATAGGGCACTATCTTGTGAGCACCACACTGCTGCTGATGTACATCAGAGGCAGGAACCCCCAGGCGACACAGCAGTCAGATGTCTGCTAGATCCCTGGATCCAGCTGGGTAGCAGCCTGATGCTGCGTCTGTGGAAGAGGTTATCCAGGAGCTGATGGAGACGATAGGGAGCAGCCGGGACATTCAGAGGGAGATGTCAGCATCACCCTAGCAGATCCATAGCTGCTTGGAGGAGTCCTAGAGGCTATGGGCGCTGAAGATGCCGCTGGTAATGCGTGACATGGAGGCCAAAACTGCTAAGGTGTAGTAGTGTAGACCCTGGTGCACGACGTCGGCACCAGGAGTAAAGGTGTCCAAAGCCTCGTGCAGTTAATGACGGCCATGGCTGAGGGTCTCAGCAGAATGTCTGACTCGCTGGGTGATGTGACCCAGTATCAGGCTGACCTTGACTAGGTTCTGCGGGACGTCCCATTCTCAGATGGGCATGTGTCCCGGTCACAGGTCGGCATTGCCGAGGTGTTGCAGAGCATGTCCCAGTCATTGAGGAGATGGGTAGGGACAAGAGTTTCATCCAAAATGGGTACATACGATCCAGGGGTTGATGTGGCGGTGCCGTGCACTTTTTCCCCCTGGTTCCCCTCCCAGCACCTCCCCTTCCACTCTCCCATGGCGGCCCACCTCTGCAGAAGGTCCCTCACCCCAGCTGTGGATCCCCCATCTCCCGCCGAGCACTGGGGCAGCAAGCCCAGCACCCCCGGGCTCTTTGCCTGTGAGCAAAGATGGCTACTCATCTCCTCGGCTCCCACAGAAGCCCTTCCACCAAGTTCACGTTTTTCAAAGGGATTACTAATTGGCACCGGCGTGACCACTTGCTGGGGAGGCAACTGAATGTGGGGAGGCCGTTGGATAAGGGGTGGCTCTCATTAATTATATGGATATAGGGCTTAAGTGGTGATAATTGGCTTCTCATCACGCTACAGCGAGATCACGATTTCACCTACAGGGCTGGTTGCAACACAAACTGTTTGACTCCTGGCGCTATTCTCGTTTTCTGCCTCTCCCACTATTCACCGGCCTTGTTTTACTTGAGCGAGAGCGCAAGGAGGCCAGAGAATTGCTCCCTCTATTTTTTTATTATTTCTATAAGGATTCTGTCTTCGACTTTACTGTGATAAAATTGTTCATAATTCCATGCCCTCTGTTTTTCTATTGGTCTTGGAAATATTATCACCAGGAACTTATGCAAAACCTATCCACAACTAAAACCTTATACCTACTACTATATCAATTCATCTATAGTTGTTAAACTTATATTAAACAATTTTGTTTCAAATGCATTCTCATTTATCACTCAATAGCGAATCTGTTTGCATGACAATTGAGCCTTTTTTGTTTTCCTGCTTTAATCATTTAATGTTTTGATATATCTTGTTCATTTTGCAAATGGGTTTTTAATCTCTCATCACTTGTCCTCTTTCCCTGTCTCCTCTTCCGTCCTTGCTAATCTTTCAACAACTCTAATAATCCAATTCCCTCAATTTTAGTCTCAAACCTAGACATCCCTCCCACCACATTAATTTAAATTGTCTTCTCATGCTCTAATTACCCACTCTGCAAGAACATTGGTGCTGATTTGGTTTAGGTGAAGATCATCCAACAACAACTTATGTTTTTGATCAATTTTAGCCAAAAACTTTCCTTTGTTCTATCTCCAATCACCCGACCCTCCTGCAATATCCCTATAGCTATATGTGAACTACCCTAATACTTTTCTTCTTAAATTGTGCGCACCACATGAAATAATTTAGAGATTATCAGTTCAGAGCTTCTTTTGTTTCCAATCTCGTGTCTAACACTTCCACATTCTCTGTAAACTCTCATAGATATTGCTTGATATGGCTTTGGTTCCATCACAGGCTGTGAATTTTGGTTGGGCTCTTTTCCTTCCCTGAAGTTTTTGCACCCTGGTAACAAGTGAGAAATGTACAGTTTGGGACTCCCATTCATGACTGCCAAAAACTGTGGAATGTTCTAGTGCTACCACTCCCCTATTTTTGGAGTTCCCTCTCTCTCAATCCCTCCCATTTACACTGAGATCTCTCTTGCTGACATAATTTTGCTCAGGATCACCTTCCTTCAAATTACCATTTATCTCATATTTGTCATAGACTCATAGAATTTACAGTGCAGATGGCCATTCTGCCCATGAAGTCTGCACCGGCCCTTGGAAAGAGCACCTTACTTAAGCCCATGTCACGACCCTATTTCCCTAACCCAGTAACTCTCGTGAACCATTTTGGACACTAAGGGCAATTTATCATGGCCAATCCAGCTGACCTGCACATCTTTGGACTGTGGGAGGTAACCGGAGCACCCGGAGGAAACCCACGCAGACATGGGGAGAACGTGCTGACTCCGCACAGACAGTGACCCAAGCCGGGAATCGAACCTGGAGCTGTGACGCAACTGTGCTAACCACTGTGCTACCGTAATGTCAAACATACGGGTGGCATGGTGGCACAGTGGTTAGCACTGATGCCTTGCAGTGCCAGGGACCCGGGTTCAATTCCGACCTCGGGTGACTGTGTGGAGTGCTAAATTACCCCTAAGTATCTATAGGTTAGGGTTAACAGAGATAGGGTGGTTGATTGGGCCTATGAAGGGCCAGTGTAGACTTGATGGGCTGAATGGCCTCCTTCTGCACTGTAGATATTATATGATCCTATATATATTGTATTGGTCCATTGACTCTGGGTTTACTGCGCCTTTTAATTCTGTATCCTTCTGCTGAACCTGCGTATGGTCATTCACCTCTCTGTCTTTACACTATTCCTATATCCTGAACTATCTATCATTATCTCATTACTGATCACTGAAACACCTCATGCTGTGAAATGTGGTTAATCACACTCCACTCCTGATACTACTTCTTAATGCAAGCTGTTCCTGGATTGTTAAGGAGCAATGATGTTTCCACATAGCACATTCAACAAATTGCAATCCTTCTGTATCTAGCATAAACATGTAAATAATGTTAGCCTGAACTCCCATGAGCAGCAAATTTCAAACTCTCACATGTATTAATTATTATCTCCCAATAAACATTTGTACTGGTGTGCAATAACCAGCTGTTTCATCCAGACCCTTCTGGAATATTTCAGCAAAGAATAAATAGACGATACCGGGGCGACCCTGGAGTGTAATTGTTACAAGATTCCTACTGCTATCAGGGGGCCATCTAGTGTAAAGTTTTTTAATTAATTTACGAGATGTGGGTGTCGCTGGTTAGGCCAGCATTTATTGCCCAACCTTAGTTGCTCTTCAACAGGTGGTGGTAAGCTGCATTCATGAACTACTGCAGTTAACAATATGTAAGTAACATACACATCATTAATCAGCAAAAAATAACTCCTGTCCAACTGCAATTCATGCTGAATTTCTTTTCAAATTTGAACTCTCATTGAAGTGAAACCTCACACACTTCTAGCCCTTCACACGCCACTTCATTCTCACTCTTCGAGATTCCACAATAGCTTATTTAGTGAATATTAAAACTGCTAAGAGGATCAAGAAGGCCCATAGTTTGATTTCAAAACTATCTTGAATCAGTTGGTCTTAGCTACAGCAGGCAAGTAGCATGTATTTTAATGAAAATTCTGCCAGCAATGGCTCATTGGTAACACTCACATTTCTGATTCACAAGCTCTGCAGATACTTGAGCTCAAATGTGGGCTGATGTTTTAGGGTTGGAAGTTTTGGCTGTGCTGTCTCTCAGACGAGAAGCTAAACTAAGCTATCATCCACCTGCTCAAGGTGAATGTAAAAGATCTAGTCAAAGAAGACTAGGGGATTTACACCCTAATTCACTTCTCCATCCCACCCAATTCCCCATCCCCTTCTCATGGTACCCTCTCTTCAATTGCAGAAGGTGCAATACCTGCCCCTTTACCTCCTCCCTCCTCACTGTCCATGGCCGCAAATGCTCCTTTCAGGTGAAGCAGCGTTTCATTTCCATCTTCTTCAATTTAGTTTATTGCATTAACTGCTCCCAATGTGGTTTTTCTTCACATTGGGGAGACTAAATGCAGACTGGGTGACCACTTTGCGAAATGCCTTCGCTCAGTCTGCAAGCATGACCCCAATCTTCCTCCTGCGCAAGGCTAAGCCTAATGCAGCTGAAAGTGGTGCACAGAATGCACCTGACCAGAACCCGAATGAGCAGGTTCTTCCCGGAGGTGGAGGACAAATGTGAGCGGTGCCGGAGGAGGTCGGCCCTCATGTGTTGGGCTTGCCCTACGCTTGCTGGGTTCTGGACAGCCTTCTCCGAGGCAATGTCTAAAGTTGTGGGTGTGAGGGTGAAGCCATGCCCAATAGTGGCAATCTTCCGGGTATCTGAGCAGCCAGAGTTACACAAGGGGAAGGGGGCCAATGCCCTTGCTTTCACTTCCCTAATCGCACACCGGAGAATCCTGCTCGGCTGGCGATCGGCAGCACCGCCCAAAGCTGCAGACTGGCTCGCTGACCTTTCAGAATTTCTCCACCTTGAGAAGATTAAGTACGCCATCCGAGGGTCAGAGGAAGGTTTCCTGGATACTTGGGGGCAGTTTGTCGGTCTGTTCCAAAACCTGTTCGAGGCCAGCAGCGAGGAGTAACCTAATAAGAATTTTTTTTAAAACACCTAGATAGATGAGGTACCAAAAAAACTGCGCAACCCGGGGGGGGGGGGGGGGGGGGGGAAGCAGAAGGAAGGTAGGGAAACCACAAGAGATTGGGGGGCTACCCCCCTTTTCTTTTTTCAATTCTGTCCGGAAAATAAAAGAAAAGCACAGCTGAAGCCGGGGGAGGGGGGAACGGGGGAGGGACCATAGACTGATCCAGAGGGCACCAGAATGCACATAGAGTCAGTTAAACGAAGGACAACTAAACCTCTTTGCATAATAAAGGATATTAGCGCTAGCGAGAAAAATGTGATGTGTATATATACAATTGTTTATAAATATGGGAAATGTCAATAAAAATATATATTTTTTTTAATGACCCCAATCTTCCTGCAGCTTGCCATTCTAACTCAGCACCTCACTCTCATGCTCACCTGTCCACCCTGGGCCTGCTGCAATGCTCCAGTAAAGCCAGGCGCAAGCTGGAGGAACCGCATCTCATCTTCCGGATGGGCACATTGCAGCCCTCAAGCCAAAACATTGAGTTCAATATCTTTAGACTATGGCCTTTCTCCTCCAACCTAATCCCTATTTCAGATACCATGGGTGGGATTCTCCAATAATGGGGCTATGTCCCCATGCCTGCGAGAAAATGAGCGCGAATCACTCCAGACATTTTTCTGGAAAGTCCAGAGTGATTCTCAATTTTTAAGTGGGCTTGCAGGGCTTAGAGTGCTCTGCACAGCTCTGGCTGCTGATATGGGGCCCTGCACTTCCAGCCGCGGGTCCTCGCATGCACATGGCAGCGGCCCATGGCGCCAGCCCCGCACGACATGGCGGACCCACACAGCGTTCCAGCGCCGAAGAAGTAGGCCAACCCGCCGGATCGCATGCACCCGCCGATCGGTGGCCACCGATCGCAGGTCTCGCTGTCGTGGAGGCCCCACCCGGTGACAGTTCCTCCCCCCCCCCCCCCCCCCCCCCCCAACCAGGATAGCCACCGCAGCCGCGATTCCGAGCTCCCACCGGGTGGAACCATATGTGAACCACACCAGCGGGAACTTGACCGGTCGTCCACAGAGAATCGCCGCAGGCGCCTCTTTCAACGGCCCCTGACCGGCGCCACGTCGACCACACACGCGTGACTGCCGGCGATTCTCCGTTCACCGGAGAATCGTGAGAAGGTGTCGGACTCGATCGTGGGAAGGCATCGGACCCGATTTAGCCGAAATACAAAAACTTTATCTCTTTCTTCCCTGCACCAGGTCATCTATCTCTTGTTCTTAAGATTGCTACTCTTTTGTTGCAATTTCTTCCAGCTACGGTATCGTATCTAACAGATTTCCCCTCTCTCTCAGTTCCAATAAAGAGTCAAACAGACTCGAAATGTTAACTCTGTTTCTCTTCCCCCTGCAGATGCTGCCAGACCTGTTGAGTGTTTCTAGCATCCTCCATTCATTTCCCCTGGTGCCCTGGCAAGTATTTATCCCGCAACTAACATAATTTAGACAGACCATCCCGCGACTTGTTGCTGTTTGTGTGGCACGGCTTGGTGCAAGTTATCTGTGAACAATGTTCCCTCTGAACTATGTGGATGCTGGACTGCACAGCGATCAGGATGTGCCACATGAGAAAGGGACAGGCCATGCAGAAGCTATTGTTTCTTTAAGATTATCATGAAAACAACTGCATGGCAATTAACTGCAAGAGGCTCAGTGTAGATGTTTTGAAAAGAAAAATAGGTGTGTCTCTAAGCCTCCTTTAGCACCTGATCAATTTGAAGGACCAGCGGCAGACTTTCATGGGTTTAAAAATAAAAAGATTATTTCGACTTGCCCTGAGACTGAATGCTATATCAATCACTCAATACTCATGCACGCACTTGAGAAAAAATACAGTTAAGGGCAATTGATCGCTTTTACAAGTTGTTAACAAAAGAGTTTAAGTGTCTAGCTCATCATTGGAAAACAAACTTAGTGGGTCCAGTGCAGAGGGAAGCCTTTTCCATTCCTGAGTCACAATATGGACAAGTTCAGATGGCTGGAGTTGGATATCAAGATTATTGTCAGATTCCCTCAAGGAGGTGAATGTTCAGCAAATAATGAAGTTACACACCTGTGGCTTTCTTTTCAGGGCTCTAATTTCTTTATAGTTGGACTTGGAATTACAAAACAAGCTTGGAGGCTTTTAGTGAATTTACAGCTTCCTGATTATTAAAATGCAAGAAGGACAACACTGTCTTTTATGCAGCTGTTGTCTTTTTGGTGTTTTTCTGCAGACTGCCCGTGTCTCTCTCTGTGTCTTTAAATAAACCTTGTTATCTGAAGCATGTTTTAGTCACATGACTAATCCTGGTATTGCACAAGCAGAATAGTTTGGAAGTCCAAAGCCATCGGGCGCGATTCTCCGCTCCCCACGCCGGGTGGGAGAATTGCGGGAAGGCCCCACCGACAAATTGTACGACCCCCTCGCGCCCCCCGCGATTTCCCCCCCCCCCCCGGCTCGGAAGATTCGCCGCTCTCCGACAGGGATGGGCCGAGCGGCCTGCCGTTTGCGACCGTTTCACGACGGCGGCAACCACACCTGGTCGCTGCCGTCGTGAAACGGGTGTGGAGATGCCCATTTGAGGCTTGTAGCTGGCCTTTTGGGAAAAGAGCACCGCGACTGTGCTCGGGAGGGGACAGGCCCGCAATCGGTGCCCACCGATTGTCGAGCCGGCGTCCAAATCAGACGCACTATGTCCCCTCCGCCGCCCTGCAAGATCAAGCCGCCACGTCTTGCGGGGTGGCTGAGGGGAAAGACGGCCACCGCGCATCATGACATCAGCGTCGTGACGTCAGCCATCACATAGGCGCCGCCATCGCGTCATTCCCGGCGCGCCGCCTTGACGCCAGCATCAAGGCCGCGCCGCCGAGAACAACGAAGCGCCGCTCCTAGCCCCAGGTGGGGATGAATTAGGTGTGGGGAGTGGGCTCTGAGGCCGTTGTGATAGTTGGCCGATTTCACGACCCACGGAGAATCGTGCCCATCATCTCATGATAAGAGGCAAATGGGGGTCTTTTACACTTAACCTGTGAAGAATGGTCTAAATAATGACCTTATTAGTTCGTTTCTGTTAAATTTCAAACTTAGAGACCTGGGCCTGGACATTCACTGAGTTGAGGTTATATTAAAAACGGCAGGTGGGTCACAATTCCTGGATTGTCGCCTGGATTCCCGGGCTTTCCAATTTTCACCAGGGCCTTTTAAAGGTGTGGGAAAGTCCAGGTCAAAAGCTCACACCCTACACTCCTCAGTTGGCTGGGTCCAGATGAACATGCCCTACGCCTCCATAATTTTCATGGAGCCAGAAGAGCTTTGTAAAAAGTTGTGTTTCAAGACACCTCAGAGGTGTCATGAACCATCGTCTGCATGAGGAAACCCTTTAAAAGTTAAGTTCAAAATATCCTGCTCATGTCCCCTCGACCAAGCCAAGCCCCTTCACCCACCCTTATGACCCCACACGTCCTTGAAGCCCAGATATGCCCCTTCACCCACTCCCAGGACCCCTTATGCCCCCTTGGACAAGGTTTGCCCCTCCTCCTCCTGTCCCCTATGCCAAGCTGTGGTACTTTGTAAAAATTAATTTAAGGGATGTGGGCATGGCTGGATAGGCCAGGATTTATTGCCCATCCTTAATTGCCCTTCAGAAGGTGGTGGTTGGTTGTCTTCTTGAACTGCTGCAGTCCTTGAGGTGTAGGTTACTCATAGTGCTGTTATGGAGGGAGGTCCAGGACGTTGCCCCAGTGACGGTGAAGGAATGGCAATATATTTCCAAGTCAGGGTGGTGAGTGACTTGAAGGAGAACTTCCAGGTGGTGGGGTTCCCAGGTATCTGCTGCTCTTGTCCTTCTAGATGGTAGTGGTCGTGGGTTTGGAAGGTGTTGTCTCAGGAATCTTAGAGAATTACTGCAGTGCATTTTGTAGATGGTACACAGCTCCTACTGTTCGCCGGAGGTGGAGGTTTGAATGTTTGTGAAAGGGGGAGCAATCAAGTGGACTGCTTTGTCCTGGATGGTGTCGAGCTTCTTGAATTTTGTTGGAGCTGCACTCATCCAGGCAAGTGGAGAGTATTTAATTACATTCCTGGCTCGTGCCTTGTAGATGGTGGACATGCTTTGGGGGGGGGGGGGGGGGGGGGGTCAGGAGGTGAGTTACTCACCGTAGGATTCCTCACCTTTGACCTGCCATGGTAGCCACAGTATTAATGTGGCTAGTCCAGTTCAGTTTCTGATCAATGGTAATTCCCGGATGTTGATTGGGGAGCATTTAGCGATGGTATGCCATTGAATGTCAAAGGGCAGTATCTAGATCCATTCTTGTGGGAGATAGTCATTGCCTGGCACTTCTGTGGCATGAATGCAATTTGCCACTTGTCAGCCCAAACCTGGATATTATCCATAAAATAATATTTTAATAAAATACTAAGACATTGCTTGATTGATAGCTCCCAAGGCATTTTATACATATATGAAGAGCAAGAGGGTCACCAAGGAACGGGTTGGTCCACTCAAGGGCACAAGAGGGATTCTATCTGTGGAGCCAAAAGAAATGGGCACTAAATGAGTACATCAGTATTAACTAAAGAGAAGGATTTGGTGGATGATGAAACTAGGGACAGCTGCATAGATAGTCTGGAGCATGTTGATATCAAAAAGGAGACCATGTTGGGCATCTTATAAAGTATTAAGGTAGATAGGCCCCCAGGGCATGATGATTTCAAAATGATAACTGCTCTCAGTAGAGAATTTAAACCTGATCTCTGTGTTAAAAGTGTCTTTTGTCTTCCACATGTTGTTTGGGAATATATTAAGGGTTATCTATAGAATACTGTATTCTTTGGGGATTTATTGGTGTTGATCGTTGTTAAGATGTTCACTGTGAGTTTATTAAGTGTTAACTGGTTTCATAAATAAACATTGTTTTAATTAAAAAGTCCTGTAGATTTCTGTTGTATTACACATGCAGAGTAAGCCCGTGTGTTCCCCAATATCACAATCTACTGAGGGAGGAAAGTGAGGATGTTGCTGGGGCCTTGGCAGTAATCTTTTTCTCCTCATTGGCTATAGGTGAGGTCCCAGATGACTGGAGAATAGCCAATATTGATCCTTTGTTTAAGAAGGGTAGCAGGGATAATCCAGGGAGCTTTATGTCAGTAGTAGGGAAATTATTGGAGAAAATTCTTTGGGACAGGATTTACTCGCATTTAAATTCTCTACTGAGAGCAGTTATCACTTTGAAATCATCCAAATGAACATCTGCTGGCTTTCACTGCAGCTCTTCTCTCTGAAAACTAAACTAAACACATCCTGTAGCAAACGGCCAAAAGCGAAAGTAAAAAGTAGAGCCAGAGCTCAACTCCACCCACACTCTGACATCACTGCAGTCACTTGAGCAGACAAACATTTATTAATGTGACATTCCCATGACAATATACACAAGATAAAGAGGTTTCAAGTGCTTGCAGTTTCAGCTGTTGAAACTTTAAAGGGTCTGGGCGATTGATCCTTTTATAGACTGTGATAAAATAACTTTTTTTAACACCGTGGAAAGTAATGCATTTATAACTTTTTAATGTTTTCTTTACATATCCTAATATTAGGGGCAGCAGGGTAGCATGGTGGTTAGCATAAATGCTTCACAGCTCCAGGGTCCCAGGTTCAATTCCCGGCTGGGTCACTGTCTGTGTGGAGTCTGCACGTCCTCCCCCTGTGTGCGTGGGTTTCCTCCGGGTGCTCCGGTTTCCTCCCACAGTCCAAAGATGTGCGGGTTAGGTGGATTGGCCATGCTAAATTGCCCGTAGTGTCCTAATAAAAAAAAAAGTAAGGTTAAGGGGGGGGTTGTTGGGTTATGGGTATAGGGTGGATACGTGGGTTTGAGTAGGGTGATCATAGCTCGGCACAACATTGAGGGCCGAAGGGCCTGTTCTGTGCTGTACTGTTCTATGTTCTATGTTCTATTACTGTAAGGTTCTTTAATTCTACAGAGTGTATAGTGGGTCAAGGGGCAAGCAACTGCCACAGCTTGGGAGGAGGGCATGAAGGACCATGGATAGGGATGGAAGGATATGGACTGGTATTGAAAGCATGAGAGACCATGAGGGTGGGCGGAGAGGCACAGTTTGGTGTAGGGGGCATTAAAGAGCGAAAGGGGCATGAGCTGGCATAGATGGAGCATGGGGAGTGAGGGGGTGTGCGGGCTCGGGAGCCTTACTTTTATAATTATAACCAGGACAGAGCCTGTTAGAACTGAGGCAGACCTTCTGAACAGCCTGCTTTGTCACCCAGCAATCTGTGTGGCTGCCTCTGTTCTATTCCCCATGTCGGCTGGCCCAACTGCAGGCTGCACATGCACTCTGACAATGAAGACCCCATTTGTGTGGCCACTTGCTAGCGAAATGGGCCAAATAGTCTCCTTCTGCATTGTAGGGATTCTATGATTTTATTAACTTTACCATCCTTACCTGGTCTGGCCCACATGTGGCTCTAGATCCACAGCAATGTGGTTTACTCTTAAATGCCTAGCAAGTCACTCAGGGCAATTAGGGATGAACAACGGATAGTAGCCCAGCTAGCGATGCCCACATCCCATGAATGGGAAAAAAAATTGCCAGAGTGACCACTGTTATGTTAGCTATCTTGTGTCACTTGTACATTTGACAAACACAAACCAATGCTTAAGTCCCTACATTATCCTATCAATTTGACAAGGCTTGAACGTAACATGATCAAAGCTTGCAATGAGGGCAGCACGGTGGCGCAGTGGATAGTATTCACGGGGCCGAGGTCCCAGGTTCGATCCCGGCTCTGGGTCACTGTCCGTGTGGAGTTTGCACATTCTCCCCGTGTTTGCGTGGGTTTCTCCCCCACAACCCAAAAATGTGCAGGTTAGGTGGATTGGCCACGCTAAATTGCCCCTTAATTGGAAAAAAATGAATTGGGTACCCTAAATTTTAGAAAAAAAAACTTGTAATGATACAGAAGCATTCATTGAATAAAAATACACAAGTACCAAAGCTGATAATGGGAGTATCTACTTTTGCAGTGGCTTACTGATTATTTAATCAAGTACAGTCACCTGCAACATTTCAAAACTCAAAATATTAATTATCACAGCAACTAATCCCTGGAGACCTAATTATATGTGAACTAATTGGATTAATGCCATTTTTTAAAGAATTTCTTATTGCTCAGCTGATATTGCCATGAAATGTCTCTCTGAATTTATTACCTTTTCACCTAACTATTAGCAGACTTATTTTAGATTAATTCACTTACCGGCATGATTAAACACCTTAATGTAAAGCTTAGTTTTTCATGTCCCTGAAGATTGATTTCAGGGTCATTTGTATTTGTATATTAATTGGTGTTATTCACACGCAGTTTAGGCCATTGTTTAAAATCTGAAAGCATTATAATAGAAAAACAATAGAGCTTGTTACATGAATTCTGGCTGAAATAGAAAACCGGGCGAAAATAGACAGTGAGACCAAAGAAAGGTCAGTATGATTTTTTTTTTGCCCTGCATATCGATGATGGAGTTTAATGATGCGCATAAGGCACTCAAAGTGCTATAACTAATGTCATTTAGTAGTGCTCTTTTAAAAATATGCAATTACTGTAAACTCCAAAGTGATTTGCTACTTTCAGTTTGATATTACTTTATTGTGAGATTTCTTTGTTAAATGGGTGGGAATGAGTGCCTCTCAGATTCATCCAGAACTAGCAATGCAACTTGTTTCAGCCACATTCACCTCACTAACTTTCAGTTCAAACCACTTGGAGGCTAACAGGATCATAGATTTTGAGAAGGTTTTTCCCAGGTGTTTGGAGGCAGGCTTAGAGATATGTCAAACAATATGTGGCTACTGTAGAGGACATATAGGGTTAATGTAAGATTAGTACTCTCGTCATTAGATGGTGCTATAGAGCAACTATATAAATATCACATGCCTCCTTGACGTCTGGGAGAGAGTGCGGGAGAGCAGGAGAGAACAAGAGAAGGAGAGACACGGTAGGTGTGAGATAGCTTAACTGATAGCATAGTTTAGTATTGTAGATTTATTGTGTAATCTTTATTTAACTAATTCCTCAGTAATATGTTTGAATCTAATTCAGCGTAGTCTAATGTGGTGAATGTATTCACCATCATCATGCATGCATGATACAGTAACCTGTGACCTATGACCTGGAAGTAGTGATACGAACTGCTTCCAGGTACTGTACTGTAACCCCAGTATGGCTCAGCCTCTGGCCCCGCCCACACCGGGGGCATATATAGGCCGGCTTCCTGTGGGTGGCATTCATAGAACATAAAACATAGAACATAGAACAGTACAGCACAGAACAGGCCCTTTGGCCCTCGATGTTGTGCCGAGCAATGATCACCCTACTCAAACCCACGTATCCACCCTATACCCGTAACCCAACAACCCCCCCCCCCTTAACCTTACTTTTTTAGGACACTACGGGCAATTTAGCATGGCCAATCCACCTAACCCGCACATCTTTGGACTGTGGGAGGAAACCGGAGCACCCAGAGGAAACCCACGCACACCCAGGGAGGACGTGCAGACTCCGCACAGACAGTGACCCAGCCGGGAACTGAACCTGGGACCCTGGAGCTGTGAAGCATTTATGCTAACCACCATGCTACCGTGCTGCCCCCTTTTTTTTGAACAGTCATCACTTTTAATATTTATTACAGAACTGGCCAAGTTACAGACTGCTCATATACACTAATTATTTGTACAATCATCTTTTAAAGACAAACTATAAAAAAGTTCCATTCTCTTGTTTAGCCAACATTATTTGCATTGATGAAATGAAAAGAGTAGACAAATCATCAGATTTCTCTGACCAGAGCCAGACTCTACAGCAACAGTCCATGTTGTGATGTCTGTGGTCAGGGCTAGAGTGAAAGTTTGTGCCTCTAATACATGTTTCAAAGTCCGGCAATGCTGAGTTGCCATTTGTTCCATTATATGTTCCCATCTGAGAACTAGGAGCCATAATTAGCTTCATCAAAAGCCTTCCTGGCACGTTTCAATTCTTCATTCATTGTCAACAGGTCCTTTACCCTTGCAAATTTCCGAGGATCTTTACGGATAAGAAAGACAATATCTTCTACTTGAACCCGGCCCTCACGTCCGATTGACATGGCCTTGTGAGTCATCTCTGTGATACATTCTATGACAAGATCCTCCAGGATATCCACTGATTCAGTATAAGGATTCTGGTCATCGCCAAAACCATACATCATATGTATTCATCTGTACTACTGACTCTGGCTGGGCAAGTTCATTACTAATAAAGCCTACTGTTCACTCACTCTCTCTGCCTCTCTGTGAATTGAAGGTATATCAGTAATAAATTAGCTTTGTTTGTTAAACACTGCTTGCTGTTCTTCGTTAACATTACAACTTTCACCATCCTGAAAGAACAAAAATAAAGAACACAACAACCTAGAATGCCAAGAAATCTTTTAGAAGTGTGTCAGGCTGATTCCCTGATTTTCCCACCACCACTAGCTTTTCATGGGGATGGCCTGTGTACTTGAACAGTAACATGCCTGGTAACAATAGGAAGCCAATGAAGGCCATTATAGCACCAATTTACCTGTATGTTTCTGGGGCAATAGTAATTTGTAAAAGGTGCTTGTGTTTAGACTTGTAAAAGTAGACAAGGATCGAGCATTCATTTGGTTCATATGATTTATTAAATATTGTAAAACAGCCAGGAGACTGAGTCTGTCTTATCCTTCATGCAAGGAGTTAGACCTAACTCCTCTCGGCTTACCAACGTGGGAGCAGAAGTTATGAACACTTTTGCCCCCATTGTAGTATATCCACCTCCCACCATTCTATCTTTGTTTCCTACAAACAAATATTTAATGACATTATCATCCTGAATGTTCGAGAAGTCTCCTGTGACATTTCAAATTAATAACAGATCAGGTCCAGAGACATTTGCTAGCCCGGTTCTCCTTCATCCAACAGATGATGAATTGATGGCTGCCACCCCCCCCCCCCCCCCCCCCACCCCCTGTAATAGGTTAGCACCTGCAGCCTGTATTCCTGTCCTTATCAGTTAGCTCACTGTGAGGCCCCAGGCAGTTTCACAGCAGCCTTGAAAGCTGTACTAGGTCTTTTTACTTTTAATACAAAGGATAATATGGTCACCACTCCTAATTCACAGAATATTTTATAATGCTTGGTGTATTACGAATTATAGTTACATCTATACAAAGTGTGTGCTTAATATATCAGTGTGTATCCATGATTACCACTTGTAAAGGTTATACAGAGTGAATTTATAACATAAATGTATGGCATTAATCACAGTTTATAATGTGACCTTCTACACCAGTCCCTACATATGTATGTTTTAGTTAATACATAGTATTGGATACAATAGCTAAAACATGTGCCATTGCAACTGTGGTAGTATGACTAGGGGTATTACGGTACCTTCAGAGGTGAGCTGCCATTGGTGCAGGGGACTCGCTGCCCATTGGCCCGGGTAAGTCATGTGCCTCTCAGCCGATTGGCTGAGAGGTAGGTAGCTCCGCCTACAGGGCGGGATATAAGAACCCATGTTCCCCGGCAGTCGGCCATTCTTTTGTACGTCTTCCGCCGGGCACACATCTTGTGTATTAAAGCCTTTTGTTTGGATCACATCTTCGCCTCGTGTCCAATTGATGGTGCATCAGCAACTTAACCATATCCTATTACAAAGTCCAATACAGAATCAAAAGTAATTACTTCTTTGTAACAAAGATCATTATGTTAGCATCATTATGTTGGCATCTGTGATTCTACTTCAGGTCTCTGATATCACAATCCTCTACTAATTGCTGTTTCTGCTGATAGCAAAAGTGGAACTGTCCAGTTGCTTTGATGGATTAACACTCCTGTGATAACTATCTGTCCTTGGTTCGCGTGGTCTCAGGCCTTAAATCAATGGGTATCACAAACAGCACTTTTGTTTAATGAAGGCCTAATTCAGCTTGGTGATTCGGAGAACACGTATCTTGAAACCCTACGATTTCTGTTACCTCAAGCGGAGGCCCCTGTCCATTACCTCTGAGTTATATCCACCGGCCAATCGGACAAATGTTACTGAGGCAAAGCGTAATGAAGTTTCTGTCAGAAAGCCATAAATCATTTCTAAAGGCAAATGGAACAACAACTATTAATGAGCAGGAATCAATGTCAGATAGCCATTGGAGTGAGCATAGCAGATAAGAGGGGTCAGCCTCCTTGGGTTATGTCTGGTTTGTATGTTTTGTCCAAAATGACGTTTAGCTGAATTAACAGACAATCTGTTCTGTTCCGACGAACACAAAATGGAGGAACAATCCAAAATGGAGGAAAACCCAAATTCCGAATCCTTCACATGGCACCCCTGCTCTGTCTGCACTGGTTTCCTCAAAGGAGAAGTGAGCACATATATCTGAAAGAACATTAAAAATGTTTCAAAGTGACCATCACAATAATATTCAAAGTTGCTACAAAGGCCATGTTGCACTCTGAGGTGCTTCAATACAATCAAAAGAGCATTACACTCATTTCAAAGTGGTCATTACAAAAGTTGCAATGGTATATAGGTTTTCCACATAGATCATGTTGCATTCTAATGTGTTAAATACAATAATGGTCCATGTAATATTCATCGTACACATGCAATGTGAGTCATTCAGCCCAAGGGACTCTACACAATTTCCAACCCATCAGTTCACTAGGGCTGAAAGGTCTTAGACAGCGACCATTCCCCACTGCACCTCTGCAGTGACGACCCCAAACTTTAGTGCATCCCTCAGCACGTAGTCCTGGTCTTTGGAATGTGCCTGTCTGTAAGTCAGTTGGGGACCACTCTTTGCACTGGAAGACCAACAAATTTCAGACACACCAAAGAGCGTGTTTCACCGAGTTGAAGATCCTCCAGCAGCAGCTTATTCTCAGTGTGCGGCCTTGGGAACAACTCGTAGGGCACAGAGTCCTGTATCATGGAGCTACTCAGGATGAATCTCAACAAAAACTACCTCATCTTCCTCCAGGCCTTCTTTGCAAAGGCACATTCCACAAGGAGGTGGACATGATCTGTTCCCCAGCACGGTCAACTCAAGCGTTACGTGCTGATGGGGTGAGACTCCGTGTATGTAGGAAGGGTCTGAAGAGGAGGATCTTTCTCACTAACAGTCAGGCTAGGTTTTGGTTAAAAGTCTGGCAATGAGGCATTCTGCAAAATAACTTTAAGTCTGCCATGGAACCATCTGACAGGATCCATCATCTTTTTTTCCCACATGGCCTTGAGGATTTTGCGTGCAAAGCGTTGCCTGATGGACCTGTTGTCAAAGGAGTTTCTCTGCATACATATTTCCGTGAGGGACAGGTGGTACGGCTCGGTCCAACTGCTTGGAGTGTTCCAAAGCAGCGTGGCCAGACCCATCCTTTGCAACATCGGGGACAGTTAGGACCTCAGCGTAGTAACACTTGGTGTTTGGGTACCGAGTGTCTACTCACAGCTTGGTGAAGCCGCACACACAGGTGGTCATCAGGGTTTGGACAATGTTGGGCACATTTTTTCCCCCCTTATTTAGATGTTTGAACATTGTGTCCTTGCAAACTTGGTCCATTTTCGACCTCCAGAAACAAACGGAAAATGGCCCGGGTGATCACCACCTTGTAGGAGTGAGGAATGGGCCAGACATGAGCATGTAGAGCAACACTGAGAGCACCACATGCCCGATGACTAGGTTCCTATCCACAATGGAGAGGAAATGTTGCTTCCACATGCCCATTTTTTGTTTCACTATAGCTACTCGCTCCTCGCAGTTTCTAACACATGCCCTGATCCCTCTGAGCCATATCCCCAGACTGATCTGACATGAAAGGGGCAAGTGATAAGTCAGCCCAGTTCCCAAAGAACATAACCTTGCACCTGTCATGATTTATTGTTGGCACCCTGATGAGCCATCAATTGAACGCGAGACGAGTTGCTGTACAAAAATTAGGCTTTAATAAACTAGAACTTAGCCCTGCGGTTGACTACAATAAATGGACGACCGCCGGGCGTTCTGACTATTTGTACCTCGGTATGAGAGGCGTGGTTAACTCAGCCTCTCGACCAGGGCCGATGGTAAGCCGGTGTTCTGCACCAATGGCAGACAGCTATGCAAATCATACCACCACATTCACCCCTTGCGGAGAAAGAAGCCGGGGGTGGGGAGGGGGGGGGGGGGGGGGGAGAGAACTGGTGGTTGAGTAGCAGCCGGGAGAACAAAAATTTTCTCTTCTTTTCTTTTATTACATTTTTGGCTTCCCACTGGCCCAGACAATTAGCAATAGTACACAAAGTTCCAACAAAGTCCATGGAGCTGTTGTAGTTTAAATCGATTCGATCAGTCTTTTCGTGGCCCGTGACGTTCTGGCAGACCGCCGCAGTGGAGTAGGTGACGTCGGTTCAGCCGATGGTGGTGGTTCCGCTGATGTCCTGGAGTCCGGGAGCGATGGTCCTTGAACAGTCTCCGTCACCCGAGCTGGCTGTGGGGACGCCATGGATGGGGAAGGGGTGGCCTGAGTGGGGCGCTGGGGGGAAAAAAACAGGGGTGGGTCTGTGGTGAAGAGGGGGGAGGCCACATGCCGGCGGGTGCCAGGTCCCGGAGGGAGACCGTGTCCTGCCGACCGTCGGGGTACTCCACATACGCATACTGCGGGTTAGCGTGGAGTAACTGGACTTGTTCCACCAACGGGTCGGACTTGTGCACCCGCACATGCTTCCGGAGCAAGATGGGTCCGGGGGCGGTCAGCCACGTCGGGAGAGGGGATCCGGAGGACGACTTCCTGGAGAAGACAAGAAGATGTTCATGAGGTGTCTGATTTGTTGCGGTACAGAGGAGTGAGCGGGTAGAATGTAGGGCATCGGGGATAACCTCTTGCCATCGGGAAATAGGGAGATCTCTGGACCGGAGGGCCAGTAGTATGATCTTCCAGATGGTACCATTCTCCCGCTCGACCTGTCCGTTACCCCGAGGGTTATAGCTGGTCATCCTGCTAGAGGCAATGCCCCTGTTGAGCAGGAATTGACGCAGCTCGTCGCTCATAAAGGAGGACACCCGATCGCTATGTATGTACGCGGGGTAGCCGAACAGGGAGACGATGGAGAGGAGGGCCTTAATGACGGTCGTTATGGTCATGTCGGGGAAGGGAATGGCGAAGGGGAAGCGCGAGAATTCGTCGATTACCGCCAGGAAGTAAATGTTGCGGTTGTTAGAGGGAAGGGGCCCCTTGAAGTCAATGCTGAGACGTTCGAAGGGGCGGGATGCTTTGATCAGGTGTGCGCGCTCGGGGCGGTAGAAGTGCGGTTTGCACTCTGCGCAGATGTGGCAGTCACGGGTTACTGACCTGACTTCCTCGATGGAGTAGGGCAGGTTGCGGGCCTTAATGAAATGGTAGAGACGGGTCACCCCTGGATGGCAGAGGTCCGCGTGGAGGGAGCGGAGGCGGTCTATCTGCGCGCTGGCGCAAGTACCGCGGGACAGGGCATCAGGAGGCTCATTGAGCTTCCCAGGACGATACAAGATCTCATAGTTGTACGTGGACAACTCGATCCGCCACCGTAAGATCTTGTCGTTCTTAATCTTGCCCCTTTGCGCATTATCAAACATGAAGGCTACTGACCGTTGGTCTGTGAGGAGGGTAAACCTCCTGCCGGCCAAATAGTGCCTCCAATGTCACACTGCTTCGACTATGGCCTGGGCTTCCTTTTCCACAGAGGGGTGGCGGAGTTCGGAAGCCTGGAGAGCTCTGGAGAAGAAGGCCACGGGTCTGCCCACTTGGTTCAGGGTGGCCGCCAGAGCTACTTCTGATGCGTCGCTCTCGACCTAGAAGGGGAGGGACTCATCGATGGCGCGCATCGTGGCCTTTGCGATGTCCGCTTTGATGCGGCTAAAGGCCTGACAGGCCTCTGTCGACGGCGGGAAGACCTTGTCAGAGTAGTTGGGAACCCATTGGGCGTAGTAAGCGAAGAAACCCAGGCAGCGTTTGAGGGATTTGAGGGTATTGGGGAGAGGGAGTTCCATCAGGGGGCGCATGTGTTCGGGATCGGGGCCTATCACTCCTTTACGCACTACGAAGCCGAGGATGGCTAGACGGTCGGTGCTAAACACGCACTTATCCTTATTGTTTTGCGGTTTGGAGGAATTTCTGGAAGTTGGCGTCATGGTCCTGCTGATCGTGGCCGCAGATGGTGACATTATCAAGATACGGGAAGGTAGCCCGTAATCCGTACTTGTCGACCATTCGGTCCATCTCCCGTTGGAAGACCGAGACCCCCATTTGTGACACCAAATGGAACCGTAAGGAAGTGGTAGAGGCGCCCATCTGCCTCGATCGTGGTGTACTTGCGGTCACTCGCGCGGAGGGGGAGCTGGTGGTGAGCGGAGTTAAGGTCCACAGTGGAGAAGACTTTGTATTTCGCGATATCGTTTACCATGGCGGAAATACGGGGGAGAGGATACGCGTCCAGTTGCGTAAACCGGTTGATGGCTATGGTCGATGACCATCCGGTTTTTCTCCCCAGTCCGGACCACCAGCACTTGGGCTCGCCAGAGACTGTTGCTACCCTCGATGACCCCTTCCTTCAGCAACCTCTGGACCTCGGACCTGACGAAGGACCGGTCCTGGGCGCTGTACCGTCTGCTCAGTGTCGCGACGGGTTTGCAATCGGGGGTGAGATTAGCAAACAAGGAGGGGGGGTCCACTTTGAGGGACGCGAGGCTGCAGACAATGAAGGGGGTATAGGGCCTCCGAATTGGAAGGTCAAGCTCTGCAGGTTGCACTGGAAGTCCAGTCCTAGGAGTGCCGGTGCGCAAAGGTCAGGGAGGACAAGGAGTTTATAATTTTTAAAAACCTTCCCTTGGACCGTGAGGTCCGCGATGCAGCACCCGGTGATGCGGACGGAGTGTGAACCTGAGGCTAACCCGATTTTGTGTTTTACAGGATGGACAGGGAGCGCGCAGCGTCTTACCGTGACAGGGTAAACAAAGCTTTCCGTGCTCCCGGAGTCCAGCAGGCAGCCCGTCTCATGGCCGTTGAGGTAGATCAGCGTTGTCGTTTTGGCGAGCGTGCGTGGACGTGACTGGTCGAGCTGAATGGCCGCGAGCCGTGGAGAAAATCCGTATTCGTCGTCGTCATCCGAGTAGATGCTGGAAGAACCTTGCGTGCCAGTCCCGGAAGGTGGTACCCAGGATCCGCACGTGGAGTCGCACGCCGTTCTGGAGGGGCACGGGAAGGCCCGGAGGAGAGAGAGAGGCGCGCAGGCCGGGCGCAGGGACCCAGGGGTGGTGGGGAGAGATCGGCGCGGCGTACTGGAGGGGCCAACAAGAGCCAGGAGGAGGGGATCCCTGGTCGCTGCGCGGAACAGCAGCGACCGTTTTGGCCTGGAAGGCGGAGGCGAAGTGGCCCTTCTTCCCGCGGCTCTTACAGATGGCGGAGCGGGCTGGGCAGCGCGGGCGAGGGTGTTTCGTGAACCCACAAAAATAGCAGGGGGCCCCGTGGACTTGTCGGGGCGTCCCACCGCGCAGGCCCGAGGCAGGTCGGGAGCAGCGGATGGCGGTGGGGAAGCGTGCAAGGAAGCCCAGGGTGGTGCAGCATGGCTGGGGACATAGGCGTGAGCGTTTAGATCGGCGACCTCCAGGGAGGTGGAGAGAGTCCGTGCCTCAGTTAAGCTGAGGTCGTCTTTCTCCAGCATCCGCTGGCGGATAGTGGGGAACTGCATCCCAGCCACGTAAACATCTCTGATCAGCAGTTCCATGTGCTCCATAGCTGAAACTGGGAGGCAGGAGCAATTCCTCCCCAGGATAGCGAGGGCCTGGTAAAATTGGTCTAATGACTCACCGGGGAGCTGTTGTCTGATGGCCAGCAGATGTCGGGCGAATACTCTGTTGACTGGTTTAAGAAATTGTCCATTCAGCTTAAGCATAGCGGCATCGTAATCTTTCTCTTCCTTGATCATCGCGTAGGCTGCTGTGCCCACGCTGGAGTGGAGGATGTGAAGCTTCTGTGCCATGGTGGGGGGGGGCTGGTTGCAGACTCCAGGTATCCTTCGAGACATGCCAGCCAATGTTTAAAGATTTCTGAAGCGTTCTGTGTTTGCGGGCTGATGCGGAGGCATTCGGGCTTGATCCAGAACTCCATCTTCAAAAATCTAGCTTATTAAATTGATGAGCCATCAATTGAACGCGAGACGAGTTGCTGTACAAAAGTTAGGCTTTAATAAGCTAGAACTCAGCCCTGCGGTCGACTACAATAAATGAACGACCGCCGGGTGTTCTGACTATTTATACTTCGGTATGGAGGCGTGGTTAACTCAGCCTCTCGACCAGGGCCAATGGTAAGCCGGTGTTCTGCACCAATGGCAGACAGCTATGCAAATCATTTGGGTATCGAGTGTCTACTCACAGCTTGGTGAAGCCGCACACATAGGTGGTCATCAGGTTTGGACAATGTTGGGCACAGTTTTTCCCCCCTTATTTAAATGTTTGAACATTGTGTCCTTGCAAACTTGGTCCATTTTCGACCTCCAGAAACAAACGGAAAATGGCCCGGGTGATCACCACCTTGTAGAAGTGAGGAATGGGCCAGACATGAGCATGTAGAGCAACACTGAGAGCACCACATGCCCGATGACTAGGTTCCTATCCACAGTGGAGAGGAAATGTTGCTTCCACATGCCCATTTTTTGTTTCACTATAGCTACTCGCTCCTCACAGTTTCTAACACATGCCCTGATCCCTCTGAGCCATATCTCCAGCACCTCAGCCAGACTGATCTGAAATGAAGGGGGCAAGTGATAAGTCAGCCCAGTTCCCAAAGAACATAACCTTGCACCTGTCATGATTTATTGTTGGCACCCGAGGCTAATCGCAAGTGTTGATCAGCCAGTGTACCGACAGCTGATTCACAGCAGAAAAGTGCCTCCACCGCTCGGGTTCAGCACTCCTCTTCTGCCCAAATCCTTCCTGAAGGACTCAGCAAAAGGCTCTATGTGTTCCTGACTCAGAATTCATCCTTACGGCAGGATGAGCAGACTAGTGATCAAATTCAACACTAGGTGTCGGAACAGGACAGGTGGAACGATCCATAAACTTGCTCTTCCTATATCAGAGCGGTTGCAGAGTGAATACTAACTTCTTGAGAGACACTTTTATAGACGTTCGTCATTCTCTATGTTATAGTATGCTTGTTGTCATCATGGCTGTACATGTTAGAAGAGATGGACAAGGCCATTTTAGCATACTTCCTTTCAGATCTGTCTAATAGCCATTGTAAAGTGACATATTAAATATTTAGGTTCACTGTAAGTATGAATATGCTGCTGCATAGTCAAGGTTTCTACGGCCATTAAATTGTCAATTCATCATGTACCAAAATACTTTGAGGAAATAATTTTCAGGTGGCAAAAAACCTTGAGACTCCAGTCAAGCTTTTAATAAAATTCCATTAAATGTTATGCGATCATTGTTCAGATACGCACTGTGCTGTACACATTCATCTTTCAGGCATAAGTGCTTCTTGCATTGACAATAAGAGCACAGTGGAAAAACAGCATATATTGTCATCATTGGCACACAAAGCCTGTAATTTCTAGTTTTACAAATAAATCCTACATGGATTTACTTTCAAAGTATATAAAAGGACAAAGTCATCACGCAAACAAATTTGCAAAATTATATTCCTTCATAAATAAACCATAATGCCAATCATTTTGAAATCAGAAATTGTCACATCCTGTGTGCCCCCTGTTGTCCGATGAAGCAAGTGCTATAGGAAGATATAGACGGGATGGTTAAATGGGCAGAAAGGTGGTAGGTGGAATTTAATCCTGAGAAGTGTTACACTTTGGAAGGACCAATTTGACAAGGAAATATCCAATGAATGGCACCACACTGGGAAGTCCTGAGGAACAAAGAGACCTTGGCATGTTTGTAAATAGATCTCTGAAGGCAGAAGGGCAGCTTCATAGGGTGGTGAAAAAGATGTGTGGGACACTTGCCTTTCTCAATCATGGCATAGATTACAAAAGTAAGGAAGTCATGTTGGAGTTAGATAGAACATTGGTGAGGCCACAGCTGGAGTACTGTGTACAATTCTGATCACCATATTATAAGAAGGATGTGATTGCACGTGAGTGTGCAGAGGAGTTTCACTAGGATGTTGCCTGGGATGGAACATTTAAGTTATGAAGAGAGGTTGGATAGGCTTAGATTGTTTTTGATGGAGCAGAGAAGACTGAGGGGCGACCTGATCGAGGTGTATACGATTACAAGGGGCATGGACAGAGTGGGTAGGAAACAGCTGTTTCCCTTAGTTGAAGGGTCAGTTGCAAGGGGACACAAGTTCAAGATGAGGGGTGGGAGGTTCAGGGGGGACTTGAGAAAAACCTTTTTTACCCAGAGGGTGGTGACGTTTTGCAATGCACTGCCTCAGAGGTGGTAGAGGTGGGTTGCCTCACATCCTTTAAAAAGTACCTGCATGAATACTTGGCATGTCTTAACATTTCAAGATTATGAGCCAAGTGTTGGCAAATGGGATTAGGATTGGCAGGTCAGGAGCCTTTCATTTTGTTTTTAATACATCTAGAGTACCCAATTATTTTTTCCAATTAGGGGGCACTTTAGCGTGGCCAATCCACCTACCCTGCACATCTTTGGGTTGTGCGGATGAGACCCACGCAGACACGGGGAGAATGTGCAAACTCCACACGGACAGTGACCCGGGCCGGGATCAAACCCAGGTCCTCGACGCCGTGAGGCAGCAGTGCTATACATTGCGTAACCATGCCCCCCCGTGCCTTTCATATGGCAATGCAGACTTGCTGAGCCGAAGGGCCTTTTCTGTACTGTATTTTACGCCGTTTCTGTGAAGTGATGAACATTCTCTTCCATCTGAAAGGAAAGTAGGCATGACAGATATTTCTCCAATAAATATGTTAACTTCTTTAGTGAAACACACAAGAAAGTCTGATTCACCAATGTCGATTGCATTTGACAGAAAATGGCTTTCTCCAACCTTACTGTACTTTACAAAATGGAGTGATAACAAATAATTATTGAAGTAGAATCATTTGAAAATGCTGAGAATTATTGCAGAGATATTCAGCAAAGAGTAAAGATGTAAATTATTTCAATATTATCTCAGGTTTAATATACTATCTGGGTGAGATCTCCCGGTTGTTCACACCAGCGGAATCTTCGGATCCCGTTGATGGCTCACCCCCGCCGCGATTTTCCAGTGGAGCGGGATGGATTCGACGGGAAATCCAATTGACAGGAGCGGGGTCAGAAGATCCCTCCCGCCGGTGGCCTCCAGCTGCCAGGAAACACAGGTTGGGGGGGGGGGGGGGGGGGGGGGAGAGAGGAGAGAATCAGCCCTCTGGCATTTTCTGTGAAAATCAATTTCCTGAGTTCATATAAAAGTCTCTCTCATGTTGCATGCAGAGAGAGAATTATTTATATTGTTATGTAACAATCTATGGTTCTTAAGAAAACAATGCGATGGAAAGCAAACGTATTTCATAGTCTCTGTGAACTCGCCTTCAAACTGTGATCTAAATTATTCCAGTGAAGATTTCAATCGCTCTCTCACCACCAGCATGCCACAAGGGTGAGTCTTTAGCTTAGTGGCAGCATTTCAGTTCATAAATCAGAAGATTTAGGGTTTGAAGCTTGCCACAGGGATAGTCCCACCCAACAAGACCGAGGGTGGAATTTTCCCCCAAAATTGCGAAGTTTCAGTTACTGACTGAAAACCGGTGTGCTTTGTCCCCAGAGAAACAGCCATGTTTTCTCTCCAGATCTTCTGACACTTTGTCAAAAGAAAAGTAGAGGGGTATGTTTTGCTCCATCACCCTTGGGTGTCGGGGCTTAAAGATGGCACTAAGCTCAGCTCCACAGAGTTTGGGGAGCCCTTTAGAGATATGCCCCGGCCTTCCCATCCATGGACATCGAGATCCCCACATCCATCATTGTCGACAATCTTCCCCACCCCCCACTCCCTCCTTCATCCTCACTGGAAATGTCCCTCCTCATCGTGGCCTTGCCCCTTGGTCCTACTCCCTTGGCCCCAACCTCTTGGCAGTACCAACTAGACAGTGCCAAACTGGCAATGCCAAGGTGCCCCGGCACTGCTCTGCCATGCTCCTGACTACCTGGGAGCTACATTGACCTCTGCATCCTCGGCGAGGTCATCTCGACTGCTGCAGAGCAGTAGTAATTCCCATCAATGTGCCGGCGGGGGGGGGAACAGAAGGTAAGGTGTCAAGCATATTTAAATCTATTTAAATTGATGTTCATCAGGTTCATGCCTTCACTGAGAGTATACCTGATTATGTTTCCAGCTGATGCAGGGAAGATCTCATTCAGAGATCTCCCGGGCACAAATCTCATTATGGCCCTTTTGTGAGAATTAGCGGGCACACGAGGATTTGCATCTGCAGCAAACAGACCCAGAAAATCACTCCTCAGAGCTCATGTTCTGAATTCTGGATTGATGGGCAGCAGCACTCGGGGGTTCAGTGTGTGTTTGGATGGTTTCCCTCATCAAATGAGTTGGAGGAGCTCATGAAACACTCTTACCACGTAAAACAAACTACCCTATTGGCTGATATCAAGATGATTTTGGCCATGGAAGGGGTTTTTATCTTGAGGACTGTTCATCAGCACATGAATCCTTCCACTTATTCATGCTGTTCTCCAATAAAAAATTGTGAAGATATAGGGCTCGATTTACCGTTGTTTTAGACTAAGTGGGGGGGGATCTGTGGCGTCTGACATCAAAGAGATCGGCGTGGACCCCTCACCGATCCTGTGACTGGTGAGGGGCTAGCACAGCATCGAGTAGAACTCCCGGCTCCCATGATATAAACGGGCAGAGATTGGGCAGGTCCGTGGCAGCGCATGCTCACGGCACTGACCTGCAGTGGCCGCACCGTAAAACATGGCACCAGCCGTGCATGGACCAAACCAGCCATATAATGCCTCCCTGGCCACCCCCTGGCCAATCACCAGCCTTCGCGAAAGCCCCTCCGGCCAGCAGCACATCTCCCGGCCAACTGTGGCGGCGCTGGACACATTCCACAGCCGCCGCGTCGGTTTCCCGACCGCTGAGACCACACATCATGGGCGGTGTTGCACGTTTTACTTGAGTGTATTACGCGTTTATTGGAGTGTATTAACACACCTCCGTTTAAAGGCCGTGTGCTTAACACTGCTACAGCTCTGTGTGTGTATTTTCAGCTCGGAGTCGCCAGGTGCCGTATTTAGACACCCCACAAGTATTTCAAGGTCAGGTTCAAAGTAATAAAACTATACACCGATTAGTAAGTTCAAACGATTAATATTTATTATACAAATATAATAAATACGCATGCATACGCTAAAGACTAATACTTATTTCTACTATTAAACGACTAAATACTTAACTAAGTAGGAACCAGCAAGGTCAGGGGACAAGGCCTTTGTTCCTTTCTGGGCTGCACCTTCTGTTCGCTAATAGTCGAATAATGTATAAGCAATGCCGGGTTCACGTAGCGAGCGTCGTTTTGGCACTTACTGAACGATGGCTGGTGCTCAACGGCTGGTGATGGAAGACAGGATCTGGAGGCTGGAGTCGGAGTCAAAACAGCAGTCCAAGCCGGAGCACAAAAACAGCTCTGGGCCGGAGTCAACAGCAAGCCGGAGCAACAACAGACAGAACCATGTGCGGGGTCTACCTTTATAGGTCCCCCAAAGTCCGTGCCTCTTCGGGGCGGGCCTTTACCTGCCATGTATCGATTGGGTCATTTCCCAATCGATATTTTCCAAACCCCCAATCTGAGGGTCTCTTCTCGATGGGTGGGGCGGTCTCTAGGGTCCTTTGTGATGGATACTTCTGGTGCCGTTTCGTCTGGGCGTCCACTCAAAGTATCCATTCAAACTCAAATGTTTCTATTGTGGGGGCCCAGATCTGGATCACCTCATTACTATGCAAATCGTTGTTGCCATTTACACCTTAAGCTGAGATCCTGCACCTGGCCATAAACTGGTTTTGTACGTGCAGAATGCTAATTAGCCTTCTGCAAACTGCTTGTCCTGCTAAGACTGTTTTCTCCCTGCAGCCTTAGCAGTTCTCCATTTTGGTAGCCCAGTGTCCATCTTAGGTGGCTACAGCGGTCAGGAACTCGGCCCATCGGGGGCGGAGCATCGGGGCAGGGCCTTCAGGTGACGCGCTAACGTCATTCCAACGGCCTGTGATGTGATGATGGCATTTCGGAGAGGGCAGAGGTGCAAAACCTGCGTCAAACAGGCGCCGCTCCTGAATTCGTTGTGAGAAGGGAATCTCCGCCCGATCGCCGATTACAAAATTGGGGTCGGGGAACGTGAGTCCCGTCCCATGAAGTAGAAACCATGAGAAACATGAGATTGTCTGGTCTGCCAGCTGCGTTTCCTGCGTGGCACGTCCCCACCGTCAGCAGGATTCTCTGTTCCCACAGCCGGCCAATGGGATTTCCCATTGTGGCCATCCCCCACCATCAGGAAACCCGTGGATGTGCATGCGCTGCCGGCGGACTGGAGGATCCAGCTGATGAAAAATTCCGCTACATATGAGACTGTTGGTATATGTCTTCATAACATCTTTGGGCTTGTTGCATGACGCTGCACTCCAGAGTCACAATCCAAATGTTACACACTGGATACCAAATTTTGAGAAAAAGGAAAGGGGAGCGGGCAGCACTGGAGCGGGCAGCAGCGGTGTGTGCTGATGCGGGAGTGGTGCCAGCCACCCAAACAAGCCGAGCAGGAGGTATCAAGCAAGCACCACATGAGGCCTCGTATGTAGCAGCAGTGCCTGACATTCGAGGACTGGTAGGATCGGGTATGCTGTCGGAGACTCCTGCTGAGCAGAGAGACTGTGAGACATATCTGCCAGATGATGGCACACCTGGCACCATGGGGATATGGGGGAGAACCCGCTCCCGGTGGCCATCAAGGTGACGGTTGCCCTGAACTTTTGCGCCACAGGGTCCTTCCAAGGCGCCGAGTGTGGACCTGTTTAAGATCTCACAGGCCTCGGTGTACAAGTGCATCCGCGCAGTCATGGTGGTCCTATATACCAGGCAGCTCAATACACCCATTTCAATGTGGACCAATCACATCAGGCTGCTGGGGCAGCGGGGTTTGCTGCCATCGCCGGGATGCCCCGGGTCCAGGCGATGATTGACGGTATGCATGTCCCCCTACAAGCACCTGCAGATGACAGGCCGCTCTACACAAACCAAAAAGGATACCACTCAATGAATGTGCAGCTGATATTTAACCATCAGCTGCGCATCATTAACCTCTGCGACTGATACCCAGGGAGTGTGCACAATGCCTTCACCCTGGCACACTCATCAATTCCTGACATGTTCGGGAACCTCCCCCCCGGCTGGGTGGGTTGGCTCCTGGGCGACAGGGTCGTGGCTGATGACACCCATCCAGAGGGCACAGACCAACGGCAAGATCCGCTATGACAATGCCCATTTAGCAACCAGAAGCACGATCGAATGGTGTTTCGGCCTCCAGAAGATGTGGTTCAGATGCCTGGACTGCTCTGGAGGGGCCCTCCACTATGATGCTGGGTTAGTGGCATGCTGCATCCTTCACAACATTGTACACCAGAGGGGCGATGTGTTGGAGGAGGTGGAATACCAGTCCTCGTCTGATGAGGAGGATGTGGGGCAGGAGAGGATGGGCACGACATGGGGCCCAGGCAAGTATGGGAGGCTGCACGATCTGTGCGCCAGGGCCAACAGCACGGGACACTCTAGTCAACTCCAAGTTCACCAACTGGGGGGTGGGGGGGAGATTGGCAAGGGGCATGGACACCACATCCCAACCCCACATGCCCTCACTCCCCCCACTCTGGTCACCCCCTGCCTGAAACTCCCTCTGTGATACATACCTGCCGTACTATGGGGTGTGGGCCCTGGGTTGCAGTAACAGCGGGTCCATGACATGGTGGATGATGACAACCCGCTCGGCGATGAGCTCTGGTGCTCCACATCTGACTCCTGCCCGCGTTGGCACTTTCCACCGTCCACCTGGGTGATCCCTGCATGCGGGCTGGCCATTCCATCGCACTGTTCCATTGGATTCCTGGAGTGACAGTGGTGGGGAGTCTGGGAGGGGAGTGGGATGGGGAGTCCGGGCCACCCACACATTCCACCCATTCCACCCCCTCTGTGGCCAGCCCAGACCAGCCCACCCCTCATACCCATCAGACAGAGCACCGAGGCAGGTAGTAACAGTAGATATAGCACTTGGGGCGAATGGGGTCACAGGTTATGGGGAGAAAGCAGGATTGGGCTATTGAGTTGGATGATCAGCCATGATCGTGATAAACGGCGGAGCAGGCTCGAAGGGCCAAATGACCTCCTCCTTCTCCTACCTTCTATGTGTCTATGTATCTCTGTAACAGGTGTTTAATCTGAATAAATATTACAGATTTACAGGGCCCTAGCCCCTATAACTAAACAGTGCCCTGCACTCATGCCAACTTAACTGGTGTCTAACTTACTGGCCTTACGGGACCTAACACTATGTCTAGGTGGCTCCCCAGACGGTACAGCTGGTCTGGAGGAGGCCTGCTGTGACTCCTGCCTGCGACCTAGGTTCCCGTTGCGGGCGTCTTCTGGGGCGACCAGGCCTGGATGGCCCTGCTGCTGCTCGGATGTCTCAGGTGGTGCGATGCTGCCCTGTTCAGGCCGCCGCCCACCACATGCACCAGGGATAGGAGTGGGGGAGTACGAGGTGCCTTGATGTTCCGACACCTCCCCCGCGGGAGTCACCGGCATGGGCCCCATCACGTCCTCCTCCCTCGGGGTGCCCGATAGTCCTTGGGCTACTCCATGGGATGGGGGTGGGAGCGGAGCTATCCCCTGAGGCTCCCCCACCATAGCGCGCTGACAATCCTGCAGGCCTTCTGCCGTCTCGACCAGGGTCCGCACGCTCACAGCAATGGAGTACAGGGAGTGGACCATCTCTGTCTGGGGCAGCGCTCCATCAGCAGTGACTGTGCCACCACCAATTGGCCTGTGTCAAATCAGCCAGTCACTGCGCCATCTCCCTCTGGGTCTGGAGCACCTCCCTCTGTGGCTGCGCCACGTCAGCTAGTGCCTGGGCAATGTCGCCGACATTCCCAGCTGTGTCCTGCTATGACTGCCAGATGGACCCACCCCATTCCCAGCAGGTCCTGTAACTCAAAAGACAAGACACTTGATCAGACCGGGAGGCGGGTGGGGCATGGGGCTGAGCGTGTGGGTGGGGGTGTGGCGTGGTGTGTGGGTGGTGCAGGGTGAGGGTGTTGTGGAGACAAGGGTGGTGTGGGTTGTGTTGGGGAGGGTTGACACCCGTGTCATGGGAAACCGCAACGAAGCGAGGTTTCACTTCCTCGCCCGCTGCCGAACGCTATCTTGGCAATCTCCCTTTCGTTTGGGCAGCCGATCACTTCCAGGGTCCTCTGCGCTGCCACAGTGAGAGTCCACAAGTCCGATGGTCCCCCTCCTGTCTTCTCACGCTCCTGGTGATTGTGCACAGCCTTCTCCTGGGGGGCGGGGGCGGGGGAAGCAGACAACAACAGCGTTAGACAGTCCGTGCATGCAGCCCAGGAGGTGGGTAGGTGATGGCCTCAGTGGCCAGGCACTGGTATGGGTACTGGCATATGGTGCAGGGTGGGGGTTCGCCCGAACAAGGGTTTGTGCGAGGGGCACAGTGCTGCCTATTCACCCTGGCCACCCTGAGCACGTTGTGCAGTTTTTTGCAGCACTGCTGGCCAGTCTGAACTACGTTGCCCACGGCGCTGTCCACCTCTGCCACATGCGCCCAGGCACAGCGAACGGTGGCGGCCGACAGCCTCCTTCCCGGCCGGGGTACAGGGTCTTCCTCCTCTCCTCCACGGCTTCCAGAGGGTCTCCAATTCAGCGTCCGCGAACCTCAGTGCCGCTCTCCTTACTACCAGGCCAGCACACCCCTTCCACTCCCTCCCTCCTAGTCGGTGAACCGGGAGGTGATCAGAGCATCCCGTGTGCATTGGCCCTGGCAAAAATGTCATGCGGCCTCCCCTGCCTGCCCGGGCTCTATGTCCTGCTCATCGTCCCCCTCCCCGCATCCTCCTCGTCGGACGAAACCTGCCCTTCCTCCTCATTTCTTCCTCCAGCACGTTGTCCCTTTGCTGCACGATGTTGTGGTGGATACAGCAGGCCACCATGATGCAGGCGACTCTCTCAGCTTCATACTGGAGGGAGTCCAGGCACCTGAAACACATCTTCAGGATGCTGAAACACCGCTCGATCACACTCCTGGTCATTGTATGGGCCTTGTTGTAGCGGGTATCCGCCTCGATCTGTGGCTTCTGGATTGGTGTCATCAGCCACGTCTGGAGCAGGTAACCCCTGTCGCCCAGGAGCGGACTCCTCAACCTGGAGGGGTGCCCCTCGAACATGCCGAGTGTGCCAGGATGAAGGAATCATGCACACTGCCCGGGTATCGGGCGCAAAGGTGCACGATGCACAGCTAATGCTCTCAGCCCAGCTGGATGTTCATTGAGTGGAACCCCTTTCTGTTGGTGTACAGTGGCCTGTTATCCGCAGCTGTCCATAGGGCGACATGCATCCCGTCTATCGACCCCTGGACTAGGGGCATCCCAGAAATGGCAGCAAACCCCGCTGCCCGAGCATCCTGGTGGGCTCAGTCCACATGGAAATGGATGTATTGCTCCGCATGGACACATAGAGCCTCCATGATGGCATGGATGCACCTGTGCGCCAAGGTCTGTGAAATCCCGGGCAGCAACTGGAACAAACCTGTCGCGTAGAGGTTCCAGGCGACCGTCGCCTTGACGGTCACCGGGAGAGGATGCCTTCCCCCATACCTCCACGGTGCCAGGTGTGTCATCATATGGAGCTGAGTCGCAATGTCTCTCTGCTCATCAAGAGTCTCCGACCGCATGCCCGGTCCGGCAGGTCCTCGGATAACAGGCACTGTCAGTATAGGCGAGGCCTCCTGCGGCGCCTCCTTGGCACCTCCACCTCCATGGCCTGTTGGGCGGCCACCTGACCCTCTGCAGCTCGGTCCTCTGCAGCCCGGTCCTCTGCAACCCAGTGAACTGTTGGCCACTCTGCTGCTCCTGTTGACTCTGCTGCTGCCCACTCCGCTGCTGCAGCTTCCCACTCCTCTCGGAGCACCTCCCTCTCACGCAGCCACAGGGCATTTCGCAGATCTACGATCATCACCACAGCGGCCACCATTGCTGGTTGAACGTCGAACGCCATTGTCTGCAGGGGTTGAAAGGCCAACATGTTAGCATGGCGCATTCTCCCGTGCGCAACCAGGTTCGATAGTCGACATGGTGGCTATGCGGGCATGGTTGGCAGTGCGGGCTCCACCCATGCATGTCCCTCCCTCAACCCCGCAACCCTGCCCCGTCAGTGTCCGGCACCATCGGTGCCCCCGGTCCTGGTGCCCATCCCTGCTGCTAGGGGTACCATTGGCTGGCACTGCTCTCACTGGTGGCTGCGTGGTGTGGCCCTGGGTTGTCACACGGTGGGTGGCGGCCAGTTGGGCGGGGTGTTTGTGGCTGAGAGGCATGCTGTGTCGGGGGTGGGGTGTGTGGGTGGGCACACCTATACGGCCTGTGTCACCGTGTAGAACCAGGGGCCGAGGTGGGTGGTCAGTGGGTGTGCAGCAAGGTGGTCACCGTAATGGCGGTCGGTGCATGGGCACCGCCCCAGTAGGGGGGCACCCCAGCTGCCCAACCTGTCCCCTCCCTTCACCTTCCCCTGGCAAGGGCCCCCCCCACCCCAGCCAGCACAGCCAATGTCCAGGCCTGCAGCCCGCAGTCACTCCACGCCATTCCTACCTTCTATCTCGCTCAGCAGCCACGATGCCAGGGTCACGTTTTTTGAAACCAAAAGTGAATCACGCCATCAGGAATTCAGCCCATTGGAAGCATGTTGGAGGCGCCGGAGAATAGGGTGTCAGGCACGCTAATGATATGCCTGCTGTACTTTAGCCCCATACGGTGTGTACCACATTTACGCCATTTTCGGGGTGACGGAGCATTTTGGCGTTGGAGGCTATTTCTGCCCTTTCGGCGTCGGCAAGCGGAGAATCTGCCCTTAGTCTCAGAAACTGAGAATTTCACACACTATCTATATATTTATTTCACTGTCCTTCACCACATCTCTCACTAAACCTCCACCATATGTTGTGCTGCTTCACATTAAGCAATGCTAAGAGAGATCTGCGATCATATTTAAAATAACATCTCTGAAGTGTTGGCTAGTGTAGACTTGAGAGATGAACAGACACTTCCAACACTGATAAAGGTTCAACTCAATTTTATTAACTACTTCTAATTAACTAACACACAATGACTGTGGGTCTAAATGATGCGAACTTAAACTAGAGACCTAAGCCTTGTCCGAACCAGTTGATTCTCTCAGCACGTGTTGTGAGTCTGTGCTGGGCTGGATGAGTTCTTGTTACACTCAGAGGCAGCATCCAGAAAGAGTGGGAACCGTGGTGCCCTCTGCCTTTATAGTGTGTGTATTCTAACTGGTGATTGGCTGCGGTGTTTGTACATGTTGATTGGTCCCTGTGTGTGTCTATCAGTGTGTGTCTGCACCATGATATACTGGTGTATATTATGACAATCTCCTCAATATTCTGTGCTTTGGGAAGCTGTGTTTAAACTTCTAAACTCATAACATTTCAGTGCAAGAGGAATGACATATTGGTTTGCCTATTGGTTTCGTTATGACCAGATTTCACCTCAAAAACAGTCCAAGCAGTGAGGGACATAATGGAGAGCATCATGATGCAAAGTGCTGTTGCAGTAATATATTTTGAATTATGTATCCCACCTGGGATCAGCTGTAGTAGAAAAGTTATTCACAACTGCACTTGCAAACGGAAAGCAAAGTGTCACTTCACATGAAGTCAAAGAGCAGGCAATGCTACAAGATGGATTTCTTGGTTTGTCCAACTGTGCTTTCAATTCCCAACTGATTGTGGTTGAACCCGCTGCAGCATAATAACATCATTAAGCTGTCTTCTAAATGAAATTTCAAACAAACAAAAGGAAGGCTTTTTAAAAAGTCTTTCCACAGTCATTTAGTTAAGAAATAATAGATGGCCAGATGTACTACATTGAGGGACAAGGGTAACTGAAAAATGAGATCAAGTCTCTCAATGTGTTTGCTGCCCTTATTCCACATTTCTATACAAATCGCGTTGACGACTGTAATCACAGTTTCAACCATTATATTCGAAAGGATAAAGATTGCAATAAGAAAGGCAGATCCTGCATTGATACCATTCATAATTCCAGGTCATCATAAAACACTTTGCAACCTATTAAGTAGTTTTGTACTGTTGGGCTGTGGAAAATGCACAGCCAACTTGCACTGAGTGACAGCAATGTGATAATGACTAGATAATCTGTTTTAATGATTTTGGTTAAGGGGTAAATAGTGGTTCCCTGACACTTGCTTCCGAACAATGCCAGGAGATCATTTGCTGATACCTCAAAGGGCAGTGGAGGCGGGTTGGTAATGGATCTCATCTGACAATGTAGCTTTCCCTCATTGCTGCATTCTAGTTATCAGCCGTTGGGAGTTGAACCTTTGTCTTCCAAGCAGTGCTGTTATACGTCTTATATTAATTACATCAATATTATACTGAGTTTAAGTAATCCGAAAGTAACCGATTTAACCAAAACCAAATTGCAAAGGGACTCATTTACGAGAGTTTTTAATTGGTTCAGCAAATTCTGATGTTTTCTGTGTAAAACTTTAAGTTTGCTTTTGAATTTAAATATAATGACTTTTGATATATTGCTCTTAATTTCCAGGTTCAACACAAAATCTATAACAGTAGGCTGCATTTCACTTTTCATAAAATGTTGCTGGTGTCTCTCATGGAGAATCTTCAGTTGGACATGCCAGTCACCAGTCAGCTTGGAACTGCAGTATTCAGCCATCAGATCACTCTAATCAAACAGAAATACATTTGTGTCTCGATAAAATGTGTTTATTGAGAATTGGGCTGAATCTTAACACCAGTTCTTTTAACAGTGAACATTAACAGTGAACGGAGTGCTCATTGTCACTGAAAACAGTACAGTCCCAATCAGCAGTGTTACTTAGGTTTCCTGGTTTATATTGTATAGAGCCACCTGAGACCAGTGTGTGTGGCCAGCACAGGAGCAGGAATGATCAACAACCTTTTAATATGTTTCTGAAGTTAACAATACCATGTTGTTGACGTGATCTCCTTGTGACATTCGCTCCTGTAGTATGGGTAATTGATGCCTCCCAGGTTGCCATATGTCATTTTACGAGGAGAAACATAAAAGTACATAAAAGCAACAATTATCCACGATAAATGAACAATACAATGGACCTGAATTTGTTGGAATGCTTTGTTTCACGGTAAAAGCCATTAATTGGACTCTTCAGCTCTTAAAATGCGTTCATCACACCCTGTTTGTGGTGCAAATTGCTGGACCTTTGTTTTACTAACAGGAGTGTGGAGGAGGGAATCAAGGGGCTTCATGGGAGACACAGTTTATGGCTCCCCCAAGGACCAAACTCACGGCACTGTATAAAACTGAGAACAGATCACATAGATGAATTTGCACCATCATCACTTGGTAGTTTAATCACTTGAGCCTCCATGGCCTATGTTTTGTTCTTTCCCTGGTCTTTTTAAAATAATGTTTAATCACAAATATTTTCCAGTAATGATAAAAGGTAGATTGTATGCCCCTATGTCACCGCCAGGTGAGGTTTCAGCTGCGGGGGTCACATAAAATATGTTGGGTGGCTAGCCCACCACCTCCTACCCCCACAACCCCCCCCCCCCCCCCCACCACCCTCACCCTCAAGCTGACCCCTATAATACTGTCAGCCCAAAATTGTAATCCCAGCCCCTCCCACCCCCATATATAAATGAATAATTAAAAGTCAATTTGACTTATCAGCAAGCTAATTGTCTGGGATATTACACTACCCTTGCCATAATACAGTTGATATATTCAGGTGGGCGGGCAGGAATGGGCAGGTCATTTTTTTGTTGCGTAGATGAAAAATGGCAGGAAGGAAGGGGGAGAGAAGAGGACTGGAGAAAGGGGGTGGGGGGAGCAACTTATTTGCCCTGTGTATATCAGGGAGCACTCCTCCCCCTCAGATGCCATGCTCCTTCGTGGCCGCCTGCCTGCCAAAATCCAGCCCCCACACTCTCGCTCCCTTCCTCTCCTTTCTCTCTCTCCCTGGACTCTCAGATCCTACCACCCTAAAGGCTTAGGGCTTACCTTTCCACACAAGTCATTGTTCTCCATTCTGCAGTCCCAAAAGTGTCCACTACTGAGCTATGGTGCTGTTGAGACTGATAGAGCTGCTGGCCAATCATGTTAGAGGGTGAGCTTCTTTCCTGCACGTCCCTCTTCCTGAGGCAATGCAGCCCATTGAGCTGAAATGTTTACTCTTCCTCTCTCCACAGATGCGACCTAATCTGTTGAGTCGTTTCCAGCATATTCTGTTTTCTTTTATTTCTGCAATGAAATGCTTGGTAAGAGTTGATGATTATTTTGAGAAATCTAGTTGAGTGCAATGTCTTGAGGTTTTCTCTACACTTTCAAATTATCCCAGCGTTTCCTAATCACTCCTAAGTAGTAAGAATTAATCAATTTCACTCATCCTTCATTATTTTTTCAACAAAACAGTTGAAGACGTCATTGCCACCTTGAATAGTAATTCAAAGTAAGCATCAAGAGCTCAATTATGAGGTGAGCAAAATTTAAAAAGTAAATTTTTGAAGAAACTGTGAGGTGTGCTTGAAACTGCCAACAGTGAAAACCCAGGGGAGGTATGGCTTATATATACAGACAGTACAGCATGGGAAAGTCATAAATGCTAATGTATGAAGTTGAATAAAAGCAATGAGGGATTTTTCTTGACATAGTGCACATTGCGCCATATCAGCTGTAATAGTATGGATTAAAACTGTCAGATTAACAAAGACAAAAGCCTAAGGGATGCCTCACTCCATCAAGTGAAAGCTCTTTGCTGCATTGGGAGAAAACCTCACAGCAAAGTCAACCAAATACACGGTGACATGAATGCAAACTGTTCAACATCATTTACAAAGGGAATTCTGATTGCTGTGAATGAATAGAGGCAAAGTCATTTCTAGCCCATTGGCTCATACTGTGGAAAGATTTTCAAACCACATTAGGCTTATATTGATCCAAATGAAGGACACGACCTGGGACTGGAGGCAATAATGTCGTCTCAAAATGATGTTCTGAGTTACTTCACCCACCTTTGCTCTTGTGGTATTATGATATTATTACAGCCACTCAGTTCAATTATAATCTTATAGTTGACTGCCAGTTATCTATTATCCAATAAATATGAAAGGCTGTAAGATGACACATGCAAGGGAAGATTTAATGATCAAGAGAAAGTGCCCAGGAGGGCTGTTGAAAACTATCAATAGGTCTATGACAGAATGATTCCACTATTGAAAATTCAACAAAAATTTTAAGTCAAACTGATGCAAGCTCCTTTGGGTGATTTGGCGACTATCCATTTAACTGACAAGAGTAAGCTGTCAGTACACATCCCTCTTTTGGAACATGCCTCGAGTAAATGGGACACAGCACTATGATATTCACAGGATATTAGCAAATAGTGATGGGTCTTCACAGTTGGTTGACTGAGTGAATATGTTCATGTCACAAACTTCATTAGTCTTACTGCATTCTCTGTTCATCTATTAATGGCATTAATATTTACAAACCAAAAATACCCATTAGACACGTATCACACAGGAAAAGATGGATTGTTTTTTTTGACTGTGAGGCCATCTCATGGCTGATATGAAAATAACAGAACCTGACCTTCTGCTCATCGATTCCTGCCAAAATTCATCTCTGCTCTTTTATAACATACATTTTATTATTTTGAAAGAAGATAAATGCTTTATCTTACATGTAAGCCTTTTATGACTGAATTAATTGTTTATCCTTACTGTTTAATTGTGGTAAATTCCATCTGTTGAACAAAAATAGATACGTCACTGAAACTTCATGACAACCATGAATTAGAAGACTAATGGACAATTTTTCCTGGTTATATTATGCTCTTAAGTTTTCTCACACTGAGTAAAGAGGCTGAACAGCATTTCAGAATATGGCACTTGGTCTAACACCCTCTCCTAACAACAATCAGCACAACAGGAGTCACAAATTGTTGCTGGAGATTTTGAACGCTATTTAAAGTTATCACCTCTTACTGTTCACTTGCTACTGGAGGTTTGACAAGCACTTCTGAAATCCATCAGAGGACTTTCTGAGACATTTTGCCAAGATACCATGAACACAGTTAATATTTATTCTGAAATTCGTCACCTAAAAGGAGTAAATGATGTGGCACTCCACATCGTAGGAGTCACCAGGAGGAAGGAAATGCTCGGTCATTCACATCTTGCTATAAGTTCTTCTTAGTTTGCAGGAAGAAGGGAGGTGTTTCTGAGGCCAGGGAGAGCAGTGCAAGTTGCTGCAGGTCAGACAGACAGGAGAGTGGACTTTGTCCACACTTCAGCTACAGGACATCTCCCCTTCTCTGGATCTCCATGACAGGATCTCCTGTTACATATCTAAGAACCTGTGTGTCATTTCCCTTGGTCCCTCAGCCATCCTGAAACCTACTGCTGTGTGGCAACCAGAACACTTCACATCTTCAGCGGAAATGGATGAGTGGATATGCAAATATACTGCTCCATGAAAATCAACATTTGAGTGCTGAACATTCAGGTGTCCATTTTGGCGAGTTAAAATTGTGCTAGTCAGCAATTAGTCCCAAAAGAAGAGTTCCAAATAGGCCAGTCTTATTAGCATGGTACCAATTAAGCCGGGTTTCACCCTTTATTCAAAATAACACTCCCATCCTGCTTATCTCAAAGCTTTGAATTCATCTTAATAATAAGCTATATCATGCACCTCCTAGAAGCCCAACTAGATTTGTCCAGCACCAGAAGGTTATGTTATAGCCCTGAGAATGCCTCCTCACAAGCGAGAGAATGGGATGTAGTAAGGGGAGAAAAGGAAAGTAGAAATGCTAAAGTTACATTGAGATGGTAACTCACCACATCGGCGGCAAATGAGGTGAATGATCTGATCAATTGGTGTTTCTTGAAGCAGGAATTTTGGCCAGGATCACTGGGTAAACTCCTGGACATTCACCTGAACAACAGGGACAAATCCAGCTGACAGAAGAGAAGTGGGGGGTGATTCATTTGATTCGGGGGAGAAGGAAGTCAACTTACAGCAGAGTTAATTGGAATTAGATTGGATTTAATTGAAGAGGGCATTTAAATAATTTCCATCTTTGAAATGTTTTGCCTTCTCTTTACACTAAACAAGTGTGATGAAAATGAGACATTTTTATATTTTAAATTTGTATTTAGTTGTATTAACTGTTAAATGTAAATTATTTCTTAGTTGCTAATGTGTTTACTTTGGTGTTTAAAGTTTGATTTCCCATAAAACTGGCTGCTGGTCAGTGTTATCACTCCTGTGTTGCAGTAACATTTCCTCACAATTTTCCAAAGTAGAAGTTGGGTTTTCCTCTGGAATTCAATAACATATTGGGGTTCTAGTCTGAACCCATAATACAAGCAAAAGATAACTACTGATATCAAATATCTGTCAAGAGTCTATGTATGGTTAAAGTACACAAGGTGAAATAATGTAATATGCATTAAAGGGTATTCTTAAACCTAAGTTTTTAAGATATCTGCAGATATAAAGGGACTTCTGATTTCCAAGCCCGATACTCTGTCTACAGATAAGGATATACATAATTAAATCCCCAGAAGAAATAATCTATCAGCAGGAACAGGGTAGTTTGACTGGATTAGATATTAAAATTAATGATGCATTACATTGCACATTCGGCTTCACTTAAACACTCTTGAAGCAGCACAACACGAACATTATAACACTAGGTGTGTTGGCATTTTGAATCAATGCTGGATCAACTGGAAGGGGTATTGTCACATCAGTAACATTATCACAAACTGATGATTTACTCGATCATCTTTGAACTTCCGGGGCTGGATTCTCCACAGTCCCACGGCTTAATCGCGGCCGATGCAGGGGCGGAGAATTCAGTTTGACACTGTAATCGGACCCGGCACCGGTCCGGCGATTGTCCGGGCACCGAAAATCGGCGTCACCGTGCAGTACGCCGCTCCGCTGGGGGCCCATTGCCAGAGGCCCACTCATCAATCCTCCGCTCCTAACTGGCCGAGTTCCCGAGGGCGTGGAACTAACCACTTATTGCCGGTCATGATGCTCGCATTGTGGCTGCTGGCTCAATCCGCGGCCGCCCTGGTTGGGGGCGAGTGGATCGGAGACCAGGGCCTTATAGGCGACCGGGGATCATATGTGCAGGGGTTGGGCGCGGGGCCGTCTCGGGGGGTGTCTCTTTCTTCAGGATAGCTCCGCGGTCCGAGTCCGCCATGGAGCACGGCGCAGACACTTGAGTTCGCCACCATGTGCATGCGCGGCCTCTGTCCTGGAAGTGCAGGGGCCCGTATCTGCAGCAAAAGCTGCAACATTCACTCCAGGTCCCTGTTAGCCCCCTGCAGGGCTAAGAATTCGTTTACGTTTTTTTGCAGGAATTTTGGGTGTAAAGCTCCACCGTTTTCATGCCAACGTGGGGACATAGTCTCATTTACGGAGCTGCTTTATTATCAGAAAGGAGTCAGTTGGCTTGTCCACTTAGTTGGCTTTGTTTTTATTTGAGAAGGACAGACTTAATCTGATAATTGTGGTGTATAGAACATTGCAGACCCACACATTCAAATATTGAATCAATAATCCAATAATCTGAAATGATAGCAAATGACTGCAGACACTGGAAATGTGAAAAGCTGGAAACACTGTGGCACGTCTGGCGAGAAGAACAGTTCACTTTTCACCTCAATGATCTTTCGTCCAAAACAATTACTCCCTTTCTCGCTCTCCCTACACGGATGTTTCCTGAGCTGCTGAGTGTTCCCAACCCTTTTTCTATGAATTTAATTGTCGAAGCTGGATTCAAATAATCCATAGAAAAAGTCTCTGTCATCAAGTTCAGCTTTAACAAAGTGAACTTTTTATTTAAGGCGCACGAAGAAAGATGGAACTTGGAGCTAATTACATAGATAAAAACAAAATCAACATTTCAATTGTTTTTTTTGAGTGTCAGCTCCATCCTGTTATTAAATCAGTCTGACCTTCTCCAGGGTCTCTGTTATATTTTATAACACATATTAATTTTACAGGGAGATTTTGTTTGAATTTTATCATCAGTGTGAATAATGATTTGACAGCACCTTCCAGGTATCTGACTAAAAGGCTGTAGCTGTACTCATGCGGCAAGCTCATACAATGTTCTGTTAATTGCTTGGAGCTTTGGCGGCTGATATCTATCAGAATAATGTTATTTCTTGTAATTTGCAGGGCGCATGGCTAGAAATTAGGCAGTGTGATCCTACTTTATGGCTGCTTAGCATGTGCGAATGAAACTATTTTGCTACTTTAATAGATTCTATTTTGTTATTTAATAGTCAGTCAGTTTTTTTTAAATTGGTCAATGTTTCTATTTAAAATGGCCATTTAATCTCATGAACATAAAACTGTGTAATCTAGTCAATGGTGACTGTGTAGGTTCATTCAGTAGCTTGAGTCATGTTATCGCTAGAAATCCAAACATATGCCTCAAATCTGTAAGGCAATGTTTATGAAAGTTAAAGAGAGTGGAGTACTTTGTTGTCAGTATTTCAGGGCAAACTGCTTACGTTATAGATGAATAGTTCTTGGGAAATCTCCTGAAACAAAATAGGGAGAAGCACACGATACTTGTTGACGTTAGGAAGATGTCTCTTTCTCAGTCAACTGACAAAAGCTCATTGAGCAGGGTCTCAACAGGACTGTAACATTCTTGTCTTGTCAGCTCTTGATCGCTGATCTGAAACCATCAGTTATGAAAGATCCAACGACACCAGCTGAGCTCTTTAATGTTCTTTAATGATTGATAGATTTAGAACAGCATCCCACAATGGGAGGAATGCTAAGACCAGCTAGAGGGATTTTCTCACTGCGAAGCCCCCTTTACTTTTAATCTTTAATGAAAAGTTGCTGTTAGATATGCTTTAAGCAAGAGTTATTTTTCTGTTGGAGAGATAGGAAAGAGAGAAAGGAATGTGTTATAAGCTTATGAATAAATCTGGAAGTCGAATATAAAGAGAAACAAATTTGTAAAAATGAAAAGTATCATCAAGCCCCGTGGGGAGTGAGGCAAATGTGTAAATTGATCTTTGAAAATGTCAAAATGTGTAATCAATGCCAAAATGCTTTTTCACGTAAACCCATAATTATCATGTTAACAACAACAGATAGGGAATGCAAGAGTACTGACTTATAATTTCTCCATTATAACAGAAAGCAGGCATTAGAAGTGAGATAGAAACAGAAAATACTGGACAATTACAGCAGGTCTGGCAGCATCTGTGGAGAGAGAGGGAGCTAACGTTTCGAGTCTGGATGACTCGTTGACAAAGCTGAGCTGAGCTGAGATAGTTTTTTTTAAAATAATTTTTATTGAAAAATTTTGAATTTATACAACAACATCAAACCATACTAAAATACCAACAATAACAATAATGACAACAATCATGATGCATAAAATTCAGAAAAGTAGTTGTAAATGGAGTTAATATTAGAGTCCCCATCAACACAAGTAAATGATCTTACATTGCTGCTCATTATTACAAGCAACTGCAACTGGAACTAACAACTAACACAACCAAAATAAACTTTACATGTTTTTTAGTGCCTCCTGTTGTTGGTGAATCATCCACCAATCACGTTGGTCAATAGATTGGGAATTACAACCACGATCGTGCTTCTTCGATACAAGTTGGAACATTCTGAGACAGAACCCAGATAGTTTCTGTTGCACTCTGTATAAAAGCCTCATGGTTATTGTCATTTGGGCCATGGCTATCAGCTAATTATCACCCCTGAACAATAACCTACAATAGAATACGATGCATATTTGCAACTCAACCAGTTTTCCGACCATTCTGACCCAACTCGATGGAGATTCAGACTGCTGAAGGGAACGGTGATTAATGGCTTTAATGATGGCACTAACCCTAATCGTTTATAATGGTTAAATTAAATGATCAGAACCTGAATCTTCACCAGGTCAGTTTCCCAATCTAAGTCTTACGATCTCTAATAAAGACCCCGCCCAAGATTATGGGGACAGTGCGAAAGGAATGTGAAAATTTGAATAAATCTGTCCATTGGGTGGGCCACAATGTGAGCTTGCAAACCTTAGGGGACATTCCCAGATCCAGGGAGGGCATTGTTTCCTGTGGGGGCACTGCTTACAGTGGGAGCCACTGTTTTGGGACGGTTACCAGTTCCAGGTAGGGTGATGGTCCCAGGAAGGATGCCGGTTCCTCTTAACCTCATTTTTCTTCCTTCTTAGCAAAGATCAGGTAGAAAAATCTTCAGTACATCTTCGTAATCTTTAAGTGAGCAGGCCACAATCCAAGGCCAGATTAGTAGATGGGCCCCATTCCTGTTGATCATCAGACTGTTGTTATTCAGTATATTGGCCTGAGGAGGCAGGGATGAGAAACCTCCAGCCTGAAACACAAGTCCCCAAGCACTCAACCCCCCTCCCCCCTTTGCCTCTGGGTTGGTGTAGAGAAGGCAAATGCTCCACTCCTACATGGCTCTGACAAGCATCTCAGGGATATCTGGGTCTCAGCCTAATTCATGATCTTTCCACCGCAGTGTCTTATTGAGGGCACAAGAAACTGTTCTGGAGTTTTTGCCAGAATCAATTTAATATTATTTACTGTTACAAATCCAGTTGATGTTACTACGAGCCAAATTCCAGAGTGAAAACGGGCTTGATAGATCCTAACCCTTTTTTAGAAACCATGGGGGGAAGTTGCTGAACAAATTCATAGGAGTCTGCTTATGAACTTTTAATATAAAGAATAAAATATTTATAATGCAAGAAAATTGAACGATATGCCAGACAAAAAGGTTGGAAAGATCTCAATACAAGTGCAAGAGTATACTTAAAATTCACACTATTCCTTTACCACCAGCAATACCTTTACAGGCACAAAAACCAGTGAAGACACAAAGGCTTCTCGTTTCTCTGACACATTTACAAACACTTTTCTGCCGGTTAATTTTTGAGCATTTACTCAATGCGTTTTACCCAACTCACAGCTTTCCCTGAGACATCTGAAAAATTGCACTCTAAACTTAAGGGCCGTTTGGGAGACTTAAGTGTTGCTGCCAGGACTGAATTGCATGCGATTCATGTTCCCATTGAGGGCATTATTCGATAAGCAAGTCAGGATATGCAAATGAGACAGGACCCTGCTCACGCAAATTGAGAGCAATTCTTATTCCCGCTGGTGTCTAATTCGTTTGGGCCATATTTAGCGCCTTACAAGCTGGAGCTCCTTATAAGCACTCCACTCCCTGCACACTCTCATTCCAGCCAAGAAGGTGACTCCAAGGAGACCTGTGCCCCACTTTCTGGAAAGTGAGCTAGACCAGTTGCTGGATGCAGTGGAGGAGAGGAGGAACAACATAGAACAAGAACATAGAATTTACAGTGCAGAAGGAGGCCATTCGGCCCATCGAGTCTGCACCGGATCTTGGAAAGAGCACACTACCCAAGCTCAAACCTCCACCCTATCCCCATAACCCAGTAACCCCACCCAACACTAAGGGCAATTTTGGACACTAAGGACAATTTAGCATGGCCAATTCACCTAACCTGCACATCTTTGGACTTTGGGAGGAAACCGGAGTACCCAGAGGAAACCCACGCACACACAGGGAGAACGTGCCGACTGCGCATAGACAGTGACCCAAGCCTGGAATCGAACCTGGGACCCGGGAGCTGTGAAGCAATTGTGCTAACCACTATGCTACCGTGCTGTCCTTAACACTGTCTTCCCCAAGGTGTACGGCCCACAGAAGCCAGCTGTAGTAAACATTGCCAGGGAGATGGTCTAGTGCTGCCAGCCTGCTAAGAGTATTGGAATCCAGTGTTGAGAAAAGGGGCGTGATTCTCCACTCCCGCGCGGCATCGGGAAGGCCGTCGTGAACTCGGCCAAGTTTCACGATGGCGTCGGAGGCCGCTCCTCGCACCCTATTCACGCCCCCCCCCCCCCCCCCCCAGGGGGCTAGGAGCGGCGTTGTGAGAAACTCAGCCGCCGGGCCTTGACCCTTGCGTCAAAGCGGCGCGCCGAGAATGACGCGACGGCGGCGCCTAAGTGACGTCAGCCGCTCATGCGCAGGTTGGCCGGCTCCAACCCGCGCATGCGCGGTTGCCGTCTTCCCCTCCGCTGCCCCGCAAGACGTGGCGGCTTGATCATGCGGGGCGGCGGAGGGGAAAGAGTGCGTCTCTTGGAGACGCCGGCCCGACGATCGGTGGGCACCGATCACGGGCCAGTCCCCTCCCGAGCACGGCCGTGGTGCTCAATCCCCTCTCCGCCCCTCACAGGCCCCAAACTTACCTTTCGCGCTATGCTCACGCCGGCAGCGACCAGATGTGGTTGCCACCGGCATGAACAATTCGGGAATGTCAGGCCGCTCGGCCCATTCGGGCCGGAGAATCGCCGGTCGCCGTGAAAAACGGGGCGATTCTCCGAGCGGGGTGTGGGAGAATCGCACGGGGTGCCAGGGCGGCGTGTCGTGATTTGACCGGCCCTCCCGTGATTCTCCCACCCGGCGTGGGGAGCGGAGAATCGCGCCCAAGATGTCTTATGGTGCTGATGACTCAGCTGAGTCACCATCTCTGTGTCCCTGGCATCAATCCTGTCCCTCACTCCTCACATCACTCCCACTTCCCTACAGGCCAACCATACCCACCTGCCTGCATCTCCCTTACATTCAAGCCTCCACCAAACCCCAACAGCTGTATTGTCCTCTTCGGCCAAAAGCCTTGCACACACATGCCACCAGCTGCAGTTATCCCATAGAACTCACCTCCATGCATCTCACCATGTCTTTTCTGCATCCCCTAGGACAAGGCGGCCCATAACAGGCGAGGGCACCAGAAGACTAGAGGGACATCCCTGACCTGTGACTCCAAATCACTGCAAAGCAGTGGATGATGGAGCTAACGGCCAACGCTGAGGCAAGGGCAGTGGCTGACATGGAGATGAATGTGCGACAACCAAGTGAGAGCCCAATATAATGCTGCTGTTTCTGTAGCAAGTGAGTCACCCCTCTCTCAGAGACAAGTCCATCCCATGATCTCACCATATCTTTTGACTTTTGTCTTGCAGGACCTCCAACAGAGGAGGCCAGGCCATCCAGGGTCGCTGCCCCCCCCCCCCCCCCCCCCCCGCCCCCCGGCCACATCCCCTGCACATGCAGGATCACCAGTCTGGGGAAGACATCAGTCTCTCATCACTGCTGTTACCTGCATCCTCCACCATCGCAGAGACTATCACCTCAGTGGGGAATTTTAGTGAAGTGGCCCCTAGGTCACCTTCTGGTGCTCACTTCACACATTCTGTAGCACATCAAGTGGAGGCAGGGAACCCCGGGACAGCAGGCGGTCAGAGGGCAGCCTGATCCCAGGGAACAGCTGTAGTCCGGACAGGGGCCATGCCTCTGCAAAGTATGATCCGATCACTGATACAGATGCAGGCGCAGGGCCAAGATCTACAGGAGGGGTTGTCAGCAAATGTCCAGCACCTACAGTTGCAGCTGGAGGAGTCCAACCGCCTACAGACGCAGGAGGGGTGCCGACAATGCATGGTACCCAGGCCAACACTGAATGGGTGGCGTCCACAGTGGAAGACCTGAGAGGAGGAGTCAGAACCATGGATCAAGATGTCCAAGGCTTGGGGCAATTTATGTGGCCGATGGCTGAGCACAGGACAGAGGGGTCCAGTCACAGGCTGATATGTACCGGGCCTACATGAACATTGCGGTGTTCCAGAGTTTGGCCCATTCACAAAGGATCTTTGCCGAGGGCAACGTGTGCATTGGCCAAGTGATGACTGACCTTAGCCAGTCACAGAAGGGCATGTCACAGGTAGAGTGAGACATGACCGAGGCAGTGAGGGACATGTCTCACTCGCTGAGGGACATGTACCAGTCTCAGTGCTCCATGACTGAGCGCACTGAGACCATGGCTCAGATGAGGGTGGGCCTCCAGGGCTGCAGCGCCATTAGGTGGTGGAGCCTTTGGAGATCACACTGGCTGACCTGCATCCCATGGAATAGCCCGGGGGCCATTGAGCACCCTGAGGGAGGAGGAAGTGATGGGACCCATGCCGGTCACTCCCGCAGGGCATGTGCTGGAACAGCTCAGCCCTCCCGAATCCCCCTCACCTGACACTGACGCATCTTGTGGCCAGCGGGCGGAATAGGGTGGCACATTGTCACCTATGACACTTCAAAGCCAGCTGGGTCACACAGGCCGTGGTCCTCCAGAGGACAGCCTACAAGAGCAGCACAGGTCAGAGAGCGAGAAATTCAGCAAGCTACCTCCACGTCTTATGTGCTGTCTGAGCTTACTCCTGGAAGGAGCAGTAGGCCATGTAAAACAAGAAAGTTAGAGAACACTAAGTTGGCATGGGTGTGGCACATAGGGAATAGGGGTCAGAGTACATCAATATATATATGGAATGTGATTTTAAAGGCAGTAGTCAGACTTTGTCAGAAAATGAGGAGCACCAGAAATAATTTTACAGCGAGTCGTCATCATCCTTCGTCCCATGGGCAAGACCAACTGAAAATGCCAACCCAGAGCCAAAACCCATGGTGATGCTCGTAGGACCATTGAAGGACATGAGGAGGAACTACTTCTCGCAGAGGACAGGAAAGGGGGAGTGAAGGACTGAGGGACAGGGAAGGTGCAGTGAAGGGCTGTGCGACAGGAAAGGGGTGCGCAGTTATGGAGAGGGGGGGGGGGGTTCCATTTTGATGGGGGGGAATGGAGAGGTGAGACAGGGTGGTGGAGCTGCCGATGGCCAGGCCTCTTAGTTGTCAAATCGGGAGGTGATGATGCAGCAAGCCAGCAGAGACCCTCCTGAACACAGCTATCAGAAGTGCATCTTCAGGATGCGGATGCACTGCTCAATAATGTTCCTGGTTGCCGCATGGGCCTCGTTATAACAGGTCTCCGTGATGGCATCATTAACCGTGACCTCAGGGAATAACCCTTGCCCCCTTACCTGAGGGAGCACCTTGAAGGTGCTGGGAACAGATGCGTGTGCCAGGAAGTATGTGTCATGCACGCTGCCTGGATATCGGGCTTAGATGTGCATGATGTGCAGCTAGTGGTCACACACCAACTGCACATTCAGGGAGTGGTATCCTTTCCTACTGATGAAGGGCAACCCCTGATGAACCGGTGCTTGTTGGGGGACATGCGTCAATCGATCATCTCTTAGACCTGGGGCATGGCAGCGAATCCTGCTGCCCAGGCATCCTAGAGTGCAAACAACACACAGGACAGTTAACTGACATGCCCAATGAAAGACAGAACAATTAAATGATTGAATACGGTATTGCACTGCAGATGCTGAAAATCTCAAAAAGAACTAATTAAAGGACATCAAATTGAAAAAACAACTCATGTTTCTAGGTCCAAACAGAAGGTTATATAGTCCGCTGCGTGGGCACATATAGCATTTGTCACATCGCGGATGCACCAGTGTGAGGGTGTTTGCAAGATCCACACAGGTCCTGGCTCGAGCCCTGGATTGATTCAAAGACATAAAGGTTCAGGGCCACCGTCACTTTGATGGCCACGAGGCACAGATGTCCTCCAAACCCCCACAGTGCCAGGTGCACCACCATCTAGCACAGGTGGTGCACGGTCTCGCTGGTGAGCCAAATTCCTTGGCGGCACAGGCGGTCAGGCAGCACAGGCACCAATGGCTTCACATGCCCTGATGAAGCGCCTTCTTCGCTCCTCCTCCTCAGCCTGTTGAATGGGTCTTCCCTCAGCAGACCCTGTTCCTAGGCCACTGTGCATCCGCAATTACAGCTATGGCCAGGTATATAGCGAGTGTGGCTGGTTGCACTCCAAAATTCATTCTGCAGGGGTGGGGGGGGATTGGGGAAGAGAAGAAATGAAGGAAAGAGACGAAAAGCCCTCAGCTGTGTGAAATCATCACTATAGATACCAGACTCATGCAATGCAATAAATCAGGAAGCAATGCAGTTAGAATTTTAGCTGAGGCATTCATACTTGCTCCAAAATTTAACAACAAACTTTAGAACTGAACCAAGTCCAAAGTTTATTTTCTTTCTCATGGCAAGGTCTCCACCTAGTGGCCATGAGGCACACGTAGCAGGCATCAGTCCATCAGAGCACATTTTGGTGTGTCCATGAACATCAGCAAAAGATTATGGGGGGGCTCTCCGTCGGCCGATGCCAAAATCGGGAAAGGCGATTAGGCAGAGATTCGGTCTTGACGCTGAAATCGTGGCCGGTGACGGTTCAAGTCAAATCGCAATTCTCTGGTGCTTTGACAGCGGCGTCAATGCATTCCACTCTGCATCATACAGTAAACGTCGTTGGCATATCATTAGCAGCATGAGCCAGTATTCTCCGGGGCTTACGCGATCCTCCACCTCCACCGTGGGAATTTCCAATGTCCATTTGTGCTTTTAACAATCGGGAAATAGGCGGCGTGGCTGATGAGGGAGAGAGAGAGGAGGTAGGACATGAAGTGTGGGCGATCATGGGCTACCTGGGTGATGCCTGCATGCGAGCTGACCATTCCATCACACAATCCCACCGAACTCCTGGGGAGGCGTTGGTGGGGATGATAGGGGGAGGGGGCGGTGGGCGTTGGATACCGGAGTGGTGAGCGCTGGCAGAACTACGGCCTCCGGGCCAATTCCATCCACCTCTCCCGTCCATTTCCCCCACCCCTCTTTGCATCCACCCCTCACACCCTTCTGACAGGGCACCGAGGCAGGTTGTAACATTGTGCACAGGTGTTTAAAGTGAACAAATATATTCAATTTTGTGCCCTAGCCCCTAATACTATACTGTGCCCTGCACCCATGCCAACTTAACTGGTTTCTACTTTCCTGCCCTTACGTCCCTAATGCTACAACTAGGTGGATCCCCAGAGGGTACATCAGGAGTGGATGCGGCCTGCTGTAATTTCCACCCTGTGACATGAGTCCCCTTTGGCAAGCACCTTCTGGGACAATCAGACCTGGTTGGACCCGGCTGCTGGTCAGGTGTCCCAGGTGGCATGGGTACCGGAGTGGTGAACCTACTGCCCATGCGATGCACCAGGGACAGGAGGGGGAGAGTCCAAAGCACAGTGGTGTTCCGGCACTTCCCCTGCGGGAGTGACCGGCACGGGCCCTGTCATCTCCTCCTCTCTCCGGGTGCCCGATACCCCCCTGGGCTCTCCGTAGGACAGGGATGTGAGCGGAGATAACCAGTGAGGCTTCCCCGCCACCTAGCACTGCCAGTACTGGAGATCCGCTGTCATCTCGACCAGGGTCTGCAGGTCTGCAGCATGGAGCACATGGAGTGGACCACCTCCATCTGGGACTATCCCATATCATGCTGCGACTGTGCCACCACCTTGTTTGTCTGTGCCACATCAGCCAGTGACTGTGTCATCTCCCTCTCGGACTGGGTCACTCCCTTTTGGTCTGTGCCATGTCAGGTTGAGCCTGGGGAATGCCACCGCTGCTCTCAGCCATCATCCACTGTGACTGGGCCACGCTCAGGAACATTGCTGCATTGTCCAGGTGGCCCTGGGACATGGCTGCCACAGCCTGCACAGAGGTCTTGGACATCTTGACCCATGGCCGAAACTTTCACCCCCAAGTCCTCCATGGAGTGGTGTCCTGGATGGTACGCATGATCGGCACCACCCCCTACTCCTGCACATGGTTGGACTCCTCCAACTGCACCTGCAATTGCTGGGTGCTCGCCGACAGCCTATTATATATTCCCTGGCTCTGTGACTGCATCTCCACAATCATTCCAGAAGACTGAAACCCGTCTGGGCGGCAGTTAGTCCCGCCATCAAACCGTCCGCCCCCTCGGGAGTTATTACCTCCACCTGGACTCCACATGTACTGGAGCATGTGAGTGGTGCACATCTTTGTAGCTTCATAATTAGCCTCTGGATTTGAGGTGGCATTGCACATAAGTTCTTTCGAATAATGGTCACTAGTGGTCTATGATCGGTCTTCACAGTGAATGTTGGCAGGCCGGTGTGGAATTTATCAGTTCCCACCACGAGTCCGAGACACTATTTTTCGATTTGGGCATACCGTTTCTCAGTGTCTGCCATTGCCCTGGATTCGTATGCTACCGGCTGCCACGTCTTGCCAGCATTTCTTGGAGCAAAGCTGTTCCGAGCCCATTCTGCTGACATCAGCCTATATCTTTGTGTTCTTTGCTGGGTTAAAGGTGGTCAAAGCATTTTTCAGGTTAGAGCACTCTGTCTCATGACTGCCAGTCCATTCAAAAGGTACGGCCTTCCTTATTAAATTCCTGAGGTGCACTGTTTTTGAGGCTAAGTTGGGGATGAATATTCCCACAAAGCTTCAAGCATACATAGTGCCGCCTCCTTGTCATGTAGACGAGGCTTCCTGACAATGGCTTTTAGCTTCTGAGGATCCGACTGTACTCCTTGTGCTGATAATTTGTCTCTTAAAAAGGTGATCTCTTTGATCCTGAACTGACTTGTCTTTGTTGAGCTTGAGTTTATACTGCTCAATCCTGTGCATGACTTATCATAGTCTTTCATTGTGCTTTGCCATGTTTGATGCCCAGATGACTATGTCATTGACATAAACGCGTATTCCAGGAAGGTTTTCCACAATCTGTTCCATCGCTCTGTGGAAGACCTCTGATGCAGAGATGATGCCAAACGGCATTCTTAAAAAATAGTGCCGTCCGAACGCTGTATTAAAGGCGCACAAATGTGAGCTGTCCTTGCCCAATCTCAGCTGCCAGAATCCTCTGGCAGCATCAAGTTTGCTAAAGACTGGCATTTTTCATCTCCCCAGTAATCTTTCCTCTTTTGGGGATCTGTTAGTGTTCCCGTCTAATATTTTGGTTTAGATCCTTTGGATCTATGCAGATACACAACTCTTGGTTCTGCTTCTTCACACAGACCATCGAGCTAACCCAGTCGGTTGGCCACTTTCTCTATGATGCCTAACCTCAGCATCTTGCCATGCCTTCTTCTTGAGGCGTTCTGGCAGTGGCGCAGACACTCTTCTAGGTGGGTGAATTACTAGATGTGCATCATCCTTGAGCTGGATTTTGTATTGGAATGGCAACATTCCTATTCCTTGGAATACTTGAGGAAATCTCTATTATTTGCTCAATGGTGGCACAGTGTGGTTGTTGCACCATGCTGTAGACACGCTTCACCAGTTGTAACTGCTCACAAACATCTGCAACCAATAACGATGTTCATGATGATTCAACTATTATGAACTTGATTAAATATTTCTTCTCCTTAACTTTCACCTGTAGGTTACAAGCACCCAGAGTTGTGATAGTTTTGGCGTTATAGTCACTCAGGACGCAAGTCTTTATTTTTCAACTTCATCAAATCTGCTTTGTTAATTAAGTCTGCGTGAGCCCGTGTCTCACTTAACTTTTACAACGGTCTTGTTTATTTTGAGAGGTTAGATCCACCCATCCACTGTTTTCACCTTCTGAATTTTTAGTGCTCTTTGAGGTCCAGCATTTTCGTTAATTATGTTCACAAAGACAAAATCTTCAGGGCCAATTGGTTCATCATTTATTTCATGTTGCCTGTTCAAGGCTGTACTTTGTATAATTGATGAATCGCTAGTTTTTGTAGCCTTGGCTATTACATTCACACTTTTGAGATGTTGTCTTCTTTCATTGAACAGGCATTGCTGCGCAAAATGTTTTTTTTCTTGCACATCTGGCACATGTTTTGCCGAATGCAGGGCATTTTCTTGCGTTCTGCCGCACCTCCGGCACAAAATGGGGTGCTCCGAAAAAAAATTTTAATGGCTGCTGGCCGGACCATGTTTCTGATTCTGCTGTGACACAGCAAGGATGGCATCAGTCGGGCCCTCTTTTCTCTTGCCAGTTTCTCGGGTCTGGATCCCAGTGATCTGCTTTTGGGCTATCTCTCTGGCCTTGCAGATTTTGATGACATCTGCTAATTTTAAATCGCTTTCCTTCAGCAATCCCTCACGTAATTATCACGTTATAAACTGTATACAATTTGGTCTTTTATCATTGAATCATGGAGGTCTGCAAAATTGCAGGACTGCGCTTTGAGACACAGATCCAGTCAAATATCCCCCGATTTCCTTAGTCTCATCCTGAATACATAGAGCTCAAAGGTTTTGTTCTTTTGCGGATGGCAATAGTTATCGAATTGCTCGATTATTTTTGAGTCGCTCTTTTTGTTTCCCTCCAATGCAAATTGAAAAGTATTATACAGATCAATTGCTTGGGGATCGTCTATTGTCATGGGGAGTGCTATTTTTCTCTCATCCGAAGCTTCTGGGAGACCAAGAGCTTACACATAAAAAATGAACTGATGCTTGAAAGCACGCCAGTTCGCATCTACATTACCAGTCGTGAGCAGATAGCTGGGAGCCTTCAATGCTTCCATCTCGCTTTGACGATCCTGGTAGTATTTCATTTAACAGACGATTTATGTTTTCGAGTCTCCACTTTTTTCTCTGTTGTCCTCTCGACTTATCTAACTTTCCCTAACTGTTCTCTTTTGACATTCGCTCCAAGGTACCATGTAATGCTCTTTGATTTGACTGATGTGAACAACGAACATAAGACTTTGTTTTATAAACAAAGCTATTTATTACTAACACTACATTAACTAATAACTGAAATGTTAAAGATGAATACAGTTGGAAATAAACACCTGTCACTAACTCACACCAAGATACAACAGAGCTACTTTAAACTTCGACTGCCATCGACTCCTGACAAACACCTTCTGAAGCAACACATGGTGCATCCCAGGTCCGAGGACTCTGTACTCGCCCCACCTGCTGGTCGGATGGTAGAACTACAGGAATAAAACATATAACTTATAATACTCATGCAGATCATAGATCATAGAATTTACAGTGATGAAGAACTATTCATATTATGTGCAGATGACATTCTACCTATCATCACATCCTCCTATTTATCATCCACAAGCTGCCACTCAGCAACATGATCCAGCAGCACACCACAACTATTCACATATACACTGACAGTTCCTCCTCATCACTAGCACCTCTTTCAACTCCTCCACCATTGCTAAGATAACCGATGCTATCCGACATCCAGTACTGGATGAACAGAAATTTCATCCAGTTAGGTATTGGGAATACTGAAGCAATTGATCTTCTCCACGCTCCAAACTCTGTTTCCTAGGTAATGACTCCATCCTCTTCCCTACCAAGAGTCTGTGATTGAGCTGGTCCGTTTGCCACCTTGGTGTCACACTTGACCTTGAAATGAGCCATCATTAAGACCGCCTATTTCCACATCCATGACATGACCTAGCTCCACTCCTGTCTCATCTCTTCTCCTGCTGAAACCCTTACTCATGCCTTTATTACCTAAAGACTCAATAATTCCAGTGCACTCCTGGATAGCCTCCCACGTTCTACCCTAAGTAAACATGATGTCACTCAAAACTCTGCTGCCTGTGTCGTAACTCACAGCAAGTTCCTTTCCCCTATCACCCCTGTACGTACTGATCTCTGTGACTCCCGGTGAATTACAGAATCAGACAATTGTTACAGCAAAGAAGAAACCATTTGCTCCATTGTATCTCCAAATGTGTAATTCACTTAGTGCCATTTTGTTACCTTCGAACTGTAATCCTGCACAGTCATCCTTTTCATATAACAATCTAATTCATTTTCAAATTCTTCCACTGCACCTGCCTCCACCACATCCTCGCTGTGTGAAAAGGTTTTCTCATATAGGCATTTGTTCTTTTTCAATGAGATCACCTTTCATTCTCTCACCTGGGGGGGATCAATTTAGTGAACATTGGTAGCAGTCCTTTAAAGGCAAGTATATCCTCCCTTAGATATTGAAATGCAAAACCGTGCACAGTACAGTGACCTTTTGCTAGCTTTTCTTTAGGATCTCAGGTGGCATGCCAATAGTCCAAGATCAAACTGAGATATACACGGACAGTTCTCAGTCCAAGGGCAGTTAGAGGAATTGCAATTAACACTCTTCAGGCTGATGGATGTCAACACAGTGGGTAGAATAGTTGTAGAGACACTGTGGGAAGGAATAGTTGCTGCTGGAGGAAACCACTTGTTTTTAAAGTGGGGTGAGGATGGTGCTGTTGCTGATTAACCAGCAGGAATGGTCACATTCCCGCTGTCAGAGCTCATCCTGTTTTCTTTCTAATGCCCTGTAATCTTCTAATTTAATATCAATACAGCTGCCAATGAAGCATCAGGAAGGCACTTGTTCTTTGAATCATGCAGCATAGAAGGTGACTATTTGGCCCATTATGCCTGTGCTACCTCTTTGGAAAAAGCTTCCAATTAGTCCCACTCATGTGCTTCTTCCCTATAACCCTACAAATTCCTCATTTTCAAATGCAGAGCCAAAACCATTTTAAAAGTTACAATTGAATCCCTATTCCCCACCCTTTCAGACACCGCATTTCAGATCATAACGACTCACTTATATATAAAAGTAATCATCTCTCCCCATGTCCTTTTGCAAAATGAAAATCGCTTATTGTCACGAGTAGGCTTCAATGAAGTTACTGTGAAAAGCCCCTAGTTGCCACATTCCGGCACCTGTCCGGGGAGGCTGGTACAGGAATCGAACCATGCTGCTGGCCTGCTTGGTCTGCTTTAAAAGCCAGCGATTTAGCCGAGTGAGCTAAACCAGCCTTTGTGCAAAAAAAAAGCAAGCAATTCATTTATAACTTTAGCTGAGGCAACCATGCAAGCTATCTTTGCAAAATGTAACTTCAAACTTAATTTTGAACTCGGCGCACTATTTTTACAAACCGATCTTACTGTGTCGACCATTTCTGGCTATCTATTCGACCAAAATCTTTCATAATTTGAAGATCACTAATTTCCTCTTCACCTTCTTCACATTTCCTCCCTTAAAGTTTGCTTAATCTAACTTTACATCAATTACACTGAACCATTTTCCTCCAGAAACTGCATGAATACAGGAACAGTATAATTCTCCTGCACCATTTGTGTTGCAATAGTATGAAGCGATAGCACTTCACCAGTGTGTTCAACGTCGGTAAAACAACTCAATAAAACAAGTAGAGAAGCTTCCTCTTTGCTCAGGAACGTTGTTACAATCACGCTTTGAACTGTGTATATGCCCTCTTGTCTCATTGTACATTCTCAAAAAACAGAACCCTACAAAAACACTCAAGGAAATTACAGCTTTAATTTTCAAAAAGGTCTCTCCCCCTTACTTCAACTATTCCAAGATCAAAACAAGCTAATGTATTTAAGGCAGAGCAGGATGACTGTCTCAGATCAATTTTAATTGCTTTTCGTTCTCATATGTTGAATTCACTATGCCAGTTTTCTCCACTTACATGGGCGCACAATGTTCCAAAAAAAAGTCAATTAGGTCACAGCACTGAAGGGGAAAGGCTCAGACAGAAGTAATTTGACGTTCTTCTGAAAGTGCTGTCATTCAGATGAAATATTAAACCTGTGCCCTGTGCCCATCCTCTCATGTGGAATTTTAAAATAAAAACCCATGGCAGTATTTAAATAAAGGCAGGGAAATTCTCCTAAGGAATTGATGTTTATCAAATAGCTGTAGTGGGTGTACCTTTAAGAAATGGGTATTTACCAAATAGCTGCAGTAATGTCAGTGTGGATGGAGCTGGGTTTTGGTCTGTAGCTTTTTACTTTCGCTTTGAGCTAAAAGCTGGTGGGTGTGTGTCTGGATTTTAGTTTTGTTTTCAGAGTTGGAGCTGCATTCAACCAAACAAGGTGTAATTTTGAACTCGCTCTGCATGTAAAGAACATATTCTGATCACTTGCTAATTTTAAAGTGATAACTGCACTCAGTAGAGAATTTAAAACTGCTGACTTTGTTAAAGAGGGTATTTGTCTTATGGATGTTGCTAGGAAAGATTAAGGGTTACTTATAGAGTACTGTATTCTTTGGGGGGAGTATTTGAGTTGATAGTTGCTAAGATGTTTACTGTGTGTTTATAAAATGTTAACTGGATTCATAGAATAAACATTGTTTTGTTGTAAACATACTTTAGCTCTCTGTTGCCCCACACCTGTAAAGTGAGCCCTTGTGCTCCCCATAACCAAAATCTATTTAAAGTTGTGGGTCAGGTGAACTCCATGATATACTTTGGGGTTCTCTAAACCCTGGCCCATAACAGTGTAGATTAGGTTAAAATCATACCATCATAGTTTCATCATGATCCTTTGGAGTCTTGGCATCATGTCATTGAGATCCTGGTCGATAATGTGGACCAACATCCTGTGATCTATCTCAACTGTGAAGGTGGGAAGCCCATAGACATAATTATGGAATTTGAATATTCCTGACAATAGACCTAGACACTCGTTCTCAATTTGGGCGTATCTGCATTGCGCTGCTGTCATTGCTCTTGAAGCATATGCTACAGGAACCCAATATGAATTGTCATCTCTTTGTAAGAGTACTGCACTCATCCTATCCTGACTTGCATCAGTGGATATTTTGGTTTCTCTTTTAGGATCAAAGAAAGCTAGTATTGGTGCCGTCACGAGCTGAATTTTCAAATCTTGCCACGCTTTCTGATGGTCCTCTGTCCATTCAAAAGGTGTAGACTTTTTTATTAAGTGTTTTAAAGCTGTTGTTCTTGTGGACAACGTGGAGATGAACTTGCCTGAAAAGGTGTCAAAGCCTAAAAATGTTTGTCTTCAGGTACCTTCATTTTCTGAATAGCTGAAATTTTTTCAGCATCAGGTTGTATACCATGCTGAGAAATGGTATCTCCTAAACATTTGAGTGATGACTGTCCAAAAGTACACTTTGCTTGGTTGAGTTTGAGGCCATATTTGTTGATGTGCTGAAACGTTTGCTTTAGTCATGCAATATGCTCTTCTGCTGTTGTAGACCATATTATTATGTCATCTATGTAGAACATAGAACAGTACAGCACAGAACAGGCCCTTCGGCCCTCGATGTTGTGCCGAGCAATGATCACCCTACTCAAACCCACGTATCCACCCTATACCCGTAACCCAACAACCCCCCCCTTAACCTTACTTTTAAGGACACTACGGGCAATTTAGCATGGCCAATCCACCTAACCCGCACATCTTTGGACTGTGGGAGGAAACCGGAGCGCCCGGAGGAAACCCACGCACACACGGGGAGGACGTGCAGACTCCACACAGACAATGACCCAGCCGGGAACCGAACCTGGGACACTGGAGCTGTGAAGCATTTATGCTAACCACCATGCTACCGTGCTGCCCACCGTGCAGCACCGTGTATACCGTGTACACTCTCACACCTTCTATTCCTTCTGCCATTTGTTCTATGATCCTGTGGAATATCTCAGATGCAGAAATGATACCAAAAGGCATACGATTGAATCAAAATCTTCCAAAGGGAATGTTAAATGTTAGAGTTTACTGCTTGAGTCGTCAAATTGCATTTGCCAAAATCCCTGTGATGCATCTAACTTCGTAAAGGTGATTGCATTTGCCATCTCACTGGGGATCTCCTCGCGTTTTGATATGTGTTAAAGTTCCCTCCTTATGTTCTTATTGAGATCCTTGGGATCAATGCAGATGCAAAGATCACCGGATATTTTTTTTACGCAAACCGATGAACTGACCGAGTCAATCAATTTAGTGACTTGTGAGATTATCCCTTGGTTCTGAAGTCGGTCCAGCTCTTGCTTCAACCTTTCACATAAAGGAGCAGGAATCCTCCTAGGTGGATGTACAACTGGCATGGCAATTGTACTTCCTAATAGGATTTTATATTGGAATGGTAGTGTACCCATGCCTCTGAAGACATCAGGATACGGGTTCAAAATGCACTGGATACCATCATCCAATATTGGTGTAGATGCAGCCGCTGTATAAATAAGCTGCACCAGATGCAATTTTTTACATGCCTGTGCACGTAGAAGTGAAGATTTGCCATTCTTGACAATCTCAAATTTTAAGATCTTTTCAATCTGTTTGTTGGAGACTTTCAAATTGCATGACCCTATTGAAGAGATCAAGATGGCGGTATAGTCCTTCAGTCTGCAGGCTGCTGCAAATATTTTAGGTTCATCTGAAAGCTTGTTGAGATCCAGCCTTGAGAGCAGGTCAGCTGAAGCACCAGTGTCGAGTTTAAACAGAATTGGGCAGTTGTTTACTTGAACGACTGTGTTCCATTCATTAGTAGAGTTTACTGAATTAATTTGTTGAGGATTGTGTGTTGCTTCATTGGAGTCTTCACCTGTTTCTATTGTGCCAACAAAAAATGTGTTCTCCAGTGAGTAATTGTCAGTATCAGATGAAAAATTCTCTTTGTCTTCTTTTTCTGTTGATTAGACACTCCTTATATTATTCTGCCTGGTTTTGTTTAGCAGGTTTAAATAGCCATGAGATCTCTTCAAAAACCTCCAGTAAATTCATTAAACATGATTTAACTTTAAGAAATCCATGCTGGCTCTTCCTAATCAATTCTAATTTTTCTATGTGATTATTAATTATTTCCTGAATAATTGTTTCTGTAAGTTTCCCAACCATAGATGTTAAACTGAGTTGTCTGTAATTGCTGGGTTTTACCTTATAATCTTTTTTGAACAATGGAATGATATTTGTAATTCTCCATTCCTCTGACATCTCCCTTGAGTCGAGGGAAGACTGTTCATTGCCAGCGCCGCTGCAATTTCCAGTCTCACTTCTTTCAATATCCTTGGATGCATCTGGTTTCAGTGCCTTGTCAATTTTTAAGTACTGACGGTTTCAGTTTTGAATCCTTCTCAGAGTTTTGTCCTCTCACACCATGGGCTGGGTAGCAACTACATTCCTTGATAAAGGCAGACGCTAAGTATTTATTTCATAACTCAACCACGCCCCCACTCCCAATCCCCTTTAAGCCCCAAATTGGCTTTATTCCTCCTTTTACCAACCTTTTACCATTCATGTGCCTATGGGAGATTTGGGGGTTCCTCATTATGTTAGCTGTCAGTCTTTTCTCATAATCCCTCTTTGCTTCTCTTATTTGCTTCTTCACCTCCTTTATGAACCTTCTGTATTCTGCCTGGTTCTCAGTTGTATTTTCTACCTGACACCTGTCAGATGTAGCTCAGTGCTTAGCACTGTTGCTTCACAGCGGCAGGGTCCCAGGTTCGATTCCTGCTTGGATCACTGTGTGGAGTCTGCACGTTCTCCCTGTGTCTGCGTGGGTTTCCTCTGGGTGCTCCAGTTTCCTCTCACAAGTCCCGAAAGATGTGCTTGTTAGGTGAATTGGGCATTCTAAATTCTCCCTCAGTGTACCCAAACAGGCGCCGGAGTGTGGCAACTAGGGGATTTTCACAGTGGCTTCATTGCACTGTTAATGTAAGTTTACTTGAGCAGCAGAAGCGGAGGTGAGCGCGGGACGGCAGCGATACCCGTCCGGGAGAAGCAGGCGACAACAACACAAAACACAGCCAAGTACCGCACACTGTAATTATCGCCCCGGCACCCAAATGTATATTTGCCTCCCCAATCCCCGCCACCCCCGCCCTCCCCCCCCCCCCACCCCACCCCCCCGCAAACAGTCACCTACTTACGTGGTGTAAATAATTTTGCCAGGTGTACAGAGCTGCCGCTGTCGAGCTGGTGCACAATACCCTACCAGTTATATTGTATTTTATTGTACTTTATGTTGGGGTGTGCCCTTCTCTTCTAAATATGTGTACATATATATATATATGTTTCTTATTCTGTGTACATAACGGTAATTATACCTTGTTCAAAAACCCAATAAAAAAATATTTATTAAAAAAAAATGTAAGTTTACTTGTGATAATAATGAAGATTATTATAAGCACACTTTTTCTTCTTTATCTTAATTTCTATCTCCTTTTTCATCCAGGGAACTCTTGATTTGTTTGACGTACCTTTGCTTTATGAGGGAATATACTTTAATAGTGCACGTCCTGTGGTTACAGTTGTCAAATGCTTTATTCGCTTGATATCGTGGCTCGAGACAGCCCCAGAATGAATGGATAGCCAAGACAGGATTGGAGAAAGTCTGAGATGTCTGGCTGATAAATGGCATTAAACGCAAGGCATTTCAAAAACAAATCAACTGGAAACTACAGGAAGGATTGCCATAACATGAAGTAACATCCAAAATGACAGAAATTTATTGAAATTCATCATCACTCTTATGTGCCAAGAAATCCTGAGATGCACCACTAAAAGTCACCGGGACTGCTTTGATGGGAGCTATATAGAAACATGCAACCTCACCAACTGTAAATGGACAACATTAAAATAGGATCTAATCACCAGGAAAAGAAGTTCACCGACCAGATAGCAAAGGCTGAAAATTTAAAAAGTGTGCATGGTTTAAAAAACAAATGGTGGACCGAGGAGGAAATTAACCTCCAGGTTGGCAAAGAAATTGATGGATGCTCAACACAGTCAGACATCAGTAAGATCCAAGGCTGGTAATACTCTGCTGAAGGGGATGGAGAGTATCAAACCTGCTAAAAAGAGTAATTTATGGAAATACTCATCAGAACTCCAACTCCAGTGGTTCTGCTGAAGGATTTCCCACAGTATACAATGAGAAATGAGCTGGACAATGATCTAATAATCAATAAAGTTATAACTGCTGTCAACCAGGTGGAAAACAATGGAGATTCTGGTCTTGATAATATCTCTGAAAAAGTACCAAAACATAGGGAAGACAAAGTGATCTCTTGTATTCATGCCCTATTTGCGAATCCCTGGCACAATAAAGAAATTCCAAGTGACCTCAGATTGTGATAATCACAATCTTGAAGAAAGATGAGCCATAGCAATACAGGGACACAGCATTTCCCTCAACTATGGTCAATTGCCTCTCATCAATTGCAGAGGAAGACTTCAGAGTCCCAGCATGAGCAGGATGTACTTAAGCAGATATTTCCATGTGTCGGACAGCAACGGGATTAAATTGGGTTAGATACAAACAGACCAATCAAGGAATAAAATCTGATAGTGTCATGTTGAAAAGCTTTTCTGTTGTGACACCTAACATGTTAATGTTACCCTAGAGGCTTTTTGTTCTGACCTGAATATAAGTTTAAGTTGAAAAGAAAGTCGAAATTTAAAGCCCATAAACGGGAGAGAAATTGGTATTCAATTATTAATGGGCCAAACGAGCCAATACTCTGGGCTCAATTTAACGGAAATGGAACAGAGTCCTGTGTCGAGCGCATTTAGCAGGGTGTTTCCTGGCGCTGGCAGCACCAAGAAAGACCCCGCTATTAAAGAGAACTCGGCTTCATTTTTGGGCCTTTGGTGAGGAATGTCCCCACGGAGGCCGCACTTAGTCCCATTTCCTGCAGTAACAAGCTCTGCTCACCAGTGCAGGATGAGATGACACCCCAATCTCTGAACCCCTCGCCATGGACTCCAGACCCCCCCAATGCCACAACTTAGCATTGAGGGTATCCCCAAGCCCCCCCCCCCCCCCTCCCTCCGCACTCTACCTCATAAAGACAGGGCATCCCTAGGCCCGATCCTCGGCATGGGCATGATGCCTCCTGGACACCCTGGCAGTGCCAGCCCATCACCTTGGTAGTGCCACTGCAAGCCTGAAGTGCTACCTGGGCACCATGGCAGTGGCAGGGTGGCAACCATGTGGCACTGCCAGGTGCCCAGGTGGCACTGCCAGGGTCTCTGGCTGGCAGTGCCACAGTGCCATCCTGGCATCAGTGGTGTCAGGGTACCATGCTTCCAAGAACCCAACCAGCCAGGGGACCCATATCACTTAGGAGACCCCTCCCAAGTGCCAGTATGCCTGGTCCACGTTGGTGGAAATCAGTGCTAAGCGGCATCACTCACTATTAACCACATGGCTGATATTTTGCCTCATCTCCACAGTTCTTAATCATGCCCCTATATTTAAGTCAAAATCATTGATGTACAGCACAAAAAAGAAGGGACTCAATACTGAGCCCTCCAGACCCTGGAATCAGACTTGCAGTCACAAAAATACTTATCAATCACAAGCCTTTGTTTCCTGACACCGAGCCAGTGTTGGATCCAACGAGCTTTACATTTTCTGACCTGTCTGCCATTTGGGATGTTTCAACACTCTTGCTAAATTCCATGGAGATCAAATCAAACAAGCAACCATTGACTTTCCTTGTTACCTCTTCAAAAGATATGATCAAGTTAATCTGACACAATCTTCCCATGCCAAATCCATGCTGACTATCCTCGATTACTCTGTGCCTTTCTAAGTGACATGTATTCTGTCTCTAAGCATTTTTCTCAGGGTGACTGGCCTGTAATTATTTGGGCAACTCCTTCCTCTCTTCTTAAACAATGGCACACTAACAGCTCACCAATCCATTTGTACCACACATGTAGCCAAACAGGATTGGAAAATTACTTCCACATAAGTGGGCAGATGGGACCTCAGTTTAAATCTACTCCTAAAATAAGGCATCTCCAACAAGTGTAGAATACCCTCAATACTGCACTGGAGTGTAGACTAGATCCTGTGCCTCGGTCCTTGGATTAAAATTTGAACACACACCCTTCTGACTCAAATTGTAAAGCATTACATAGTATCTACAGAAACAGACCATTTGTGCAATTTTGGTGTTTATTTTGCACTTCAGTCAGTTGCCAACCGTCTTCAATGCACAGCATCAAATTTTCCTTCCATTCTCTTCTCCATCACGTGTTTGTTTAGTTTCCCCTTAAATGCATCTATACGATTCACCTCGATTTCTCCTTCTGGTCCTAAGTTCCACATTCTTACCATTCTCTGGGTAAAAAAGATGCTCCTGAATTCCCTATTAAATTAAAGAGTGACTATCTTATATTTATGATCTGTAATGGTAGTGTGCTATAACTGAGCCACACCTGACACCATTTTGGTTGCACTGTGACTTGTTCTCCGTCAGGCTAGTTTATTTTTTGACTTGTGAGACTTGGACTTTGTATGTGCTTCTCAACATGGAGCGGAAAATGCATCTGTTCGGAAAATTGAGATACCCATTACAAAACAGCCAGATGCCCTGTTTGGCCAAGGCTCCATCATCCACGCCCTGTGCATTCCTTCTGAGATTTTACCAGCTGTTTGTTTTTTCTCGGGAAATGTTTTTAGACACCTGACTGACTTTAACAGAGAGGGCAAGACCATGGAGGGACTTGAAAACAGGTATGTAAATTTTAAAATGGATGAGTGTCTTAACTGGGAGTTATGAAGGTCAATGAGCAGTGTGATGGTGGGTGTGATGGACATGATATATAGAAACATACATAGAAAATAGAAGAAAGAGACCCTACGAGTCTGCTCTGCCATTCGTAATGATCATAGCTGATCATCAAGTTCAATACTGTAGCCACTGTAGCCACCTAAAATGGACACTGGACTGACAAGATGGAGAATTGCTAAGACTGCAGGGAAAAGCAGTTTAGCCAAGACAGCAGTCTGCAAAGACTGATTAGCATTTTGCAAGCAGCAAAACTAGTTTCTGGCCAGGTGGAAGATCTCAAACCAAAGGTGTTAATGGCAAAACGCTTTGCATATTAATGAGGCAATCCAGATCTGGGCACACACAATGGCAACATTCAGGTTTGAATAGATACTTTAAGTGGATGTCCAGACAGAGCGGCACCAGAAGTATCTACTATAGAAACCGCCCCCTCCATCAAGAAGAGACCCTCACATTGGGGGAATTCAAAAGATATCGATTAGAATTCGGTCCAATCGATACCTGAAGGTAAAGCCCGCCCCAAAAGAGGCACGGACATTGGGGTCCTATAAAAGAAAGACCCCACACATGGTCCTGTCTGTTGTTTTCGTGCTCCGGCTTTGACCAAGAACTTCAACCTGTATCCTGACTCCAGCCGTTGAGCACCAGCCGCCGAACCGTAAGTGCCAATACGACGCTCGCTACGCAAACCAGGCCCACTAGACCCCCAGCGACCAGCACACTCTCTGAAGGTTGCAGACCAAGACCGGAACGAAGGCCTCGCTCCCTGACCTTGCCTGTTCCTGTGTAGTTAAGTATTCTGATCGCTTAGTTTAGTTATAGCCTAGTCCCTTAGCGTGTGCATGCGTATTTATTATATTTGTATAATAAATATTGATCGTTTGGAACTTACTAATCGGTGTATTGTTTTATTACTTTGAACCTGACCTTGGAATATTTGTGAGGTGTTATACGGTACCTGGCGACTCCTGAGCTGAAAATACATACATAGAGCCTAGCAGTGTTAAGCACACGGCCTTTAAACGGAGGCGTGTTAATACACTCCAATAAACGCGAATTACACTCAAGTAAAACGTGCAACATTTAGTGGCGACATCCTGACGGGACACGGTTACAAGTGGTACCCCCACTCCGTCGAGGACCCTGAAATTTGAATTAGAAATCTGGTAAAGAAAAAGGAAAGAAATCACAAGTATTCAAGGTGTTCAAACGAATAAACGTAATTCGGAAGTGTGTTTAGTGCATGCGTACTAACAGGGTTGTAAGGAAAACCTGAAAGCATTTTTGTTGCGACAAACTTTCGGTAGTTTTGTGAACGGAACATAGCGTAAGCCTTACCCGTTTCGTGAGACATAACCTCAACACCCCCTGTTCTAAATTTAAAGTGAGTCAGAAAAATGGCCATGCAGGCAATGGAACGCCTCATGAACCCAGAATGGTTTGTGGCCGCAGCGACCAGCAGTAGCCGAGTAGGTCAGTGTCCCATGTGGGAGCTGGAACTCCGCAAGTATCTGCAAGGAAAGGGATGGCCCCTTTGGAAAGAATTTTGTTTGAATGAGGAGACAGGTCCCGGAAGTATAGGACATACTTGGTGGGAGAACCTCTCTCAAATTCACAAGAAAAATATGAGTAAAGCACGTAAGCCGATGGCGATTGTGTCCTGTTTGGCACAATTGCGAGGCACAGAGGAGGTCGTTCAGACGCTCCGGGCAGAATTAGAAGAAAGAAATAGAATGAGTAAAGTGGATGTCAGGGATATCGAAAAGGAAAACATGGATCTTAGAGGGAAGTTGGCAGAGAAAGGTAGAGAGGTGGATGATGCCAAGAGGGCACATCAGTCTTGTCTAGCCCATCTCAGCAGTTCCCAGACCCAGTACGAAAAGGCCTATCAGGACGTGCAACGTGCCGTCCTGATAAGAGAAGAATCAGAGAAGCAGGTAGAGGCTTTGCAGAGGCAATGCTCTGACCTTAAAGCAGCTTTGAGAGCACTCCATGCTGCCACCACAGAACAAAGACAGAGTACTGTAGATCATGCGAAATGCAGGAAGCAGATTGCAGAGCTGCAATCGCTGCTTTCAGTACAAAACGGGTTTCAAAGCACCTTTGGAACGCAGTTAGATGAGGAGAATGCCCCAGACTGGAAAGAGTTAAGTGAGACAGCGCAGCGTTATGTTCAGGGAACATGTGCGCCAGCAGCGCAGCAGAAAAGACAAGCACCCCAACCCCCCACAGATCAGCTAGTTACCGTTCCAATGAATCCAGTCACCACCCAGAGAAAAGCGACCACAGAAGGCGCACCCGATATTACTTACACCACCCCCTTAACTGTAACCCAACTAAGGGACGCGTGTGAAAAGATCACTCCGTTTCTCCCCACCGCAGACCCCCACCAGTTTTTCGCAAAGGTAAAGCAACAGGCAACCATGTACGGCCTGGACGAGAGAGAGCAGGTTAAACTCACAGTTCTGAGTTTAGACCCATCGGTTGTAGCAGCCCTCCCCGACCCACAGAACGTTGGCGGAGGCACCCTAGAGGAAATGCACACCTCCATTTTAGATGCCATAGGGTATAATCGAGGTGACCCCGTAGAAGGACTTAATAAGTGCCGACAGAAGAAAACCGAGCACCCCACAGCATTCGCCGGAAGGCTGTGGATCCATTTTAACGCAGTATTTGGCGATTTAAATAGAGCCCATTTGAACCGGGAAAATATGGTTAAATGGACGCGCACCATAATTTCTCATGCAACAGAAGCAGGACAGAGCGCTTGCAACAGCTATGACCCCTCAGAGGAAGCCCATAATGAGAAGTGGGTCCTGAAAAGATTGTCCCGCGCTTGGGAGCAATCAGTTCAGGGCAAGAGTAAAGTGAAATCCCCAGAAGAGGCTCAGGCTGCAGCAGACATACAGGCAGTGAGAGCGCACCAAAACCCCGCGTGGGTGAATGAAGGAAAGAGCAGCCCTCCACAGAAGTCGCAGGAATGCTACAACTGTGGCCAGTTAGGACATTGGGCTAAGGAATGTAATGGACCCCAGAGATCACAGAGAGGCCAGCAGACAGGCACTCTGAACCGGAATAAAGCCAAACCGATCCATAGTATAGGGATCCAGTCAGGACAGACCAATGTGGACGGAACGGAATGACGGTGTTCGGGCTCCCCCACTTGGGTCTGTGACACACTATGGGATCCATCAGGAAGACCGGTAGTCACGGCAAAGGTAAAAGGGAAGCCCATAGAGTTACTTTGGGACACAGGAGGGTCCCGCACCACGATTAATTCCACAACCACGGCACAGGCAGACACGTGGCCGACCACCTCCACCATCACACTTAGCGGGTTCACAGGACACTCGCAGCAGGGACATATCACAGCACCCGTAGCAATCCAGCTAGGGAACATTTCCACCAAACACCCAGTAGTTTTAGTAAATCTTCCCCGGACAGCAGAACACATCCTAGGGATAGATTTTATGAATGCACATAGCCTGTCGTTCGACCCAGTGAACCAGTGTGTCTGGCGAATGGCAAGATCGGACAGAGCACCCGCCACCCTCACAGTAGGAGACTACGCTAATAAGATTAGCGCAGTAGGAGAATACTCATTTGACTTGACTACACTAAACACAGACAGACAAGTTAAGGCAGTATTAAATAAACACAGGACAGCATTTGCCAGTCACCGGCATGACTGCGGCAGAATGACTGGACAAATTCACGTTACCGGACCTGACCCCAGACCACAGAAACAATACAGATTTCCCCTAGAAGCAGAGGGTGAAATAGAGAAAGTGATAGGTAGCTTATTGGAGCAAGGTGTGCTTAGAACAGTAGCCTCGACCAATAATGCCCCTATTTGGCCAGTGAGAAAGCCCGACGGATCATGGCGTCTGACCATTGATTATCGGGAACTCAATAAAGTAACCCCAGCAGTAGCCCCCACGGTAGCAACAAGTCCCGAGACCATGCTCAAACAGGGACTCAACTCCAAATATTTCACGGTATTGGACATTAGCAATGGCTTCTGGTCAATACCATTGGCAAAGGCGTGCCAGTACAAATTTGCCTTCACTTTCAAAGCTCAACAGTATACGTGAACATGCCTTCCACAAGGATTCCACAATTCCCCCTCCATTTTCCACCGACAGCTGGCGAATGGTTTAGAAAGATTTTCCCGCCCCGAATGTCTGGTACAGTATGTAGACGACCTACTACTGCAGACAGACACAAAGGCAGAGCACATTACGCTTCTGGCCGAACTCCTGGAACTTTTAACCTCAATTGGCTGTAAAGTTAACCCAAGAAAGGCCCAGATTTTGGAAAATAAAGTGATGTATTTGGGAACAGTCATCACACACGGCAAACGCGAGATCGAATTCAAAAGAATTGATTCGATTGTCAAATTGCCCCTTCCCCAGAATGTTTCAGCCCTCCGGTCGTTCTTAGGACTGGTTGGTTATTGTCGGAACCACATCGACGGATTCGCGACAAAAGCCGCCCCACTCTCAGACCTCCTTAAGAAAGGAGCCCCCTGGGAATGGCTTCCGCAGCATACAGAGGCTGTGGAAGAGTTAAAGAAAGCCCTTAGCGCAGCACCCGCGCTACAAGTCCCAGACCAACTTTCCCCCTATGCAATAGAGGTAGCGAGCACAGATCTGACCCTCTCGGCCGTGTTACTTCAGGAACGGCACGAGCAACTAAGACCAGTGGCTTATGCCTCCCGACTGTTAGACCCAGTGGAACAAGGATTTTCAGCCTGCGAGAGGCACCTCCTTGCTGTCTTCTGGGCAGTACAATACTTTTCTTACATTACCGGACTCAACCCCACCACCATTTTGACCGAGCACACCCCCACACAGTTACTCCTAGACGGTCGACTGAAGGACGGTTCAGTTAGCCAGTTTAGGGCAGCTAGGTGGACACTACTTTTACAAGGACGGGACATTACAGTTAAACGGACCCGCACACACACATTTTTAGCCGACAACCTCCAATACCCAGGACAGCCCCATGAATGTGAAATTGTAGCCCCCTTACATAACACAGGACCCTTTATAGCGAAGACACCCCCAGGAAGATAGGAAACCCCAGACAAAGCCCCCAACACACAGACACGTGTGGACCACTACGGATATACGTAGACGGTTCATCCACGGTTTTAGAAGGTGAGCGTATCACAGGATGCGGCATCTATGTCGAGGACGCGCAGGGGCGCGCTCTCGAAGAGATAGCTTTAAAATTACCGGGACACTTAGGCGCGCAGGCAGCAGAGCTCGCGGCCATAGCTTATATAGTGGACCACCCCGATTCTTTCCCCAGCCCGGCGGACATATATTCGGACAGTCTATATGTCTGCAATAGTTTAACAGATTTTCTGCCCCTGTGGAGGACACGAGGTTTTGTCTCCGCAGATGGGAAACCCCTTCCATCAGCCCCTTTACTCCAACACATTTTAGAGAAAGCGAACGACAGGACCTTCGGCATTATCAAAGTAAGAAGCCACCATAGGTCATCCCCCCCTGGGAATGTAAAAGCCGACGCACTGGCTAAGGCAGGTTCCAGGCGAGGACACTTATGGACACCCCCAGCTAGCGCACCAGCTAGCGCCCCTGTGAGCGCAGTTCAAGTCTCACAGACCGATATTAAGGATTTAGTAGAGGCACAGAAGCAGGATGAGGATCTCAGGGAGATTTTCAAAGGCAACTTTGTGCCACAGTATGACAAATTCAGACACGCACTGACCACACATGAGGGTGTGATCATAAAGGATCAGCTTTATGTGGTCCCGCAGCAGGACAGGAATGAAATGATTGCTTTGTTCCATGATGGACACGGGCATCAAGGGATCGACGCAACCACGAGGCACCTCCGGCAGCTCTGTTGGTGGCCTAACCTAAGGACAGATGTAAGTCACTACATCGAGAATTGCCTTATTTGCGCCCAGAATAACCCGGAGAGGTATTCTAAAAAGGCACAACTTCGGCATACTCGACCAGTTAATGGCCCCTGGACAAACCTCCAGATCGACTTTATAGGACCATTGCCCCCTTGTAGGAATGGCTATAAATACGTTTTTGGTGGTCATCGATACCTTTACCAAATGGGTAGAGGCATTCCCCTCTAGAACGAATACAGCTAAGACAGCTGCAAAGATCCTGACCCACCACATCTTCACGAGATGGGGTTTACCCCGAAGCATTGATTCGGACCAGGGATCTCACTTCACAGGACGGGTCATGAAGAACGTCCTGACAATATTTGGCATAAAACAAAACTTTCATATTGCGTATCACCCACAGTCCAGCGGGATTGTAGAGCGCATGAATCGGACCCTAAAATCCACACTTCGAAAAATGGTTCAAGAGAACAACTCAACATGGGATTCAGTGCTCCCATTTGCACTCATGTTCATCAGAAATACAGTTTCAACTTCCACAGGATACACACCACACACACTCATGACCGGACGCCCTATGAAAGGTACAGAATTCCTTTTAGGACTGGACATGACTAGCCCCGAGGTGACGGCCCTCACACACGAAAAGGCAGTTAAAGACCTGGTTGAGACTGTGAGGTCTGCACAGATCGCAGCCGCAGTTCAACTAGGGAAACGCCGTAGACAACGCACAGCATGCTTTAACAAGACCGTACACCCCACAGAATTCCAGGTTGGGCAACAGGTAATGCTATCTGTATATAACCCCAGCAGTTTTTTGGCACCAAAATATTCCGGCCCATACTCAATTTCGGATAAAATTAGCCCCTCAGTTTATAGGATAAAATATCCTAATGGTAAGACCGCGTGGTTCCATATCAACCAGTTAAAGGCATATGGAACACAGGCCAACCATTCACACCATGTCCTGCTAGACGCAGCAGAACACCTCACCCCACCCACTAGAGACACGTTTCCACCATCCCCCTCACAGACCAGTTCTTCATCGGACTCGCCCACGACTCCGCCCACTGACCACGACAGACCACGCCCCGAAACGCCCACAAGCTGCCGCAGCAGAGATAGCGATACAGACACTGACTCTGAGGACAGCCACAGCACACCACACTACAGCCCACATTGCAGCGACTATGACCCCGACTCCAGTGACCCCATGGAAGTCACTTACATTAAAAACCCAGACCCACCACCCGACCCCGACGACCCCGACAATACCCATTCACTTTTGGACCCAACACTCTGGCACAGGGACAATTCGTACCGACTTGTCCGCAATGACGAACGTGACCCCCAGTCACACAATTCAAAGATATCATGCCTGATCCACACAAGGGTGTGGGATCCGGGAGAGCAGGACGACACGGTGTCTGAATCCCGATACGGCAACCTCTTTGTGACCCTGTTCACAGAGACAGAGGAAAAGTGAGGTGTCCAGATGATGTAAAATAGGAACCGCTTGAGGGAAGCGATCTCCTTTCTGATGGAACCTGCACGCATGTTTGTTTGTCAGTTTATGTTTGTTTGCTAATATGTTAAGGGTTTGATTGCAGATCTTTTCAGCTGAAAAGATTGTGACCACCTCGCACGCACTTTAGTTTGTCTGCAGATACGTCTGAGAACTTTCTATGGTGAGCAGCTCACCTTATCAGTTAAATTGTCTGAAGCCCAGCTCAATTTTCAAAAGGAGCATCTTGGCTCCTCCCTTGGTTTTTAGGTGCCCCTCTATTCGGCGAATAGAGGCTGCAAATCCACGGTAAACACATTCTTGCCCGTTTACTCCAGGTTACTCAGGCAGTGGACAAACGGCACTGAGGACCCGCCCTGTCTGAGAACCCACTTTGGTCAGCCAAGCTCGGGTATGGCACAGCACGCCCTACCCGGGGATCCCATTCAAATCGTACCCGTAGCGGCCCATACGCAACCCATTCGACCTTTTGTTTCCAATTTGTTTTCATTTTTCGTTAGGCAGCCCTTAGGCCGCCATTCCACATGCTATTTACATCCAGGAACATTCGGATGGTAAATGAGCAAAGCCTGTGAGACGGCTCGCAGGAGGAGAGTTGTTAGGTGTATTGTGTTCATTAAATTCGCTTTTGAAAAAAAAATGAGGGGAGTCACAGGGTGTGACTTGGCCAGTCATTTAATGGGTCAATTGGAATTGAAAGACAGATACACTAACAAGTACGGATATTAAGCTGTATTGACAGATACTGTGCTTGATCCCATAGCTTTCGAAGGACGAAACAGGGATCACAGCAAGGATCAGCCGTACAGGAGGAAGAGAAAAGGAACGAAGAGAAGATGATGGAAGCCTACTTATTGCTCTTAAATGTTGTATTTGTTTATGTCCAAGCAAGACACGTTTCCCCCACAACCCCCGCCGTAAATGTTTCACTCACAACAACTTCCCCGTGCTCAGCTCTGATCAGTGAGGTTCAGACCTGGTGCACAAAATTTATGACATGGTACTCCATGTCATATGTGATTGAATCACTGCTAGTGATTGCAATCCTCGTCATACTCGTACAGACCCTCAGGTTGAGGAAGTGGAAGAGGAGAGCCTCCCGTTCCTGCCCCTCAACCGTCTATGGAGTTCAATCTCCTATCTTCGGTTTCCACCAATCCCCCCAGCCCATAAATGAATAAAGCACTGTGTGAATAAAATAAAATATACCCATGTATTATATTGTCCTGAACTCGACTGCCGAGTCAGGAAATGTTATGTGATGTGGTATGAATGGATGAGGTTTAGTCTGTAATGAAATGTTTGAGGTAAGATAAGGATAGTTGTGATAGGTAGAGGTTCCCGGTTTTTGGTAATGCATGTCCCCTTTGACATAGCGCCAAGTAGAGATGTCAGGTAAAAAATTTTCTTCCCATAGTCAAGGACAGAGTAGACGCTCAGGAGCTTGCCGAGGTCAGGGAACACAAAGAAGGCACCCAGAAGCACTCGAAGCAACGTGCATAGGTGATCCTTCACAATATTTTGATTGTGAGGATCACAAGGAGGGAATGTAGCCACCTAAAATGGACACTGGACTGACAAGATGGAGAATTGCTAAGACTGCAGGGAAAAGCAGTTTAGCCAAGACAGCAGTCTGCAAAGACTGATTAGCATTTTGCAAGCAGCAAAACTAGTTTCTGGCCAGGTGGAAGATCTCAAACCAAAGGTGTTAATGGCAAAACGCTTTGCATATTAATGAGGCAATCCAGATCTGGGCACACACAATGGCAAGATTCAGGTTTGAATAGATACTTTAAGTGGATGTCCAGACAGAGCGGCACCAGAAGTATCCACTATAGAAACCGCCCCCTCCATCAAGAAGAGACCCTCACATTGGGGGAATTCAAAAGATATCGATTAGAATTCGGTCCAATCGATACCTGAAGGTAAAGCCCGCCCCAAAAGAGGCACGGATATTGGGGTCCTATAAAAGATAGACCCCACACATGGTCCTGTCTGTTGTTTTCGTGCTCCGGCTTTGACCAAGAACTTCAACCTGTATCCTGACTCCAGCCGTTGAGCACCAACCGCCGAACCGTAAGTGCCAATACGACGCTTGCTACGCGAACCAGGCCCACTAGACCCCCCAGCGACCAGCACACTCTCTGAAGGTTGCAGACCAAGACCGGAACGAAGGCCTCGCTCCCTGACCTTGCCTGTTCCTGTGTAGTTAAGTATTCTGATCGCTTAGTTTAGTTATAGCCTAGTCCCTTAGCGTGTGCATGCGTATTTATTATATTTGTATAATAAATATTGATCGTTTGGAACTTACTAATCGGTGTATCGTTTTATTACTTTGAACCTGACCTTGGAATATTTGTGAGGTGTTATACGCCACCTGGCGACTCCTGAGCTGAAAATACATACATAGAGCCTAGCAGTGTTAAGCACACGGCCTTTAAACGGAGGCGTGTTAATACACTCCAATAAACGCGAATTACACTCAAGTAAAACGTGCAACAATACCCTGATCCAGCCTTCCCCCTATATAGCTCAAAGTGTGATATCTAACTCTTTCTTGAAATTATGCGATGTTTTGGCCTCAACTACTTTCACTGGTAGTGAATTGCACAGATTCACCACTCTCTGAGTGAAGACATTTCTCCTCACCTCAGTCCTAAAAGGTTTACCCCTTATCCTCAAAGTATAACCCCGAGTTCTGAATCTAACCTGTCTAATCCTGTTTGGATTTTATAAATTTCTATGAGACCCCCTCTCACTCCTCAAAATCCAACAAATGTAATTCTAACCGACTTACTCTGTTCTCATATGAAATGAAAATAAAATGAAATGAAAATCGCTTATTGTCACAAGTAGGCTTCAATGAAGTTACTGTGAAAAGCCCCTAGTCGCCACATTCCGGTGTCGGTCCGGGGAGGCTGGTACGGGAATCAAACCGTGCTGCTGGCCTGCTTGGTCTGCTTTAAAAGCCAGCGATTTAGCCGAGTGAGCTAAACCAGTCCCTATAAAATCACTTATTGTCACGAGTAGGCTTCAATGAAGTTACTATGAAAAGTCCCTAGTCGCCACATTCCGGCGCCTGTTCGGGGAGGCTGGTATGGGTATGATAATCCTGCCATCCCTGGAATCAGCCTATCAAACCTTTGCTGCAAGAACATTGGGCTGGATTCTCCATCTTTGGGACTATGTCTCTATGCAATCGTGAAAACTGTGGTCTTTTACAGCAGGAAAACTGGCGTCAAAAGGCCACAGATTCACAGCCTTGCAGGGGGCTAGCAGGTAGCTGATGTAGAGCTCGCAGCTCTGACTGCCGATATGGCCCCGAGCAGTTCCGAGTCAGAGACCGCGCATGCACATGGAGGCGACCTGCAGCGGCTGCGCCGTGCTCCACGGCGGACTCAGCCCGCGGACCTGGACCACCAAAACACTGCGCCGCATCGGCCGTTCGTCCATCCCGGACCACACACATAGCCCTCTGTCCCAAATGAAGTCCCCCTGCCCTCCGATCGGCCCTCCACCGACTGTGGGAGAAGAGTAAGATAGATTGTGAGAGTAAACTTGCTCAGAATATAAAAACAGATCGTAACATTTTCTACAAATATATAAAACAAAAAAGAGTGGCTAACGTAAATATTGGTCCTTTAGAGGATGAGATGGGAGATTTAATGAAAATGAAAAATGAAAATTGCTTATTGTCGCGAGTAGGCTTCAGTGAAGTTACTGTGAAAAGCCCCTAGTCACCACATTCCAGCGCCTGTCCGGGGAGGCTGGTACGGGAATCGAACCGTGCTGCTGGCCTGCTTGGTATGCTTTAAAAGCCAGCGATTTAGCCCAGTGAGCTAAACCAGTGATGAGGAACCTCCGTACACTGCTGACCAGAGATGAGGAAATGGCTGAGGAACTGAACAGGTTTTGGGTCGGTCTTCACAGTGGAAGACACAAATAACATGCCAGTGACTGATAGAAATGGGGCTATGACAGGTGAGGACCTTGCGATAATTTTTATCACTAAGGAGGTAGTTATGAGCAAGCTAATGGGGCTAGAGTTAGACAAGTCTCCTGGCCCTGATGGAATTCATCCCAGAGTGCTAAAAGAGATGGCTAGGGAAATTGCAAATGCACTCGTGATAATTTACCTAAATTCACTAGACTCTGGGGTGGTCCCGGCGGATAGGAAATTAGCAAACGTGACACCACTGTTTAAAAAAGGAGGTAGGGGGTCAGCACGGTGGCGCAGTGGTTAGCATTGCTGCCTCACAGCGCTGAGGTCCCAGGTTCGATCCCGGCTCTGGGTCACTGTCTGTGTGGAGTTTGCACATTCTCCCCGTGGATAATCTAAATTTATAATTTTTTTTAAAAAGCAGGTAGGCAGAAAGCGGGTAATTATAGGCCAGTGAGCTTAACTTCGGTAGTAAGGAAGATGCTGGAATCTATCATCAAGGAAGAAATAGTGAGGCATCTGGATGGAAATTGTCCCATTGGGCAGACGCAGCATGGGTTTATAAAGGGCAGGTCGTGCCTAACTAATTTCGTGGAATTTTTTGAGGACATTACCAGTGCGGTAGATAACGGGGAGCCAATGGATGTGGTATATCTGGATTTCCAGAAAGCCTTTGACAAGGTGCCACACCAAAGGTTGCTGCATAAGATAAAGGCATTAAGGGTAAAGTAGTAGCATGGATAGCGGATTGGTTAATTAATAGAAAGCAAAGAATGGGGATTAATGGGTGTTTCTCTGGTTGGCAATCAGTAGCTAGTGGTGTCCCTCAGGGATCAGTGTTGGGCCCAAAATTGTTCACAATTTACATAGATAATTTGGAGTTGGGGAGCAAGGGCAATGTGTCCAAGTTTGCAGATGACATTAAGATGAGTGGTAAAGCAAAAAGTGCAGAGGATACTGGAAGTCTGCAGAGGGATTTGAATAGGTTAAGTGAATGGGCTAGGGTCTGGCAGATGGAATACAATGTGAGGTTCTCCATTTTGGTAGGAATAACAGCAAAATGGATTATTATTTAAATGTGAAAATATTAAAACATGCTGCTGTGCAGAGAGACCTGGGTATGCTAGTGCAAGAGTCGCAAAAAGTTGGTTTGCAGGTGCAACAGGTGATTAAGAAGGCAAATGGAATTTTGTCCTTCATTGCTAGAGGGATGGAGTTTGAGACTAGGGAGGTTATGCTGCAATTGTATAAGGTGTGAGTGAGGCCACACCTGGAGTATTGTGTTCAATTTTGGTCTCCTTACCTGAGAAAGGACATACTGGTGCTGGAGGGTGTGCAGAGGAGATTCACCAGGTTAATCCCAGAGCTGAAGGGGTTGGATTACGAGGAGAGGGTAAGTAAACTGGGATTGTACTCGTTGGAATTTAGAATGATGAGGGGGAATCTTATAGAAACATATTAAATTATGAAGGGAATAGATAGGATAGATGTGGGCAGGTTGTTTCCACTGGTGGGTGAAAGCAGAACTAGGGGGCATAGCCTTAAAATAAGGGGAAGTAGATTTAGGACCGAGTTTAGGAGGAACTTCTTCACCTAAAGGGTTATGAATCTATGGAATTCCTTGCCCAGTGAAGCAGTTGAGACTCCTTCATTAACTGTTTTTAAGATAGCGATAGATAGTTTTTTGAAGAATAAAGGGATTAAGGGTTATAGTGATCGGGCCGGAAAGTGGAGTTGAATCCACAAAAGATCAGCCATGATCTCATTGAATGGCGGAGCAGGCCCAAGGGGCCAGATGGCCTACACCTGCTCCTAAATCTTATGTTCTTATGTGGCGACCCCGGACTGAGTCCCCAGCCGCCATGCAAGGTTCCCGAACGGCAGGGCCATGTAGAACCACGCCATTGGGGATTCAGCGGGTTGGGGACGGAGAATAGTGGGGCGGGGCAGGGCGGGCCTCAGGCAAGAGGCTGAGGCGGTGGGTACTCGGTGTGGTGTACTCCCTGAGTACGGCAATTTTCTGGGGGATGGAGAATAGCAAAACCAGTGCCAGTCCTGATTTTGTGCGTGGAAACGGATTCTCCGGCAGCATGGTGCAAAGAATCCAGCCCCTTGTTCGTCAGATAACGACACCAAAACTGCACATTATATTCCAGGTGTGCCCTCATCAATACCATATACAATTGCAGAAAAACATCCCTGCTCCTATACGCAAATTTTCTCGCTATGAAGACGAATCAACTAGTGTCTTTCTTAACTGCCTGCTGAACTTGCGCACTTACTTTCAACGATTGATACACGAGGACACCGAGGTCTCACTGAGTCTCTATGTTTCTCAATTTACACCCATTTAAATAATAATCTGCCTTCCTATTTTTGCTACTGAAGCGATAGCCTCACATTTATGATATTACACTGCATCTGCCATGCATATGCCCACTCACTCAGCCTGTCCTAATCCCGCTGAAGCATCTCTGCATCCTCCTCACAGCTCACCCTCCTACCTAACTTTGTATCATCTGTAAACTTGAAATTAATACATTTAGTTCCCTCATCCAAATCATTAATATATAATGTGAACAGTTGGCGTCCGAGCACAGATCCCTGTGGCACCCCAATGGTCACTGCCTGCCAATCAAAAAATGACCAATTTATTCCTACTTTTTGCTTCCTGTCTGCTCATCAGCTTTCTACCCATCTCAGGACAATACCCACAATCCCATGCACTTTAACTTTACATAGTAATCTGCTGGATGAGATTTTTCTGAAAGCCTTCCGTAAGTCTAAATAAACCACATCCACCAGTTCTCCCTGGTCAACTCTACCAGTTACATCTTTAAAGAATTCTAGTAGATTTGTCAAGCATGATTTGCCTTTCATAAATCCATTCTGACTGTGTCTGATTGAACCACTGCTTTCCAAATGCTGTGCTATGAAATCCTTGACAATGGACTCTAGCAACTTCCCTAATACCGACGTTAGGCTCAGAAGTCTATATTCTTTGGATAGTAGGGTTACATTCGCTACCCTCCAATTTGTAGAAACCATTCCAGGGTCCAAAGAATTTTGGAAAATGACCACCAATGGATCTACTGTTTCTCGAGCCACTTCCTTAAGTACTCTGGGATGAAGGTTATCAGGCCCTGGAGATTTATCCACCTTCAATCCCATTAATTTCCCCAGAACCATTTCTCTATTAATACTAATTTCCTTCAGCTCCTCACTAACACTTGTGTTTCTCAGAACTTCGGGTACAATATTCATGTCTTCCTTTGTAAAGACAGCAGCAAAGTACAAATTTAGTTCCTCAGCCATTTCTTTGTTCCCCGTTATGAATTCTCCCGTTTCTGACTGTACGGCTCCAACATTTGTTTTAACAATCTTTTTCTCTTTACATACCTATAGAAACTTTTACAGCCAGTTTTTATGTTCCCCGCTAGCTTACTTTAATATTGTATTTTCCCCTTCTTAATCAATCACTTGGTCTGCCTTTGCTGAAATTTAAACAGTTCCCAATCCTCAGTCAATTGCTTTTTCTTGCTAATTTGTATGCCTATTCTTTCAATCTAACACTATGTCTAATTTACCTTGTAAGTCAGTTTGGCCACACTTCCCGTCAAGGTTATAGTTGCACTTAATATTTACGCCATGGGGTCCTTCCAGGAGACAGATGCGAACCTGTCTGGGATCTCACAGACCTTGATGCACAGGTGTATCTGCCTGTCATGGAAGCCTTATATGCCCAATGGCTCAATACATCCATTTCAATGTGGACAGAGCCGACCAGGGCTTCGCCGCCATTCCAACATGGCCCGGGTCCAGAGGTTGACCCGGTTGTCCCCCGATGAATACATGCACATGACAGGCTGCCCCACACAAACCGAAAGGAGTTCCACTCCATGAATGTGCAGCTGATGTGTGATCACCAGATGCGCATCATACACGTCTGCACCCGATACCCGGGCAGTGTGCATGACGCCTATATTCTGGCACACTCGGGGGGGGTTGGCTCCTGCCTGGGGGTTGGCTCCTGCCTGGGGGTTGGCTCCTGCCTGGGGGTTGGCTCCTGGACAACAGGGGTTACTCACTGTGGTCGTGGCTAATGACGCCTATCCAGAGGCCACACACCGACACCCATACAGCGACCAGGGGTGTGATCGAGCGGTGCTTCAACCTCCTGAAGATGCAGTTCAGGTGTCTGGACTGCTCTGGAGGGGCCCTCCAGTATGATGCTGAGACGGTCGCCCACATCATGGTGACCTGCTGCCTCCTCCACAACATCGCACAGCTGAGGGGCGATGTGCTGGAGGAGGAGGGGGAATGCCAGTCCTCGCCCAATGAGGACAATGTAGGTGAGGGCGAGAATGGGCAGGACATGAGGCCCAGGCAGGCAAGGGAGGTCAAAGTGCATGGGAATCTCTGATCGCCTCCAGGCTCGCTATCTGGGGGAGGGTGTGTGGGACTGAACAGGAGCACATTATATATCATATTATGCATATATTGGCCAGAATTGTCCAGTCGTCGGGATTCTCTTTTCCCGCTAGCAATACACCCCTGCCCATGGGTTCCCAGTTATGAGGGGTGGCTTCAATGGGAAATCACGTTGAAAAGCAGTGACAAGAGAGAATCCCACTGCCAGCAAAAGGCACGTCACTGAGAAAAAAGTGCGGTTGGAGGCCGAGTGAATCCAGACCATTATTTTTTACTAATTCGTGGGATGCGGGCATCACTGGCTAGGCCAGCATTTATTGCCCATTGCTAGTTGCCCTTCAGAAGTTGACGATGAGCTGCCTTCTTGAACCGCTGTAATCCATGTGGTGTAGGCACACTCACAGTGCAGTTAGGGAGGGAGTGCTCGTTTTTTGACATAGCAACGGTGAAGGGCAGCTTTATAATTCCAAGTCAGGATTGTGGACTCTTGGAGGGGGACTTCCTGGTGGTGATGTTTCCATGTATCTAGTCCTCCAGGATGGGAGTGGTTGTGGGTTTGTCAGGTGCTGTCTAAAGACCCTTGGTGAGTTCCTGCAGTGCATCTTGTCGATGGTACACACAGCTGTTGCTCTGCGCCAGTGGTGGAGGGTGTGAATGTTTGTGGATGGGGTGCCAATCAAGAGAGCTGCTTTGTCCTGAGTATGATTTTAAACGAACAAACCCATATCAATGTAAATGTTCCTGTACCTGTAGAAACATTTCTGGATTAGAGTTCCGCTGGAAAAGTAATACTGAGGGATTCTTTAATTGTCTAGCCCATCAATAATGATGGGTTATACTATACAGGAGTACAATTGAGTACACTGGATCACTGTGCGCAGTTTTGGTCAGGAAGGGTATATTGGGCAGCGCAGTGGCACATTGGGTTAGCCCTGCTGCCTCACGGCGCCGAGGTCCTAGGTTTGATCCCGGCTCTGGGTCCCTGTCCGTGTGGAGTTTGCACATTCTCCCCGTGTTTGCCTGGTTTTCACCCCCTCAATCCAAAGATGTGCAGGGTAGGTAGATTGGCCACGCTAAAATGCCCCTTAATTAGAAAAAGAAATTAATTGGGTACTCTAAATTTATTTTTTTATTTTATTTTTTTTTAAAAGGAAGGATATACAGTATTTGCATTGGAGGAGGTAAACAACAGTTCATTAGATTAGTTCCTGAGATGAGAGGCTGGGTAAATTGGGTCTATGTTTTCTGGAGTTTAGAAGAATGAGAGGTGATGGAAGTACACAAGATTCTGAAGTGGTTTCACAGGGTGGATACTGAGGGGTTGTTTTCCCTGGTTGGCGACATAGTCTCAGAATGAGTAATTGATCATTCAGGATTGAGACAAGGAGAAATTTATTCACCCAAAGGGTTGAGAATGTTTGGAATGTCATGGATGATCCATCATTGGCTATTTAAGGGAGATGGACAGATTTTTGCTCTTTCAGGGAATCAAGGGAGATGGTGAGGAGAGGGAAAGACACCCCTCGCCTTTCTGTCCTTCCTCCCTTCGTCCTAATTGCAGACAGATACCCTTACCAGCCCACACCTCTATCCTCACCACCCCACTTCTCATCCAGATTGCAGGCTCTGCCATCCTTGCCCCTGCTCCATTGCTGCCTACCGATGTTTGCTTGCGGTCCTTCCTATCAAACGTGATGGGAAAAACAACTTTCTGTTTAAATTAAGTTCTGCCATTAAGATCAGCAGAGAGCTCTGGTGCATGGCTCATTGTAATGAATGCCTATTACAATTAATCGCTCAACAAAACTTAGACAAAAACTTACTGATAAAGTTGTAGAGGTGTGTTTGTGAAGTAATCAAAAAAGGATAACCCCAGGGGAGGTTCAATTCATATCCAATACAGGATATCCAATCATAGAGACTAAAGTGGCCTGTTGAATCAAAGTGATGAAAGGACCTATGTTGGCTTAGAACACATTGTGCAGCATTAAATATTCTAGTCTGGATTAATTCTGTCTTTACTAAGAATGACAAAAGCCGAAAGGGAGGTGAAGGAGTTGATTCATGAACCAACTACAAGGGGTTCACAGTACTACAACTGTGGGCCTGGCCAAGGTGACACTGTGCCAGATGATGTGCATTGTCTCTTGCCTGAACAGCGACTTCTCCAAAAAGTCAGAGATTTCTTCGAATTTCAGTACCTTTTATGTAAACTCACAGAACCTCGATCACAAGTCACACTGCAGACAGTAAGGGTAACAATCAACTGCAAAGTGCCACACCACAACCAACTACTTAGCCACAATTGTATGTTGCTAGGGTGGGTGCAGCCAGACTACAACATGCAGGTAAAAGTGTATGGGCGGGATTCTACCATACCCGGTGGGGCGGGGGATCCTGGCGGGACGGAGTGGCATGAACCACTCCGGCGTCGGCCCGCCCCAAAGGTGCGGAATCCTCTGCACCTTCAGGGGCTAGGCCAGCACCGGAGTGGTTTGTGCCCTGCTGGCTGGCATGGAAGGCCTTTGGCGCCACACCAGCCGGTGCCAAAGGAAAAGAGTGCCCCCGCGGCACAGACCCGCCTACGGATTGGTGGGCCCCAATCGCGGGCCAGGCCACTTTGTGGGCACCCCCCGGGGCCAGATCACCCCGCGCCCTCCCCCCAGGACCCCGGAGCCCTCCCACACCGCCAGGTCCCGCCGGTAAGGGACCTAGTCTGATCTACGCCGGCAGGACTGGCAAAGAACCAGCGGGACTTCGGCCCATTGCTGGTCGGGGAATCGCGGGGGGGGGGGGGGGGGCTACTTGCGAGCGGCCGCCGACCGGCGCGGCACGATTCCTGCCCCCCGTTGAATCTCCAGTGCCGGAGAATTCGGCAGACAGCGGGGGCAGGATTCATGCTGCCCCCCGGCGATTCTCCAACCCGGCGGCGGGGGGGTCGGAGTAACCCGCCCCAGGTTTCCACAGCAGCCTGGTCTTCTTGAGTGAACTCTAACACAACAGAAACCATACAGAACAGATATAACATCTCCTTCAGACTGATTCTTTAAGAAGGCTGACAAGCAATTACCTTCATCAGGTTAAATTGTGCTTTCTGTTGTGATGTGTAAGACCTTAACTTTGCCATATTATTTGCAAAAAGATCTCGGCTGTCAATTACGTGCCCTAATGAAGATTAATGTAATTCATTTGTAAAACTTCATTACTTTGTGGTTGTTTACACCATGTTAAGGATGCAAACAAAACAGAAACTTATAATACCAACACATTTAGGGGACTTTATCCAACAATCAGAGTAATTCCACAATTTCTCAGTTCTCCGAGTATTTAATTCTGCAAATTTAAAGTGGCTATTACACTGAATACAGGTTAAACCAGAAAATCAAGCTTCAATAATAGACAATATATCAGTAGAGATTCATTAAAGGGGCAATACAGGATTGGAGCAACTTCAGATTTTCTGCTAGGTACTTGCATATTTCCCATCTCTTCAATATACTCACAAGTTCTGTCTTTTGTGGTGCGATTTAACGGGAAAAGTTCTAAGTGTCATATTGGACCGACTTCCCGGGTGCTACCCGACGGCTGTGCTGGCGAGACGGCAGTCCATATTTAATGGCACCTAGTGCCAAAAAAGATCCTCTACAAGCTTCACGGCGGAACCGTCTATCCCACCAGCTTATTCGCCAGAACTGTGCCCGGTAACAAGAGGGAGCTGCTCATAAACACTCCCTTTGTCGTATCTCCCATGCAGCATAAGACCATGGCACCACATAGACCTGCTCCACACTGCGGGGATGCTGACTGTGCCAGATTGTTGGACACTGTGGAGGTGAGACAAGAAAACCTGTTCCCCTGAGGGGATCGGAGGACTAGCAGCAGAGCTGCCAATGACAGCGGCAGCGGCCGTCAGTTCAGGCAGGGTGACCAGGAGGACCGCCCTGCAATGTTGGAAGAAGACCGGCCTCCACTTAGCCGCGAGGGTAAGTTAACCCCGGCCCCCTGTGACTGGTTTAGGATATCTCACCTGGATGATTAATCTTATTAGTCTGTTTAAGACTGAGCCATCGAAGGAGGGAAAGCTATCTTTCTAGACAGGATGATGAGTAGCTCTCACTATGAGGAGGTAACTTTCAGTGCCCTGAGTAGTTAAACTGCTATCAGCTATGTTCCAGTGGGAATTGTCCAGGTAAGTCACTCAAAATATATCGTTACATTTTCAGTGTAGGTTCTTGTCTCTAGGACTTTCCTAATGAGCTTGTCGGAACTTAAACTTACTCAATGTAACATGGTTATATTTTTTGTAGGATTTTATTATTAACATTTGAAAGTATAAAATAGATTTACAGAGTCTACAAAATGTAAGTGTTAATACTGGCATTTCTAAATGATAAATATATTTGAACATGATGGTGCGGTGGTCAGCACTCGTGCTTCACAGCGCAAGGGACTCTGATTCAATTCTAATCTTGGGTGATTGTCTGTGTGGAGTTTGTACTTTCTTCCCGTGTCTGCGTGGATTTCCTGCAGGTGCTCTGGTTTCATCCCACAGTCCAAAGATGTGCAGGTCAGGTGGATTGGCCATGATAAAATTGACCCTTGATGTACAGGTTGGGTGGGGTTATGGGGATAGGGCAGGGAAATGGGCCGAGGTAGGATGCACTTTCAGAGGGTGGCCTCCTTCTCCATTGTAGGGATTCTATGAAGATTATCATCTGCAAACTTTTAACAGAGCAGTAAAAAGCCATACTCACAAATCCAGAATGGTTTTGATGAAACAGGAACAGAACCTTGACTCTCGGTTGCAGGACAAGGAGTGTTGGTTCGTTAGAATCTGTCCTTTATATATATTTTTCTCCCCTTTCTCTAGAATAGCCTAATGGTCCTTATCTCTGTAATATGCACCCTATATCACATTATCTCAAAGTTAACCGGTTATGTTTGCAGTTTTATTTCATATTACTGACAGTCGGTCTTCAGAAGGCAATTGATCTGCCCTTTAATAATGGATTGAGTGTCCATTATATTCTGTTATCTCTTACGGACCTCTTTCTTTCTTCTGCATTTTCTTAATTCTAGGGGATTTATGCTTGCCAATCCAAGGTCCTGATAATTTGTCCCTTCATGTTACTTTGATTGTCCGAGGCAATTTAATTTGTCTAAGACTAAGTTATAATTTATGTATGGTGTATTTTCTTTTCAATGTATTATGGATTCTGATAGACAATTGTATTATACTGATTTTACCTTACTTGCGTTACACAAAGTGTACTAGTTTCAACTCTTGGCCATGAGTTTGATTCCTTCATAAGCTTTTTTTTTATCTGATTCTGTGATCAGTGTGATATTAATCACACCCCTGGCATCAGTCCAGCCTGTCACCCCCCTGATTTTCGCCCCCCCCCCCCCCCCCCCCCCCCCCCCAACAAGTTGGCTGCTGGCATCTCGCACCTCCCCCTCCCCCTCCCCCACAGCATATCACCATGCTTGTGCTCCAGCACACACCAGCACACCACCTCCATGCTCAGGAGCGGTACTCACACATGCCACCTGCCATAGACACCCTCCCCAATGCATCAAGTGTGTGGCTCACAATGTCCCCTCTCTGTGCCCGCAGAATAAGTTGGCCTATAACAGGTGGGAAAGGACCCAGGCAGATGGTGGGGTGAGTCATAGAGTCCTTACACGCTAAGTGGAAGGGCTCTGGAGATTGCAGGGTTGGCCGAGGATAGAGGACCACCAACAGCGAGGTTGGCCTGCACTGTGGAGGTGAGGATCCACTGCCCCTTTACCCAGATGATCTGACAAGTGAGCTGTTCATGTTAGACAAAATTATCCTTCATTCTCACCGGGCATCACCTCCACCCCGCCACCCAAGAGAACACCTCAGAGGAGAGCTCCGAGGAGTCCACCATCGAGGTATCACAGCTACCGTGCCCACCCTCCATCATGTCAGAGACACTCACTTCGGTGGGCTTCATTAGTGGACAGACTTTTGGGGCACAATCTGGTGAGCACCACACAGTTGCTGACGCACATAGGTGGAGGCAGGAACATCCAAGGGAATCAGCAGTCAGAGGTCTGCTGGAACCCAGGACTGAGCTGATTCGCAGTCAGATGTCAAGTCTCTAAGCAAGGTAATCCTGGAGCTCATGCTGATGCGAGGGCACACCCGTGATATTTAGGAAGGGTTGCCAGCAACACTCTGGTGGCTGCATAGCCGATTGGAGGAGTCTCAAAGGCTACGGGTGCAAGGGATGACGCCGGCAATGTGTGGCACCGAGGCGAACACTGCTAGGGTGGCGACCTCAGTGGAGACCTGCAGCATAGATAAGCCTCATGAGTGGTGGTTCCCAAAGCATGGCTCAGTCTGTGATGACCATGGCTGAGGACCTCAATATCTTTTCCCAATTGCTGAGGAACATGTCCCAGGTGCAGATGGACATTACCGAGGCACTTCAGAGCATGGCCCAGTCACTGAGGAGCATTGTCGAGGGTGTTGACACCGTGGTACACACAATGGGGAGTCACCAGGACTGTAAGAGACAGATGACTCCGGGGCCTCTGGAGCTCACTCCAGCTGCCCCTCCCCAGGGACGTACAGGCATGGTCAGGGAGGAGGGAGTTCTGGAGGCCAACCTGGAGCCTTCCACCAAGTCGACTATGGCAGTCTAACTCTACAATTATTCTGAATCTCCTCTCCTGATGCAGGCACTTCTCAAGGTTAGCGGGCAGCGCAGTGAAGCCAGTGACACAGGGCTCACCAGCTCTAGGCCCGCCAGAGGACGGCAGCCAAGGGCATCAAAACCACAGGGAGCGAGAATCAGCAGGCTGCCTACACGTTTGATGTGCATCCTGGGGACGCATGTAGGCCTAGCGCTAGAACACGATGGATGAAGAATTTGGAGGTTCACTGAGCTGGCACTGGGAGAACAGGAGGGGCTTGGGGGGGGGGGGGGGGCACCATCTGTAGCTAGGGAAAATGGGCATTTCAGGTGATCATTGTTAAAACATGTTACACCTGATACATGTGAAATCTCTGTCACATTATTCTTTACAGCTGGCCTGCCCGCACCCCTACCACAGCTGTCCCCTGCTTACTCCACCCATTGCCCCTCCTGGACACAGTGGTTCGATAGCAAGAGCCCCTGATGCAGCCCATGTATAGGTGATGGTGCGAGGGTGCGTTCAGCAGAAAGACAGGCATCAGACTTTGGCATAAACTGAGGATTACCAGAGCTTACCTCACAGTGAGTTATCATCACTCTCCTGCATTGTAGATTGACCCGCTGGCACAGCCAATACAGGCCCATTTCCCTGACGTGATGTTGAAGTGAAGTGACAGACCCTTGGAGAGTGTAACAGGGTATTCTGGGACCGGAGGTGGGGGGACATGTGGGGGGGTTGGGAAATGGAGAGGGAGGAAGGAGGGAAATGGGAGTGAGGGAGGGAAAGGGTGGTGGGAATGTTCAATGGGGGGGGGGGGGGGTGATTGGGGAGTTTTGGGGGTGAACAGCAGTGAGCTGATGGCAAAAACCTCGTCCAACGAGAAGTGAGGATGAGGGCTTCCTTGGCCCTCCAGGCATGCCAGATCCTCGGTGCCACCTGTCCTCCATCCTCCTGTTCCACCTTGGGTGCGCCCTCCACCCCTTCCTGGTCCGGCATCTCCTCATCCTCCTCAGATGAGGCCGCATGTCCCTCCTCCTCCTCCTGCAGCACATCGCCTCGCTGCTGTGTCAGGTTGTGGAGGGTACAGCAGTCTACCACAAAGTGGAAGACCCTCTGGGGGTGTAATGCAGGACACCACCAGAGCAGTCCAGGCATCGGAACTGCATTTGAGCAGTCCAATGCACCACTCAAGGACAGCACGGGTAGCAGCATGGACCTCATTATACCAGGTCCCCGCCTCAGTCTCTGGTCTCCACACTGGAGTCATCAGCCAGGACCTCAGTGGGTACTGGGTGTTCCAGGGTGTAGCTATTGTGAATGCTCCCTGGAAGGCATGCACACAAGTGAAAGTTCCAAAGGTGGTGGTGGCACACAAGTTGAACATTCAAGGAGTGAAACCACTTCCTGTTTAAGAACAGCACTCCCTGATGCTCTGATGACATGCAAGATGACATGTGTGTCATCACTGTTGTCTTTTTTACCCTTTATTATCCCTCATAACATGCATGCCGTACATGGACTTGGGGCATTCCGCCGATGGTGGAGATCCCTGCTGCCTGGGCATCTTAAACGGCTTGGATCAGCTCAAAGTGTCTACAGTCTGCTTTGTGGACATATAGGCATCTGTTCCTTGGGAAATGCTGCAAAGTCACCGCTCGACCCTGGAATTAACCCATTCAAGGCTACGGTGACACCCATGGCCACTGAAAGTGGGTGTCCTCCTCCACCACAGGATGTCAAGTCCGCAAGGACATAGCACAGGTGCTGGACCACATCTTTGTTGAGACGGAACCTCCTGCGGCACATGCTGTCCACCCCCCACCCTTACGTATTGCACCTTCCCTCAGATTGCCAACCACCGAGCCTATTGTGTTGGAGGACCCGCTCTGCACACTCACCCCTGGTCACTGCAGGGGCCCCAGACCCCAGATCCATATTGGAGGATGGCCTTTACGCCCTGAAGGTACTGTTTTGGGGACGTGGACACATTTTAGACAATGCCCAGATTGATATTGCCTTCAACCATCCCCAATAACATTCCTGAGTGACTCTGGAGGGAGGATGTAGATATTGGAGCATGTATATATGGGGCATTCATGGGCCACCTTGTGAATTAATCCAACTCACTCCAGTGGGACACACAGCTATTGACAGTAGGTGTCGGTCGTATTGTATGCCTACTGAAGACTCCAGCACTTAAGATAATGATATTGATCCAAGAGGAAGCAGAATTGTCCTGCATTGCCATGATACACTTAAAAGCTCTCAGTATTTTTGCAAATTGAGCTACTAATTGTGTTGCTATTTTGTTACTCTTAAACTTATTCACACCTTACAACAATAATGTTGGCCTTGACTCAAAGTTAATTGCACAGGAAGTTAAGTTGACATTAGGGTGGCCATATTTTTTTGAACCAAATTTCAGGTACACAGCCTGACTGTCAACTATTCCACCTGAGGATGCGGAGAACATTCTAATCTGGCCCCGTTCTCCACATGACGTGACTCCAGTTCATTAGTCTGGTTACCAGCAGGCCCCAGTACTCAGATATTTTGTATCCAGAGCCATTTTATTTTCAACCAAATTCTGCAGAAAAATTCTGCATGATCCAAGTGTGAGGAGAGGGTTTGGGGCTGGGTGGTTGGGAAAATTTGATGATGGAACACATGTACTATGGCCACAGAGTGCTTTATCTGTATCAATGAATCCATTCACCAAGCCCACCCTTTTCCTGGTTGGAAAAAGGAGATTGGCATATCTCCCACCAATCCGAACACCATCCCCCTGCACAGCCTGCTCACTTTTATTGACCAACTACAGGGAAATTTGCAGTCACATGTCTCCCTGAAGGTACAAACCAATATTGAGTGACATTTCAATGCTTATACACTTATAACAATTGTAGACAGCCATATCCAGTACTGGTACAACTGTCAGCTTAGATGGACAACCAATCAAGAAGAATTCCGCAGAGGAGACTGGGATTCCTATTCTTTCACAGTTCCAAATCCACAACACCTTCTGCCTCAAAGGACAAGGGCAGAAGATGTATGAGGAAACAACCACATGCCAGTTTCCTACCAAATCACACAATATCCTAACTTGGATCTAATCCTTCACAGTTGTTGAGTCAAAATTCTGGAGTCCTTCCCTAACAGCACTGTGTGTGTACCTACATCACATGGACTGCAGCGGTCCAAGAGGGCAGCTCATCACCAACTTCTGAAGGGCAACTCAGGATGGGCAAAAAATACAGGCTTTGTCAGTGATGCTCAAATCACATGAATGATTAAAAAAATAATTTTTGTCTATCACAGTTCATTATTTAAATGAACAAAATGCTACCAAGGTGGAAAGACATTTCCCCCAAATTCTGGCTCCATTACCCCATAGATTTGGTATAATCAGTGGCAAATTAGGAGAAGAATAACCAATATGGACAGGGTCTGAACTGCTCGCCATGTGCGGTTGAGAGGATTGGGCCAGGTGTGATACGTGTCTGCCACAATGTGTAGAATAGGTAGATCATGACGATAGTCAGCATTTAATGTTGATTTGACAACCATCCTGACGTTTCCAATTTCACCACTCTTAAATGTACCCAGTCAAACATGTGTTTATAAAATTACTATTTTGATTGCTTCCTTCAGGTCTTCTACTCTACTTCAAGCTGTTTCAGTCCCACCTGCAGCAAAAATGTGAAACTCGCCTTTAAGGGGTGACTTTGATTTCAAGAGGACTTTAAGTGGTGCGAGATTGATATAGACATGGGCCCTGTTGAGGGATGCAACTATTTAACAGTGTGTTCAGCACTGGGCTGGACCGCACTATCATTATAATTGGCAGGAAGCATGAGATTTGAATTTTTGCATACGGCACGGTGGCACTGAAGTTAGCACTGCTGCCTCACAGCGCCAGGGACCTGGGTTTGATTCCGGCCTTGGGTGACTGTCTGCGTGGAGTGTGCACATACTCCCCATGCCTGCATGGGCTTCCTCCGGGTGTACCGGCTTCTTCCCACAGTTCAAAGATGTGCAGGTTAGGTGCATTGGTCATGCTAAATCACCCCTAGATGGGTTTATAAGGATAGGGTGGAGGATTGGGCCGAGGTAGCGTGCTCTTTCAGAGAGTCAGTGCAGACACGATGGGCCAAGTGACCTCCTTCTGCATTGTAGGGATTCTATGATTCTGATTTTTCCTGAATGAATGCATTGGAACCCAGATTTTGAAGTCGACTCAATTTAGTCTCTATTAATTTTATGCTATCCATATTGCTAACAGATCCATTATTTTTAAGGACTAAAAGTAATTTTACTGGTGAAAGGTCTCCCACAAGCAGAAACAAATCACCAAAATTTAATTCACTCCAGTTTAATTTGGAGAATCTTGAGATTTCTCCAAAAGCTATACTGACGGAGTAATGATGCATTGGTAATGAGCTTCAATCAACGTGCCACAATACTATTTGCCTGGTATTTACTCATATGAGATTCATTCATAATTGCCTTTAGGTGTTACAATTTTAATTTAGTTGAATGAAGTATGGTGAATGTCACGAGATTCAGTCAATAAAAGTACAATTATACATGCCTATTTTTAAGCTATGGTGCAAAGACCTGTCAAAAAGTCTATGTTAGCGGACCACCAGATTGAAATGCCCTTGCTCCATCTCATTCCAATCAATAGTGTGAAATCAGGTGTTGTACAGTTGAATGAAAAATAAGACTACTGGCTTCATTATATCTGGTAATTTGAAAACCATCTCGACCTACAGAAATAGGTAACCAAGCAGAGGAGCATTCCTTCCACGTTATTAGCAATAAATTTGTTTGAGTATGGAGTCCAAATTGAAATCCTTATTTTAAAAAATAAGTTTAGAGTACCCAATTCATTTTTTCCAATTAAGGGGCAATTTAGGGTGGTCAACCCACCTACCCTGCACATCTTTGGGTTGTGGGGGCGAAACCCACGCAAACACGGTGAGAATGTGCAAACTCCACACAGACAGTGACCCAGAACCGGGATCGAACCTGGGACCTTGACGCCGTGAGGCTGCAGGGCTGTCCCACTGCGCCACCATGCTGCCCGTAAAACCCATCTTTGAGATGTGTCATGGTTGTCAACTTGTGTGGAACTGCAAGGTAAAGTGTTTTCCATTCCTTTATATTGCTGAGAGGAATATTTTGCAGTTACATGCTCCTGAATGCATGGCTACACATGATTGGAATGCATTGTGGGGATCCAAGCATTGAAGGTGGGGTGCTCCATTCTTCAGCTGTTTTTACATATCACACGCATTTTTTAAAAAGTAGTTCACAAATAACATACATAGCGGGCACATTTCACCAAAATTGTCCGTATCCGTGGATAACGGAATAACGCAAAGTAGCAAGGCACCTGTCATAACCCTTTTGAGGACCACAGGGAAACCTCCGTTCCACAGCTGACCATTTGAGTTTCCCATTGTCGCCACCCCACGCCATTGGGAAACATGCGTGTGAGCTGCAGATGAAACGGAGGATCCCGCCGATGGAGAATCCCGCAGACTTTTAAAAAATTTGTTCACAGGAATTGCCGGCGAGGACAATATTTATTGCCTATCCCAATTGCCTTTCAGAAGACGGTGCTGCTGCAGTCAATTCAGTATAGGTACACCGGGGGCTGGGTTCTCCACTGCCTGGATTCTCCGTTCTGCCGGCAGCGCACCCACGGGGATTTCCCAACTGCGCGGGACTGCCCACAATGGGAAACCCCACTGGTAGGCTGGCAAGGCGGAGAATCCTGCCCAGGGAGTTCCAGGATTTTGACCCACTGACAATGAAGAAACCTGCAGGTGGTGGTATTCCAATGCATCTGCTGCCTTTGCTCTTTGAGGTGGCAGAGTTTGCAGGTTTGGAGGGTGCTGTTGAACAAGCCTTGGCGCGCTACTGCCATGCATCTTGTAGCTGGTACACACTGCTGACACTGCGAGTCAGTGATGGAGGGAATGGATGTTTAAGGTAGTTGTTGGGATGCCAATCAAGTGGGCTGCTTTGTCCTGGATGGTGTCAAACAACTTCAGTTTTGTTAGTGATGCACTGATCCAGGTAAGTGGAGAGTATTTCATCACGTTCCTGATAGCATGCCTTTCAGATGGTGGACAGAATTTGGTGGTAATGAGGTGAGTTACCCTCTGGAGAATACCCAGTTTCTGACCTGCTCTTGTAGCCACAGTATTTATTTGGCTGGTCCAGTTCAGTTTCGGTCAACGGTAACTCCTAGGATGTTGATAGTGCAGGTCACAGCATTAGTAATGCCTTTGAACGTCAAAGGGAGATGTTAGATTCCCTCTTGTTGGAGGTGGTCATTGTCTGGCACTTGTGTGGCCTGAATGTTAATTGCCACTTATCAGCATAAGCCTGAATATTGCCCAGGTCTTCGAGCATATGGGCATGGACTGCCTCAGTATCTGAGGAGTCTCAAATGATTCTGAACATTATGCAATCATAAGTGAACATCTCCATTTCAGACCTTATGATGGAGAGTAGGTCATTTATCAAGCAGTTAAAGTTCAGCCGAAGTCACTCCTCTGGGGAACTCCTGCAATGATCTCCCAGGACTGTGATAATTGAAAACCAACAACTATAATCATCTTCCTCTGTGTTGGTATGACTGCAACCTCAAAGGGTAGAGACCTTTCCCCGTGATTCTCATTGGCTTCAGCTTGGCTGGTGTCCTTGATGCCACACTCAGCCAAATGCTGCCTTATGTCAAGGGCAGTCACTCTCACCTCACCTCCTGAGTTCAGTCTTTTGTCCATCTTTTGAATCAATGTTGTAATGAGGTCAGGAGATTATTGGTTCTGATGTAACCCAAACTGTCAGTGATAAGGTTATTGCTGAGCACGTACTGCTTGATAGCGCAGTTAATGATTTTTTCCATCACTTTGCTGATGATTGAGAGTAGGCTGATGGCAGTATTAACTGGGTTGGATTTGTCCTGCTCTTTGTGTACAGGACATACGTGGGCATTTTTCCACATTGCTGGCTAGATGCCAGTTTTGTAGCTATGCTGGACAGCTTGGCAAGGTTTGTTTAGTCCTGGAGCACAAGTCTTCAAGACTATGATCAGAATATTGCCAGGGCCCATAGCCTTTGCAGTATTCAGTGCCGTCATCCATTTCTTGATATCACGTGGAGTTAATCAAATTGGCTGAAAACTGGCATCCATGATGCGAGGGACCTCCAGAGGTGGCCGAGATGGATCATCGACCCAACACATCTGGCTGAAGATGGTTGAAAATGCTTCAGCCTCGTCCTTTGCACTGATATGCTGAGCTCACCCATGATTGAGGACAGAAATATTTGTGGAGCATTTGCCTCCCATGACTGTTTGAGTGTCCGTTCATGACCGGAAGTGATAGGAGAGCAGACTTTGATCTGAAGTTGAGTGAGTGAGCAAATGAATGGCAGATGCAGTATAATTTGGATAAATGCAAGATTATCCACTTTGTCAGCAAAAACGAGAGGGCAGACCATTACCTGAATGGCCATAAATTAGGAGGGGGGAATGTGCAACGAGACCTGGGTGTCCTTGTACCAGTCACTGAAGGCAAGCATGCAGGTACAGCAGTAGGTAAAGAAGACAAACGAATGCTGGCCTTCATTACGAGAGAAATTGAGTACAGTAGCAGGGATGTCTTGCCACAATTGTACAGGGTCGTGGTGAGACCACACCTGGAATATTGTCTGCAGTTTTGATTGCTTTATCTGAGGAATGATGTTCTTGCTCTAGAGGGAGTGCAGCAAAGGTTTTCCAGACGGATTCCTAGGATGGCGGGTCTGACGTATGAGAGATTGAATCGGTTAGGATTGTATTTGCTGGAGTTCAGAAGAATGGGAGGGATCTCATAGAAACCTATAAAATTCAAACAGGACTAGACAGGGTAGGTGCAGGAAGGATGTTCCCGATGGTCGGTGTGTACAGAACCAGTGGGCACAGTCTGAGGATTTAGGACTGAGATGAAGAGAGATTTCTTCACCCAGAGAGTGGTGAGCCTGTGGGATTTATTACCACAGGTAGTAGTTGAGGCCAAAACCTTTGTTTGTAAGAAGAAGTTAGATATAGAACTTGGGGCGAAGGGGATCTAAGGATATGGGGGGAAAGCGGGATTAGGCTATTGAGTTGTATGATCAGCCATGATCATAATGAAAGGCAGTAAGAAGTCTTGCAACACCAGGTTAAAGTCCAACATGTTTGTTTCAAACACTAGCTTTCGGAGCACTGCTCCTTCCTCAGGTGAAGGAGCCTCACCTGAGGAAGGAGCAGTGCTCCGAAAGCTAGTGTTTGAAACAAACATGTTGGACTTTAACCTGGTGTTGTAAGACTTCTTACTGTGCTCACCCCAGTCCAACGCCGGCATCTCCACATCATAATGAAAGGCGGAGGAGGCTCAAAGAGCTGAATGGTCTCCCCTCCTCCTACTTTCTATGTTTCTATATTGGTTGTGGGATCACTTAGCTCTATCACTTGCTGTTTATAGTCTTTGGCATACAAGTAGTCCTGTGTTGTAGCTTCACCAGGCTGACATCTCATTTTTAGGTATACCTGGTGCTGCTCCGGGCTTGCCCTCCAACACACATTGAATAGGGTTAATCTCCTGGTTTGGTATTAACACCAAGCCCTGAGGTGACAGATTGTGGTTGAGCACAATTCTGCTGCTGCTCAATTGGTTGGGTTCACCACTTTTGTAAAAATTGGAATTTTGTTTGATTAAACTGAGACTGGGTTGATGAGAAAGCCCGACACAATATCACCCTCGACAACATGACACTTAACTTTAGAAGATTCTCTCATGTGACATGTTAGCTTTTAGGAACTCCGAATAAATTACGTCCATTGCATCTCTTGCAATTACTCAAAGAATACAGCATCAGGTTTGTCAAACCCAAACTTTGTAAATTGTCAAACAAAATTCTCAGCCCCAGGATATTGCGATAGGAGTTGCTCATGGTAGTGTCCCAGGCCCAACCATGTTCAGCTGCTTTATCAATGAACCACACTCCAAAAAAATGTCAGAGGGGGGACATACCCTGCAGATTCAGTTTCTGATCCATTCGTAACTCCTCAGATTCTGAACTTATCCATTCCCGCAACAAGATCGGGACAGCATATAGGCTTCGAGTGATGTGTGTCAAGTAAAACTCATGGAATACAAGTGCCAATTGACCATTTTCAACAAGAGAGAATTTCACCATCACCCCTTAATATTCAATGGCATCACCATCATCCCATCATCAACACCCTGGCAGTTACCATTGACCAGAAGCTGAATTGGACCAGCCATATAAATATTATGGCTACAAGAACAGATCAGAGGCTGGGAATCTGTAGTGACTACCTCACCTCCTGACTCTCCAAAGCTTGTTCACCATCTGCAAGGCACAAGTTACGATTATGATGGAATGCCCTCTCAAGTTGCATAGGTGAGCACAGCTCCAGCAACACTCAAGAAGCTCAATACCATCCAAGATAAAACAGCCTGCTTGATAAACATCCCTTCCACCACCATAAAGTTTAATTGCCTCCATAATTGGCCTGGCCTGGTAGAAGCCCTCCGGCCAGCGGCACAGCTATCAGCACACCAGAGCGATGTTGGACACTTCTCGTACCCCCTCTCTCTTCCTCATTGGCCACAGCGCCTGCTTCCCTATTTTTAAAACCGCAAGTGAAACTCACCGTCGATAATTCCTTCCGGGTCAAGCCCGCTAATGATATGCGGACGGCGTTTATGGCACGGGCAGAGTAGAATGCATTGACGTCACCTTCGAGGTACTGAGGCATTACAACCTGGCGGGCGTCCGGCACTGGCCATGATTTTAGCCACACGACCGATTCTCCGCCTAATTGCCTTTCCTGATTTTGGCGTCGGCTGACAGAGAATCCCGTCTAGGGTGTCTCGTGGTTGGCTATCGTATCATGGTCATGTAGGGCAGCACGGTGGCACGGTGGTTAGCCCTGCAGCCTGATGGTGCCGCGTTCCTAGGTTTGATCCCGGCTCTGGGTCACTGTCCGTGTGCAGTTTGCACATTCTCCCCGTGTCTGCGTGGGTTTCACCCCCACAACCCAAAGATGTGCAGGCTAGGTGGATTGGCCACGCTAAATTGCACCTTAATTGGATAAAATGAATTGGGTACTCTAAATTTATATTCAAAAAATATCAGGGTCATGTTCCGACATGTCTGTGTCATTTTGAGTATGACCCTGTTCAGTTGAAACTGTCTTTATTTTTAAAAGGTTCAATATGAGCCTCAGCCATGATGCCTTCAGTCAGCATACTTTTTCCTTCTTACTTTCTTTCCCTTGCACTCAATGGGTAGCATTTTCAGGCTTGTCATCCCGAGAGCTGGCACTTAACGTGCAGCCACAAACTCTTTAAGTCCCACTGCCATTTAATGTTCACTTATGCGTTGATTGACAGTGGGCGGGACTTGCCCATGGAAGGAAGCCCTGCCTGTGAAAGCTGTCAATCAATCAGTTGGCTGACAGCACTTCAACATGACAAGGTGAAGCACTGCAGTGGCCAGAAGCAGTACTGCAGCGCTCTGCCTGGGACACAGTTCTGGGACTTTTGAAATGGTAAGCACCAGGGGTCCTTGAGCAGGTTGGTAGGGAACACCTTTGGGTTTCAGGACAGGTGCGATTGCAGTATCAGGGGGTAGGCCAGGAGGAGAGGGGATCCCAAAGCTTCAACATCCGGGGGATGGGAGGGAAGATGTCCCAACTCTGAGGAGTCTTTCAGAGTGAAGTACCCACCCCATTCTTGCCTGAGTGGGAAAGAGTGCACATCATTTTCCTACCCTCCCCGTACCCGGCTCCCACCAGCCTACAAATTGTGGTTGGCGGGATAAGGTCCTTTTCATCGACGAATGGGTGGCTCTTGCCTGAGCCCTCGATGCACAAGTGTGAAACTGTGTCTGGGATTGGATAGGCAGGTTTGCAGGGGGAGGGTGCTGGGGGGGGGGGGGGGGGGGGGGGGGGGGGCATGTCCATTCAATTGTACAGTTCCCCCCCCCCCCCACCCTCCCCTCAGAATCCACCTTGGGGGAAGCATAAAATTCTGCCCCATGTTCCTGACACTCGATTTTGAGCTCTGGACATTGGTTCACCTCACAACTGAGGTGGGGCAGATGGTAGCATAGTGGGGCAGCATGGTAGCATAGTGGTTAGCATCAATGCTTCACAGCTCCAGGGTCCCAGGTTCGATTCCCGGCTGGGTCACTGTCTGTGTGGAGTCTGCACGTCCTCCCCGTGTGTGCGTGGGTTTCCTCCGGGTGCTCCGGTTTCCTCCCACAGTCCAAAGATGTGCGGGGTTAGGTGGATTGGCCATGCTAAATTGCCCGTAGTGTCCTAAAAAGTAAGGTTAAGGGGGGGGGGTCGTTGGGTTACGGGTATAGGGTGGATACGTGAGTTTGAGTAGGGTGATCATTGATCGGCACAACATCGAGGGCTGAAGGGCCTGTTCTGTGCTGTACTGTTCTAAATTCTAAATTCTAAACTGGTTACATTTTAATACAGGTATAAAGATAAGACATATTAAAAGGAAACAAAGCGAAACCTTGTAGCATGACAGACATATGTAAACTATCAAAATGCCTAATGGCTTGAAGTCCCATGGTCACTATATATCATGTAACAATGAGCAACTGAAAATAAATATATTCATGATTTTAAACCCCATTACATATCCACCTACATTGGTGGCCTGTTGATTTTCAAGCTAAATCACAATGGTGGTACAGTGTGGAGAAAGAATTATTCTTCATCTGACTCATTTTGCTAACTGACCCAAGTACATTTGACGGTGAATGCATGCAGTGGAAAAGTGTTCCATTTCCCCGAACAGATGTCTTTCCCTTTGAAAAGGTTTAATAAATTCAAGAAAGCTATTCTGTGTACGTCACTGCACAGGAAGGGGCCGATGTGGAAAAATACCTGAGACCTTCACTCTTCTGCCATAGAAATGGGAGACATTTAAATACAAATGGTTATGAAACACACTATATAATGGCAAAGGATATAGGTCTAATCTGTGCATCTGTCTATTTTCTCAAAAAAACCAAGAATCTATTGTTTTTAGTCATTGGGGCTATATTAATTTTTGTAATGAAAGGAAGTAAAGTCGCCATAGTCCCAGATGACCATAGGCTTCTTTCCCCTTTGAGGTGGAGAACAGTGTGATGTAACCTGAGGCGAGGGGCAAGTTTGAGAAGGTGGAGCCTTCATAAATAGCCTCAGATGGTGCAGGAATTGAATCCGCACTTTTGGACTCGGCATCACAAACCAGCTATCCAGCCAACTTAGCTGAACTGGAATACAAAAAAGAACAATTGATTTTGCTCGAGCACATTACAGAAATAGGGAGTTGGATTCTCCGGTCGCTGACGCCGAAATCGTGTTCGGCGGAGAGCCGGAGAATCCACGTTTCCGACCAAATCTGGGGTGGTGCCGCTTTCGTGATTCTCCACCCCTCTAAAGAAGCGTACTCGCAGGCTACACCGCGCCACGTATCCGTATCGATGGCCACAGGCACCCCGATGCTCCTCCCCCGACCGGCTGAGTTCCCGACGGCCTTAATCGCGTGTGGTCTCATCCGTCGGGAACTCAGCGTGGTGGCTGCGGACTCAGTGCAGCGCCGCCACAGTCAGGGGAGGGCCAATCCGCGGGCAAGAAAGACATTATTCAGGGCTGTGGGCACTGTGGGGGAGGGGGTGTCCAGTACGCGCGAGCCGGCCAAAGGGGTGGCACTATTTCACGGGCCAGGTTCTCGGACTGCATTGGCAATGTAGCATGGTACGGCCGATGCAGGCCGCGGCGTGCGCATGCATGGCCACGGACCTGGCAATTCTCCGGGGAGCACATTGGCAACTCGAGTCGGATGCTCCACGCTGCCGTCCTGCTAACCCCCAGAAAAATGGGGAATCAGTGGCCGTTTTGCACCATTTGTTCTGGCGTAAAGCAGCACCGTTCCCACGCCGACGTGGGGACATAGCCCCAGAATCAGAGAATCCAGCTTATGGTTTTGGGAGAGCAGACAGATCAATGAGTGCAGTTAAATCCTCTTAACGCTACTATTTGTTGGAAACTAGGTCACTCTATATTTCTTGGTTTCCAGAGGGCATGAACAAAACTACTAGTAAGGTGGAATAGAATCTTCTTGGTCAAAAAAAACAAATCTGTTATTGGCGGATGGAATCATAATTTTTTTCCTGAAAGACCAATGGCCAGTTTTTTCAGGCATCTTCTACACATGTATGCATCACATGTATTATTGTAATGGCAATTTAGTGCGATGATGTCATCACATCATGTTGTGCACCACATGCATTATCAGCCAAGGCTCACCTGATTCCAAAAGAAGTATAACACATGCAATGAAAATGGTGAGAATGGATTATCAGCAATCCTTCAATTGAAAGTTGGACAAGTTGCTTGCAGAGGAAGACATTTCTAGTTATAACAGGTAGGCTGTGATTTAGCTGAAATTAGTGATGATCATGGGTTATGCCTGTCTCCTGGAAACATGCTTGATTATTTTCAGAGGTTTTAGAAATAATTTCCCATCTTTTTCCTAAATCATAGAATCACAGAATTGTTACAATGCAGAAGGAGACCATTTGACCCATCGTGTCTGCACCAACTCTCCGAACAAGTATTATGGCTTGGTGCCATTTCCCTGCTTTTTCTCTACGGCCCTGCATATTGTTTCCAATCAAGTAATCATCTAAGGCCCTCTTGAATGCCGCGACTGAACCTGCCACCACCGCACTTGTAGACAGTGCATTCCAGCCCCAAACAATTCATTGTGCGAAAGGGTTTTTTCTCACATCATATTTACTTCTTTTGCAAATCACTTTAAATCTGTGCCATCGCGCTCTTGATGCATTTACAAGCAGGAACAATTTGTCCCTATCTACTCTGTCAAGACCCCTCATGGGTTTTAACATCTCTATCAAATCTCCTCTTAGCCTTCCTTGCTCCAAGAATAAGAGTCATTGGGCGGGATTCTGCCGTAATCGATGGGGCAGGCAACTCCGGCGGGAAGGAGTGGCGTGAACCACTCTGGCATTGGGCTGCCCCAAAGGTGCGGAATCCTCCGCAACGTCAGGGGCTAGGCCGGCCCCGGGGTGGTTTGTGCTGCGCCGGCCGGCGGGGAAGGGGCTTGGCACCACGCCAACTGGCGCCGAAGGGCCTCCACCGGCTGGCATGAGTTAGCTTGTGCGTAGGAGCGGCAGCGTGTGCTGGCGTCACCCCAGTGCATGGGCAGAGAACTTCATCTCCGCACCGGCAATGGCGGACCGCTACAACCGCCGGTGCGGAAGAATAGAGTGCCCCCACGGCACAGGCCTGCCCATGGATTGGTGGGCACCGATCGCGGGCCAGGCCATCGTAGGGGCAACTCCTGGGGCCAGTTCTGCTCGCCCCCCCCCCCCACCCCCCTGAGAACCCCGGAGGCCACCCGGTCCCGCCAGTAACGATATACTCTAATTTACGCCGGGGGTACCGGCAAAAAACGGGCGGCCACTCGGCCCATCGCAGGCTGGGAATCGCCGGGGGGGGGGTCACTGCCAGCGACCGTCGACCGGCGTGACGTGATTCCTGACCCCGCCAAATTTCCGGCGCCGGAGAATTCGGCAGCTAGCGGGGGCGGGATTCACGCCGCCCCCGGCGATTCTCCGACCAGGTGGGGGGTCGGTGAATCCAGCCCCTAATCTCGCCAATCTATCCTCATAACTGAAGTTTCTCATCCCTGGAAATTTTCTTGTAACCCTCTTTTGCACTCTCTCCAGTATCCTTCCTATACTATGGCACTGTGAACTCTACACAATATTCTAGCTGGGGTCTAACTAGTGTCTTGGATGAAATTCATCATGAACCCTCCTTGCTCTTCTACTTTATGCCCCTACTAATCAAGCCCTGGATACTATCTGCTGTATTTACCGCTCTCTCCAGCTATCCTTCCATCTTTTTCTAAAATTTAGTGTACCCAATTCATTGTTTCCAATTAAGGAGCAATTGTAGCGTGGCCAATCCACCTAGCCTGCACATCTTTGGATTGTGGGGGCAAAACCCACGCAAACCCAGGGAGAATGTGCAAACTCCACACAGACAGTGACCCAAACTGGAAATCGAACCTGGGACCCTGGAGCTGTGAAGCAACTGTGTTAACCACTGTGTTACCATGCTGCCAGGATCGAACCTGTAACCTTGGTGCCGTGAGGCAGTAGGGCTAACCCTCTGCACCACCGTGCTTCCCCATCCTTCCATCTTTAATGATCTATGCGCATATACACCCAGGTCCCTCTGCTCCTCGCTCCTTGAGGATTTTACCCTTTATTTTATATTGTCTCCATTTCCTTCTGACCAAAATGCATCACCTCACACGTTTCCGTATTGAACTTCATCTGCCATTAATCTGCCCATTCCACCAACTTGTCTATGTCCTTTGAAGTTCTACACTGTCCTCTTCACAGTTTACAATACTTCCAAATGTTGTATCATGTGCAAATTTTGCAACTGTCACTTGCACATCGAAACCTAGATCATTAATAGATATCAAGAAAATTGGCATAAGTATTTTTTCCTGACATTTGGTTCAGAGGATTGCGTGATTGGGGGAGCAAGTTAATGACGTATGAGAATGCACCTTAACTGGATGATGTGGGTTTGATGGCCAGATGGGCTTTGAGTACCTTCTTTTGTATGTTTACAATTTGCTCGGTGTATGATTTTAATGAAAGGAGTAATGCAGTTAAAATATTGTCATAGGAGTGTCCCTTTAAGAAAGGTCTTTGTCTTATCACATGGCTTCAGTGATGTCAATTTGTGGGAGGAGCTGAGCTAAAGCTGTGATTTATTTTTAGTTTCATTTTCAGTTTGACTGCTGTGGACTCAGAGGGAGAAGGAGGTGTTTTTTCCTGTCTTTCGATGGTTTCATTTTAAAGAATTAATCCAGTAAAATAAAACATTGAATATAGCTACCTGCTTTGGTAACTTAAAATATCTAGTTTGCATTCTGGAAGGAGTTAAATCTGCTGGTGAGGTAGAATCAAAATATCAGGGAAAGCCAGTCTCATTCAAGTGAGAAGGTAGAGTCCTGGGCCACGCGCTTGAAAAGGGTTTTTTGGTTTATTGGAATTTGTTTTTGAATTGGAACAGTTAAGGGGGAATTAATTAAGTGGTATACATAGATTACTGCAGCTGTGTGGTGTCTTTATGTTTGTTATTGATCAAATTATTGCTGTGTGTTTATTTATATATGTTAACTAAGTTCTTAGAATAAAGCTTGTTGTGATTTAAGTGTCTGGGAATGCTAATGAATCGGACCTGAAGGGAAAATGAAATGAAAATCGCTGATTGTCACAAGTAGGCTTCAAATGACGTTACTGTGAAAAGCCCAAGTCACCACATTCCGGCGCCTCTTCAGGGAGGCTGGTACTGGAATTGAACCGTGCTGCTGGCCTGCCTTGGTCTGCTTTCAAAGCCAGCGATTTAGCCCTGTGCTAAAACAGCCCCTAACAATAATCGCTTATTGTCACAAGTAGACTTCAATGCATTTACTGTGAAAAGCCCCTGGTCGCCACATTCTGGCGCCTGTTCAGGGAGGCCAGTACGGGAAGGCTCTTGTGCTCATCCTAGCCACATTCAACATAAAGGTTGTAGGCCAGGTGGACTTCATTATAATCATAGATGTTCATAAAATTTGCAGTGCAGAAGGAGGCCATTCGGCCCATCGAGTCTGCACCGGCTCTTGGAAAGAGCACCCTACCCAAGGTCAACACCTCCACCTTATCCCCATAACCCAGTAACCCCACCCAACACTAAGGGCAATTTTGGACACCAAGGGCAATTTATCATGGCCAATCCACCTAACCTGCACATCTTTGGACTGTGGGAGGAAACCGGAGCACCCGGAGGAAACCCACGCACACACGGGGAGGATGTGCAGACTCCACACAGACAGTGACCTAAGCTGGAATGGAACCTGGGACCCTGGAGCTGTGAAGCAATTGTGCTATCCACAAGGCTACCGTGCCGTGGAGGTTCTAAGCCCTAGCCAATAACAAAATGTACAGCAATGATTTAAATCATAATAAGTTATTTTTTCCAATTAAGTAGCAATTTAGCATGGCAAATCCATCTACCCTGCACATCTTTGGGTTGTGGGGTGAGACTCACGCAGACACCGGGAGAATGTGTAAATCATAGTAGGATTGTTAGAATGAAGATAGTTACTTTGAGGAAACATATTTGAAACACACTCTCAGAAAGGGCAATGGCTAAAGGGAGAAGACAAAGAATAACTGTCATGTGGAGGGAATTATTTTCTCTAAAGGAACAAATGTAATAAAGTCTAGGTACAAATGTCCTTAAACTTTTAATTTTTCCTAAATTTTGTTTAATACACAAAAACACTGAAACCAACAATAATATTTTATTAGAATCTGTTTTAATATGCTTGCCTGCATCTACTCAAATACAACAGTTAAACTTAATCACTGTAAGAGATCTACCATGCGGAATTAGTGAGGAACTTGCGACACTAAAACTCAGTAGAAATTTGAGTTCAAACTTCTCGTATGCAAACAAGAATCGTTTATTGCCTCTATTTGATTACAATTGAGAGTCACTTAAATCTTATTCTCTAATAAGTCCGTCTAGCAAAAAGAACTTAAAGAGAAGCAACTTGTATGCAATTTTACTTTTTAAATAATACAGAAATGGTTTCTTGCTTACGGCACAACAGCTTGCATTTACTTCAAGAGATAGAGTAGAAAAGTGAAAAGTAGAGATAACGAATAGTTTAGATAAAAGTATAGAATGATCCGGATAAAAATGGCTGACCGGACCTTCACGGTTATAGGAAATCATATCAGTCTTTAGCCATCTATCTACACCTCCAAGTCATCCTAATTGGTTTGGGTTAGAATCAAATGAGTGTAAATTGACGGTTAGCTGTCAATCTTTAATGTGCAACATTAACTTTAAATGTTTCATGTCTGAATACTTGTGCATGTTATGGAATGCAATTCTGTGCTGTTATCACGACAGGTTTAAACTGGACTTCTGCTGACTTAGCTGTTTGCCACATTGTAGACAATAGCGCCTGACTGTTGCTATGGTGTCTGCCCTGTCCTTGGATTGATATCTGGTATGGCTTGTGTTTTACTGTCATACTGTCTTGCAAATGTATTTGCTAGAACAATGGAGCTCAGTAAAAGTGAATTATGTTGTGTCATGCTGTTTTGAGTCTCGATTGAAGCTATATGTTATGAGATGACCTGAGGTTATGAGTGAATTTAAAATGGGTATTTAAAACTGGGGCTTAATATTTTGTGGTAAATAGCCATCTTTTACCTATCAGGTGTATTAGAAAATAGTTGGTTTCTACAATCACCCATGGCTTAAAAGCACAGTAAAGAGAGAAATATTTTTTTTTTCATGATCTCAGGGATTATCAAAGTGTTTCAAAGTCAATCAATCACTTTTGGAGCATGAGCTATGTAAGGAAGCTCTGCAGTCAATTTGTGTAAAGCAAAACTCTACCAACAGCAACAGGGTAAATGATTATTGTTTACCTGTTTTAACGATATTGGTTGAGAGATACATTTATCCAAGTCATCAGGAGTGCTCTCCTGCTCTTCTTTAAAGAGTGTCTTGGGATCTTATACGTCAACCTAAGAGGGCAGATGGATGGAACGTCAATTTCGCATCACACCTCCAATCATGCAGTGTTCAATACTGTAAGACAGCGTTACTTTAGGTTATGTGATCCGGAGTGGGACTTGTTTAATAAAGATCATGGAAGTCAGAAGAGTAAACAAAAGAAGACATTAATTTATAAGAATGTACAATTTACAAGGGGCCCGTTGATTTTCACTGGGTCCTCTCTCTCTCTGCGTCAGTCAGTCCCTATCTGGCTGACCTTTTATACAACATGGTTATCAGCCCAATAGTTAATGGGTGAGCTCATACATCTCGAGCCACACAGGGACAACAATTGAATCCGCTCCATATGTCCCTTGCAGGTTATTACAACTTGAACCGACAACCACCTAACTCAAGAGACAAGAGGCTCTACCACCGAGCTAAAGCTGACAGCAGATTCAAGCACATAAATATATCATCTTGGCAAATGAGCATCCCACACTCAATACTCATCGAAAAATTCTGACCAGAGGAAATTTTCAAGCTGTAGATCTTTGATCCCCGACCAATAGCATACCCTTTGAATAGGATTCTCTGCCCCGCCAGACCTATTTTCTGGCGCGGTGCATCCATCCCAGCAGCTGGCCAATGAGGATTCCCATTGTGGTCACCGCCATTCCATCAGGAAATCCATGGACATGATGCTTCCGGCGACTCGGAGGATCCGGCCGACACAGAATCCCGCTGCATGTATTTTTATACCCCCTTTAGTTCCTTAGGAACTAAAGCACTTCACAGACATTGAAAATACTTCTCAACCAATTGTAACTCGATCAAAAAACTGCCACAAGCTTGATAGGCTGAATGGCCTCCATCTATGCTCTATTATTCTATGATTCTAATGAATTTTTTGAAATATAAGTTCTATTTCAAATTCCAGCTACCCTGTAAATTATTTGCCAGACTCCAATAATAGTGTCTATATTTGAAAACAGTAGCAAGTTTTGGTTAAGGGGTGAATGTTGGTGGAGACACCAGTGGTTGGATTCTCCGCTTCACGATGCCAGAAGAAAGAATCGTGACTGGGCGAAGAATTGGGAGAAATGGAATAAAAAAACGTTTTGCACCCAGCACCGATTCCAAATCCATTCTCTGGTCTCTCGTTGGCGATTATATTGAGGTATGCGCCAAACGCCAGCCGATCCATGCACAATCTTAATTTGCATCGATTTTAATATCATTAATGGCTTGGCCACTTCATGTTCCATCCTTTCATGATGCTCCATCACTCTTAGACGGAAGTCTTGCGGGCTCAAATTAGTGCAAGTATTTGCAAGCGGGGCCCTGGTGCCTTGGTTGCGGAGGGGAGCAGGAGGTTAATAATAACCTGAAAAAGCCTCAGAAATTGTTGGGCTTGCTGGGGATGGCTGCTCGGGCTGGGGGCAATAGTGGGGAACAACTTGGTGCCAAGTCTGTGGACTGGCAGTGTCTCTCGAGGAGCATGTCCCAGTCTCAGGTGGGCACTGCCGAGGCCCTGCAGAGCACATCCCAGTCGCTGGGGGAGGTCTCCTAGTTTTATGTGGGCATAGCGAAAGCACTGCAGGACATGTCACAGTCTCAGGTGAGCATTGCCAGGGTGCACCAGAGCATGTGCCAGAAATTGAAGAGCTTCACGAAGTGTGCCGACACTGTGTTGCAGACATTGAGGAACCACCAGGGCTGGCAGAGCCAGATGACACCAGGCAGCCGTGCCACGATCCAGTTGCACTCCTCCCCAAGGTGACGCCCAGGGCCCTATGAACACCGACCGGGAGAAGGGGATATCGGGTGCCAACCTGGAGCCACTCAATGGAGTGGCGATAGCTCTGGCCAGCTCCCTCGAGACCCACCCCTTGACAACGGCGTGTCTCCGAGTTAGACATTGGTCTAACATAAAAGGCGCTATATAAGTGAAAATTGTTGAAAGATAGCAGTTGCAGTAATGTAGAACTTATTATTATATTGAAGTAATGGATTGGAAACAGACTGAGCATTAGAATTCATTAACTTTTGTTCACAACACTTTCCTGGTACAAGGGGGTTGCCCCAGATCCTTTAAAAGGCACCTGGATGAGAACGTGGCTATGGGCCAACAGCTGGCCAATGGGATTGGGTAAGCAAGTCAGATGTCTTTCATGCATCAGTGCAAACTCAAAGGGCCGAAGGGTCTCTTCGGTACTGTATTTTCTGTGATTCTGTGAATAGCAGGAATACATTTAAGGGGAAGCTAGGTAATATACAATAACAGATCAGTGGGAAAAGACTAGGAAATTGTAACAGGGTTAAATGCAGAGCAATGGGAGGAGGCTCCTGTGCAACACCAAGGTGCACCTGTTGGGTTGAGCTGTAGATTTGTATTGGAGTATACAGTTACAATTAAATACAGCATTGCATTCAACCTAAGATGAAATCACGACTAGATTAATATTTGGAGTTGCACTTGCATTTTAGCTAAAGTGCAAGTGCATCTCCAAATATTAATCTAGTACTGCAATGAAGTTTCTGTGAAAATCCCCTCGTCGCCACATTCCGGCGCCTGTTTGGGTACACAGAGGGAGAATTCAGAATGTCCAATTCACCTGACAGCACGTCTTTCGAGACTTGTGAGAGGAAACCGGAGCACCCGGAGGAAACCCACGTAGACACAGGGAGAACGTGCAGACTCCGCACATCCAGTGACCCAGGCCGGGAATCGAACTTGGGACCCTGGCACTGTGAAGCAACAGTGCTAACCACCATGCTACCGCGCCACATAAAATTCTTACTGTGTGTGTTTATACAAATATTAACTAAATTCGTAGAATAAAGCTTGCTTTTTTCGATTAAAAGCACCTCAGAGCTCTGTTAAATAATGCCTGAAAGGCAGGCTCTTGTGCTCATCCCAGCCAAATCCAATAAACAGTTGTAGGTCAGGTGAACTCCATGATATACTTTGGAGTTTACTAAAACCCTGGCCATAACAACAGATTGAGTAAACTGTTGCACCGGACCTGCTGAAAGTAAATTAAAGGGACAGCGCTAACTTGGTCAATTTGCCCGATGTTCGGTAGGGTTTTCCACCTTTTTACTTGCACTTTTATTTCTGGGACTAGGATCATCGAGCAGAGGCAGGAGACATCAAGGGACATTTTTTTGGCAGGTTAATGTTTTATGTCATCTGTGTTTAGCGTTTATAAATATGTGTAAAATGCAAACAAAATGAATGGAAGATACATTTTTTCAGACTTTGGTTTGTCATGAGGCTCCTTTAAAAAGATTATTTACTCCGTGAAGTCAGTTTGGAGTCACAGAAAGTGAAATAAAGATTTGTTTAAAAATTAGGTTTGTCATGAGGATGTTAATTCCGTTAAAGGAACTATAATGGATAGAATGCAGTTCTTACTCACTAACGGGTATGATTGTCCACCTAAGATACCCCGAGTCACTGGTCACAGGTTCTGTGGGTCCTTGCGTGGCTGGATCCGTATCTTCAATCACCCACTTGGCAGGAGTTTCCAAAAGATGAGATCGGTTCTTGGATACTACATCACAAGTATTCCTTTCTCAGGCTTTTCTCCAGGCCTCATTTTGCTGTCAGATGTTCGAGAAGAATCGTGACCCTTCAATCTGGAGGTTCATCCAAGTCGATCTCTTCTGAGCCAAGGTGTGCCAGGCATTATCGTCCATGTTCCATTTGTTGAGATGAGCCTTCAAGGTGGCTTTGGAGAGCTTCATTTGTCCTCCTCTTGTTCAGGATCCTTCCTTGAGCTGGGTGAAGAAAGTTTGCTTTGGCAGTCAGGACTCTGATATCCAAAGCATATGGGTGGCTCAGCGGAGTTGGTTTTGGAAGATCATGGCCTCGATACTGGTGCGATTGATTCCTTCTAGGACACTAATGTCAGCACGCCTGTCCTCCAAGCTGCTTCAAAGCTAATATCCATTTGGATTTTGCAATGCATCTTAAGAAGCTGTGTTGTTTAGGAGTCTCCCTAATTTAATATTCACTGTTGCAAGCCTCAGTGATTACTTCAAAATCTTTAACAAAGTTTGCTGCCTTAGTTGATGTATGCAAGTCTCCTGTAAGCTACTGTGAACTATCTCTCTGACAGGTATTGCAGACTCCAAGGCAGATTCAAGATCTATAGTCACACCTTCACTGGGGTATCACACTAATAATTTCGCTTTTTTAAATCACTGAACTTCTTTTGAGGCTTCGATGTTGGCGCAGGGAGCTTGTGGGAAGAGTGAGGCTATATCTCCACCTGACGAGGAAACAAATCAATTACCCACCCCTAAGAGTGTAGAGGCAAAGGGCATCCCAAGATGATGTCAGAGGAGATGTGTGCCAGTATACTGCATTTCAGCAGCTGCTGCTTTCAGACTTTGAGCTTATAAAATTAACAAATGATATGTCTTATCCCTCTCTCACTCCTCATTTCACTCCCCCCGCTCTCCCTTTCTCCCTCTTCCTTCCTCTCCAGGGGCGGGGGCCTGGTAGGGTGCATTTTCGGTATGCCAGTGCAGACTTGATGGGCCAAATGGCTTTCTTCTGCACTGCAGTGACTGTGATTTTATAAACACAAATCAAAAATTATCAAATGTTCCAAGGACGGTGACAGCAAAAAGCCCTGGGGCGCTTTTAAAATCTTATGACCATAATCTAAATGAAAACGCATCAGTACTTTTTTGCATGAAACACGTAAAGGTATATAATAATATAGTGTAGATTTAAATGGTGTCACAGATTTAAAAAATAATTAAACCTATTTTCATTTATAAATAATCACCTTTAATCATAAAAAATAAAATTAAAAATTACTTTCAAAGAACCAAAACAACAGCAATGCCTGTATAAAAGAGCAAAAAAAAACTGTTAAAAAAACTTCTACACACCTTTTTAAAAACTTGTTCAACGTATTGGGCTAGATTTTCCGTAAAACGCTGGAGTTTCACTCTAGAAATTCCTGCAAAAAAGATGAGCTAATTCAATGCCCTGCAGGGAGCTAGCAGGGACCCAGAGTAATTTGTGCAGCTTTAGCTGCGGATAGGGCCCCCCGCACTTCCGGTTTTGAGTCCGAGCATGTGCACGGCAGTGATCTCCAACGATCGCGTTGAGCTCCATAGCGGCCTCTGACCGCAGAGGCAGACTGAAAAATTATACCCCCCGCGGTTCATAACCCCAGCTGCCTGTAAAGCCCCCCCCCACCTCCCCCCCCCCCTCCCAGTGTCAGATTTCCCCCCCCACCAGGGTGGACGCGGACTGAGTCCGCAGCCGCCACGCCAGCATCCCGACAGGCAATAGCAGGTTAGTTCCACAACGTTGGGAACTTGGTCAGTCGGGAGCGGTGGATCACTTGGCTGGCCTCTGTCAATGAGCCCCCAGTCGTGCGGAGTACTCCACGATCACGGTGATTCCTGGGTACCGGAGAATCGCCGGACCGGCACAAGGCCTGATTTCGGCATGAAATTGGATTCTGCTCCCCCGCGCCGAACGCAATTTTGGCACGGGGCTGCGGAGAATCCAGCTCATTGTCTTCAATATAAATCTGCAGTTTAAATGCCTGCCCTCAATGGTGGCCCCATCATAAGGGGTTGGGGCTACACTGCACTGAGGCATCACCAGACCTGGGAACTGGAGGCCCGAGACTACCGCACGGAGAGGAAGGTTCGACAAAATATCGGAGTGCAGGTAAGTACGCAATTATGCATCTCAGAATCGGCAGCCTGTGGCATTCCACCACAGGGTGGGCAAATTACGGGCCATAGGTTTAAAGCACACAGTATCTGGTGACAGATGACTTTGATGCTATCCCAACATATTGGGCGTGATTTTACAGTCGCGTCGTGCTTGAGCAAGGGTGAGATGTGACCGTTTCATTGTGGGAGAGGCCAAAATCGAGAACCAATCTGTTTGCAATCTAACCAGCACACTCCCATTAGCAAAATCAGGATCCTGCCGTGGCTTGGTGAGAAATCAATAATCACCACTTGAGGCCAATCTCCATACAATTAACGGAAACAACCCCCAACTAACTGCTTCCCTTCATCGAACCGCCTCCCCAGCAAGTGGCCAAACGGGTGCCAATTAGTACACCTTTTCAAAAACGACATCGATGGGGTGAAGCACCCCTGGTCTAGAGGGGGGGGGTGTCTCAGAGCACCTGTGGGTACACCATGCCATCTCCTGGATCGTGTAAACCCATTACGAGGGCAACCCCAGCCCCTGCCCGTGTGTCTCACCGACCACCCACAACTCCCAATACCGTGGAGGCCTCTGGCAACGTGGCTGAAGGTTATTGCTCATTGAGAATTGGCAATCATAGTTAAGTGAGCACTTCACACCTTCCAAGTGGATCCCCATGGGTAGTGGTGCCATGTAGCATGTTGGAGTTATTGCCTGGCATCCCAATCAACCTCGCCCACTTTGCATAGGACGTGGTCTTTTCTGTCATCGCACCCCCGCCATTCCCCTTCCCCCCGCTCCCTTTCTCCCACCCTACTCCTTTTTACTACCCATTCCCACTAACCCCCCCACCACCCTGTTCCACCATCCCAGGGTCTGTGTGACATCACAGATAGGACTGTGTCGGCGCTGTCGGCGGGTCAATTTCGAAGGCAGGGGGCTGATGATAACCTGCTGAGAGCTGATGCACCACAGTCTATGGCATAGTCTGACTCCTGCCTGTCTGCTGTGTGCTTGTTCACACCCATCACATGCATGTGGTGTGCCTGGGGGGCGAATCCAAGACCACCATGCTGGGGGGGGGCTGGGGATTGGTGGCCAGAGACATTGTATTTCTTATGTGCAATGTTTTTTTACTGCAGCATCCCCAACTGCTCCTAGCCCCTGACGGTGTCGCTCCACCTCCCCACCCTCCTGACCCCTCTCCCCAACCCTTTTCCGCTTACCCTCTCCCCCCATGAGCCCTCACAGTCATCCTCAACCTGTATCCAGGTATGTCCCCGAGATGCACATCAGAGCTGGAGGCAGCCTGCTGCTTACCGCATCCCGTGGCCTTTGATGTGGAGGGATGGGATGGCAGCTGTGCTGCAAATATGGTGGTCTCCTCAGAGCTCCCCGGATGGTCTCCCCGCAGGTATTCTCATGGGTGGCGGGGTGGGTGGGACCACCCCCCCCGGATGGGCTTGCACCACCGGATGGAGATCCTGTGGGGAATGGACATTTGATCAATGAGAGGGACGGATTATTCTGCTGAGCATTAACAACTTGCGTGCGACTGGTCATCTGGTTGAGGGCCAGTGGATCCTCACCTCTGTGCCATACTCCATTCTCAAACATCGGTGACCGACCTATCTTTAGCCACCCCCACGGCCTCCTGAGCACGTTCCTCATAGGGGGTGGGGACTCTGATGTCCGGCACCCCGCCGCCCGTCAGGGCCCTCTCCCACCTGTTGTGGGCTAACCTCTCCTGTGGGAACACAGAGGGCGTATCTTGAGCTGCACGCTTCGTTCACCACAGAGGGAGCGGCTATGGGGGTGTAGAGGGAGAGGGGTTTTGAGGGGGTGGGGAGTATGGGGAGGAGATGGGTGAGGCCGGAGTGGGCAGGACTGCTGGAAATAGTTGGGTTTGGACATGGTGTGGTGCTAGGTAGGGGCGGTGCCAGGCGCATGATCGTTGGTGGGGCGTGGGGGTGGCATGGGTGGCTGGTGTCAAGGGGTTAGTGCCAACCCACCCGTGCGGCCCGGTGGGCTTGTTGATCTTCTTACGGCACTGGGTGCGGGTCCCCCTGGTGATGCTTCCTGAGCTGACGGCAGCTGCCACTTCCTCCCATGCGGGCAGCACTGCCTACCCTGTGGCTGACCCTCCGAGCCCCTTGGTTGAACAGGGCACCCATCTGCACTCGACCACATTCGATAATCTGATCAGGTCGGCACCCCTGAATCGTGGGGCTGGTCTCCTTGGTGGCATGGCTGCGAGCTGTGGCGGGTTTGCTCTGCTGGATCCGTTTAGGTATTGCTCCGCCTTGGCGGAAAGGAAGCTGGCAGATGCGGTCCCAGCTGGTGGGACCATCATTTGCTGCTTGAAGACTGAGGTGCCTCATGAAGAGGACCAATTAATGTTTGATGCCGGTGACAGCCTTCCCGCTCGTTACCACACTTAGAAACTTTTCTGTTAAATCGTGCCCATTGTTTACTATGCTTTCAGATGACCCAGGACCATCCTGTAGAACTGCCAACAGTCATTCAAAGAAAACCAATAAATTTGAATGTGAGCCAAGACTCCAATTCAAACTGACTATTTTTGTACCATATTGCACGAGTGAACAGAATTGCGTCATTTGTTTTGACACTTGCATCTGTGCACTTTAGAAAATTCTGTATCACCGGTATAAAACTCCAGCAATGTCTAGGCACATCTATCAGAAGGAAACAATCTCTATTACTTTATCAAAACTGATACTCTTACTCCAACTGATGACTTCCAAATCAATTCACCTTATACCGATGAATCTTGAAAATCAGTTCAATAAATAGTCCTTTCAGTTAAAAAATAAGTAGTACTGATGTTTTTTATGCTGTTTAAAAGGCAAATGTCACAAATTTTAATCTACTAAGGAAAGGAAAGGAGGTTCATTTTAATTAGATTAGATATGTAAACATGTAACCTGTTAATGTAACTGCATCCTTTATATTTAGGTGTGCCAGACCCAGTAAAGGCATTGCGGTGATATCATGGTTGTGTTGTAATTCACCAACTGACCATTAGGAGTCTGAATAGTGAATGTTAGTGTCAGGTGACCTCAGACTGACTAAGAAGATGAAAGAAGAGGTTGCTTATGCATGATCACACTGTTATTAATCTGTTGTTTTGTATATAATTGACCCACAGTTAGTGTTGATAAATCGTTTATAGTTTTAGTTTCAAGTATACTTGTAATATAAATCAGCCCATCCGACTAGAACATTACATGGTACCAGAGTTGGATGGTATTGAACATTGAGAAAGTCTGCCACTAGGTCCAGAGAGATTTGAAGATTTTGCAGACTGCCAGAATGAAAAACATGGAGTTGTGGAAGTCTCAGATGATATGGTAATGTGGACAGCACCTGGCGTGTGTTTAAACAACAATTTAATCTGTTCTTACTGCAGTAAACTTAGGAGATCTATCAAATTCACGTAAAGTAGCGATGCTGCTAACAACTGCAGGTCCCGAAGCAATTGCCGTGTTCAATACGTTTTTAATTTGCAAACGATTTAATGCACCTTGCACCCCCAGAAAGAATGAAATTTATGAACGCGCTGTGTTTAGATCACGATTACAGAAGACAGAAGAGTCCATAGATCATTTCATCACTGATTTAAAGTTAAAAGCCAAAACTTGTAATTTGTCTGTGGTGGAATCTTCCATGCTTCGGGACCAGATTGCGTTTGGCGTGAACGAAGGGAACAGTTGCTGAGAGAATCGGAGTTGTCTTTGGAACAAACAGTTAAGATTTGTCAGGCTCACGAGCTAGCAGCACAGCATTCTAAAATGTTCCTCAGCAATGGCGGCGTCTTCTTGGAGGAAAGCACTCCGGTTGCTGCCCTTTTACCAAAAAGGCGGGAAATGTCTGAAAAAAAAAAGGTGGAAAAGTTTGCTCACCCACAACCTCTCCATTACAGCTGCAGGAAGTGACAGGAATTGGGGAAGAAGAAATGCAGGTTAGGTGGTACAGCATCAGTAGGTCTCACTATCTAACTTATCCATCATTACCATTACAGTCTATTACAACTAAGGTCATAAAAGACACTGCAGCCCTGAATTTTGAATAATTTAATAATCTTTCATGTGGTCGACATTTGTGCTCATTTATGTGTGTGACTTCTGTGCTCGGATCATCAGCTAACACTTCAAAGTTAAGTACTGTATAGGCTAAAGGTAGAGTACACCTTTGTGTTTCACTATGATACCAATAGTATCATATGTTTTCAAGTATGTTCACACCCTTCTTCTCTGCTACCCCCTTTCTTTCCTGCTGGGTTTGGCAACTCCTTCTTCTTCCCCCCCCACATGTCCTTCTTCACTTCCCTCTCTTCTATCTTGTCTTGGCTACTTAATTTTGGCTCCTGGCTACTTATTTATTTATATGTTGCCACAAACAGGTCCTGGAACATTTGTGTAAATGGCTCCCACGTTTTGAGGAAGCTATCTTCCAACACATGGATGGCGAATTTGATTCTCTCCATTTGGAGAAATTCCGATAGGTCGCACAGCCAGTCTGCAGGTTTAGATGTTGTTGCTGACCGCCAGCTGAGCAGGATATTATGGCGGGCGATTAGGGAGGCAAAGGCAAGGGGGTCGGCCCTCCTCCCCATGAAGAGATCTGGCTGGTCTGATACCCCAAAGACTGCCACCTTCGCGCATGGTTCCACTCTCATCCCCACCACTTTGGACATTGTCTCGAAGAAGGCTGTCCAGTAGCCCAAGTCTGGGGCAAGACCAGAACATGTGGGCGTGGTCGGCAAGGCCTCCATTCATATCTGTCCTCCACCTCCGGAAGAACCTACTCATTCAGGTTCTTGTTCAGTGGGCTCGATGTACCACTTTTAGTTGCGTTAGGTTGAGTCTTGCGCATGTGGAGGTGAATTTGATGCTATGTAATGCTTCGCTCCAGAGTCCCCACCCTATTTCAAACGCCAATTCTTACCCCCATTTCCTCCTCGTCGTGTCCAGTTTGGTGTCGGCGCTCTCCATCAGTCATTCGGACATGACGCTACAGTTCCCTCTGCCTAGAATTTCTGCATCCAGTAGTTCTTCTAATAGTGTCTGTCGTGGTGGTCGCTGGAAGCACCAATTTCCCCACCACAAAGAAGTCGATCCTAGACAATATGTTATGCACTGTGGAGAAGAAGAACTCCACCAAGGGTCCTCCACTCCCATCTGTTCCATGAAACGTCCGAGTTCCTTCACCATATTTGAGGATTTCCCTATTTTATGGGTCGACCTCTCCATCCGTGGGTCCTGCACACAGTTAAAGTCCCCACAATGATCAGTCGGTGCGTCACTATGTCGGGCATTTCCACCATGGTCTTTTTTATGAATTTTGTGTCGTCCCAGTTGGGAGCGTACATGTTGACGAGTACTACCGGTGCCCCGTCTAGGGCCCCGCTGACCATGGCGTACTGTCCCTCTGCGACCGTAACCATCTTCGTCACTTTAAACACCATCCTCTTATTGATTATTATTGTCATCCCCATGGCCCTCGTCCCATAGCAGGAATTGTAGGTCTGTCCCACCCAGCCCTTTCTTACCCGCAGTCGGTCCTGCTCTCTCATTGTGTCTCTTGGAGGAAGATTATGTCGGCTTTCATGTTTCTTAGATGGGTGAAGACACTAGGGGCGGGGTTCTCTGAGCCCCCGCTGTCCTCCGAATTCTCCGGCCCCCAAAGGTCGGCGAGGCGTGAATCGCGTTGTCTGTCTTGGAGAATGGCGGGGTCAGGCGCGACTCAATGGGCCCCGGGGCTGTCCGAATTCTCCGGCCGAGGTCCCGCTGGTGTTTTGCCGGTCCCGCTGGCATGGATCAGACTAGGTCCCTTACCGGCGGGACCTGGTGGCGTGGGTGGGCTCCAGGGTCCTGGGGATGGGCCCGGGGTGATCTGGCCCCGGGGCGTGCCCCCACGGTGGCCTGGCCCACGATCGGGGCCCACTGATCCGCGGGCGGGCCTGTGCCGTGGGGGTACTCTTTTCACACGCGTCAGCCGTGTCAGCCTCCGCGATGGCCAACCCCTCCCCGCGCTCATGCGTCGGCAGCCACTGACACTCCCGCGCATGCGCGAACTCTCGCCGGCTGGCGGAGTCCCTTCGGCCAAAGGCCTTCCACGCCAGCCGGTGGGGCGCAAACCACTTCTGCGCCGGCCTAGCCCCTTTGGGGCGGGCCGATGCCGGAGTGGTTCACGCCACTCCGTCCCGCCCCCCCCATCCTGCCGGGTACGGGAAAATCCCGCCCTAGATCTTTTCACTGAGCCGTTAAGTCGCCTGACATTCCAGGTGACTATTCTGATGGGGGGCTTCTGTCTGCCAGCTCCTGTGGAGTTAACCATACTTACGTGGTGGATGTGCCCCTGCCCTCCGGGGTTTCCCTTTGTTAGGGGGCCATCCAAGATGGCTGTAGTCATTGATCTCCCCAAGTGGTCAGGTCCCTGACTTCCAGGGGGTACCCAACATGTCCGCCAACTGCGCGTCCCAGGGGTTACTGTCCCGTTTTTCTCCCGCCTGCCCTCCCTCTGTTGCTGCTCCGGTGTGCACTCTGTGATGAACATGTCTGCTTTGGTGGGGGCTGTGAAAACATTGTCTTTGCCCTGGTATGTGATCCAGAGCTTGGCTGGATACAGCATACCAAAGCATACTCCACTCTTGTGCAGTGCGGCATTCGCACTGTTCAATTTTGCCCTTGTTGTTGAAAACCCACCACTATTCTTAGAAGTCCCCCTATATCAAAAAGGGCCGACATTCTAAATGGTGAACAGGGATTCTCACTCCCTGACTCCGATGCAGGCTTCGGTGGGTGCTATTCAGGTCAAACTATATTTTTAAGTTATCCCCCGGTATAACCCATACCTTCACCGAAGATTTCATCTACTTACCACTTAGTAGCACGATCCTGGGTCCCGCATTGCTAAGTAAGTAAAGTAGACTTAGGAATAACCACTGTTTCAGGTTAAAACTTTTAAGTTATTTTATTATTATATTTTTTCTTTAAAAGCTGCAATCACTTTCTTTACAGAAATGTAAAAAGATCTTGCTTCCGGATCCTTCTGGTTGGTTGAAGGGACCTTCAGGGCCAACTTGACAATCAATCTTCTTTTTAAAATCTGGTCTTTTTTAGTTGTATTTGCTGGTGAGCTCAGTTGCTATGTCCTATCTTTCCCATGTACCGAGCTGTGAGAGCTGACTCTGCTGGCTATCTCTGAGCTGACTCTGAGCTGACTCTGCCTCCTCTTTAAATTCTGGTCTTCCTTAGATGTGTTCGCTGTTTTAGCTCGGCTACTTGGCTCTGTCCCTTTCCCATGACCCAGCTGACTGTAAGTTGACTCTGCTTGCTTTTCTTGTTCCTTCTCCCCTTCTCTCTCTCTCTCTCCCTCTGGTTCTGGTAGTCCCTGCTCTGGTCTCTGGGTTTATATTCTCTTTCCAACAGTTATTAAGTTTTTATGACTTTATTGTAAAGTAACTTTTATTTCACTTTGATTATAAAAAGTATCTTTGATCTAAACATTCTAATACAACTAAGTATTCATTTTGACATGACCTCACCTCTCAGGTCTCTGATTACATTGTTTCCTTTGTGATGTTCAAAGTTCCTTTGTGATATTCAAAAATGCTTTGGTTTCAATAGAAGTGTGAATTTTGATTTGGTTCCTGTCATTTCTATTGTTTTATTTTCGAATTGTGTCCCCAGCTCATAATTTTGACTTTGATTTCAGCTTTAAATTATGTTTCTCGTAGACTGATAGTCTCCAATTTTCTTTAATTTATCTGGTGTTAGCAGAATTCCACACCTAGAATTGTCACCAAATTCAACTGAACCTCATCCTTTCCTTTCCAGCTGCTTACTAAGATAGTTAATTTCAATGAAGGTGTAAAACATTGCTTTTAGCTGTATGCTAAAATCCACTTGGTTAAAACTTGAAAGGTTTACATTTATCACTTAACTCAACTGAAACCCTCATCCATGCTTTTCCAGATGCTTACTAAGATGGTTAATTTCAATGAAGGTGTGAGTCATTGTTTTTAGCTTCACACAAAAATCCATTTGGAAGAAGGAATCTGCATTTTATAATCCCGCTCTTTGCAGCTGCTGTTAAGCCTTCATGGGATCTTTCCCAATATCCTCTCATATTTCTCTCAGACCAGATATTGCCAGACTTCCATGTTTCAAATGACACATCTTTCCATATTATTAATTACACCTGCACTTGGCCAGGTCAGCCCCAATGTCCTGGTATATTCTGTGTCCTTCCCAACTGCAATTCTTAGACTGCCTGGCCTAGCACAAGATTCTGTCCCGGTCCTGGTATCGGTGCAGTTTGGCTATTATTGCCCTCGGTTGTTTCCCGGCTTTGGGCTTCGGTCACGGCATCCGGTGAGCCCTGTCTATTTCTGGCGGGTTAGGGAAGGTCTCCCTTTCCACCAGGCTGCCCAGCATCTCGGCCACACAGTTTGTGGGATCACTGCCCTCAATTCCCTCTGGTCGGCCCATAATCCGCAAGTTCTGCCTCATTGACCGATTCTCCTGGTCCTCAACCTTTCCCCTCAGGTTGCCCTGCGTCGCTACCAAACTCGTCAGCTCTTTGTCGAGTGCCATGATCCAATAGCTCTGATCGGTTGCGGCTTTCTCTAGGTCCTTGATGGTACCTTCTTGGGCCTCCAGTTTCTTTTCCGCTCTGCTCAAGGCAATCTGTATCTGCTCCAAAGTTTCGGTTACCACGCCTTTCGCCTTTCACTGCGGCCTGTATGTCCGTTTTTATCTCCTGCCGGTGTTCCCTCTGAATCCCTGAGAAGGATGCCGTCCAGTCCCCCCCCCCCCCCCCCCCCCCCCCCCCCCCCCGCCCCCCGGTGAGGGAGGGCTTTGTGCTTGGCTGGTGTGCCCTTTTCGCTCCGGTGAAACTTGCACTGCGTCACTCGTGCGCTGATCGGCTTGTCCGACTGACTCCGTTCCAGCCCCCTTCCACTCCTGGTCTCCAGTGGTCCCTGGACTGGCTTTTTCCTGTCATTTTCCTCTCTTTTTCTTTCTTCCCATATAATGTTTGGGGAATTAATTGGGTTTTTTTTGGCAAGTTTTTGCAAAAAAGTGATTATTTTACGGGTCTGCGGGAGGAGAGCTACCTGATGTGCGACTGCACAGCACATCGTTGTCACCGGAAGTCATAGTGCAGGTATTCAGAACCGACAGCCACTTAAACACCCACTTCCTCTATCACTGGTATGGTGTGACTGCAATGCAGCATCTCACCAAGGCTTTTTTGACTGCCTCTCCCACACACAGGCCTCATCTCCTCGAAGGTGAAGGGGAGTTAATGTATGTTCTCCGACAGGCCATACACCATCCCAAATTGGGCATATATTACCACTTCTCATCATTGCTGTGTTGAAATCCTGGGATGCCTCAGCTAACAGCATTGCGGGTTTGTGGGTGAGCCTTTACTGCACCAACTGCAGTAATTCAGGAAAAAGGACATCCACCAGCTTTTCAAGTGCAAGTAAATTAACAATGGGCAATAAATACTGACCCAGAGAATTCATATCCTTTTTTTTCATAAATTTAGAGAATCCAATTTTTTTTTTTCCAATTAAGGGGCAATTTAATGTGACCAATCCACCTAACCTGTACATCTTTGGGTTGTGGGGGTGAAATCCATGCAGACATGGGGAGAATGTGCAAACTCCACACGGACAGTGACCCAGGGCCGGGATTCGAACCCGGGTGATCTGCGCCACAGTCCCAGTGCTAACCATTGCGCCACATGCTGCCCTCAAGGATCCACATCCTAAAAAATAATTTCTTTATGAGGCCAGCCTACAGTTCTGTCAATGTTTTTTACTGGGTAAACAAGGACAAGTGTAAGTGGGAGCATTTAATTCAACATCAAATCAGGTGCAACAAAAAGCAAAATCTAGAGAGGGAAAGAAACATTTAATTAACATTGTAAAATAAACCTGTTGCTCTTAGTATTGAAATATACCTGAGTAAGTGAATACTATATTCCCATTATCCTTTATGTAAAAAGACGTGGGATTAAAGAGATAAGGAAAAGGTAAAGGTGGCTGTTCTCAGTATGTGTGTAGAACCTTACCCCAAGTTTCTGTCAGCATGCAGGAAAGGAGGACAGTGAGGCAATTCTGAGGTAGATATTGACGGCTCTGCAGGCAAGTGAGCTGAAAACCTTGACAAGTATATGAGGTCTGATTTTCAAAGAATACACCGCTAATAAAATCTCATTTTGCACGTTGAGAAACTGTGAGCACTTCAGACAGATAATCAAGCACAAAAAACTTTCCAAATTTCACAGGCAGCAGGCGAGGATCCCCATCTGCAACATCTAATCAGAAAGTCATCTCTGTAATATCACCAGAGAGGTAGGATGGAGCCAGGTCAATGATCAAGGTCACATAACAGTCAGAGTTTTAGATTTTTTTTTAAAATTTAGAGTACCCAATTAATTTTTTCCAATTAAGGGGCAATTTAGTGTGGCCAATCCACCTAGCCTGCACATCGTTTGGGTTGTGGGGGCGAAACCCACGCAAACACGGGGAGAATGTGCAAACCCCACACGGACAGTGACCCAGAGCCGGGTTTGAACCTGGGTCCTCGGCGCCGTGAGGTTGCAGGGCTAACCCACTGCGCCACCGTGCTGCTCAGAGTTTCAGACTTTAATGTCATGAAGGGGTATGGGGAGAAAACAGTAATGTGGTATCAAGATAAAAGATCAGCCATGATCATATTAAATGGCAGATCAGACTCAAAGAGCTGAATGCCCTCCTCCTACTTTCTGGGCAGGATTCTATGTCAGCTGATGTTGGAATCGCGATTGGGCAGAGAATCGGTTTTGACGCTGAAATTGTGGTGGGCACTGGGTTCACGCCAAATCTCAATTCTCCGGTGCCTCGAAAGCAGCGTCAATATGTTCCACTCCACAGGTACAGTAAACACCATTTGCAAATCATTAGAGGGCCTGACTCGGTATTCTCGGTTGATGGACAGGAGCGCACTACAGGCATGGGCAGTATCAGCAGATGGTACCCCTGGCAGCACAGACAGGTACCAGGGCCGAAGCCCCCATGGTGCTGGGCACCGAGGGATCCGGGGTGTGGGAAGGGGTATATGCTGAGGCAGGGTCTTGGAATAGAACAGGAATGGTGGCCTTCTTCCTAGTTGCCACAGCCCCAGGGGTTGCCCTGCAGCTGTACGAGATGGAGCTGCTGATGGAGGAGGAAGCCGCAGCAGCGGAACCTGCCCCAGAAGAGCAGGAGGCAGCCCCGGAGGATGGAGAGCCGGCCATCCAACAGGCCGAGGAGGAGGAGGTGAAAAAGAGGCGCCCCTCCTTCATCAGGTGGGTGGATGTGCTCTGAAAGCGAGTGAGTCGAAACAAACCTGTTGGACATTAACCTGGTGTTGTAAGACTTCTTACTGTGCTCACCCAGTCCAATGCCGGCATCTCCACATTATGTTTCTATGTGAATAGAACACTGAGGAGAGATGTTGGAGGAGGTTAGAATGAGTAATGGTGTACAAATTGACAAGAAGGATAAGAAAGGAAAGAAAGCCAGTCACAGTAACAATTCTATCATATGAGAGTCAAGACAGAACTGACACTATACCAAGGTCAGGACATGAATGAGATTGCAGGGTCTCAAAGAGAGAGCACCTGGAGCAGTCAGGTGTATTGTCATGAGGCAACAATGTGATCTGGTACTTGAGAGATGGAAATCAATATTTAAGTGATAATTGGAGAGGAATGAAGAGCTCATGCTGCTTTGAAGATAGTGTCAAAGTGAAAACTTTTTGTTTTAAGTGGAAAGCAACCTTGTAATAACTGCACAATAACAGACCTCATCAGGAACACAAAAGATTATTTATTAGTAAAGAAAAGCTGTACAGAGGCTGGCTGGCACCGGCTACACCAGTCCCGACATGTCTTTTATATGTATTCTGGCTGTCTTGGGCCAAAGAGAGGACTCCAGCCTCTGGGGTGATTACCCACTCTCGGTCCCAAGTGACCCCTCAAGCCAGGGGCTGTGTTGCCCTGAGAGGCAAATACTACAATCATCACAGGCCTTCAGTATCGCTGGAGGTTCTTCTGCACCGACCACTAACCATGATTAATCATCACTACCACAACAGCTTTATTTCTCACACTTACTTGGATCAGTTTGTTTCACAGGAATAACACAAAAAGATCACTTTAGTAAAGCACTAACCAAGTCAAGGTAGTCATTTTAATGATTTCCTTCCCCAATCTATACATATTCTTGAACTATTGGACTGCGGTCTCTCTCATTGCTTGAACAGTTTCCTTGGTCGTAAAATATTGCGTACAGATCATGGTCGCAAGTATTTAAAAAGGAAAAGACTAACGATAGTGAATGTTAGTGCTTTAGAGAGTGAAACTCGGGAATTAATAATGGGAAATAAGGAATCGGCAGAAGCATTGAACAGACATTTTCACGGGAATTTCCATGCACCCCGTGGTGTGTTTCGCGGGCGCAGAGGCGGCTCGTCATTGTCTGGTGGCAGGATCTTCTGGTCTTGCCGTCGTCAGCGGGGTTTCCTGTTGTATGCACCCCCCCCCCCCCCCACCCCCCGCTGCTGGCAAACCTGAGGCAGAGGTTTGTTGTTGGCAGAATCAGAAGATGCTGCCAGCAGGAACGGCTGGAAAATTCCTGTCTTCGTGCCTGCAGAAGAGAGAAATCACATCCCAGAAGCATTTGAAAACCAAGGGGTGAAAGTAAGGGTGGAACCTAAAACAGTTACAATCATCGGGGAAAGGGTAATTAGAAAACAATTAGAAGGAAAGGCTGACAATACCCCCTCTATGGCCTGAATCGTAGGGTTTTACAAGAAGTTGCTGCTCAGAACATAGATGCATTGGTTGCATTTTTTCAAAATCCCTTAGATCTCTTTGGGGCGGCATGGTAGCACATTGGTTAACACTGTTGCTTCACAGCTCCAGGGTCCCAGGTTCATTACCCGCTTGGGTCACTGTCTGTGAGGAGTCTGCACATTCTCCCCGTGTCTGCGTGGGTTTCCTCCGTGTACTCCGGTTTCTTCCCACAGTCCAAAGATGTGCAGTTTAGGTGGATTGGCCATGCTAAATTGCCCCTTAGTGTCTAAAAAGGTTGAGTGGGGTTACTGGGTTACAGGGATAGGGTGGATGTGTGGGCTTAAGTAGCGTGCTCTTTCCAAGGGCCAGTGCAGACTCGATGGGCCAAATGGCCTCTTTCTGCACTGTAAACATTCTATGAATTTTAGAAAGGTTGTACAATATCAAAATTAACTCATTTGTTCAAGAATGGAGGGATACAGAAAGCAAGAAGCTAAAGGCAAGTTAGCCTAATGTATGCCACAGAGAAAACCTCTGAATGTATTGTAAGGGAGGTTATAGCAGTATACAGAAAACAGGCAGAGTCAACATGGTTTTGTGAAAGGGAAATCAGGTTTGACCAATTTGCTAGAGTTCTTTGAGGAAGTAACAAGCAATGTGGATAAAAGAGTCTGTAGATGTGGTGGATTTGGACTTCCAAAAGGTATTTGATAATGTTCACATCAAAGGTTGCGACTCAAAATAAGAGTTAATGGCAAAGGGGATAACATATTAGCATGAATAAAGGGTTGCTTAACTAACAGAAAGCAGGTAGGGATTAAATTGATCTTTTTCAGTTTGACAAGCTGTAACTAGTGGAGTGCCAAATGGATCAGGGCTGGGGCCTCAAATACTTCTAGTTAATACCAATTACTTAGATTAAGGGACAAAATCTATGGTTGCACAATTTGGCGGTGACACTGTTGCGAGGCTATGGCCCTTTATTTTGAAAAATATGCTGAGGGATTCTTTGGTCCGCCAGCCATTTGCTCCTTGGTGGCGCACCCTCACTGCCCGCAGGATTCTCCGTTCCGGTCACCCGACAATGGGATATCCCATTGTGGCCACCTCACGCCACCGGGACACGTGGGAGGAAACCGGCCCACCCAGAGGAAGCCCACGCAGACATGGGGAGAAAGTGCAAACTCCATACAGTCCCCCAAGGTCGGAATTGGACCCTAGTCCCTGGTGCTGTGAGGCAGCCGTGCTAACCACTGTGCCACCGCCCCGCTTATGAATGACATTTAAAAATCTTTGCGAGTTGAATCCAAATTTAATATACTATTTTAATAATATTTAAATTCCTCTTGTCATTGTATATATAATTGAATGAATCCAAATACTGCTCTAAAGTTCCCTACTGTCTACTGTTTGACCATTTGGGCAGAAATCTATGTTCCCTGTGGGCAGATGGGTCACTTCCCACCTTAGTCACTATTTCACAGGTGATTGGCTGAGGCTGCAATTGATGGGCAACCCAGCAGGTAATGTGCTCTACATGTGGCAAGGAGGGGTGGGGGTGTGGCTGTTGGTTGTCCCCTTTAAGGGCCCTATATTTTCATCAGAGACCCACCTTCGTGCTTTGATTAACTCCACATTGTCCCTCCTGCTTTTTCCCTGTTCCACCTGGCACCCACTGGCAATCCTTGTTGGGGGTTCCTGCCAAATCAGGTGCAACAAAAAGCAAAATCTAGAGAGGGAAAGAAAGATTTAATTAACATTGTAAAATAAACCTGTTGATCTTAGTATTGAAATATACCTGAGTAAGTGAATACTATATTCCCATTATCCTTTATGTAAAAAGACGTGGGATTAAAAGAGATAAGGAAAAGGTAAAGGTGGCTGTTCTCAGTATGTGTGTAGAACCTTACCCCAAGTTTCTGTCAGCATGCAGGAAAGGAGGACAGTGAGGTAATTCTGAGGTAGATATTGATGGCTCTGCAGGCAAGTGAGCTGAAAACCTTGACAAGTATATGAGGGCTGATTTTCAAAGAATACACCGCTAATAAAATCTCATTTTGCATGTTGAGAAACTGTGAGCACTTCAGACAGATAATCAAGCACAAGAAACTTTCCAAATTTCACAGGCAGCAGGCGAGGATCCCCATCTGCAACATCTAATCAGAAAGTCATCTCTGTAATATCACCAGAGAGGTAGGATGGAGCCAGGTCAATGATCAAGGTCACATAACAGTCAGAGTTTTAGATTTTTTTTTTAAATTTAGAGTACCCAATTAATTTTTTCCAATTAAGGGGCAATTTAGCGTGGCCAATCCACCTAGCCTGCACATCATTTGGGTTGTGGGGGCGAAACCCACGCAAACACAGGGAGAATGTGCAAACCCCACACGGACAGTGACCCAGAGCCGGGTTTGAACCTGGGACCTCGGTGCCGTGAGGTTGCAGGGCTAACCCACTGCGCCACCGTGCTGCCCAGAGTTTCAGACTTTAATGTCATGAAGGGGTATGGGGAGAAAACAGGAATGTGGTATCAAGATAAAAGATCAGCCATGATCATATTGAATAGCAGATCAGACTCAAAGAGCTGAATGCCCTCCTCCTACTTTCTGGGCAGGATTCTATGTCAGCTGATGTTGGAATCGCGATTGGGCAGAGAATCGGTTTTGACGCTGAAATTGTGGTGGGCACTGGGTTCACGCCAAATCTCAATTCTCCGGTGCCTAGAAAGCAGCGTCAATATGTTCCACTCCACAGGTACAGTAAACACCATTTTCAAATCATTAGAGGGCCTGACTCGGTATTCTCCGGGGCCTCCACAATTCTCCACCTCCGGTGGGGGGAAATCCCGATGGCAAGGTTCACTTGTGCTTTTAAAAATCGATAAGCAGGCACCGTGGCTGCTCAAGGAGAGAGAGGAGGTATGACACGCACAGACATGATCGTGGGCTTCTGGTCCTGACACTGGCCCAGGGCATCATGCGGCCTGGCCAAGTACCCCCTCGGGGGGGGGGGGGGGGGGGGGGGGGGTTGATGGACATGGGGGGGGGGGGTTGATGGACAGGAGCGCACTACTGGCATTGGCAGTATCAGCAGATGGTACCCCTGGCAGCACAGACGGGTACCAGGGCCGAAGCCCCCATGGTGCTGGGCACCGAGGGATCCGGGGTGTGGGAGGGGGTATATGCTGAGGCAGGGTCTGCAGTGCCAACTGGGGCCACCATGTTGCCCGTTGGACTTGGTGGGGCACGGCGGTATGCACCATGCTAACATGTCGGCCTTTCGCCCCCAGCAGACAATGGATATTGGAATAGAACAGGAATGGTGGCCTTCTTCCTAGTTGCCACAGCCCCAGGGGTTGCCCTGCAGCTGTACGAGATGGAGCTGCTGATGGAGGAGGAAGCCGCAGCAGCGGAACCTGCCCCAGAAGAGCAGGAGGCAGCCCCGGAGGATGGAGAGCCGGCCATCCAACAGGCCGAGGAGGAGGAGGTGCAAAAGAGGCGCCCCTCCTTCATCAGGTGGGTGGCTGTGCTCTGAAAGCGAGTGAGTCGAAACAAACCTGTTGGACTTTAACCTGGTGTTGTAAGACTTCTTACTGTGCCCACCCCGTCCAATGCCGGCATCTCCACATTATGTTTCTATGTGAATAGAACACTGAGGAGAGATGTTGGAGGACGTTAGAATGAGTAATGGTGTACAAACTGACAAGAAGGATAAGAAAGGAAAGAAAGCCGCAGTCACAGTAACAATTCTATCATATGAAATGAATGAAATGAAATGAAATGAAATGAAAATGAAAATCGCTTATTGTCACGAGCAGGCTACAATGACGTTACTGTGAAAAGCCCCCAGTCGCCACATCCTGTCCGGGGAGGCTGGTACGGGAAGCCTGGCTGGTATGGCTGGCTTCCCATACCATGGCTGGTATGAGAGTCAAGACAGAACTGACACTATGCCAAGGTCAGGACATGAATGAGATTGCAGGGTCTCAAACAGAGAGCACTTGGAGCACTCAGGTGTGTTGTCATGAGGCAACAACGTGATCTGGTACTTGAGAGATGGAAATCAATATTTAAGTGATAATTGGAGAGGAAGGAAGAGCTCATGCTGCTTTGAAGATAGAGTCAAAGTGAGAACTTATTGTTTTAAGTGGAAAGCAACCTTGTAATAACTGCACAATAACAGACCTCATCAGGAACACAAAAGATTATTTATTAGTAAAGAAAAGCTGTACAGAGGCTGGCAGGCACCGGCTACACCAGTCCCGACATGTCTTTTATATGTATTCTGGCTGTCTTGGGCCAAAGAGAGGACTCCAGCCTCTGGGGTGATTACCCACTCTCGGTCCCAAGTGACCCCTCAAGCCAGGGGCTGTGTTGCCCTGAGAGGCAAATACTACAATCATCACAGGCCTTCAGTGTCGCTGGAGGTTCTTCTGCACCGACCACTAACCATGATTAATCATCACTACCACAACAGCTTTATTTCTCACACTTACTTGGATCAGTTTGTTTCACAGGACTAACACAAAAAGATCACTTTAGTAAAGCACTAACCAAGTCAAGGTAGTCACTTTGATTTCCTTCCCCAATCTATACATATTCTTGAACTATTGGACTGCAGTCTCTCTCATTGTTTGAACAGTTGCCTTGGTCGTAAAATGTTGCGTACAGATCATGGTCGCAAGTATTTAAAAAGGAAAAGACTAACTATAGTGAATGTTAGTGCTTTAGAGAGTGAAACTCAGGAATTAATAATGGGAAATAAGGAATCGGCAGAAGCATTGAACAGACATTTTCACGGGAATTTCCATGCACCCCGTGGTGTGTTTCGCGGGCGCAGAGGCGGCCCGTCATTGTCCGGTGGCAGGATCTTCTGGTCTTGCCGTCGTCAGCGGGGTTTCCTGTTGTATGCACCCCCCCCCCCCCCCCCCCCCCGCTGCTGGCAAACCTGAGGCAGAGGTTTGTTGTTGGCAGAATCAGAAGATGCTGCCAGCAGGAACGGCTGGAAAATTCCTGTCTTCGTGCCTGCAGAAGAGAGAAATCACATCCCAGAAGCATTTGAAAACCAAGGGGTGAAAGTAAGGGTGGAACCTAAAACAATTACAATCATCGGGGAAAAGGTAATTAGAAAACAATTAGAAGGAAAGGCTGACAATACCCCCTCTATGGCTTGAATCGTAGGGTTTTACAAGAAGTTGCTGCTCAGAACATAGATGCATTGGTTGCATTTTTTCAAAATCCCTTAGATCCCTTTGGGGCGGCATGGTAGCACATTGGTTAACACTGTTGCTTCACAGCTCCAGGGTCCTAGGTTTGTTTCCCGCTTGGGTCACTGTCTGTGAGGAGTCTGCACATTCGCCCCGTGTCTGCGTGGGTTTCCTCCGTGTACTCCGGTTTCTTCCCACAGTCCAAAGATGTGGGGCGCGATTCTCCGCAAATCCGGCGTGCCGTGAAGGCTGGCATGAAACTGGCCATGTTTCACGCCAGCCTCGGAGGTCCGTCCCGGGACCCGATTCTCCCCCCGGGCGGGGCTAGTATCGGGGCCCGGGGAATCACGGCGACGCGGAGATAGCGAATGTCGATAACTCCGCCCGCCAAGAGTCACGGCGGTTGACGCGCACAATGATGTCAGCCGCGCATGCGCGGGTTGGACTGCTCCAACCCGCGCATGCGCGGATGACGTCATCACGCAGACGCGTCACACCCGTGCATGCGCGGGCCGTCATGCCCCTCAGCCGCCCCGCGGACTGATCCTGCGGGGTGGCGGAAGAACAAATAGTGCGCGGGTATCGGACCCGTGCCCGCGATCGGTGCCCACCGATCGCAGGCTCATGCCACCCTTGGCACGGCCGTGGTGCGGCTGTGCCAATCGGTGCCATGGTTGTCCGGGATGGGCACTTTGCGGCCGTTCTCATGAACGCTGAAAGCAGGTGTGATCACGGCCATGAAAAAGGCCGTAAACTCTGCGGGATTCGGCCCATCGGCCTGCGGAGAATCGCTGTTTGCCGTAAAAAACGGCGAGCAGCGATTCGTGTCGGGGGGCGGCCGGAGGGGGGGAGAATAGCGGGAGGCCGTGAAAATTGTCGGGAAGGCCCTCCCACTATTCTCCGACCCTTTGTGGGCAGCGGAGAATCGTGCCCATGCAGTTTAGGTGGATTGGCCATGCTAAATTGCCCCTTAGTGTCTAAAAAGGCTAAGTGGGGTTACTGGGTTACAGGGATAGGGTGGAGGTGTGGGCTTAAGTAGGGTGCTCTTTCCAAGGACCAGTGCAGACTCGATGGCCCAAATGGCCTCTTTCTGCACTGTAAAAATTCTATGAATTTGGAAAGGTTGGAAATGAACTCAAAATTAACTCATTTGTTCAAGAATGGAGGGATATGCGGGCAGCACGGTGGCCTAGTGGTTAGCACAATCGCCTCACGGCGCTGAGGCCCCAGGTTCGATCCCGGCTCTGGGTCACTGTCCGTGTGGAGTTTGCACATTCTCCCCGTGTCTGCGTGGGTTTCGCCCTCACAACCCAAAAATGTGCAGAGTAGGTGGATTGGCCAAGCTAAATTGCCTCCTTAATTGGAAAAAATAATTGGATAATCTAAACTTATATAAAAAAAAAAGAATGGAGGGATACAGAAAGCAGGAAGCTAAAGGCAAGTTAGCCTAATGTGTGCCACAGAGAACACCTTTGAACGTATTGTAAGGGAGGTTATAGCAGTGTACAGCAAACAGGCAGAGTCAACATGGTTTTGTGAAAGGGAATCAGGTTTGACCAATTTGCTAGAGTTCTTTGAGGAAGTAACAAGTAATGTGGATAAAAGAAGATTCTGTAGATATGGTGGATTTGGATTTCCAAAAGGTATTTCATAAAGTTCACATCAAAGGTTGCGACTCAAAATAAGAGTTAATGGCAAAGGGGACAACATATTAGCATGAATAAAGGGTTGCTTAACTAACAGAAAGCAGGTGGGGATTAAATTGATCTTTTTCAGTTTGACAAGCTGTAACTAGTGGAGTGCCAAATGGATCAGGGCTGAGGCCTCAAATACTTCTAGTCAATACCAATTACTTAGATTAAGGGACAAAATGTATGGTTGCACAATTTGGCGGTGATACTGTTGCGAGGCTATGGCCCTTTATTTTGAAAAATATGCTGAGGGATTCTTCGGTCCGCCAGCCATTTGCCCCTTGGTGGCGCACCCTCACTGCCCGCAGGATTCTCCGTTCCGGTCACCCGACAATGGGATATCCCATTGTGGCCACCTCACGCCACCGAGACACGTGGGAGGAAACCGGTCCACCCAGAGGAACCCCACGCAGACACGGGGAGAAAGTGCAAACTCCATACAGTCCCCCAAGGTCGGAATTGGACCCTGGTCCCTGGTGCTGTGAGGCAGCAGTGCTAGCAACTGTGCCACTGCCCCACTTATGAATGAAATTTTAAAATCTTTACGAGTTGAATCCAAATTTAATATACTATTTTAATAATATTTCAATTCCTCTTGTCATTGTATATATAATTGAATGAATCCAAATACTGCCCTGAACTGATCTAAAGTTCCCTATTGTCTACTGTTTGACCATTTGGGCAGAAATTTATGTTCCCTCTGGACAGATGAGTCACTTCCCAGCTTAGCCACTATTTCACAGGTGATTGGCTGAGGCTGCAATTGACGGGCAACCCAGCAAGTAATGTGCTCTACATGTGGCAAGGAGGGGTGGGGGTGTGGCTGTTGGTTGTCCCCTTTAAGGGCCCTATGTTTTCATCAGAGACCCACCTTCGTGCTTTGATTAACTCCACATTGTCCCACCTGCTTTTTCCCTGTTCCACCTGGCACCCACTGGCAATCCTTGTTGGGGGTTCACAGCAGTGGCCACTAGACCTGGTGGCGCTGCTGGGAACAGAGAGCTATTAACCATTTGATTGTATAATAGCTCTGAGGGGGAATTTGCTCCCCAGACGCCACAGAAATCTTACCATGAGGCAATTGAGGCTAATGTCCCGCCTGATGTTAAACTGCGAGCAGAGAATGAGAGCGGGCATGAGTGGATCATGCGCATGCGACTGCATCTTCCCAATGCACCTGGGCATAGAATCTAGTCCAAGTACACAAATTGGATAAAAGCAAATTACTGCAGATGCTGGAATCTGAAACAAAAGAGAAAATGCTGGAAAATCTCAGCAGGTCTGCCAGCATCTGTAGGGAGAGAAAAGAGCTAACGTTTCGAGTCCGATGGCAAATTAGACAATGTTAACTTACTAACAAGTGGACCACAGTTTCAAAATACTCCTTCATCATTTTCATAAGGGCACCCAAATGAATGCGCTTTCCAATGAAATAATATGAGTGATGATTTTTAATCAAAGTTGTGAACTAACTTTTAAAAATGCCTGGATTTGGTGACGAGGTATGAATCAGTTAGCACAAACACTGAGGTTTAATTGAGGCCCAGCTAAAGAGGTAGCTGTCTCCTCTCCCCAGTAGCTGCAGGGAATCTATTTCAAATTAGCTGGAACAGCCACATCACAGTTCCTGACGTTTCTAGCACCACGCTCATATAGCTTGCACATAATGCAACACAATTAAGCCTAAATCAATTTTGTAACTCAGAGAGGCTAAATAACACCATGTGCAAAATAGAAATGTTTCCAGCAGTTGAGGTTACTTTTCTCAGGGTGGGTTTGTGGCACTGCATTGAGAATATAAAGCAGATATTCTTGATTTGCCCATTGAATCCAGTCCTTGGCTTTAGAGTGCTTGATGCCAACATTGAGTTTCTAGGTGGGAATATATTCCATTCACCAATACAAGACATAGTAATTTAAACACTTAGTTTAATGAACAAATGATGAGTGGATTCAGTGCAGCATAGTAAAATGTTTAGTCCTCCTCACTTGCTAATTGCCGGGCTGAAATATAAAACGGGCATTTCACTTTTTTTTGCTATTCATACTGCGTTTCGGACACAGGGTAAATATTCAAATAGTTGGATATTTCCATATTAAATATTATATTTTTCCATATTATAAGCATTTTAAAAGATCACTCAATGCCTATAATGACTTAGACCAGAGGCTGGATTCTCCGTCCGGCTGCGCCAGATTTCTGGTTCAGCACGCTGGCAGGATGCTCCGTTTCGCCGGCTGATCAATGGGGTTTCCCATTGTGGGGCAGCCCCTTGCCATCGGGAAACCCCTGGGCTGTCGGCAAAACAGACCATCCTGCTAGTGGAGAATCCAGCCCTATGTCTTTGAGATTGGCCAATTCAAATACGAGTTCCCTGATTAGTGGCCCAAAGAAGTAGCCCCCCCCCAGATCGTGCATGCCTGCCGATCGGTGGCCCCCGATCTCGGGCCTGGCCGTCATGGAGGCCTCCCTTCCCGGTGACAGATCCCCCCGCCCCCCACCAGTATGGTCACCGCAGCCACAACATGAGCTCCCGCCAGGTAGAACCATACGCGAACCCCGCCGGCGGGAACTCGGCCGGTCAGCCGTAGAGAATTTCCTCAGGGGCCGCTTTCAAAGGCCCCCGACCAGCGCTGCATCGACCCCGCACGAGCAACTGGCGGCGATTCTCCGGTCGCCGGACAATTGCGGGAAGGCGTCGCACCCGATCGCGGGTCCGCCCCCGTGCCGACTGCGATTACGCCACAAAGGCTCAGAGAATCCCGACCCTTGAATTTGACACTGTAGCGAGCTGACATTTCTAAGGATTAATTCTTGATGACCAATTAGTGTGACAAGCACGAGTCTCAGAAATGTTAGAGTGTACAATGGTTTTCTTCTTCATGGAGAGAGCTAGCTAATCGGCACCCTTCTTACTTCCGGTCAGAACTGAATCACTTCTGGTTTGCACTGCAGCTGAGGGCGGCGCTCAAAAACAATTTCCTCTCCCTTGCCATGCAAATTTATGCCAGGTGGGACGCGCAAGGGATTCTGTCACAAATCACACGATTGGGCTGCCATATAGAGTGAACGGCCCGATAGTGAAGCCTAATGGCTAGCCCCACTCTCTCCCGAAATATGAATACTATCCCCTCAACCTCCGCTGACAATTAGGGGCATCCTCCCTCTCCCCATCACAGGAGTTGCTGAGTCACCCCCCCAACCCCCGCACCACAGCATGCACACAAGTGTGACCCGACCACACCACTGACACCCCCCACCAGAGACCTCTACCAGATCCCACCACTGACCCCCAAGCAGACACCATCAGACATCCCCACTAGAGATCCCCCACCAGACAACCCCCACTGACCCCACACAAGAGACCCCCACCAGACCCCACCAGACACCACCACCAGAGAGCCACCACCAGAGACCCCACTAGAGACCTCCATCAGAGAACCCCATATCAGAGAACCTCCATGTTAGAGACACCTGATATCACCTCCATATCAGAGACCACATCAAAATTCCCCTCATAACTGAGAGTCCCCCCATATGAAAGACCCCCACTTCATCAGTCACCCTTGCTACGAAGCTAAAAAGTAGTATAGGCAGAAGCAGTGCAAAATCATTCCTTTTTTTACTTAGCTGCCCCTTACACCTACTGTCTCAGACAGATGTGGAGAAAACTGCAGGTATTAGGAAGTCAAAATACATCACAAGACTTTAGACTCGCTCAGATCCTTTGACCTGGAAGGCTTCCATTCACCAGTGTTTATTAGGCTGCAATTGACAGGGCCTATGTTTATAAACTTTGAGGAGTTAAGTGCTTTTACTTACTCTATTTCTCAGCTTTTGATGTGTTCAGGAGCTGTCAATTATAACTAGATGTTTAGAAACATTGTGATTAAGTTCACTTCAGGGTACTTAAGATGCATTCATGCATGAAGGGAAATGAAAATAAACAATCAAGACATCTGGCTGCCTAGAGCTATTACCCTGTAAATTACACCCACTGAAAGATATTTCTCTTTGAAAGTGAATAGAAGCATTGCAGATGAAAGTCTGAGAGGGGTTTTAAAGCCTTGTAATGTGTTTTGACTTTTTATCAGCTGCTGCTTTCAACACCTGTCTGAGGCAGCGGGCATAAGAGATAGTTGAGTGAAAAAGCAGTGATTTCTCACTGTTTCTTCCTGGACTGCTCTTTAGTTTCCAGACATGGGTGACTTCTGGGGGGTGGGAATGGGAGGGTCTGCGCTGGCCTTTGGGGAGCCTATCGTAACTACTTAACCCTTGGCCCATCGCAATGTCCACCACATCAGGGCCATGCCGGAACATACTTGTTCCAATCCATGTCCAGAGGGCTGAATTATCACAGAGGCATGGAGAATCCGATGTCCAGCCTGTAAATAGGAGGCAAATGGGTTCAAATGTGGCATTGCAGTGTTCATGTAAGCCTACTTGCAACAATAATAAAGATTATTATTTGTAGCCTCCTGCTGGCCAGGGGTACAATCCAGAGCCACTTCCAGTGAGACACCAGAGCATCGGAATAGTATCAGCACTGGACACCAATCCCATTTTTTCCCTAACACGAGATTCTCTGCTGCATTGGGAACTCCACTATTGGCAGCAGGTGATGGTGAATTCTCCCCTCATTGCTGTCATGCCTCAAGACTTAGGCCTCCTAGACAGCTATTCCATAATCCCCCCACCCCATGTTGCATATACCCAGCCTATTAGGCCCGGATCCTTGACTCTCGTCACATCCCAGCGCTCACCCCATGTGCCCCACAGCCACCCCCACCCATACCATTCCCATTCCATAGGCAGCAAACATACACAGCACTAAATATTACTCACACATTACAGATAGAAGACTTACACATCACTAAAAGTAAACTCCAGGACCAATGACACCAACAGCTGCCCTCCTCTTTCTCTCATCCCACTTGACCTCCCCACCGACCTTGCCAAAGCTGCCCTGCCAGCTTTGACAAAGAGTCATCGGACTCGAAACATTAGCTCTTTTCTCTCTCTACAGATGCTGCCAGACTTGCTGAGATTTTCCAGCATTTTCCCTTTCGTGCCCGCAGCCTCTGTCCCCATCGAGTTCTTGGTGCTCAGTGGAGACAGTGGTGTCCACCTCCTTCCTCTCCCTCAGACATCAAGGTACCTAGTTCCCATTTTTAAAAAACAGTAGACTTCACGCCTGGTGGGTGGGAAGATTTAATGAGGGCTGAAGGTGCAACGTTAACCCCAGAATTTGCCGGATTTGTGATTGACACTCAGGAAGCTGCCAAGCTGCAGCCGAATAGAGACACTGCACTCCCCACACACACCATCCCAGCCAACAAGATGACAGTAAGACACACGGCCCCATGTGTCATGGGTGCCAAGTTGGAGATCCTTCTGGACGCCATGGAGGAGAGGCAGGCCACCCTGTACCCCAGCCCAGTAAGGAGGCTGCCATCCCCTGCCATTCGCCATGCTTGCGTGCAGGTGGCAGAGACGATCAGCGCCACAAGTAACAACATCTGGACTGGCCTGCAGAGCAGGAAAACATTGCACAACCTCCTCAGGCCGGCCAGGGTGAGTGGGAAGCACTGTGCCCCTGGCACCAATCCCCATCCCACACACCCGTAACCTCACCCCATCCCCATCAGGAGAGTGGCAGAACCCCAACCCTGTGCAACATGCTGGCACCCATACCGGCCGCCATGGTCGGGTGCCCTGGTCACTGAGGCCATCAGCTAGCTACCCCCTGAATTGCATGCGCCGGACTGCCTAACACTGTAGTTTTCTGTTCTCCCCGCCAGGAGAAAGCCGCCCATAACTGCCAGGAGTGGAAGAACACTGGAGGGGGACTGCCGGACCTGCGGCCTCTCACCGCAGCAGAGCAGTGGGCCCTGGATGTGTTTGGCAGCCCTGAGGAAAGGGAGGTTGCCGGGGTGGAGATCGGGCGAGGAAGTGAGACCCTGCTTAATTGCGGTTCCCCGTGACACATGGATCAACCACCACCAACACAAGTATGGGGGTGGGATGCGGTGCCCTTGCCCCTGGCCAGTATCCCCCCTCACTAGTCGGTGAACCTGGAGGTGATCAGAGGGTCCCATGCGTGTTGGGCCTGGTGCACACATTGTGTGGCCTCCAATGCCTGCCTGCCCCATGCCTTGGCAATCCTCGTCCTCCCCCCGCATCCTCCTCAACGGAGGAGGACTGGCATTCATCCTCCTCCTCCAGCACATTGACCCTCTGCTGCGCCATGCTGTGGAGGACGCAGCAGGCCGCCACGATGCGGTCGATCCTCTCAGCATAATATTGGAGGGCCCCTCCAGAACAGTCCAGGCATCTGAACTGCATCTTCAGGATGGCAAAGCACCCTCAATCACACCCCTGGTCGCTGTATCGGTGCCATTGTAGCGGGTTTCCGCGTCAATCCATGGCCATCGGATTGGAGTCTTCAGTCATGACCACAGTGGATAACCCCTGTCACCAGGCGCCAACCCCCCAGGTCCCGGACAGGTCCTACTTGGCGCGTGGAAGGACCCCATGGAGCTAAAGTTCAGAGTGACCATCACCATACAGCTTGTCACACTGCAGAACCAAGGCCAAGGTGGGTGGTTGGCGATATGGGTTGCAAGGTGGATGGCTTGCAGGGTGCGGCAATAGCGGTCCATGCCTGGGCACCACCCCAGTCCCATGGGGGAGTCATGCCAGCCACAAAGCCCATTCCCCTATAATGCCCCCGTCCTGGCAAGCCCCCCCCCAACCCCAGCCAGTCCAGTGTCCGGCCCAGCAGCCTACAGTTGTGCCTTTCCATGTCCTACCTCCTCCCTCTCCCTCATCAGCCACGGTTTCACGATTTTTAAAAGCACAAGTGAACTGTGCCATTGGGTATTCACTCCAGTGGAGGCAGAGAATCTGTGTGACCCCAGAGAGTACCGGATTGGGCCAGCTAATGATATGGGCCAAGGGTGTTTACTGTATGTATGTTTTTGAACGCTGTTGAGGTGATGGAGAATTGTAATTTGGCATGAAAGCGGAGCCCACCCAATCGCGTTTCCTGATTCAGGTGTTGACCAATGGAGAATCCCACCCCTAGTCTTTCAATCAAAGCATTAAAGCAGAAGTTTTTAAATCTCACTGACACTTTCAGCCTTTTTTTTATTTTTAAGGGACTGGGGATTTGAATAACTTCATATTATGACAGCAGGCATTATTTGTCATTCAAGAGCACGTATTCCATAAATTCATGACTCCTCGTTAGTGAGTCAATTAGGTTCCTTGCAACTGCTAACAGGTTATATGACCCTCTGCATTATTTGTACTTCCCTCTGCATTATTTGTACTTCCCTCGTATGTGCATCACACCCTGCCCTTTTTTACCCACTGTCAAAAATCGGATCTGTTGGAAATGGACGCACCATTTTAGTGAATAGCGGAGAATGTGAAAATCCATACTTTTCACCAGATTCTTGCAATCTTTTGCCATAATGTGGGCAAAAGTTAGGCAGGACCTCCTCATGAATGGCAATAATGGATAAAATAACTGTTCACACCATTTTTCCTCAGAAATCTGTTACTCTTCAGCTAGATTTCAGGCATGAAATTGGAAACATCCTCACAAATTCCAGATGCTTGCATTAATTGCGGAAGCAAGATGTATGGGTAAGATTGAAGGTTGAACACAGAAGATGCCTGAAAATGTTGTACAAAAGGTTAATTCAATTGAGGCAGAGAAATTCCTTTGACTTCAACTTTTTCAGAATTTGAAATGAATCATTTCTCAGAAAGAAAATATGACATCCAGTTCCTTATATCACAATATTTGTACGCATTGTATGAACCTGCAGAGTTTAGTTCCACTGATAAAACACAGAAAAATAAACCTGACTGTCAGTATAAGCAAAGTACATGTTTACTTTCTTTCAGAATCCCATTTCAAAAGTCATGATTTTGTACCACCGCAGGAGTAAACAGCTATAAACATCAAGGCATAGGAATTGGCATGTGTATTTTTTTTATTCATTCATGGGAGGTGGGTGCCACTGGCTAGGTCACCATTTATTGCCCATCCCTAATTACCCTTGAGAAGATGGTGGTAAGCCAACTTCTTGAACCTCTGCAGTCCATGTGATGCAAGTACAAACCCATGGCGCTGTTAGGGCGGGCGATCCAGGATTTTGACCGAGCGACAGTGAAGGAATGGCAATATATTTCCAAGTGAGGATGGTGAGTGGTTTGGGGGGAAACCCCCAGGTGGTGGTGTTCGCATGTGTCTGTTGCCCTTGTCCTTCTATATGGTAGTTGTCATGGGTTTAACTTTTAGAGTATTGCTGGAGCTGCACTCATGCAGACAAGTGGGGAGTATTCCATCACACTTCTGACCTGTGCCTTGTAGATGGTAGGTAGACTTTCGCGAATCAGGGGGTGAGTTACTCGCCACAGAATTCCTAGCCTCTGACCTGCTCTTGTAACCCACAGTATTTATATGCCTTGTTCAGTTCAGTTTCTAGTCAACGGTAACCCTCAGGATGTTGACAGTGAAGGAGTCAGCAAAGGTAATGCAATTGAATCTCAAAGGGCGATGGTAAAATTATTTCTCTTTGGAGATAGCCATTGCTGGACACTTGTTTGGTTCGAATTTTATTTCCCACTTGTCAGCCCAAGCCTGGATATTGTCCAGTTCTTGCTGCAATTGGACGTGCACTACTTCAGTATCCAAGGAGCCATAAATGGTGCTGAACATTGTGCAATCATCAGCGAAAATCCCCACTTCTGACCTTATGATGGGGGGGGGGGGGGGAATGTCATTGATGAAGCATCTGAATATGGTTGGACATAGGACACCACACCGTTTGATGAGGAATGCAGATATACGCCCACCTGAGCAAGGCCATCTCATATTCACACTTGGTTCAAAGCACCTTCTATTTCATTAACCTACAGCACTTAAAGCAAATGCCATTTTCCAATCCTATTCAAAGCAATGCACAATAAAATATGTTTTTTATTGTCGTCAGACAGTAAAGCTGAAACTACAGTGATACTGATGATTATTGTACTTTAAAATTGCTTTGTATATTAAACAAACTAAGCAAAAATCCAAGAAATCCTGGACATAAGTCTATATAGAAATTATCACAAGCCTTAACACGTATTGAGCGCTAGAGAATGCTAAAGCTTATTGGATTCCATAGAGGCCAGCTCAGACCAAATTTCCCAACACCATGCCAAGCTAGCTGCAAGTGGTGATGTTTTTTAAGACTCTAAATAGTCCACCAATTTACAAAGGACATGCAAAAGAAGGCAAGAAAAGGTCAGTTACTGTCATATTTATGGTACACCAACAGCAGGATTGGAAGACAGGAAATCAGAGTTTAGTGGAAAGGTCCTATCATGATATTGTGTTCAATATTTATACAGCTTTCCAGCAAAAATACATGCTTTATGCATAATTTAACACATTTATTTTAATAATCTTATATTGCAGGGCCACCCTTCAATTAGCTTCAATGTTTTGTGTGATTATCCAATTTATGGCATTCTGCTGTAACCACTCAGAAATCACAACATCCCCAAACTGCTCAGTACTGCCTAATACATGATAAATGCTGATATCCTCATGTTATGTCTGTGACTGTGTGAATAATCCTGAAAAACTGATAACATACTACAACAAAGCTACAATCAGTGTATAAATGCCAGAGGAGAGTTAGGAAAATAGATATCCACATCAATCTGACTACTCTTAAAAAAATACAATAATCATTTAATAAAGGACTAAGGCTTTACCCTGACCAGCCATGACTCATACCAAAGGAATTTCTAACCTTCACACAAACATCAGAGATTTGTTGGGCACAATTTAATGTCCTCGTCGTGCCTGCCTTGATGACGTGGTGAGGCTGTTTAACCTTGCAAGAGACCTCCCGCGAGATGAAAGCAAATTACTGCGGATGCTGGAATCTGAAACCAAAGAGAAAATGCTGGAAAATCTCAGCAGATTTGGCAGCATCTGTAGGGAGAGAAAAGAGCTAATGTTTCGAGTCCAGGTGACCCTTTGTCAAAGCCTCCCGTGAGATACGTGGCGCTCCAAATGCCTCGTGAGATTTAACAAAATCTTGCGAGAGGCTGCAATCTGGATTGCATCCTTGCTGGGTGAGATCCAGACTAACATATTTAAGTGGGACATTGGACTCATTTAAAAATGCCTGCGCCTTATTCTCCCGGGACTGAGAATTTAAGTCGTCTTCTGGGAGACCTCTCCATGGTGCCATTTAGTCCACGTTATTACAAATGTGGACCAGGCGTAATGGCACCTGGGGAGGGGGGGGGGGGGTCTCCCAGGCCATTAGGGACCCTGGGTGCTCGGGCTCTGGGCAGGATGGCACCCTCACACTGCCAGTCTGCCAAGCTGGCAGTGCCAAGGTGCCACGTCACCTGTGTCAGGGATCGGACCTGTGAGTTCCTTGCCCTGAGGAGGTGGGGTGAGGGGTGGGGGGCAGGAAGCCGTGATGGGGTGGCTGAAGGCAATATTTAAAGATTGCACCCCAATCTGCAAGAACGCTTCCTGCATTGGCGAGCTGAGATCGGTAGTGCAGGAAGTGTGGCTTTGAAGGGGCATCCCCACCAAAGCTAAAACAAATGACAAAGTGCCATTAAATAGCGGTGTCGTTTTTGGTGCTGCAGATGCTGAGAAACATCCTGCTAAATGGTCCAAAAACTTTTACACCGGCAGGATTACCCCAATTGATTGCCCCAACCCTTTCCCCCGGTCATTCACAAAATGGGAATTTCAACTTTAAAAGTCGGGATTCCCATTTGCATTCTGCTTAGTTAATTATCAGACATTTGTGCCTGAGGGTCCCCAAAGTCAAACAGTCTACACACGTCAGTGGAATCACAACAGGTCCTGCACGATGTGCACCTGGCCAGCAGAACCCACAGGTGAGTAAAGACTCTGGGGGAGGCGGGTGGGCGGGGGGCGGTTGTCATGGAGCCCCAATCTTTTAAAAACATTAGTTGCTGGTAGGACGGGCTCTATCAGAGCCTGTCCCACCATGTTTATGTCATGGGATGTGGCCCTTACATTACTTTGTCCATAAGTCTAAAAATACGGTGGGAGGGGAACAACTGCCAATGCTGCTGGCAGATAGCCTCTGCTTTTCACACCCGAGATGACACTTTCAAAGTTCCATCCAGTATGTCTCCAAAGACAAAAGGGACCCTGATTCCTCTTGAACACCTTTTTTAAAAATTCATTTATGGGATGTGGGCGTCGCTGGTTAGGCCTATATTTATTGCCCATCCCTAGTTGCTCTTCAGAAGGCGGTGATGATTTGCCTTCTTGAACCACTGCAGCCCTTGAGGTGTAGGTACGCCCACTGTGCTGTTAGGGAGAGAGTTCCAGGCTGTTGCCCCAGCGGCAATGAAGGAACGGCGATATATTTCCAAGTTGGGGTGGTGAGTGGCCTGAAGGGGAACATCCAGGTGGTGGGGTTTCCAGGTATTGCAGCTCTTGTCCTTCCAAATGGTACTGGTCGTGGGTTTGGAAGGTGATGCCTAAGGAAACTTGGTGAGTTACTGCAGTGCATTTTGTAGATGGTACACAAGGCTGCCACTGTTCGTCGGTGGTGGAGGGTTTGAATGTTTGTGGAAGGAGGAGCAATCAAGCGGGTTGCTTTGTCCTGGATGGTGTTGAGCTTCTTGAATGTTGTTGGAGCTGCACTCATCCAGGCAAGTGGAGAGTATTTGATCACACTCCTGACTTGTGCCTTGTAAATGGTGGACAGGCTTTGGGGATCAGGAGGTGAGTTACTCGTCAAAAGATTCCTAGCTTTTGACCTGCCCTGGTAGCTACAGTATTAATATGGCTGGTTCAGCTCAGTTTTGGATCAATGGTAACCCCAGGATGTGGATTGTCGAGGATTCAGCGATGATAATGCCATTGAATGTCAACGGCGATGGTTAGATCCTCTCTTGTAGGAAATGGTCATTGCCAGGCACTTATGTGGCACGAATGTAACTTGCCACTTGTCAGCCCAAGCCTGGATATTGTCCAGGTCTTGCTGCATTTGGACATGGACTGCTTCATTATCTGAAACGTCGCGAATGGTGCATTCATCTGGAAACATCCTCACTTCTGGCCTTATGATGGAAGGTAGATCATTGGTGAAGCAGCTGAAGATGGTTGGGCCTAGGACACTGTCCTGAGGAATTCCTGCACTGATGTCCTGGAGCTGAGATGGTTGACTTCCAACCACCACACCATTTTCCTTTGTGGCAGGTATGACTCCAACCAGCGGAGAGTTTTCCCCCTGACTCCAGTTTAGCTAGGGCTCCTTGATTCCATACTCGGTCAAATGCTGCCTTGATGTCAATTGCAGTCACTCTCACCTCAAGGTTCCAGACCTGGAAAAATACATCTTTGTCCAAAACCAGGAGAAAAGCGAGAGGTATGTTATGTGACCTTGCCCAAGCTGCTAGAACCTGTAATATTGCCATCTGGAACTGAAGTTAGGCGGTCACTGTTTGTTCCTAGATGATAAACAGGACTCCAGGCAAGAAGCCTGTCTCCATTTTTCACATCTCAGTGGCAGCAGCAGAAAGAGCCCATGCCCAGGTTTGAAATTGCCTGGCCCTCGTCTACGCTGTGAACTATTAGAACATTGGAACTTTTGTATTTGTGCCTTCAAGACTATTTCAGCTCCACATGCCTTCTCCCATCGTGGAAGCCCACACTTCTAGAGAGACGGATCACCCTGCAATAGCCACCTGCTACCCTCTGAAGGAAGACACCATTGGACTGTTAAATCTGGCCTCTGGACTCACATAAAATCATAACTCGTATTTCTATCATGATCTTGCCCTGTACCTCTTTCTTTCTCTTATCCCTCTTTTATTGTATGAGTGCAGAGGGGGAGAACATTATAAAACCCCTTTCCCGCATTTTGTGTGTTTGTAAAATAAACCATAACCCTTATTTTACCTTATCTTGAGTTTGCTGTGGGAGTTATTCCCAGAGGATTGGGTCACTCCCAACTAAAAGGTTGGTGAAAATGCCCAACCACTGATAAAGGGGCAGAGCAAAAATCAAAAACACATTTCTGTTTACTGACAGGTATGGAGAGGGGAAATCAAGGCTGTTTAAATTAATGCCACTCCTGTCCGTAATAACACACAGTAAGATTCTGCATAATAAACGCTCCTTAAGGTTTAATAAGGATCAACTGAAGATTTTAACTTCCCTATGTGTCAGTGCAGTAAAATTGAAGTACCAAGTTGCAATTGAAAAACTGAACATGGAATATCTCAGATGTGGAAGCCCAATTTTAACCCTCAATTCTCCCCTTCCCTCTCCTGCAAATAATATGGGGAGAGGTTAAAAGTTGTAAATTCTTCCTTCCACCTCCAACCCACCAACTTCTCAGCCATTTTCCTCTTTACGAAACTCCAACCAGTGAGGCTCTGATGAAAGACAAGTAAATATTCAAATGTTTTGGCCCATGACAGCATTTATACCAGGACTTATATGGACATGAACATCAGAGGGAGCCCCTTGCAGATCTGCCACATGAGCCCCTGAGTTAAGAACTGATGTTCAGCTCCATAAAACTTCTCATTGGCTGGGAGAAGGTGAAGGCCTTGATGAGCACTTTACCCTCCATTATTATTTGGCTAGTGAGCAGTATTGAGCAAAGAATTTATAAGATTCAGTTATCATCCAGTTGTACAATTAGGCAGCTACCATGAGAAAAACATGGTCAGAGTTTTCCAACCGTTGCGATTCACTTTTCCCAGCCACCAGCACATCCCTGCCATGGATTTCCCGGTGGCGTGGGCGGCTCCAATGAGAAATACCATTGGCAAGTAGCGGGAAGACAGAATCCCGCCGCCAGCGAATGGAGCGTGCCGGGAAACGGAGCTGGGGAACCGAAGAATCCAGCCCCACAGATAGCATTTCAATTCCTGAGGATAGATTATAAACCAGCCTGCCTAGCGCGAACAAATAATGTTGAAATAATGGACAAGGGTTTGTGGCATAGCCTCCTCCCCACTTCCCCATACTCAGACTCACCTCAAAATGGTCCAGCCCTTCCCCCACCCCCACCACCCCCCATGCCACCCTGAGAGAGGTGGAGGTCTACTTTACATCCAATTCATGATTTGATCGGGTTGGATTCTCTGATCACTGACGCTAAAATCGCGTTCGGCGATCGGCAGGGGAAACCATTTTGACGCTGCAATCAGGGACGGGGCACTTTTTTCCGATGCTCCGCTCCCTAAAAAACAGCGTACTCGAGGAATACGCTGCACGCCATCGGGACAGCCTCAGGACGTCATGTGAGGCCCTCCCCCGATGCTCCGCCGCCGATGGGCCGAGCCCCGATGGCGTGGGACACGTGTCCCCACAACTTTCAGGGACCTCACGTGGCAGCTGCGCACTTTGTCCAGTGCCACCACAGTCGGGGAGGGGGCGAGCCGTACCACTGGCAGGGGGGGCTTCAGAGGGGGCTGGGGGGACTGGTTGGGGGTGGTCCGGTGGTGATGAGGGGGTTACAAGGGGACAGTTTTTGGCAGGCTCGCACCCGGCGCCATGCTGTACGGCGTGGCCGCCGCAGGCCGCCGCTCTGCACATGCACGGCCATGGACCCGGGCATTCTACAGCCGTATCCACAAGTAGAGCCGGGACCTTTATGCGACACGGCTGCTAACCCCCCCCCCCCCCCCACCAGGTGCAGGATCAATGCGGGGGTGCGCCGACATTTGGTCGTAAGACGAGGCGGATCCTACGGACACCACCACAGAATGGGAGAATCCAGTCCTATATATTTTCCGATCAAAACAGATTTGCACCTGATTTGCCTTCACACTGGGAGTACAAATCAGGAAGCCATTCTCAATCCTTAGCCACGTAAATTTTTGCAAGGCAAGGATTGCAAGGACTTCCCTATGGAATCCTGCTATTGGGTCAGCATTTTGATCGGGCAGCCTGACAGCAAGTTTTGGCAGCTGCCCCCCTCCCCGCTCAATGCAATTCAGTACCCTCCGGGATTTTCTGGGTCAATCACGACCCAACCACTCCACCAGAGTCCCCCTAAATAAAGATGCCTCCAGAGATCCTCGATTTAAAGCCCCCCCCCCCCTTGCCCCCACCAGAGAACCCCATTAATAGATCGCCCAGAGTTTTGGAGTAGTTAGTTGTAAAACTAATGGAAAGCAGGTAACTCTCTTTGATGTGGTCCAGGAGCTGTCAATCAAAGCTTGACGTTTGTAAATATTGTGGTCAGTTTCACAGCTGTTTAATTCAAAGTCACTCAAGCTTGAAGGAAGATGAACTGAACAATGCTGACAACTGGATGTTTGTGTGTGTGTGGATGCTGTCAATCAGAGCCGAGAAAAATCAAAGAGAAATTAATGAATCGCTTGCAGATCAAAGATCTGAAGGGGTTTAAACACAGCTGGCTGATTTTCTCGTTCCAGGAATTGACAAGTGCTGCTTCCTGTGACTGAGCCAGCAGATGTGGTGCCCAGGTGAGTTTTAAGGCAGTAATTCTTTTTCCTGTCTCCTTCTGGACTGCTCTCTAGTTTCCAGACAGGGGCCTCTCTTCTCGGGGCTTTCCTGGCAGGGGTCTCTTATGGGGATGGGGGGAGGGGGGGGGGCGGGGGGGGGCTGTTCCATTCATGCTTCTCTCTTCTGGAGGTTTTCTGTTGGATGTCTCCTTATTTAAATGCCTCTTGGGGAGTTTCTTTAATTAGGCAGTCTCTGGTAGTGGCTATGGGGGGGGGGGGGGGGGGGGTGTTGTGGGAATGGGAAGGCCTTGCATTGTGGGGGAAAAGCCCTCCTATGGACTTTGGTGGCAACTCCCTTGAAGAGTTACCACTTTGGTCCACCCTAGGTCCACCCTGTCAGCTACACATTTGTCAAGACCTGCACCAATTCCCGAACACGTGATTCCCATCCCAGAGGACCCATTTGCATTCTCCCACTGGTGTGGGGTACAAACCTCGATCCCTTTGCCAGTGGGGGAACATAGCATCAGACAATGATCGGCGCCCTGCATTGTACTCTGTGCTGCTCACCACCAGCAGCGGAGTTCCCTATACAGCCGGCAGTCCAGCCCATCTGAAATCTTTGGCAGCACGATGCAATTTTAACCCAGCAACTTGAGAGGTCAAAACCAGAAGACAGATGGCAGGATTCCCCGTTTCTGAGACTAAGTGTTGACGCCGGGGCAGAATTCGTGGTCTTTCACGACAGCAAAACTGGCGCCGCACCTGAACCAACTTCACTACAGTAAAGGAGTTAGAACCAGCGCCACGTGAAACACAATCAATTCCAATGGGAAAAGGTTAGGGATTCGCCAGGTCTGCGATTGACACTCTGCAGCCACATATACACCTTTCGGGCTGGTTTCTGGCACTATGGGGGGCTGGTCCTGGGCGCGCGAGCGGGCCGGATATGCAAGCAGCCACCACCATGAAGCACTGCGCGGCAGCTACAGGCCGCTGCCGTGCGCAGGTGCAGCCACAGACCCGGCAATTCTCTGGTACGTATCGGCATACTACACCCCAACAAAACGCGGAATCAGTGGCCGTTTTGAGCCAGTTTTCGCCAGCGTGGGGCCATAGCCCCAGAATCGGAGAATCCAGCCCACAATCCCCAAACAAACTCATCCCAGCCAACAACATGGCACTGGTTGTGCTGGAGCACGTCCATACAGCTGATGCGTCAGCTGGGGCCAGACGGCACCTGTGGGAGTGGCCTTGTGAGACACCTGTATGACCTGTGGCCCTAGGTTTACAGTGGTCTGTCAGCAGCATTTGCACCTGCATGACCGCCTTGCTCGCTGCTGAAAGAGTGTTCCGTTTCGTTCCACCCCGACTCCACTGCCCACCTCTTGACCACCCCCAGCTACTCGCCGCAGCCCTGGAAGAAGCACCCCTGGCTTGTGGCACAACTGTCAGCAAACTATGACAATGTTGGAGACTTTCCGTACCCCCTCCTCTCTCTCCCTCCACAGGCGCCACAGTGGACTGCATTGTCAGGATTGCGGCCCATCGGAGGCGTAGTGTTGTGAATACCGGGTCCGTGATATCCAAAGTGTCCACTGTACGTGAATTCCGGTACGCATTGATTACCCTGTCGAGGTGACGGAGAATTGCGATTTGGCGTCAAATCGGTACCCGCCACAATTTTGGCGGAGGAGGAACCTATTCTCCGTCAAATTGCGTCTTGCGATTTCAGCGTCGGCAAACGGAGAATCCCACCCAGGGAATTAGTGGAGTGGGCAGAAGAGGCCAAGGGAAGTATTTTTATTAAACTTCTCAGAAGATTCCTTCATGGCCAGATTTAGCAGGAGCACTCCCTTGGGTCTCATAAGGAAGTTTGAGACTGGCCAACCCCACACTTGCCCTTTTTTTTTCTCCATGCTGTCACCTTCTTTCAAATTTCTATCACTATTAAAGCTAGGTAATGGTTTACATTGTAAACACTTTTATCAATTTCAGTGCAGAAGGTTTTGACAAGAAGCTGGTTGCGGTCATCATAGAATGATTTGCTACTTAAATTGGTAGCTTTTTTTAATAGCTATGTAATCAGAAGCAACAACACAAGGGGGCACCAAACAACGACTGTAGAGGCGTTTTGAGGCGCTCGAAGACGGTACCTTATTTCAATAGTTTATCAGCAACTCGCTGTCAATCAGCCCGAACCCTGCACTTTAAATGGGCATTTGAAGTCCCTAAAGAATAGGGAGGAGCTGCCAGCGGACTATAAATGCGGTGAACCATCAGCTAATATAGCTCAGAAGTAAATCAAGACGCGTGTGAATAAAATGAAAGTTCAGGATTCTCAGATAAAACCAACAAAAGAAGCAATTGCTGTGATGGAAGGACTTAAAAAAACGGACTGACCTCAGTCAACAGGGGAAGAATGACACGCGAGTCTCAAGCTATCGCGCAATGAATTAACAGAACTTTCTAACCCTGTTGCTGGGGGGAAAAAAGCCACTTCTTTGGGGCTTTGCTTGCACCGACACAAGGCACCCATCGTCACGATGAATTCTACCCATCCTACCTTCTCCTGGCAACTGCCGGTCATGAACGGCACAGAAGGTCTGAATGACAGCAGTGCCCTGAGCAACGTGAGCAGTGCAGGCTTCTGCGAGCAGGTCTCGATTAAAGCTCAAGTGTTTCTGGCTCTGGGCATCATCAGCCTCCTGGAAAACATCTTGGTCATCCTTGCAATTCTCAAGAACAAAAACCTCCACTCTCCCATGTATTTTTTCCTCTGCAGCTTAGCAGTTGCAGACATGCTGGTAAGTGTATCTAATGCCCTGGAGACAATCGTGATGGCATTTCTGAACAATGGCCACTTAGTGGCAACTGACCAGTTCATTCAGCAAATGGACAATGTTTTTGACTCAATGATTTGTATTTCGCTAGTGGCATCAATATGCAATCTGTTAGTCATTGCCATCGACAGGTACATCACTATCTTCTATGCTTTGCGCTACCACAGCATCATGACAGTGAAGCGGGCTTTAATTTTGATCGTACTTATCTGGATTTCTTGCATTTTCTGTGGCATCATCTTCATAATTTATTCAGACAGTAAAACTGTCATCATTTGTCTTATCACCATGTTCTTCACCATGCTTTTCCTCATGACCACGCTATATGTCCACATGTTCATGCTCGCTCGCCTGCACATTAAAAGAATTGCCACATTCCCAGTCAATGGTATTGTCCGCCAGAGGACTTGCATGAAAGGGGCCATCACCATTACCATCCTCCTTGGGATCTTCATCGTCTGTTGGGCTCCCTTTTTCCTTCACCTCATCCTCATCATATCGTGCCCTAAGAATCCATTCTGCATCTGCTACACGGCGCACTTTAACACATACCTGATCCTCATCATGTGCAATTCAGTCATTGACCCCGTGATTTATGCCTTTCGGAGTCAGGAGATGCGCAAGACCTTCAAAGAGTTCCTTTTCTGTTCTTGTGTGAATCCCAGCTTGCGTTGTAAGTAGTAACTTCATCGGCTTTGCATCACCGGGGCCGGGTCAATAACCTTTCTAACTCAGTTTCAGTCTCCCGGGTTGGATTTTAACTCACTTGAGACAACCCCGTGCCACAGTGACGTGAAAAGACAACCTTTGGACAGACTCTTGGATGAAGAAAGCCCTCTGAATCAAAATCATCATCAAAAGAGAGCTGAGAATTCCCATTGCAACTTTTAAAGAGACCAAAGACAAGCTGCATTAAACTCTCATGATGCATTAAGACAGAAAACAAACATTGTAACTATTCTACAAATAATGCAAAACTAGATTTGTTTGATATCTCATTGTGTATATTTATGAACTCAGATACAAGATAGGCTGGAATGATGATTGGGTGTTTAGTAGATAAGATATGTGTTTGACATCCTATTGCTTTGCTCTATAAGAGATGAATTGCACTGTTTTAAATAGACAAGACCTTGGTTAAAATTACAGGGGAAAAGGGTTGCCGTATGAACAGGTACAAGGTTACTTGCTAATTGGGCAGAATTTTCCTGCTGTTCACGCCAGCGGGATATTCCGGTCCCACCAGTGGCGTACCCCTACCTCGGGTTTCCGGCGACCAGGGTTGCATTCAACGGGAAATCCCATTGACGGCGGCAGGGCCAGAAGTGAGCTACTCAACGCAAGTACAATATCTAAAGCTCATCGACCTTTCACAATTGTCCATTGATCTCGCAGCCTAAACAAAGTGCTCACCCCAACTTACAAAGCCTTATGCATGACTTTCCTGCACATGTCTTTTCAAATTGCAACCAGACTTTGTAGGCGCAGTAAGAAACAAAGTTGTTCTTCTGGTGTTTCATTGCACTTCTGTGGGTTTTTAAAGAAGGATCTGAGATTGTATTTCCTGGTCGTTTGAATGCATTTTTTACGGCATAGACTGGAAAACCTCAATGACGTACTCTTGAACATGCTTATAGCCCTGATATGCATGAACGATGGTCAAATGAGTTATTGAAAATATCATTCTCGAACAGAAAGATGTAACATAGTGTCAGTTCAGCTCTTTCAGCTAATTTATGAGTATTCATGAGTATGCTAATGAATTCATAGGGATGTTGAGATTGACAGAATAGACGTATTTTCAGAACTAACTTCCAGATTTTTTGTACGGGCAGCACAGTAGCATAGTGGTTAGCACAGTTACTTCACAGCTCCAGGGTCCCAGGTTCGAAGCCGGCTTGGATCACTGTCTGTGTGGCGTCTGCATGTTCTCCCCGAGTCTGCGTGGGTTTCCTCCAGGTGCTCTGGTTTCCTCCCACAGTCCAAAGATGTGCTGGTTAGGTGGATTGGCCATGCTAAATTGTCCTTGGTGTCCAAAAGGATGAGGTGGGGTTACTGGGTTATGGGGATGGGATGGGCATAAGTGGGGCACTCTTTCCCAGGGCCAGTGCAGATTCGATGGGCCGAACTGCTTCCTTCTGCACTGTAAATTCTATGAAATCTTCCCCATGGAGGAAACTGATGCTTTTGCCAAACTGGATCAAATTGATTTTGATTCCACTTTTAAGTGCTTGTTTGAACCTGTGTTGTGTGTCTCGGCACTGTTCCAGATATAGAATGATAGAATACCTACAGTGCAGAAGGAGGCCATTCAGCCCATCAAGTCCGCACCAACCCTTCGAATGAGCACTCTACCCATGACCACTCCCCCCTATTTCAGTAACCTCATAACCTAACCTACAAATCACTGGACACTAAGGGGCAATTTATCATGGTCAATCCACCTAACATGCACATCTTTGGACTGTGGGAGGAAACCGGAGAACCCGGAGGAAACCCACGCAGAAACGAGGAGAACATGCAAACTCTGCACAGACAGTGACTCGAGGCCAGAATTAAACCCAGGTCCCCAGTGCTGTGAGGCAGCAGTGCTAACCACACTGCCATCGTGCCACCCATGACCATATGTCACTGAGATTATTTTCAGAAAATTTAAACTCCAAGATTCCTCTATCAGCCAAACTTCTGACAGAGTTTACAGGGACGATTTCCAACCTGTGATCACCATCAGAGAGGCAACGTGGGCAGGAAATCTGGAGCGAACTGGGAAGCCCCGATCTGGAGAGATCGCGTTTCCCGAGGAGATCCCTCTGGGGGGAATAGGGCACTGCCCCCAGCATAGGCTGGCACTGCCTACATTTCAAAAATAAATAATGTGATACGCAATCCAAAGAGTGGACTAAGAAAGGCTGGTCAGTGTGTCACTGACAATTGCAATCACCCAAAGCGATCCATGAGGTTGAATAAATCAGACTTCACGCACATTGAAAACGGATAGTTAGCAGGCCCCATCCTGCTATTAATTACATCAACCGCATAATAAGAAAACAATTGTAAAAATGAGTTGTGTTTATGAAGAAAAATCCAGCTAGATTGAACCAATTTATACTGGAAAGGTTAAAGATTTCTCAGGAAGTTTGTTAACTATGCGTTAACTACAAATACTTGACACGTTGCCTTTAAATATCAATCAGCATTTAAACTGCGTAATAAATGGCTTTCCATGAAGCATTTGGCACCATAAAATTTTTTTAACTTATCTTGTAATCTATCAGAAATGTTATAAAGACCACACAATAAGCTGAAAATGCTTCCATCAGGGGCACTGTTTCATACCATCTTCACTTTCCCAGTCTTAGGGCTGATTTAGCACAGTGGGCTAAATATCTGGCTTGTAATGCAGAACAAGGCCAGCAGCGCAGGTTCAATTCCCGTACTGGCCTCGCCGAACAGGCGCCGTAATGTGGCGAGTAGGGGCTTTTCGCAGTAACTTCATTGAAGCCTAATTGTGACAATAAGTGATTATTATTATTATGCTTTCCTGCCCCGAAGATAACGACTCAAACTAATGCTTAGTTGTTGAGGCACCATCAAGGCCTCACTCAAAATGATCAACCCACTTGGGTTACGCCTGGATAGCAAACAACAGCAGGGTACTTGATGCTGTTGATGATGAGAGGAAAGGCAAAGCTTGATTGCACACGCAAGTTAAATCTAAATGCGAACTTTGGAACAAGGATATTGGACAGCCCTGAAGTCAGCTAAGCCAGCAGATCTCTAGGGGTTTGAAATGTTCTGTCTCATTGGCTCTGTTCTATAGCAGGCAGTTCAATTACCTGCCGAGTCATTGGCACATTCAATATAAAATATAATGCCATAGGTAGCTGTGATGTACTTCATTACTGTTGCACAGTTTATACTCAATCTTGTTTCTTTTAGCAGGAAAATAATGCCTTTGTTAAACGTATGAAGTTGTATCTTAAGCTGCCTGGTGTAATTCTGTTACGATTTGGTATATATGTAACATGTTCAAATATGTAAGCATTTAACAATGTATTTGACAACTAGTTGAAACCAAATAGGTACTTGGTCTGCATTTGTATTGTTGATGTAATTAAACTGCACATTTTGTTCACCTTTAGCCTAGTTAAAGGTTTTAATCAGAAAGCATGAACTGGACATGAATAGCCGTGGCAAGGAAGCCAAATCAGTGCATGCAGCTTACCTGAAGCTTCTTAGAGCTGGAAATTACTGAAAAAAATCTGGGAATGTGATTCTGCATTTTGTAAATAGCGGTTATTGTCTCTACATATTTTCGAAATGTATAAAAGCATACAACTACACAATTACAAAATCTAGAATTTTTACATCAGTATTTTCTTGGTGGATTCAGTATATTTCAAGTTCACAGAGATTGTCAGATACACTTTTAGCCATTGTGCCATTATTCATATAGCAGCATGTTGTCATTCAGTATAAATGATGTAACTCTACCACATTTGATGACAGATAATGGACATTATTAACTTATTCAGCCAGGCAGCATTCAGCAAAACAAAAAATATAGCACTCTGTCTGCTACACTTAACTTCACTGCGATCATACCCAGAAATGTCCTGAAGACCAGTAAAGTAATGGATCTCTTCTCCATTGCCTTCTGTCCCAAATTCTATTAATAGCATTAAATAGAAGAAAATTCTGTTACAACCATCTCTAATGATGTATTGAACAGCTGGGATATTAAACAAATAAGCATCCTAGTTCAACCTCGAGTTGTTATGGAGACGTGGCAAAAGCTAAAAATGCTGTGTCCTTGTGTTGGATGGTGAAAGTTAGCCTGAACTTAAAATTTCATTCGCCATCCAGGGAAATTTGCCAAAAATGTGCCCTCGTGGAATTTGATGTAGACGATGTTCGTTCCAGTTTGGATGTGCTTCACTATAGAAGAGCCTGTCAACATTCACTGCTCCTGAAAAACAGGAAAAAACAGCTTGTTGTAGTTTCCAAGAGGAAGACAATGGCTTCCATGCAGGAGACTCCAGGGCAGAAGAGGTACAGTTGGAGAGAAGGGGATTAGGAGAAGGGTCAAGAGGGAACATTCCCAAGGGCAGGGCTGAAAAGAGTAACCATCAATGCTGGAGCAGGGAAGAAAGTGTAGCCTGGTGCCTGAGAAGAATACTGAACATACAGCCAGAAGAGATTGGTGAGATGCTATTTATAAGTGTATGTGAGATCAATTTGCTGAGGGAAGTGAGTGCAGTGGAACTTGGGAAAAGTCAAGGCTGAAGGGGATGAATAAGCAGGGATACACTACAACATTCTGAATGATTTGTAACTTGTGCAAGATAAGGCTGGCTATAAGATCAGTCGTAAGTGAATGATAGCAGCAAAGCAGGCACTATTGGATAGGTGGAATAATGCAATCTTGGTTACAAAGTAGTTGGAGTCGAGGGGGTGGGTACACAGGAGGAAGTTCAGCAAGCTGCAACAGGAATTCTTCCCTGGGGAGGTTGCAGCCGCGGAGATTGATGGAGCCAAGACTCAAACAGAAGTAATGGCTGCTTGGCTGTAACACTGGATGGTGACCTGCCCCAATGGAAACATACCCCAGAGCAAGGAGTCAACACCTTCAGACAAACTCATTGCCAGAGAATAGTATGATTTGAATCAACGGTATTTGCTGTTTTCCACATTCCAATCTGGATTGAGGGAAATAATTTGTTTCTGAACAAGATACAGCATCACAATTTATATTTTTCACTCATTGGTGAACCAGTAAAATGCTATTTTTGGAGATTCACTTACAGGCAAACAAATGGCAAAGTGGGGGAGACAAAGCAACAAAGAAATTCTGATCCCCGAGTGATGCCAGCCAGCTGGCATCTGTGAGGTGCGCTGGTGTTCCATCGACCCAGGCCACAGGTGGAGGGGGGGGGTTCATGTAGTGAGGGTCTCGGAGAAGGGGGGTTGGCAGCAATAGCGGGGGATGATGCTCAGCAGCATTCCCCCTTTACAATACTGGGTCGCTCAAACAGGCACTGAGTGCCTTTGAATAAGGAAACCACTGCCTCCAACCACTCACATCCCCTTCTCACTGCCACCCCCATCCCTCCCTCGGAAAGCCAAAAGCAATCTCAACATGGTTTTGCTTGTCACACTCCCTGCACAGTTATATTAATAAAAGTGGGTGTGGGATGAGGCTCTTAAATGGGGACTAATTCCCCACTTACGGACCTTACTTTGCAGCAGGAAAGCTGTCGACAGGCCTTCTGACCTGGATTTAATTGGGGTAGAGGCAGGAAGGTGGCAGCATCCCTAATGTCCCACCCTTCCACTTGACTAAATGCCCCACCCACCACCCAGCTCACGTCAGAGGACAGCATTAAATTCCGTTCTCTGAGTTAGTAAATCTGAGAGCCTGTAAGTTTACCCACCGCAATTCAAACTTCTCCTTCCTTTGTATCCAGGTCAGAATGCTGGCACAAAGCTTTGACAAAGGGTCTTCTGGACTTGAAACGTTAGCTCTTTTCTCTCCCTACAGATGCTGCCAGACCAGCTGAGATTTTCCAGCATTTCCTCATTGGTTTCAGAATGCTGGCATCTGAATTTCAGGTAGGAATTGCCTTGGGCCCCAGGACCCCATGGCAGCAAGGCAAATTGGTTTATCATCAGGCAGAACAAGTAGGAGGTCACATGCTCTATTTTATCTTGAAGTTAAAGGGGCATTTTAAAACTTGGCCATCGTATAAAACCTGACACCCCTAATGTCTTTCTGTCACTTCCTTTCCAATGGAGCATTTTTAAGTTCATTTACATTTTATCTGCATATATAATCTCATTGCTAAATGTTTGCCCAGAGCTCACAAAAAAAAAGCATATTTCATTGTAATAATTATTCTAGAATATTTCTTACAGTGCCAAATCTGAGTGTTGAGTCTGTTCCTAGTTTTGATGGAGATGTGGAACAAGAGTCAGTAAATGAAGTTGAAATACCGATCAACTATGATCTATAATGAATGATGGGATAGGCTGAATGGCCTGTTCTCATTCCCAGTACTGTCCATTCTAATTACCCATCAGTTTCCTGGCTAACTAGCTTTCAATTACTGACACTGTCTATATTAAATTAGTGATACAAAACGCATTCATTTCAAACACAATTATGTCAAGTTTTCATCTACAAAAGGTTATAAGAATAAAAGTGAACCACATTTGAAAATATCATTTTTCATTGATAAAATACAATGAATGAATATTATTAAATGTACAATCAAATGTTCATTAAATTTGTTCAATTTTACCCTGCAGTATTCAACTCTAAAATGTTATGTACCTGCTAATCTGAAATATAGATTGAGCACTCAGTGTCAAGGAACTTACTTATAGTAAACTGCGCTTCAATACTGTCCATTATATCCCATCAATTTTATCTGTTGAGATAAAAATGTTACATCAATAAAGAGATTATGACTGAATTGTTTACTTTCTTCTTTCTTTGTGGATTGCAAAGCATCTCACCCTGAATTCCCCCCAAAAATAACTTTTCCCAAAAAATGGTTTAGACAACCTTTTCGCCAGACATTGTTGACCTCGCGCCACATGAACTACCTCAAATGACCACTTTGGTGTTAAACAGAAGTTGGTAAATGAGTGCAAGCAAGGGCCATCCTGCTAACTTTTTAAAAATAAATTTGAAGTACTGAATTCTTTTTTTCCAATTAAGGGGCAATTTAGCGTGGCCAATCCACCTACCCTGCACATCTTTGGATTGTGGGGATGAGACCCATGCAGACACGGGGAGAATGTGCAAACTCCACATGGACAGTCACCTGGGGCCAGGATCGAACCCGGGACCTCAGCCGTGAGGCAGCAATGCTAACCACTGCGCCATCCCCATCCCGCTAACTTAGCTGAGCTGTTACACTTAGTTGTTGGACAGGTCTTTGTCCAAGTGCAACACACGCTCATGACAATTTGACAGACTATTTTACACTGCGCCAGAGATTTTTCTTTTCCAGTGATCTCACTGGAGAAGAAACTAAGTTCTGGTGCCAAATGGCCTGCTCATTCACTGTGAACATTGAGGGTGGCACTAATTTGTGCCCGACTGGAGTCGTGCCAACACACAATGCAGAAGAGTGAGACGGGCATAACCATTAGAGAAATGAGGGGTGGAGATGATTGAGGTTGATTACCCCTTTGAGAACAATGTGAAGAGAGAACTTACAGGCTGATTAATACGTTGACAGGCCGGAAAGTGAATGCTCCTCCAATGGCCATTAGTTATCCTTTACCAGCAAAAAGGCTTGTTATTTTTCACCCCTTCCACCACTTTAAACATTCATTCCCTCCTGTATAGCCGCAGCAGTGGGTAGCATATACAAGATGCATTGCAACATCGCATCAGGACTCCTACACCTGCACCTTCCTAAACCCTGACCTCCACTATGCAGAAGGACAAGGTCAGCTGATGCATTGGAACTATATCATAGATTATCATAGAATTTACAGTGCAGAAGGAGGCCATTCGGCCCATCGAGTCTGCACCGGCTCTTGCAAAGAGCACCCTACCCAAGGTCAACACCTCCACCCTATCCCCATAACCCAACCCAACACTAAGGGCAATTTTGGACACTAAGGGCAATTTATCATGGCCAATCCACCTAACCTGCACATCTTTGTGACTGTGGGAGGAAACCGGAGCACCCGGAGGAAACCCACGCACACACGGGGAGGATGTGCAGACTCCGCACGGACAGTGACCCAAGCCGGAATCGAACCTGGGACCCTGGAGCTGTGAAGCGATTGTGCTATCCACAATGCTACCGTGCTGCCCTAAACCTGTAAGTTCCCCTTCCAATCACTCACCATCCTGCCTTAGAACTATAACACTCTTCCTTCACTGTTGTTGGGTCAAACTTCAGGAACTCCCTTCCTTACAGCATCGTAGGTGCACACACACCAGTGTAAGAAATGGCTCACCTTTACAAGAGCAATTAGGGGTGAGCAACAAATGCTGACCGCGCTGGTATTGCTCACATCCATTGCAAGCGTAAACAAAAAACATGGTGAAAGGATTTTATTGGCTCCCACAATCCACACATTGAGGGTCCATCCTCACCCACTGTATGCAAGTAAACCAATGGACAATAACCAAAATTCAAATACAGAGCTCTGGGGCTGGATTCTCTGACCCACCGTGCCAGATTTCTGGTTCAGTACGCCGGCGGGATGCTTCGTTTTGCCGGCAAAATGGAGCATCACGCTGGCGGAGAATCCAGCCCCTCCACTCACCAAAATATCTAGAGCAGCTTTTAGCTGCTACGCTTTCTGATTCAGGTCAGGGGAAGCCACCATGAAGACAATGGTTCAGCCTATGTTGAGTAAATTATTTTAAAAATAGAGATAATTATTTTATAACGTAAATATAAGGTTCAGTGTAAAAGTGAGAAGCAAATATATTTTTTAATTATCCCTAGTGCAAGAGGGAGAATGTGGAAATAAATCTTTCATAAGGAGTTGGACCAAAAGATACTCAGACCTTCACAAGGACTGAAGAATACCAACATCTACTAGTGGAACTATTGGAGATAAGGTGTTTTCTAAAAGGTTTTAAAATACCTTAAGCTGTCAAAGGCAATAATATTGTCCAGGAGGTAAGCTAATGAATATTGTAAAATAACTGGAATATCTTTTTGAACTGAAAATTCAAAACCATACATTTTGCACATCGTCCAAGGTTTTCAGCCCTTCCGAGTGAAGGCTCATTAAACTGTCTCATTTAAACTTATAATTGAGTCAGAAGATTGGGGGTTTAAGGCTCAATCCAGAAACTTGAGCAATTAATCCAGGCTGACACTTCTGTGCTGTGCTTTTGGGACTACTAGTCAAGATTCTCCATTTTGGAGTCAAAGTGGTCACACCAGCAGAGAATTGGAACTGTGTCCCACGGAGCTAGCGGCATCACCAGTGTGCCATTGCCATGACTTGACGATGCAAAAATGTGCATCACGTCAAACATGCCAGTTTCCCTGCAGTTACTGGGGTCAGGCTAACATTTTGAATGGGCTCCCCTCCAGCATCCAGGAACAGGCCCACCATCCTCACAATGAAAATGTTGACCACCCCCCCCCCCCCACTGACAGGGGAGAACCCCCAACCCCTCAACAGGTAGAAGCATCCTTTCCCCAGAACAGGAACAATTGGTCACCCCTCCCACACCGGGCACATGTGAGGGTGACCCAACCCCCACGCAACTTCCTCAGCACTCCTCTCAGGCTTCACCTCAGCCCACCTGCCCCCTCATGGCCCTTAGAACCCCTTCTCAGCTCTGCCCCATTTGCCATCTCCTTAGCCTATCCCCAGCCCCCCCTCTGCCACCCCCTCCTTTCAACCACCCTCCCTCAACCACCACCCTTCCCCTTCAGCCACCCTCTTCTGCCACACCCCAGGTTCCCCATTCAGTTCCCGCCCCCTGGAATTGTCAATGGTGCACTGTCCCCTGGTGGCATGGCACTGATGCTCTGGCATGATAGGCCCCGATTGGGGTCAAGGTGGTCTATTGCTCAAGTGCCCCTCAGCCACCTTACACCCACCCTGGAGGAGGGTCACAGGGTCCACTCCTTTCCCACAGCCCGATCCCTCCTTCCCTCTGGGGTTGGGAGGGCTCAGGCTATGGGTAAGGGATGGACCCTGTGACCCTCCCCCAGGATGGGGCTCCCATGTCTGGACAGCCACTACCAGCCCTGGGCAACCTGAAGATCACTCTTGGCATGTTGATCTCAAACAGCCCTCTGTTCAAGATCTTCATCCTGGCCTGACTTGTTTAAAGTCTGAAGTGGCCTTCTCACACTGAATTGGTCTGTTGACAGCTGATGAGCAGACAAGACAGTTCAGTGAACAATAAAGCTGGGAGCACATTCCCTTTCCTCACATCTGCTCCATCAGCCCTATGGTTTTGAAATTGCTGCTTTTTGAAGTGTCAGAGCCATACTAGAAAGCTCAGGACACTTGAAAAGGCTTGAAATCCCCTGAGATCCTTTGAAATACTCAGCATTCATTCAATTTCTCAGTGCAGCATCTTTGACATGTCTTTGATTGATGGCTCAATTGTTTAAACGCAGCTGCATGGAGGTTTGTTTATCTATTTTTCCTCCATGCGTGAATGCATCTTAAGTACCCTCCATTGATCTCAACCACAATTTTATAAACATTCTTGTTATGATTGAGAGCTGCTGAAAATGTCAACAATGCTAAGTGTTTTCTACAGTTAGAAGAGGAAGTGAAACTACTTAGTTGCTTTGAAGTGGCCAGCAGCTGTCAATCATAACAAGAATGTCATGCCTACCTGAAAGCAGTCCAGGCAGTAGAGTGACAAATTAATGTATTTTCATGAACTCTTCCCTAACATCTGGTGCCTGAGACAAATGAGTTTAAAGCAGCAGCTGCTGCAAATGTCAGAGGCTTCTTTAAAAGCGCAGTACACTTCACAATGCTTCAACGTCCTTAACAGTCTTTGAATAGCAAAGCTCCCATTCAATTTCACACAGTAATACATTGCACTCACCAGTGACAGACAGTTTTATTAGTCCAGACACAGCTGCTTAAGGAGTTATTTATCTTTCCCTTCACGCTTGTATGCATCAAGCACCCTCCATTAATGCTAACCACAATGTTTATAAATGCTCTTGCCATGAATGGCAGATCATCACCACATCAAAAGGAGTTAAGTTATTTAATTTCCTTTGATTCTTAGCAGGTTGCATTTAGCATTGTTCCCCATTTATGGGCGCAATGGAAGGTTACAATCAAACCCTAAGTGTCATTTTGGGCAGGACAAATGGCCCAATTTCCACTGGCTGTTCCGGTATAATTCTCATTGCAACCCACCCGCACTTAGTCATTTGTTGGAGCCAGGGGAGATCCCACTTGGAAAGAGAAGTGCAGGACCTAAAGACGTTGGCAAGGTCGGTTCCTCGGCTCCTCGGAGATCGGGATACCATTTGCAAATGGTCCCTAATCCACAGACAGCCAGCAAAGAACTCTACCCCCTGGCAGATGTCAAGCTTCTCCTACAATCGCTGGTACCAGCGCCAGCCCCTGACACCCCGCTATGAGGATTTCCCCCCCTTAAGGTTCCTCCCACATGAGCCTCACCAGCTTGCTCCTGCTATTCTGTGACAGGGTCATCTAATGCAGGTTCCTCCTGGGATGGCTCTGGCGCTCTCACCACCATGCATCTGCAATGGCAGCAGCGGCCACATAGATAGCTAGCATTGCTGGCTGCCGTGCAAAATCAATGTCTTTGCTGGTGGACGGGGAGAGTCAGAGAATGTCAGCAAGATGAAGATTCCATCGTCCATCCAATGTCACCAGGGCTGCATGGTAGTACGGTGGTTAGCACTGTCGCATCACAGTTCCAAGGTCCCAGGTTTGATTCCCGGCTTGGGTCACTGTGCGGAGTTTGCACGTTCTCCCAGTGTCTGCGTGGGTTTCCTCTGGGTGCTCTCGCAGTCGAAAGATGTGCAGGTTAGGTGGATTGACCATGGTCAATTGCCCTTAGTGTCCAAAAAAAGATTACGTTACACGGTTACGGGGACAGGATGGAGGCATGGACTTAAGTAGGGTGCTCTTTCCAAGGGCCGATGCAGACTTGATGGGCCGAATGGCCTCCTGCTCTGTAAATGCTATGACTCTATGGTAACCCTGAGATGCACCGCTGTGCCAGCCTCAACATGGAACCGGCCCCTTTGAGATAATGTTGCCCGCACTGCATCCTGGTCCCCATCAGTAACTAGCACCCACCACGTGACATGGAGAGTCTCTATATTTTCCACCCATCCCTGCCAACTTGCATACTGGTGGCTATCGCAACCGGTAACCCAGCAAAAAGCTCTGTGGCCTCTGTCCTATTGTCCCAATGGGGTCTATTATGGGTCCCTTCACTGGTTGAGCCGTGTGCTCTCTTCCCAGAAGGGTCTCAATTGGATGTTCATATTGTGCAGGCACGTGGCCCTCTGCTAAGAGACTGATGTGCGGTTAGGTCCTAAAGATGGGGGTGAGCAAAGAATGTGTGCGCTTGATATTACCGCTGGGGTAGGAGGGTGTCCAGGTGGATGGGATGGGTGGGTTTTCATTGATCAGTAACCCTCAGAGGATTTGCAGGGTTCTGTGCACAGTGAGCAGTGCGAAAAGCCAGGAGCCTGCAAATTGCAGTTAGGGGGTGGGTTTAAATGAATTTATGCAGCAATGGGAGTCTCAGCCAGTGCCCTGAGGTTTACACCCCCAACAAGCCTGAAAAGTTTCAATGGTTTGCTTACTTCCTTGCTCCCCTGCAAGAGCCATGGCGCCTGGGCCCAGCTTGTCAACACTTGCACCAAATCACGTCCACATGACTCCTGGCGTGAGTGGTCGAGCATAACTGGGGGGTGGAAAATCAGGCTTCCAGCCCATTAATCAGATTTAAATACATGCAAATCGCAGTTTGGCATGGTACCGCTAGCGCAGGTGGGTAGCTCACTGCAGCTGGCGCGGTGGCAGGGAATCAGAACATTGCACTGGGTTTGGTGCTCAGCGGCAATCCTGTTTTTCGTAGGGATCTCCGTTCTCTGCCTGATGCGGAATCCCGATACCGGCATGGAGCAATGCCTGAAGATGCGTTATGACTGAAATTCAAATTCATAATACACTGTCCGGAATTCATGTCCTTTAGGCATCAGCCATTAGGGACCATTGATCAATTCATAAGTAGATGCAGAGACAACGCATGTGATTGCGACTTCAGGTCAGTTGAGATAGTGAACAGGACTATCATGCCCATGGTAGCATCTATCCCAATGGAAGTATTTCAGAATGACATCTTAAACCAATCCAAATGTTACACTGTGGAAGCCCTACTACAAGGACACAAGTATGGATCCATACTAACAGGAAGGTTGAAATATACATAGAAAATAGAAGCAGGAGGAGGCCATTCGGCCCTTTGAGCCTGCTCCGCCATTCATTATGACCAAAGCTGATCATCAAGATTAATACCTTGATCCGGCCTTCCCCCATATCCCTTGATTCCTTTAGCCCCAAGAGCCATATCTAATTACTTCTTGAAATTACACAACGTTTTGGCCTCAACTACTTTCTGTGGTCATGAATTCCACAGATGCACCACTCTCTGGGTGAAGAAATATATCCTCACTTCAGTCCTAAACGGTTTACCTCCTCATTCTCATATTATGACCCCGAGTTCTGGACTCCCCCACCATCGGGAACATTCTTTCTGAATCTACCCTATCTAATCCTGTTAGAATTTTATAAGTTTATATGAGATTCCCTCTTGCTCTAATGAATATAATCCTAACCGATTTAGTCTCTCCTCATGTGACAGTGTCGCCACCCCTGGAATCAGCCTGGTAAATCTTTGCTGCATTCCCTCCAAAGCAAGAACATCCTTCCTCAGATAAGGATAGCAAAACTGCACACAATACTCCAGGTGTGACCTCACCAATGCTCTATGCAATTGCAATAAAACATCCCTATTCCTATACTCAAACCCTCTTGCTATGAAGGACAACATACCATTTTCCTTCTTTACTGCCTGCTCGACCTGCATGCTTACTTTCAGTAACTGGTGCACAAAGATACCAAGGTCTCATTGAGTATCCACCTCTCTCAATTTACAAACAAATAATAATATGCCTTCCTATTTTTGCTACTGCAGCAGGTAACCTCGCATTTATCCACATTACATTGCATCTGCCATGCATATGCCCACTCACTCTGCCTGTCCAAATCCTGCTGAAGCATCTCTGCATCCTCCTCACAGCTCACCCTCCTACCCAACTTTGATCATCTGCAAATTTGGAAACAATACACTTAGTTCCCTCGTCCAAACCATGAATATATAATGTGAAAATTTGGGGTCCTGGCACATATCCCTGCGGTACTCCGCTAGTCACTGCCTGACAATTGGAAAAAGATCCATTCAATCCAACTTTTTGCTTCCTGACTGCTAACCAGTTTTCTATACATCTCAAGACACTACCCAGAATCCCATGTGCTTTAACGTTACACAGTAATCTAATATGTGAGACCTTGTCAAAAGCATTCTGAAAGTCCAAATAAACCACATCCACCGGTTCAACTCTATTAGTTACATCTTCAAAGTATTCTAGTAGATTTGTAAAGCATGATTTCTCATTGATAAATCCATGCTGACTGTCTGACTATATCACTGCTTTCCAACTGCTGTGCTATGAAATCCTTGACAGTGGACTCTAGCAACTTCCCTGCTACCAGCGTTAGGCTCACTGGTCTACAGTTCCATGTTTTCACTCTACCTCCCTTTTTGATTAACGGGGTTATGTTAGCTACTCTCCAATCTATAGGAACCATTCCAGGGTCCAAAGAATTTTGGAAAATGACCACCAATGGATCTAATATTTCTAGGGTCACCTCCTTCAGTACTTTGGGATGAGGATTATCAGGGCCTGGAGATTTATTCACCTTCAAAACCATTAATTTCCCCAAAACCATTTTTTTACTAATACTAGTCTAACAGCTCTGTGTGATTTGTCTGGTAATGGCATGTTAGCCAATTGCAGTTAAGCAATGCGGGTGGTGTGGTGTCATACAGCCACCTGAACACTGCCTAGCTTTTAATGCTATACGAAAGGCATGTGGTACCAGTGGACGTCAAAAGCACCAATGCAGAATATTATCTATGTATCTTATCTTCGATTAAAGAACCCAAATTATTATTTCACCAATCCTTGTCGAACAGAAAAAAAATGTAACAACACCCAGCCCTGCTTTCACACCATCCTCAGCAGTCTCCTGCTGTGTCCCGCCTCACCTCTGGGCTTCAGATACTGTGCGTGATGCAGACAAAACAATAGCAGCTTATATACAACTGGGAACAAAAATAGTTTTCACTTTATGCATGTCAGGCTAAATACTACGCAATATAAATCAAACGTAATTCAGCTGGTTCCACCCTACTTTGCAACAAAGAATTATTCTTCTACAGAATATTTGCAAATGGACTGGGGTGGCAACACTTTTCTCAAACATTTAAGGAATTAAATACCAAGACTGTAGACAATTGGAAATCGTTATTATAATTTCTAAATTCATATTTTACATAAGATGTGAAAAGTATCTGTTTGCTTCAATTTTCTTTTTTTGATAAATTTAGAGTACCCAATTATTTTTTTCCAATTAAGGGGCAATTTAGCGTAGCCAATCCACCTAACCTGCACATCTTTGGGTTGTGGGGGTGAAACCCACGCAGGCATGGAGAGAATATGCAATCTCCATGTGGACTGTGACCCAGGGCCGGGATTTGAACCCGGGTCCTCGGCGCCATAGTCCCAGTGCTAACCACTGCGCCACATTTGCTTCAATTTTCAATAGGTTGGAAATATGCGTTCAACAGAATAATATTTTCCTTCCTTTGACCAATACATCATTACTCCAGCTTGATCTGTGCTTTTATATGTCAAAGACGTTATCGGGCAGCACGGTGGCGCAGTGGGTTAGCCCTGTTGCCTCATGGCGCCAAGGTCCCAGGTTCGAATCCCGGCTCTGGGTCACTGTCTGTGTGGAGTTTGCACATTCTCCCCGTGTTTGCGTGGGTTTCGCCCCCACAACCCAAAGATGTGCAGAGTAGGTGGATTGGCCGCACTAAATTGCCCCTTAATTGGAAAAATGAATTGGGTATTCTAAATTTAAAAAAAAAAAAGACGTTATGGGTGAAATCTTCCAGTCCTCCGACGGTGTACCTCTGCCGCGGGATTCCCCCGGGGGCAGGGGGAGGATTCAATGGGGTATCCCATTGACAACTGTGGGACCAAATGATCCCGCTGCCGGCCAATGGCAGGCTGCCTCCCGCTACCGCGAAACAGGCCACGTGGAGGCAAGAGAATCTCACCCAATGTGTCTACTCTGCACTTCAGTATCCCCTCACTGAATCTCTCCATTTTGCCTTTGTAGCAATTACTGAATTTCAAGAGGTATTTTTTTGTAATATACTGTGGGAGGTGCTAAGAGCAAAACACCTGTTGAATAAGTGTAAAAGCAAAAAACTACTCATGCTGGAAATCTGAACTAAAAACAAAAAATGCGGGGAAAACTTGCAACACCTGGGTGCAAAGAGAAACAGAGTTAATGTTTTCAGCCGAATATGACTTCATCGGAACTCTATGTAACTGTAGGCCAGAATTATTGTAGGCCAGTCCTTTCTTTTTATCGCAGATCTACTCCCAGCATGACGCTACCTCAGTCAACCCTCTCCAGAGACTGCAGTGCCCACTTCTTCCCACAGTAAGTCCTTTTCCATATTACGTTCCCATGCACCACTGAGTAAGCTGAGTCTTGTTCTTGCAAAAATGAACAAGTGCCTACTCACATTCTTGGCATCACTTCGAAAAGTAGTCTCTTCCTAGGAGCATATTGGAAACGATCATGCCCCCTGGTAGTCAGGGCAAAGGGACTAAGGGATGAGATTGAGGTGGGGACAAGAGGTCAACATATTTGACTTACACGTTGGGCAAATGGCGTGCAGAGGGAGGAGAGGTGGCAAGGGACTAAAATCAAAATGGTATCAAAGCAACAGAATTTGGAGGTCTGTTATAAAATGGAATGCACTGTCAGAGCATCTTTTTTGATATTAAATATGATTTTATTTTAAATTTACATAGGACAGTGGCCCAGTAAATAATCTTCCTGACTTTCATATATACATTGGAATTTACAACATTAATCTATTCCAGGTAACATCTAGATGAACATAACAATTAATTCCACAACACAAGTACAAGTCAATAATTAAAATTAACTTTTGTCCAATTATTACAATCAGGATCCACGAGGCATATTATTTCAAGCCTGTTCTATTCATTGTACGCACAATTAGAACTCAGTGTTCTTCTCATTAATTTTACCTTGGGAATGCCTAAGGAAAAAATCACAGAATCACAGAAAATACAGTGCAGAAAAGGCCCTTCAGCCCATCGAGTCTGCATCCTGACCTGCCTACTTAATCCTATTTTCCGGCATTTGGCCCATAGCCTTGAATGTTACAACATGCCAAGTTCTCGTCCAGATATGTTTAAAGGATGTGAAGCAATCCGTCTCTACCGCTCTCTCAGGCAGTGCATTGCAGACCGTCACCAAGGCTCTATTATCAAATATATCTATTCGGTTTTTTTTTCACTTTTATCTAATTGCTCCTAAAATTTGTAGCAAGCCCAAGGGATTTCAATTCCAGATTCGAGTTACAATCTGTGGGTTTAAGAGGTGCCATGGAGCAGAAGTACAATTTTATGGATGCCAATATTAAAATAGGCTACACAATCAGATTGGCACCAAAAATGTAGCAAGAATTATTTGGAGGGGTCAAGGGACCTATTTAAATACTTCATTGAGGAGGAGTATTGAATATTTTGAGGCCTAGGCTTTCGTTCTGAAGATGGCATCGGGTGAGGTGGCACAGTGGGCAGTATGGTGGCACTGCTACCTCACAGCCCCATGGACCCAGGATCAATTCTGGCTTTAGGTCACTGTCTGTGTGGAGTTTGCACGTTCCCCCTGTGTCTGCTTTGGTTTCCTCCAAAGATGTGCAGGTTGTCATAATATCCACTCATGTATATAATGAGATGCAGACAGGCAGTGATTGACACACAGGATGACCAATGAACAACAACACAGAACAACCAATCACCAGACAGGACACCACCACTATAAAGCCCACGGGGCATTAAGACTCTCCCTCTCTCAGGACCCAGCTACTGAGATTGTCAGAGTGCACAAGTTAGTGAGCACTATCACCATGCAGTAGCTAGTAAATCTGGTCAAGCCAGTAAGAGGTCATCAGTTGGATTAGTAGAGTGTCAACCCACAGCTGAACATGTACAGCAGTTCATAGTTAAATAAAACAGTGTTGGTTCATCTCCTGTGTCAGACGTTTGTTTCTAGCTTCCCTGCATCCAGTTGCAGTCAACGTCAAACCAATCTGCCTAGCACATCACAGGTTAGGTGGATTGGCTATGCTAAATTGCTCCTAAGTGTCCAAAGGTTAGGTGGGGTTATAGAGATAGGGCGGGGATTGGGTCTGTGTAGGGTGGTCTTTCAAATGATCAGAGCAGACTCAATGGCCCGAATGGCCTCCTTCTGGACTGGCGGGATTTTATGAGGTATGATTTCAATTATACTTAGAATAAATAATGGCCAGCAGAGGGAGTGCTGTGTCATTAAAATCAGATTCAGTGGGGTTTCATTTAATTTTGGGAAGTGTGTTGTCGCAGGGTTTCCGTAGCATGGCTGGAAGAATAAAATGGTCTGAGAAAACGTACAAATATAATTATCTTCTGAACCTCTCTTACAACTTAGAAAACATCCAACTCCTTCTTTGTTAGCTGAGTCCCCTCAAAAAGAACCCGCAACAGCAGCTAGTACAGGAAAAGAAGCCTCCCTGAATTGTCAGAGTACAATATACTTCTAGCTATAGGTGCCAAATTAGAAAATCAGAAACTATTCTCAATAGATCTCAAAAAAGAAGGCAATTCTTCCCTATTGTAATATTACACCTGCAGTTCAAAGGCAGATCTTGTCTGTCCCGTTAATTTAAATAAAATTTTATCTTGGGACTCTACGTACTTTAAATTACTGTAGGCATACTATAGGCATGAAGGCTATTTGCTTTGTCTCCCAATGATGTTCTGCAATGTGATTTTGTTATTGAGAATTACAGAGAATTCGTTACTTGTCTGTACTAATGGTTTTGAACAGTTGGCAACTGAACATCAGTTCTCTATGAAAGGTCTGAAACACAGTGCCACAATCTCCGCCATGGGTATGGACAGGGTGAGAAAGGAGGCCCCAATCCACTACAGCTGGAATTGGGATCAAACCCCATGCGGTTTTGTACCAATGTTATTCACACCAGCCCGCCCCAGCTAACTGAGCAAAATGGGCTCACTACCACCTCACACCCTGCCCTCCCTGCCAACCCGCCCGAGATGTTTGAGTTGCTGTGACAACTTGGACTTTTACATGCATGTTGTAGCCCAGAGCTATGGATTGTGATAGTAGAAGCTCCAATTTATTTCAACCCTATGGCTGACCAGGAATCTCTCCCGCTCTTACTGCCTGACAGTGGCATGTGTTGGAAAGATTTCCAAGTTGATATTGAACCTGTTTGAGCGCATTCTGAGTGTGCCTCCAATGGCCATCAATGTCCTAGAGTGGGGTTTGAACATGGTGCTTCTAGTTCAGAGGGAGGGATGCTACCCATTGCGCCTCAAGACCTCCTATCAACAAGTTACTTAACTGTTAAAATTGATCAAAGGTTTTGGTAATGCAGCAGTCAACTGCAGAAAACCTTTGAGAATTAGAAGAGCTGTCAATTCATAGTGTTATTCCATTGCTGGGCAATGGATAAACAAAAGACAAAATAGGAGTAAAAGACATCTGTGGTATAACTAGGACGATTCTGTTTTTGCCTTTTGCCAACGTCAACACCATAATAGCACAGCCACTCTCCCATCAAGATTCAAACAAAAGAACATCTCTCTGATGGATGAAGGAAGAGGAGTGGATGTTGTCTACATGGGCTTCAGTAAAGCCTTTGACAAGGTCCCTCATGGCAGACTGGTACAAAAGGTGAAGTCACATGGGATCAGAGGTGAGCTAGCAACATGGATACAGAAGTGGCTCGGTCACAGGAGACAGAAGGTTGAATAGAAAACTGTGACTAGTGGTGTTCCACAAGGATCAGTGCTGGGACCTTTGTTGTTCATAGTATATATAAATGATTTGTAGGAAAATGTAGCTGGTCTGCTTAGTAAGTTTGTGGATGACACAAAGATTGGTGGAGTTGCGGATAGTGAAGAGGATTGTCAGAGGACACAGCTGAAATAGATTGGCTGGAGACTTGGGCAGAGAAATGGCAGATGGAGTTCAATCTGGATAAATGTAAGGTAACGCATTTTGGAAGGTCTAATATAGGTGGGAATTATACAGTAAATGGCAGAACCCTTAGGAGTATTGGCAGACAGAGAGATTTGGGCATACACTGAAAGTGGCAACGCAGGTGGATAAGGCAGTCAAGAAGGTATACGGTATGCTTGCCTTCATCAGTTGGGGCATTGAGTATAAAAATTGGCAAGTCATGCTGCAGCTGTGCAGAACCTTAGTTAGGCCACATTTGGAGTATTGCATACAATTCTGCTCGCCACACTACAAGAAGGATGTGGATGCTTTGGAGAGGGTACAGAAGAGGTTTACCCGGATATTGCCCAACCTGGAAGGTATTAGCTATGAAGAAAGGTTGAAGAAGCTCGGATTGTTTTCACTGGAATGACAAAGGTTGAGGGGCGACCTGATAGAGGTTTACAAAATTTTGAATGGCATGGTAGAGTGGATAGTCAGAGACTTTTTCCCAGGGTGGAAAATTCAATTACTCTGGGATATAGGTTTAAAGTGTGAAGGGCAAAGTTTAGAGGAGATGTGCGATGCACGTTTTTTTACACAGAGGGTAGTAAGTGCTTGAAACACACTGCCCGGGGAAGCGGTGGAAGCAGATACGATAGCAACGTTTAAGAGGCATCTTGACGAATACATGAATCGGATGGGAATATGGAGCCCAGAAGAGCAAAAGTTTTAGTTTAGACAGGCATCATGATCGGTGCAGGCTTGGATGGCCGAGGGGCCTGTTGCTGTACTGTACTGTTCTTTGTTCTTGATTGCCATAAGTGTGAAAACTGTTTTTAAACAAAAATGTAATTCATTTCAGCAACCATCTCAGTGCGTCAGCACTCATCACATCAACATGAGATAATGTCTATTGAACCATTACAGTGCTGCCTTTGTAGTATAATTATCTGTTCATTTCAGCCAGATCTTGTGTTATTTTATTTGTGAGTTTATATTCAATTTGCCCTCAAATATTTTTATGAGTTCACAGTTACAGCCACCACTCCGTTTAACCATTCTGCAGGCATTGTTTTGCATTACACCCGGTGTCAAAATCACCAGACCGAGCTGCCAGCATCACACTGGGCGACATCAAACAATAAGTTGTCAGTGGATGTAAATATTCTTTACATTTTAAAAGTACCATCGTTTGGTGCAATCACCTTTTTGTGTGACTGTCTTTAACATACTCAGAAGAGAGAGAAAGCAGAGAGAGGATAATAGGAAAGTAAGACTGAAAAACTGTCTGAAAAAGAGGGATGAAGATAATGCATACAAAAAAGTGGAGACAGACAAAAAGAGCAAAACACAATCTTATAGAGAGTGAGAGCAACAGTCAGAGTTAAACCCTTCACATGTTTAGATGCGCTCAATGAAGCTGATCAACTAATATAATTTTAACTTTCTTGGGAATATTCAGCTCAGTACATTGGTGGATAATACAATTAGCTCTTTTCTAAAATCTGAAATAAAATTATAAAATCTGTTTGTACCATTTCATATGATATTTCCTTTTCAAGCCTCAGCTTAAGGTCATAGTTTGATCAGTAGTTCAGATCACAGAATCATAGCATCCCGACGGTGAAGAAGGAGGTCACACGAGTCTGCAGCGACCCTCTGAAAGAGCTCCCAACCAAGGCCCACTCTCCCACAACCCTGTAACTCCACCAAACTTTTGGACACTAAAGGACAATTTAGCATGGTCAATCCACCTAACCTGCACAATCTTACAACTTCCTCTCTGCTTATTAAACGGATGAACTTTTCTTGTTGTCCACCGTCAATTCAATTAACAAGCGATTTGTTACAATTCACTGAATGAAGAGAAACCACAAATGCTTGGGAATGGGTCTGTCTATTTTCTTTGGAAGGAAACAGCGACCTCTGTTGGTGTCTTCATACAGAAAACAAAATTGCGCACACTTAAGATAATCTCAAAGATATATCAACACCCAGTAGACTGAAACATTGGGCAAAGTTTTACTGACCCCTATCGGTGGAGGGGGTGGTCCATAAAATCACAACTACACCCCTATTATTTGATCAGCTGACCATGCCAGGAACAGGACAGCACCAACCTCCAATCTACAGGATCGCCTGTAACTGGATTTATACACTTGGCATGGATCAAATTCTGCACACTGCACAGGAGGCAGCAGGTATATTAAACATCATCTACTTGATTGATGGTGCTGGAAATTGAGCCAGCCGAGTTTATAGCATATTGCAGTATATGCAAAACATGGCCATTAATATACAGAGATACACAAACAAACATGTTGTCGCTTATTAAAGAGGTGAGCTTTCTGAATTGGTTCAGTAAATAATAATAATAATAACCTTTATTGTCACAAGTAGGCTTACATTAACACTGCAATGAAGTTACTGTGAAAAGCCCCTAGCCGTCACTTTCAGGCACCTGTTCGAGTACATGGAGGGAGAACTCAGAATATCTAAATTACCTAACAGCACACCTTTCGAGACTTGTGGAAGGAAACTGGAGCACCCAAAGAAAATCCACGCAGGCACAGGGAGAACGTGCAGGCTCCGCATAGACAGTGACCCAAGCCGGGAATCGAACCTGGGACCCTGGCATTGTGAATCAACAGTGCTAACCACTGTGCTACTGTGCCAAGGTTAGTGACTCACACAGTGGGATGGGCAGAAGTGACAAAGCAACACAAAATCCTAAGTATTGCTTAGTCAAAGGTTATACACTTAAATATTTTGTACTGTCATGTGAGAGTTCCTTTAAGAAATGGGTGTTTATAAATGGGTATATATATAAATATCTGTAGTCAGAGCACCTTTAAGAAATGTGTGTTGATTACTGCAGTGATGTCAGAAAGTGAGTAGAGCTGGGCTGTCTGTCAGCTTTTTTACTTTTGTTTTAGGCTGTTTGCTGCAGTGTGTGTTTTAGTTTCGTTTTTAGAGCTGGATAGCTGCAGTCACAACCAGAAGGTGTATGAATCGCTCTCTGTAATCTAAAGACTGTAAATCAATCCTGGTGATTTAAAACTAATAACAGTAGTGATTTTAACCTGATGTGCTTCTGGTAAAAGGTGTTTTAAGTCTTATGGATGTTATAAAAGAAAGCTTAAAGGATTACTTAGTGTTGTATTCTTTGGGGGTTGTATTTGAATTAATGGTTGCTAAGATGTTCACTGTATGTTTTAAAAAGGTTAACTTGAGTTCATAGAATAAACATTGTTTTTGTTTTGATAAATACTTTTCCATTTCTGCTGTACCACACCTGCAGAGTGGGCCGTGTGCTCCCCATACCACAATCTATTAAAAGTTGTGGGTCAGGGAAACTCCATGATACACTTTGGGGTTCTCTAAAACCTGGCCCATAACAGTACCTTTATGTTCTATTGCAGAAATGCTGAAAATAATGCTAAAATTGGGGGATGACTAAAATGACTACTTAGTTCTGGTCCTCACATCTAGTCATCTGCTAACTTATCCTGAAGTGCATTATGTTATTCTAATCGGGAAGAGGACCAAACCATGCCACTGAGATTGACTGATGTTTCAACTTTTTCATTCATTTCATCATCTGTCCTGGTGCAGAATTCATCCTTAAGTTAGGAATATTTAGATGGATTTGCCTCTGCTCCACAGCTGGCCAGACTATCATAAACCTAGCAGATTCTTCCGACTCACAGAGTAGTTAGAGATAAACTGTTCTCTATGGCAGAAGGGATGAGAACCAGAGGACACCAATTTAATGTGAATGACAAAGAAACCAAAGGCAACGTGAGGAAAATTACTCCTACCCAGAGAGTCGTTAGGATTTGGAACGCACTGCCTGAGAATGTGGTGAGGTCAGATTCAATCACCATTTTCTGAGGGAATTGGATACTTATCTGAAAACAAAAAGATTTTCAGGACTTTGAGAAAAGGGTGGCGTGTGCAACTAGCTGAGTTGTTCTTGCAGAGAACCAGCACAAACACGAAGGGCTGAAGGTCCTCCTTCTGTACTGTAAATATTTTATGATTCTATGGGCAGAATCTTGCAGGCCACTGCAGGTTAGAAAACAAGAGGATGGACTTGTAAACTGCGCCATTGGCCACAATCTACCAGTCACATTGTACCCGACTCGTGATGCGTCAGGACCGCTAAGGGCCTCGTTACGCCTTGTGAGATCTAACGATCCACAACAGGCGGGATCCAGATTTGTATATGCCAGTTTACAGTCAGGTACACTTGAATATGTTGACGCTGGAGTTACCCAAGGTGCGGGGTCTATCGCTTGCGCCTTGGAGACCCCGAGTAAGCGCCGTTTTGCACTGATTGCACCAACATGGACCAGGCATATTGGCACTTGGGGAGTCTCCCAGATGATTGGGAGGCCCTGGGTGGTCGGTTCTGGGAAGGGCGGCAGACTGGCACCCTCAATATCACCTGGGCACTGTGGCACAGCCAAGGTGCCCAGGTGGCAGTGGCGGGGGCACTGCCAGGGTTCCAGGCTGGCAGTCAAGGTGCCCGGTTTGCATCTTGCCTGCATCGGAGATACAATGAGGAGTACAGAGGCCATGGTGTGGGTTTAGAGATCAGGGCGTCATTTCAAAATGATGCACAAATCGCTCCCTCGATTGGCGAGTGGAGCTTGTTTGTGCAGGCAATGGGTCTCCGCAGGGCATTCCTCTCTGAGGCCCATAAATGAAGCAAAGACCCATGTGATAACGATCTTGGCATTGCCAGCAATGGAAAACACCTGTCTAAATGCGTCTGACAATTGTTTCAATTCCATTAAATCGCGGCCATTGGTGCTGTACCTGTCACCAGTCCAGCCGTCCTCAGCACGATTATACTAGTGGCGAGAAAAGCATTGACAGGTTGGCCACCTGTGGTTCAACTGAAGCCCTTGCATTGGCCATTAATGCCCGATTAAGAGCATCATGGCACCGTTATGTGTAATGTTTAGCCTATGTTAGGATATTGTTGTAAAATCTTTTGTCTGCCCTGTGTTCCCTTTTGATCCCCACCCTGATGCCAGCGTCATTCTGCAGTCTTCTGGTTAGCTGCTACAATATTACTGAGACATTTGGGATTTATGTTAAACTCCAGATTTTGGGCAGACCTGGAACACCCCTGTCCTGATGGACCAAGCTAAGACATTCCCTCTAGGTTATGTGGCACAATCTGTGATGTCAATTTGTTAGACTTAGCAAGCAGCCACTCAGTATATGTAGGATTCTCAGCCAGCTCCTATTGTTGCCTGTGATTGGTGGCACCAGTCAGAACCTTCTAGAAAGAGAGGCAAATCTCCTGCAGGGTTCCAACTTTTGTTTCATTCTGTGAAGGAACACAGCTAGTAAGGAGCTTGAAGGCTCTCTTTCTCCTTCTTTCATCTTTGCCAGATGATTTTAAGAGGCATTCTACCTAAATCTGTGGAGACTTTCTTGTTTAAAAGACACCAAGAGAAAAATGCAGGGCGGCGGAAAATGCAAAACTGGCCTCCCACGAGGCAGAACGGGTGCAGGCCATTGAAAAAATGCAACGCCTGAGCATCGAGGAGAGTGGGCGTTTCGCACGCTTTTCCCGGGTCTGGACGCATGCACGCCGCAGTCGGGTGGACGACAAGGCCGACAACCCTAATGCGCAGGTGCGAACGTTGGCCGACCGCACTGCACATGCACTTTGGCGCACGGAACACGCTGACGTCAGCATTATGACGTGTCCGAATTGTGGCTCCGCCCATTTAAAGCGGCAATGTCCAGCCAAAGGACGCCGATGCCTACAGTGTGGGAAGCCTGGCCATTACGTGGCCTGCTGCAGGTCCGCTCCACCGATTATCAGCCAGCGGTCCCGAATACGGCACAGAAGTATCCGTTTGGTACAACAAGACATGCAGGATACTGATCCCAACAGCCCAATGCTGATTGCCTCGAATCTCCATATCGGGTGGGCATCATAACCACACTCGAGCTGGTCCCCACTGCACCGGTAACCCGCCTTTCAATCCTCAGTGTGGATCCCAACGATGAGTGGTGTGCTGTCCTCACAGTCAACCACGCTTGCATCCGATTTAAACTGGACACCGGCTTGTCTGCGAACCTCATATCGCAGTCAGATCTCGACAGCATCCGTGACCGACCAAGCATTGTTCCACCAGCATGCCAACTCCTCGACTACAATGACAATGCCATAGCTGCCGGTGGATCATGTTGGCTAGGGGTATCTCACAAGGAATTCAAGGCAATCTTGCGATTCAAGATCGTTCGGCCTGACAGGGCATCCCTGCTCGGTGCTCGCGCCTGCAAGCTCCTAAATCTGGTCCAGCAAGTCCACACCATGTCCACGACACCGCCGCAATGCCAGCAATGTCGCCTGTCCAAGTGCCGTAGTCTCCTGCTCCACCTCTGCGGTGATCGACCAGAATTCAGCGCCCGCCTCAGAGGGATCTCAGTCTTACCCGAATGCCCGGTCCATCGCTGAACAGTACCTCCTAGGGCTACCTGCAGCACCAGCATTGACCGCTGCTCCTGATGGGCACTGCCAGTCTGCACAACTGGCAGTTCTCAAGGTGGGATGTCATCCTGTAGGCAGACGGAAGTCCCACCACATACTAATTAAAGGGCAGTCATCTGAAAAATTTAAGCTCGACGGGCTGGCTAAATGGAGGCGAGCTCTCACCTTCAGCATAAAATCCAGCCCGCTGATTCAATGTTCCTAAGTGTGCCATACATGTTCTGTCCTTACTTTACTTACACCAACATTTTCTTATAAAAAATGAACTGAACTGCATGAAATCCATTTCTCAGATATTCTAATAAGCATTCAGCCGACAAGAGTATGAATGTTCAGAGGATTAGCATATTTAGGTTTAATTGAACAAATTATCAATTATGTAATGACAGGAAAATATTTGGTTCAGTAATGTGACAGATCTTTATAACTGCACGATAAAATCCCACAGGCTTTGCTGATAACTCTGTCATTACTATTTTGCACCCCAACTTATTTGAGTTACTCTCTTGTCTTCAGATCTCTGCATGTCTTGTACCTGACAAATCGATGTAATTATGTGGTAGTTACTGCTTTGGTGACTATAGACCACAGTGGCGTCCAAGTAAGTTATTTTACTATAAAGTAAACTAAACACACTGTACGCTTCAGGTCCCAGCCAGGGACTACAAATGCTCAGCTCTCAGCTGGGCCGGCTTTTATGCTGGAGTCTATTTACTCTGCTGATGGGCCCCTGGCCCTCAATGGAGAAGCTTATATTCAATGAGGCTCACGGGAAGGCTAATTGATCCATCCCCATAGGTGTCATGCCGATTATAACAGTGACAATGCTATTAACTGCGCACAGTCTCCACCATTTAAAAATATATTCACTGATATTTAGAATTAAGCATGAATTAAATGTCCAGCTCTAGCGATAGTCAGTTTTGGCTTGCCTCCCACTGATAACAGAAGCTGTGAACTACGTTCAAGTAAGCATCAATCTATTATGATGGTGCGTGCCAGAGGAACATTTCAAAGAAGCAAGCGCAACCAAAATTCTTAGCAGGCTATTGGTGGAAGTAAATAGTTGAAGTTCTTGGCAGTCGAAAATGTAGCTGCGTAAGGAGACAGGAAAACTGAACCCAGACTCTCTGGAAGAGTGAGCAGTGGGAATCTGTTTACCTTTTAAAGTACTGGAGATGTATTTGTTGTGCCAAATCTCAATCTTAAATGTTTTGGAGGAGAGAGAAAGAATATATAACAAATTGCCTGGTGGTTGAATTGGAATATATTTGGCAGGGGTGGGGGCAGTAAACTGATTGCATCTCTTCATTTATTCTGATAGGCCAGTTGTTGACAGTGCTGAATGCACCCAAGGTTGCTGGCAGTCTAGTTATAGGTTAAGGTGAAAAGTTAACCTGTCATTCAAAGGAGACAGGTAATTTTAGTCTCCCAGAATGAATTAGGTTGGAGATACACTGAGAAGGAGCAAAGCTTGCCTGCCATGTTCTGATAATAAGATGTGACCTTGGACTTATTAACTATACAGGACACAAGGCACCTATCGCTCAAAAAGAATTACGTAAACGCTTTGTAGGTTCTTTTATTAAGACTAGACACATGAGAACTGTTGTTCTTGGATGTAAAGCTAGAAGACATCAGAGCTGTATGTGGGTGCTCTGGTAAAAACAGAAGTGAAATTAAGACTGAATCACATGACATATTTCCCTTCTAATGATATCATGCTGATATCCCTTAAAGGCACCTTACAACTTGGCCAACTAGAGAAGTTCCAATTTCGCGATCATTCCTCAATTGCAAGGTGGAAGTAAGTGTTCAATGTGTAAGGTCCCCATAGGCAATTGGAATCAAATAAATTAGGTTATTGACACTCTATCACAGCTTAAAGGCAGAAGGGTCAGCAGAAGAGAAGTAATACCATTGAGTTTCTGAAAGATGTCCTGCAGTTTTTCCAATGCTGTTGTGGAGATGCTGGTAAGGCAAGTTCAAATAAAAAGTACATCTTCTTTCCTGAGATTAGTAATCCAGCATGCCAATAGGTGGCATGACATATGGTCAGTATATACTCCAGGACCTACCTGCATGTGGTGATATGATTTGCATAGCTGTCTGCCATTGGTGCAGAACACCGGCTTACCATTGGCCCTGGTCGGTCATGTGCCTCCCGACCGATTGGTTGAGACCAGTCATGTGACTGCTCTCCGATTGGTATAGAGGCTGAGTTAACCACGCCTCCTTACCGAAGTATAAATAGTCGAAGCGCCCGGCGGTCGTCCATTTTATTGTAGACAACCGCAGAGCTAAGTTCTAGCTTATTAAAGCCTAATTTTTGAATAGCAACTCGTCTCTCGTGCAATTGATGGCTCATCACTGCACTAATAAAAGAAATTGAGTGATCTCACCGGGACAATTAAGGGAAGTCCCACCAACCCCACATCTCCCTCTTTTTCTGCACAGACCTGAAGTTATACCTTTGCATCAGCGTTGTTATTCCTGGCCTCCATTCCAAGTGCTTTCCAACTTGCTAAGTCATCAGGGAAGATTTCATTGCACTGCCTTATCGGTAGCATCAAAACCTCAAAATATGGCACTAATTTCACAATTACTTCTGTCTCTTGTCCACACGTGCTGTTTCTTCCCACACACTTCATACATACTTGGGTCCACTGGCTCATACATGTTGAAATTCCTTCCCCAGGTGCATATTAAAAACTTGCACTTGCAGTAAAGCTGAGAACCAGCAGAGGAAAAAGGTCTTACTATTCTACACGCCTTGATCCCATGGAATAGGTAAGCAATAAGAATGGCCCATAACTTCCTGGTTCCCCAGTGTCGCATTTAAGGGTTACCCCTGTGATGGTCTGGGGAATCCCCCTCGGAGGTTTACCAAGCAATTGCCCAGGAGTGTTTACTTCCTGGACAATTGTTCTGGGCTGGGAATCATCCAATAGAAGCAATTTAAATTGCTAACCTCGGATGATTTATCCTGATAATTAGTCTGAAAGAATTAGAGGGGAAAAAAAACTTCTAACTTCAGTGTAGCTATTTAAAAAACCCAGAAACCCAGACCCAGTCTGGCACGGGCCACCCCGCAGAAAAACAAGCCCGCAGAGGATCCACCTGACCACCAGCACGTCTGGCTCAGGCCATCCCCCTGCACTGCCCCAACCCCCCCTCCTCTTTCTCCCCATACCCTCCATCCCCCTTCATTGACATCATCACCCTTCACGGCCTGAGTCACCCCCCTGGCCCTCTCCCACCCCCCCCCCTCCCCCCCTCCCCCACCGAGGTGCAACTTGGTCCGAACTCAAAGAGCTGGACTGACCCCTTCTCCGATCCGCCCCCCCCCCCCCTCCTCACACATTAACCCTCCGTCTCTCATCTCTCGGACTTACATCCCCCTCCTGTACTGACCTCCCCTTCCTCACTGACCACCCCCACCCCCCTCCTAGACTGACTCCTACTCCTCCTGCACTGAGCCACTGCTCCCGCACTGACCACACCCCTCCAGTCCGACCCCCTCATGGCACTGAACCCTCCCCTCCTCCACTGACCCCCCCTTTTCTGGTTGACATGTCTGACCACCCCCCTCCCCACAATCCCACCCAAACCTCATTCCCTCTCACTGTGGTCTGACCCTCCCCCTCCCCCATTGTCTGAAACATTTACATTTTAATTGTGCTTCTTTAAGCATCTCCTTTATATGAATGAAGAGGTAGGTTCCAGAAACATATAGATGGAACCTAACTCTTCATTCACCTGAGGAAGGAGCAGTGCTCTGAAAGCTAGTGATTCAAAACAGACCTGTTGGAATTTAACCTGGTGTTGTAAGACTTCTTACTGTGCTCACCCCTGTCCAATGCCGGCATCTCCACATTATCACCTCCTTTATGGCAGCCAGTGACATTAAAAGGATGTGTTTCCTACCTCTCTGTTCTCTGAATGCCCATGCCCATGAGGGGCACTACATGCCCATGCAGCCGGGGGCACTTTGCTGCTCCTGCCTCATCCAGCCTGAGTGAGGAAGGTTGTAGGAGACAGAGATTTTTGAAGCCCAGCATGGGTAAGACCATCAAGAGTGGCAATATGCCAGTGATTGCTACTGTGAGAAAGTCACAGGCATTATTATAGAAAGGTAAGCAATAGTTACTTTTGAGGCAGTGAGGCTGAATGCCTGGCACAGCAGGGTGTGTGGGCACTTGCTTTTCTCATTCTATTTAACTCTTGCAGTCACACACTGTTTTTTAACTGTTCAAATACTACCTGTTTGGATAAATACCTTTGCACACTTTGGCTTGTCATTTACTGAGGGACTTGGATATGGTCCAGATTTTGTTCCTGTGTCTACTTTACTGAGTGGGAGATTTCCTGGCTCAATAAACCCACCCTTTAAAAATGTTCACCCATGGGTTGGAATTTTAGTTGGGAGGCGTGGTGGCGGCAACTAGGCTGAAATAAAAGTTTGGGTGACCCCAGGACGAATAGTGGAGGATTCAGCAACAATGCCTTTGACTAAAAGGAGAAATGATCAGATTTTCTACTGTCAGAGGTGGCTATTGCTTGGTACTTGTCTGGCACAAAATGTTACGTCCCACTTATCAGCCAAAGCCTGAATATTTTCCAGGTCTTGTTGCCTATGGACATGGACAGTTTCAGTATTTGAGGAGCTGCAAATGTTGCTGAATATTTTGCAATAATCTGCAAACATCCCCATTTCTGACATTATGATGGAGGGAAGGTGATGACACACTTGAAGATGGTTGGGCGTAGGATGCTACCATGAGGAATTCTTGCAGCGATATCCCGGGGTTGAGATGATTGACCTCCAGTAACCACAACCATCTTCCTTTATGTTTGATATGACTCCAACAAGTAGAGAGACCCCCCCCCCTCACTCTCCCCAATGTTATTGCTGCCCCAAAGAGAAAAGGTATAGAGGTTCCCATACTGTGGATTCTTGTAAAACATGATGACAGATGTATTAAGAGGTGTTGCTCATTCAATCAGGATAGTGATCTGCTCAAAGCCTAAGCAATCACTCTGCTGACCTGACTACACATCACGTGAGACAGAACCAACAAGAATGTATTCCCAGCTACATAACACCCATGGTGCTTGGAGCAATCAGTAGCATGTACCTGGCATGCACGGTAGCATAGTGGGCAGCACGGTAGCATAGTGGTTAGCACAATTGCTTCACAGCTCCAGGGTCCCAGGTTCGATTCCCGGCTGGGTCACTGTCTGTGCAGAGTCTGCACGTTCTCCCCGTGTGTGCGTGGGTTTCCTCCGGGTGCTCCGGTTTCCTCCCACATTCCAAAGATGTGCAGGTTAGGTCGATTGGCCATGCTAGATTGCCCTTAGTGTTGGTTGAGTGGGGTTACTGGGTTATGGGGATAGGGTGGTGTGGGCTTGGCTAAGGTGATCTTTCCAAGAGCCGGTGCAGACTCGATGGGCCGAATGGCCTCCTTCTGCACTGTAAATTCTATGATTCTATGATTCTATGAAGGTAATCCTTGGGGAAATCACAGAGCTACCTAAACATTCTCTTAAAATGTAGATTATGCACAACAACTGTCTGTGATTCTTGCATGTTAAAGCCATGCATGCTGGTTCAATTCACAACTTGAACATGTCCCACGGATTATAGGAAAGTGATTCGTCTGATGGTTGGCTGACTGGGGACAAAGCAAACTCCTGCTACCTTGGGTGAGGACTCCAGTTCATGCAGCACAAAAGGAGCCGAAGCTGGAATTTAATGGTGTCCCTGGCTTCACCAGGCAGATTGTGGATCATGTCATGGGGGCCTGAATAGCCTCTAAGATGCTTGGCAGGTTTAGGGGTAGATACAGTTTCCCCAAGAGAGTGGGACTAGGATCATCTTAGTTTTTCAAAAATTCTTTCACAGGAAATCAGAGAGTGAGCTATGATGTGTACAATGTTGTCCTCGAGGTAGATCTGAATGTGGACATTCTGGGAGAGGAGCCGGTCAAATGAAATGTTATCCTTCCAGAACTGGAGCTGGAGTGTGTTGAGCCTGCACAGGAGGTGCCCTGACCCTGTCAGAGCATGGCTATTAGAACATACCTTGCAAAGTGAGTCACAACTCATAATCCATCTCCCACCTAATTAGAGCCGAAGATGACTCAGACATTGACATTTGAAAAATCAAAATAAATTTATTGAATTTCTTTTCACTCTTAACATTAAATGAATAAAACTTTACAGTTCATATTTGCAATGCAAGTAATATTGTTCCTCACATCAACTTTGTATGATTAAAATAGAGAATTTTAATCATTAAACTGTTTTAAATTACACTAATTAATTAAAATTAAATCAATCAATCAGATCAGTGGAAATTCTTAAATCCTTTGACACAACACTCAGATTGAAACCGCTCATGATTTAATGTACAAAACTGGATGGACCCAGAGGTGGACTTTCAATGAAACACACAGCGCTGCAGCGTTTGGTACTGGCCAATGGGGGGGCCACATACGGAGAAGTGACTGTGGGTTAGGGTTACCTAGAATGGTAGAACACCATGGCAACTCTGATCAGAGCCTTGGTTGCTCTAAATTTGCTGATCGGCTCATTTTTGGCATTCATGACATTCAGGAAATACAGAACAACTTTGGGCTGTAATTGGTGCACTCCTCTATAGACCAGGAAACAATTTTTCAGATATTGAGACATGGTGGAGACAGGGATTTCCTGAATTGGTGTGAAGTTTCTAAACTTTCAACGGTGTAAAGCAGCAGCCAGGTTTCAGGCATTCGGTCTGGTCGGCAGGCTGAGGCAAAAGTGACGTTGCTGACCTAACATCGAGGTGTGAACCTGCAAGGCCTTCAGTGAGATGAGGAGGTGGCCCTGGCCAACAGCCGTTGAGGGGAACAGCGGGGCGACTCTTGCCTGCCTGGGTTGGGCTGGGCTGAGGAGGGCAAACAACCAACCAAAAAAGAACAGAGGTTTCCAGGCCAGAAAAAGGGCAGCCAGCCAGGAGCACCTGCAGTTGTCGAGGGTCAAGGCCTGGATACGCAGATTAGAGCTGAGAGGTGAGCAGAGCAGGGGTTTGATGTTATTGGGGGGGGTGTCGTCTGATGTCATTGGGGGTGGAGCTCAATGTCATGGAGTGGGTGGAGCGTGACAGAGGGCCTGCACAAAAAGTGAGGACACGGGGCCCCCAAAAATGTAAGTTCACCTCTGGATGGGCGAGACTTTAAATTAACTGATCTGTCAGGCGTGGGATAGTTGATAAAGTACGTGTGTCAGAATCAGTTTGTCCATGCTTTGAAGGCACTGGTCTAGGGAATGGGATCAATCTCAGGGGATAATGGGGTAATTGATCCTGGTGTGGAGGGAGTACCTGCTGAAACTTTTGAGTGAGAAACTCCAGTGGGAGGTGATAGGGAGGCCTGAGGGAGATGGTAATTGGAGGGTCCAGTGGCGGGGAAGAGTGAAGCAAAGAGTGAGGCAAAGTTGGACAAATTCAAAAAGCTAAAAGATAATGTGGCTGCAACCTCATTATTAACAGTTAAAGTGTCGCCTGTCAGTTAATTGCTGAACCCAATACCAAGTCCATTAAACCTGTCTTTTTTGTGATTAGAATATCCTTAATGAATCAGATAAGCCACTTTTTATGGCATTATTTTCCAGAAAGTGTCCGCTCAGCTTTATTTCAAACCCCATTGTGAAGGGAAATATTTTCAATGATTTTATATGGTCTTTCCTCAGATAGATGATCATTTTTCCCAGTAACCTGTTAATTGATCACAACTGCTCCTATTGCTAATTCCAATAATGGTATGTGCTGGAGGAATGATACAGAAGCTTATCTTTTACCTTTAGCAAACTTATTCTGCAGTTCAGTTCAGCCTCCTTATGATTCCCCACACTAAAATGTTTATATTTATACTCCCATTTTAAGTTTAAATCCACCAGCTGCTATGGTAGGATTCAAACCTGTATCCCTGGAGCTTTAGCCTAGGCTGCAGAATCAGTAACATTGCCACTACACCAGCGTCCCCCGTCCCCCCCCCCCCCCCACTGTCTCTATTAATACTCCTATTTTAAAATAAATGATTAACCAATTAAACTAAATGAACTGAGTGTGATGTTCTTTGTGTTGCTAATTTTAGGATGGTTGGGGTAGTGTTCACAAAGATCACAAATAGCTTTTAAATTGTACAAAGCTATACATTTATCAACACTATTTAATTGGATTCGACACTTACTTCTACATAATATGCAGTTGATAATAAACACATAATCTACACTCATCTACTACTAATCTCTACACTATTACATTAACTATGATCTGCTCTCACTCACACTATCTTTCCTTCAGTCTGTCCTCACGCTTTCTCCTCAACCTCTCACCCACAAGGCTTAGCCTGAGATAGTTGTATATCTAGCACCCTCTAATGGTTGATTTAGACATTATATCAACCCTTGCAGTTGTTTACATTTATGATAATGTCACACTGAGGAGATCTAAACTTATTACCTGTCCTTAGCAATTCAAACTTTTTTTTATTCACACAGTCTGTGAATTCAAATGAATTAAACCAATCTAATGCCGATGGTCCAGCTAAGTTGAGGAGGAATGCGATTTGTCGATGGCCAGGAACTGATTCTAATGGATGCAGATAAAAAAAGCTTCAAATAGCTGTTTGAAATTTTTCCAGTTTAGACTTAGTTTACCGGTCATCCTGCAGTGTTCTGTTTTTTTTCATACCTTCCATTTTATAATCCATAACGTTGTGCTGTCTTTGAGATCTGTGTAGCGGCTTGATTGTTCTTCTTTCCTTTCTAAAAGCCATATTAACACCTGCCGCTTACTTTTAGGAATAGCTAAGTTCATTAGCAAAGTGAACATTTATTTACACTTATTTATTAAGTTGGACCACTTACTCCAATAGTAAACAATAATCTAGGAATTTACAATCTATACTCAACTAATACTAGTCTCTACACTCCATAACCGTACTGTACTCTCTATCGCTGCTCTTTCTACCTCTCCTCCAGCTCCCTCTCAGAAGTCTGTGAGTCAGTGCTTTATATAGGTCTGCATCTAGCGCCATCTAATTGTTAATTATGATATGACATTCACCCTTTGTATTCTGAACAATTCCCATTATGTCACAACGGTGACCATACAATGCTGTTTTAGTGATGGTTGAGAGATGAAACTAATCAGATCTCTGGAAGTATCCACTGTTCTTCTTTGAATAATCCCATGGGATAATTCATGCTCTCCTGAGGAGACAGACAGGACGTTAGTTCAACCCCTCATCCAAAATACAGCACCTCCAACAGCACAGCACTCCTTCAATGTGCCACTGGGAGTGTGAGCCTGAATATGCTTTCAAGTCTCTGGAGTGGAACTTGAACCCATAATTGAGCGAGGAGTGCGACCTGATGATTCCAACAGTAATCAAATACAGTGTTCAGACCTGAGTGAGGCCCCAAGCACAAACATTTCACTAAGGCTCCTGTTTATGATGTCACAAGCACCAATATAAAGCTGTTGTGAGAAATTAATTTCCATGGCCAAGTAGAGCTGAGACAGAGACTGACCCTTGGTTTTGCTGAACACGTTCCCTAAGCTCCATGGTATCGAAATGTGTGCTGTCAGTGCTGTATCCACTTCCAATTCCATCACTGATACTATCCACTAACTGTTCCACGAGCTTTAATAATAAAAACTACTTTGTGGATCAGGATTTTGTATAACATTTAACCAGTGCCCTTAGGAAAATATTCCAGCCATATTTCAGCTTGATTTCAACACCAAATCCAAGACAGCTGAAGCAAATCCTATAAGAGGAGAGCAAATAGTATTTCAGGCTAGATTGCAAATGCTGCCAATCATGTGGAAATGCCATTCAGAGCAGTTACGAGAGCTGTCATTTTCTGTCAGGCTCCCAAAGTAACTCAACATTCCAATTCCAATTATCTTCCTGCACCTAGTGGTGGCCAAAGGCAAACTTTTGTCTGTTTCCAAGGTGTGAAGGACCCCGCGATGTTAACTGCGAGATGTGGAGGTGCCGGCGTTGCACTGGGGTGAGCACAGTAAGAAGTCTTACAACACCAAGTTAAAGTCCAACATGTTTGTTTCAAACACTAGATTTCGGAGCACTGCTCCTGCCTGAGGAAGGAACAACATGTTGGACTTTAACCTGGTGTTGTATGACTTCTTACTGTTAACTGCGAGGGTATTGCAAAACCCAGAACGGTAATTTGGAACACTGGTTTTCAATTTGGTATACAGAGAAAAGATATACAAACCAGTCTAGTCATTTTGTGATAAATAAATGAATAAATAAATCATCTTTTTATTGTCACAAGTAGGCTTACATCAACACCGCAATGAAGTTGATAGGGACGGGTCAAGCTCATGGGGCAGGGCCCGGTGGTATGATGATGGTGGACAAGAAGGGTGGGGTGGGGGAGAGAGGGAGAGACGCCCAGTTAGGATATTCATGTGGAACGTGAGGGGGTTACGAGGTCTGGTCAAGAGGTCAAGGGTGCTTGCGCATCTTAGAAGTTGGAAAGCCGAAGTGGCAATGCTGCAGGAAACTCACTTGAGGGTGAAGGACCAGGTGAGACTTAAAAAGGGCTGGGTGAATCAGGTGTTTCACTCTGGAATTGACGGAAGGGCTCAAGGGGTAGCCATAATGGTCAGCAAAAGAGTAGGTTTCCAGATGGAGAATGTGTATGGTTGCAGATCAGGGGGGCAGATATGTGATTGTGACAGGGGTGCTGGAGGGGAGGTTAGTGGCGCTGGCAAGTGTATACGGTCCCAATTGGAACAAATTTGGGATTCACGAAGAAGGTGTTTAGGCCATTCCCGACTTGGACATACATGAACTGATAGTTGGGGGGGGGGGGGGGGGGGGGGGGGGGGGGAGACTGTAACTTGGTGCAGGAGCCAAGGTTGGATAGGTCACAGCCGCGCTCTCTAGTCCCATCAGGGAGGGTGAAGACGTTGGCTGGGCTAATGATGTAAATGTGAGGGGTGGACCCTTGGAGGTTTCTGCATCCAAGGGAGTGGGAGTACTCATTTTACTCGGCAGCCCATAAGGTATACTCGCAGATCGACTTTTTCGTGGTGGGGAAGGTTTTGTTGGCTGGGGTTAAGGGGTAGGTATACTCGGCAATTGCAGTATCAGATCATGCTCTGCATTGGATGGATATGGTACTGGAGAAGGGCTGAGGCCGGGGTGGAAATTAGATGTGGGACTTTTGGGGGACAAAATTCTGTGACAAGATTGAAAAAGTAATTGAGGAATATGTAGGTTTCAACTGTACAGGTGAGGTGTCGAAGGCAGTTGCCTGAAAGGCTCGAAAGGCGGTATTGAGGGGTGAGGTGATCTTGCTTAAGGCCAGGGTGGACAAAGAGGAGAGGTTGGAGTGGCAGAGGGTAATAGATGAGATGTTGGAGGTAGATAGGAGTTATGCAGAAAATAGAGACTCGGCAAAGTTGGAAAAGAGGAAGGAACTACAGGCAAGCTTTGACCGAATATCTACCGAATAACTGGGGCGAGCAAGGGGTGCAGTTTACAAGAATGGAGATAAGTATTTTAGCAGGTCAGCTTCGGGGGGAGGCAGCGGTCAGGGAAATTGTTCAGGTGAGGGACAGAGCAGGGAAGTTGGTGGTGGCTCCAGATCTGATTAACAAGGTCTTTGACTAATTCTATGAGATGTTGTACAGGTCAGAGCCACCTGGGGAAGACCTGGAGATGCGGGAATTTATAGATGGGTTGGAGTACCCAAGGTTAGGGGAAGGGGACAGGGCTACATTAGAAGGAGTGATAGTGGAGCAGGGATAAAAGATGCGATTGGGAGGATGCAGTTGGGGAAGGTGGCAGGGCCAGTTGGTTTTACGGTGGAATATTTTAAAAGTTCAAGGATAAGCTGGCACCCCTGATGGTGAGATCTTTGAAGAGGTGACAGGGAAGGAGGCGTTGCCACAAAGTTTGGGACAGGCATCGATTTCCCTGTTGCTTAAAAAGATAAGGAACCAACGGAGCGTGGGTCGTATAGGCCCATACCACTTTTAAACGTGGACGCAAAAGTATTGACGAAGGTACTGGCAGGTTGGCTGAAGCAGTGCCTCCCGAAGGTGATAGTTGAAGATCAGACTGGGTTTGTGAGAGAGAGGCAGCTCTTTTCGTTCGAGGGGTATTGAACGTGAGAAGGGTATTGAACGTGGTTATGGCACCGGCAGAGGGGAAGGAAACAGGTGGTTGTGGCATTGGCTGAGAAGGTATTTGACCGGGTAGAATGGGGGTACTGATGGCAGTTCTGGAGCAGTTTGGGATTGGACCAAGATTTGCGGACTGGGTAAAGCTACATAAGGAGCTGAGGGCGAGTGCCACACAAATAACATGAGCTCGAGATTCTTTTCTCTCCACTGTGGGACTAGGTAGGGATGTCCTATGTCCCTCCTGCTGTTTGCACTCGCGATTGAGCCGTTGGCCATTGCATTAAGAAGTTCGGGGGTATGGAAAGGTGTTGTGATCTGTACATCTGTACATACATCTGCACATACACCAGGGACTATAGACAGATGTGACAGCCACAGCATCACTAGAGGGCAGCATCAGAGACGGGTATAAAGGGTACAGCCCAAGGGAGGATCCGACTCTTTCAGAAGCACAGGGCTAATGAGCAGCAGCAGACAGAGACAGCTCAGCATAGGCAGCTTACCTTAGCTTCACTGGTCATACCTCTTGACTGTTTTACATCTAGTTGAGCTCTGGAAACAGAACAAACCCACTGAATAAAGTATTTGTATTAACTGGAAGTCTACAATCTTTATTCAGACTTAGAGAATAACATAAAGAGAATAGTGCGGTGGGGAGGGGGGGTGGAACAGAGCATTGGGTGTCCTTATATGCCGATGACTTGCTGTTATACGTGTCGGAAGCGAGTGTGTCAATAGGGGGAATATTGGAGCTGCTTCCGGTGTTTGGGTCTTTCTCGGAGTACAAACTAAATTTGGACAAGAATGAGTATTTTGTGGTGTCTTGGCCGGGAGTGGGGGCAGGGGTCGGGGGCTGCCATTCCGTAGGGCAGGGACTCACTTTAGATACCTGGGGGTGCAGGTTGCCCAGGAGTGGGGATGGGGGGGGTGCTCCGCATGGTACAACATTTCTAGTTTGGTGGGTAGAGTGAAAGCAGATCTGGCAAAGTGGGATGGTCTCCCTCTGTCACTGGCAGGTCGGGTACAGGTGGCTAAAATGAACGTGTTGCCGCGATTTCTGTTTATTTTCCAATGCCTGCAGATTTTCCTGCCAAAGGCATTTTTCAGAGATATTGAAGGAATGATTACTTTGTTCATATGGGGAGGGAAGGTGGCCAGAGTTAGAAAGGTGCTGCTACAGAGGGGAAGGCAGGCAGGGGGTTTGGGTCTTCCGAACCTGATATATTATTACTGGGCGGCGAATGTGGAGAAGGTGTGGAGCTGGGTCAGAGGGGTTGATTCCCAGTGGGTCAGAATGAAAATGAAATGAAATGAAAATCGCTTATTGTCACAAGTAGGCTTCAAATGAAGTTACTGTGAAAAGCCCCTAGTTGCCACATTCCGGCGCGTGTTCGGGGAGGCTGGTACAGGAATTGAACCGTGCTGCTGGCCTGCCTTGGTCTGCTTTAAAAGCCAGCCCTTTAGCCCTGTGTTAAACTAGCCCCATGCTAAACCATGGAGGACAGTTTGTGCAGGGGGTTGGGATTGAACGCACTCGCAACAGCGCCGCTCCCGATGGCCCCGGGGAAATTCTCAGGGAGTCCGATAATAATAGCTCCATTGAGAATTTGGAGGTAGTTTTGCCAACACTTCGGGTTGAGGGCAGGGCCAAGGGAAATTCTAATTCGGGGGAACAACAGATTTGAGTCAGGGAAGTGGGATGGAAATTTTCGGAAATGGGAGGAGAAGGGGATTAAGACGCTAAAAAATTTGTTTCATATGGGTTGGTTTGCAGGATTGAAGGAGCTGGAAGCGAAGTATGGGCTGGAGCAAGGGGTATTGTTTAGATACGTGCAGGTTCGAGATTTTGCCAAAAAGGAGCTACAGTGCTTCCCGGTGGAGCCGGCCTCCATATTGCTGGAGGAGGTGCTGACGACAGGGGGACTGGAGAAGGGGGTAGTGTCGGCGGTTTACACTATTGTGTGTTTAGCTCAGCAACACGCGGCAACACATAAATTTTAACCACCTGTACCCGACCTGCCAGTGACAGAGGGAGACCATCCCACTTTGCCAGATCTGCTTTCACTCTACCCACCAAACTAGAAATGTTGTACCTGCGGAGCCCCCTTCGGAGCTATTTTGGAAGAGGAGAAGGCACCACTGGAAGGGATCAAAGCGAAGTGGGAGGAAGAGTTGGGAAAGGATATGGAGGAGGGGTTCTGGCGTGAGGTGCTCCGGAGAGTGAATGCCTCTATCTCATGCACGAGGTTGGGGCTGATACAGCTGAAGGTGGTATACAGAGCACACCTTGCATGGGCGAGGATGAGCCGGCTCTTTGAAGGAGTAGAAGATGTGTGTGAATGTTGCGGGGAGGGGGTGGGGGGGGGGGGGGGGGGGGGGGGGGCTAATCACGTTCATATGTTTTGGTCCTGTCCAGAGCTGGAAGATTACTGGAAGGAGGTTTCTAGGGTAATCTCTGAAGTGGTGCACGTGACACTGGACCCGGGCCCTCGGGACGCCATATTCGGGGTGTCGGACCAGCCGGGGTTAGAAACGGGTGCGGAGGCAGATGTATAGCCTTCGCCTCGTTAATCACCCGAAGGCGGATCCTGATGGGATGGACAGCAACCTCTCCACTCTTTGCCCTGGCCTGGCTGGGGGAGCCTGTTGGAATTCTTGACTCTTGAGAAGATTAAGTTTGAACTGAGGGGAAGGATGGAGGGGTTCTACAATTCGTGGGCATTATTCATTATGCACTTTCAAGAACTGGATAACATCGAACAATATTTGGGGGGTGGGTTGGGAGGGTTGGGAGTAGGGGGACTGTGTGTGTTAGTGGTGACTATGGGTGATTCCTGATTCCTTTTTGTCATTTGTTATTTTTAACATGCGGGCGAATATTTGGGGTTTGTTAGGAGGATGGGATCGTTGTTATTGTTTATTGTCGGTGGGTGTAAATTTGGGAGAAAATGTGAAATAGAGGAGAATAAAAATATATTTTTAAAAATACCCTGCAATGAAGTTACTGTAAAAAGCCCCAAGTCGCCACATTCTGGCGCCTGTTCGGGTACACAGAGGGAGAATTCAGAATTCTCAGCAGATAGGGGGGGAATTGAACTGCGCTGCTGGCCTTTTTCTGCATCACAGACCAGCTGTCTGGCCCACTGAGCTAAACACACCAATAAAGAATATTTATACTTAAAAGAAAAACACACAAACTTCTGATGGCAGCCATTGAGTGAGTCGTCGCACATTTGCTGGCTCCTGCTTGAGACAGAATTATTTGATCCTTGTTATCCGATCCCCAGGGTGTTTGCTGGTACAAAGTACAGGAACAGACAGAGCTAAGGATTCTCCTTTGGGTGGGTGTGTCCCAGTCATATCAAACAAGGAGTGCAACTGTAAAGGGACAACAGTCAGACCAGGAAGTGTGACAGAAGATGGCAGAGAGCTCTGTGGCGTTGTTGTACATTCAGTGGTCCACAGAACAATTGGTGGAGATTTTGATGACCAAGTTCCAGCAGCAAAGGCAGGAGTGCTCAGAGGACCAGCCTAAGGTGGCAGACCTGATTCAGGCAGCCATCGAGAGAGTGGAGCAGAGGCTGGAGACACATAGTGCATTGATCCAAAAAGTGGAAGAGTCAGTGGTGGACCACGAGGACCGGCTGGCCTCATTGGGACGCAGAGATTATGCTGGTAGTGAAGGGCCAAAAGAAGCTGAGGGAGAAAGTGGATGATTTGGAGAATAGGTCCGGGAGACAGAATCTGTCTGTGGGGCTGCCCCAAGGCATTGAAGGAACGCAGGGTGCGCAGCTGAGGACGTGGGTCAATAAAACTGCATAGATATCTAGACAAGGAGAAGATTCTGCGGTGGTCAAAGGAGACAAAGAAGTGCACCTGGGAAGGGAATGTGATTTGGGCCTACCAGGATCTGGGTGGGGAGCTGGCGAAGTACCAGGCTGGGTTTAACAAAGTCAAAGCAGTCCTGTTCAAGGAAGGGGTGACGTTTGGGGTACTGTGCCCAGCCAGTTGTGGGTCACATACCAGAGCCAGGAGTTCTACATGGACATGCCAGAGGAGGAGAGTAATTGTCTGCTAGACCTTGGATTTGGGGATTTGTAAGAACTTTGGACTTTGGAGGTACCAGTGAGGGGACTGTTGGCATTTTTCGGCCGTGTTGAATATTGTATTATGTTTTATATCATGTGTGTTATTAGGGTTGTGGTAAAAGTGGAACTGTAGAAGAGTGGGTTTGTGGTTTGGGGGAAGCCAGTTGCCTCAAGTAGAGGCCACCAAGCTAGTGGATAACCTAGTTAATGGGAGTGAAATGTGGGGGCCGTGTTAGGGGGATGGTTTTCTTTTTCTTTCTCTTTGATAGGGATGATGGGTGGGAGTTATCTGGGGGGAGGCACAGGTGGGTTGCGAACATAGATGTAAGTGGTGTGGCACAGTAACTTAAGGGGCTTAAGGGGTGATGGTGGCGGACATCTTGGGGAGGACCCAGGGGAACGCAGGCATGGAACTGGGTAGCCGGTTAAAGTGGAGATATAGCTGACCAGGGGGGAGGGGGGCTTGGATCTCCCCCAACCCGGCTGATTTTGTCGAATGTTTGGGGGTTAAATGGGCCAAAAAGTAAGATCGGGATGGGTTGCGAAGGGTGGCCAGTGTGGTTCCTGAAGGATGGCAGGTTGGTAAAAATGGGTCCCGGACAAAAGGATTGAAAAACGCTGGGTGAAGAGGTCGCTGTGTGTTCACGCATTTGAGGATTTTGAAGGTGCATGTTATTTTATTGGAAGAAACTCAGTTGAAGATGGTGGATCAGATGAAGCTGAGGAAAAGATGGGCGGGGCAGGTGTTTCATTCGGGGCTGGATGTGAAGACACGGGGGGTGGCAGTGCTAGCTAATTAGGGGTGTCCTTTGCTGTGGGAGCATAGTGGAAGACCCTGGAGGTAGGTGTGTGATGGTGAGCAGGAGCTTGGAGAAGTGCCCGTGGTGCTGGTGAACATTTATGCTCCAAATTGGAACGATATGGAGTTTGAGGTGAGTCCTGGCAAAGAACCTGGGCCTCGACATGCAACGGCTGATCATGGGGGGGATCCTAGGTTGGACCAGTTGAACTCCAGGTCTATGAGTGTGTGAGCAATGGTGAAGGGGTTGCTGGGATTTATGGAATGAATGGGCGTGGCGGACCCATGGCGGTTTAAGAGGCCGAATATTTCAGGGACCTATTCATGAGTTCACGGATTTGGAAGAGCTTGAAGAGGTGTACTTTCTGCCGAAGGGGAATGGGTTCAGATACCCACGGTGAGGGAGTTTGTGAGGAAGGTGTTGGGTTTGTTCCCTCAGCTGCCGCCTCCAGCCCTACAGGACAAGCTGCTGTCCAAGGATGAGATAGGCGAGGGCAAGGTGTCAGATATATTTTGGGAGCTGATGGAGAGAAAGGGCATCCCGATTGAGGAGATTCGGCGTAAGTCGGTAGTGGAGTTGGTAGGGGTGATTCAAGATGAGGTGTGGAATTGCCTCACAACTTGCTGCAGCCCTAGTCCAGTAGCTATGTCCTTTAGGACCCGGCCAGCTCGGTCTGTGTTGGTACTATCGAGCCACTCTTGGTGATGGACATTGAAGTCCCACAGCCAGAGCATATTCTGCACCCTTGCCGCCCTTGGTGTTTCCTCCAAGTGGTGTTCAACATGGAGGAGTACTGATTCATCAGCTGATGGTGGTCAGTATATGGTAATCAGCAGGCGGTTTCCTTGCCCATGTTTAACCTGAAGCCATGAGACTTCATAGGGTCCAGAGTAGATGTTGAGGACTCCCAGAGAAACTCCCTTCTGACTGTATACCACAGTGCGCTACCTCTGATGGGTCTATCCTGCCGGTGAGATAGGACATACCCAGGAATGGTGATAGTGGTGTCTGGGACATTGTCTGTAAGGTATGATTCTGTGAGTATTACTATGTTAGGCTGTTGCTTAACTAGTCTGTGAGACAGCTCTCCCAACTTTGGCACAAGCCCCCGGATGTTAGTAAGGAGGACTTTGCAGGGTTGGCAGACCTGGGTTTGCCATTGATGTTTCCGGTACCTGGTTTGATGCCGGATAGTTTCATTCTTTTTTGCATTTTCGGAGTGGTTGAATACAACTGAGCGGCTTGCTCGGCCATTTCAGAGGCATTGAAGAGTCAACCACATTGTTGTGGATCTGGAGTCACATGTAGGCCAGACAAGGTAAGGATGGTAGATTTCCTTCCCTGAAGGACATTATTGAAGTAGATGTGTTTTTACGGCAATGGTTTCATGGTCATCGTTAGACTTTTAATTCCAGATATTGTATTGTGTTTAAATTCAATCACCTGTCGTGGTGGGATTCGAACCTGGGCCATACTATCCAGTGACAATGGCAACACACACACGCTATTACATGAAGTTACCTCTTTGTTCCCAACATTTCCTGAACTCTGACATGCTCCTTGTTGCAAAACATCATCCAATATTATATAACTCTATGAGCGAAACCAAGCAGATAATTACTGCCCACAGTTTATTTGTTCACGTTTGGGAAAATCGTCTTCAGTTTCAGCGAAGGCTTAATCTTCTCGGTTCGAGTTTTGGATTTTAACTGGCTGTCCATTTAGCAATAAGTTGTTTTCAGGAGAGACTGTTCTCTGCAGGGTATGGCTGTGATGGTAGCTGCTGCTACTGTGTCTGTTTCTCCAGTTATTGGCTATGGATATATCATTCTTTCCCTTTCATGTTACCTATCTTGTGGGTCTGGCTTTTTAGCTTCTAAGTGCCAATTCCCTCATTACCCCACTTTGAAGTTACCTCTTCTACAACCCAATGTTTTCCCTTCGTCACATAGGCAAACATTTGTTTTTCTCACAGGTATGCTAATTGAGATCAAATCCCCCTTCAGACAGCTGCCCTTATCAATTCCCGTTTTTATTTTACTTTATCCTAATTTCATTGTTTCATTTCTTAATTTTCCCCAATTCGTAACACCTTCCCTCTTTTCAAATGAAATGCTATATTATGAAAGGTGATTTCATTTCTCAACCATTTCTTACCGGTTCTACCATATCGGACATGACAAAGATTTGAAAACATGCAGTGACATAAAATGGACCCCAAAGTATTTACACACAAGGTTCGCAGTTGTCTCTTTTTCACCTATGACAATGTTTTCTCTCCCAACCACATGAATGATTTTCAATTTAAACGGATGTAGTAACAAACTCCGTCCAAATAACCTGATTGTTTCTGCTGAACGACTGACAACATAAAACTCAAAACCTTTGCCTCCCTGATTGCCCGCTGGAGAATCCTGCTCGGCTGACGGTCAGCAGCGGCGCCTAAAGCTCGAGACTGGCTGTCCAACCTGTCGGAATTTCTCCAACCGGAGAAAATCAAATTCGCCATCCGTGGGTTTGAAGAGGGCTTCCACAGGACATGGGAGCCATTAATTTGATTGTTCCAAGACCTGTTAGTACCCAACAACTAGGTAGCCAAGGATAAAGAGAGTTGCCACAACACAGAAGGGAAGAAAGGGGGGAGTCGGGGGGGAAGGGGAGGGGTCGGGGAAATAGGAAAGTTCAACCAAACCCAACAGGAGAGTCAGGGGACACAAGGGAAGGGAGGGCAGGAGCAACAACAGTTGTATCAAGGGGGAGAAAAGAGAGGGGAAATACAGTGAGGAGCAATACACAGGGGATTACAATAGCCGCAGCAAACGCCGTGAGGAAAGGACGAAAGAACAGAAAGAAGAAACTGTGATAAATCCATGTAAATAGTTTAAACCGATCTCAATGTAAATAACTTTAATGGTACTCCCTAGTTGCTCTCTTACATAATTCTCATTGTTCTGTTCGTATTTATATTTCTTATGTCAACCAAAAATAACCAATAACATTTTTTTTTTAAAAACATAGGCCGGATTCTCCCGCAATCGGCGGGGTGGGCCGTACCAGCGCCAAACAGTGGTGTGAATCACTCTGGCGTCGGGCCGCCCGGAAGGTGCGGAATCCTCCGCACCTCCGGGGGTTAGGCCGGCACTTGAGGGGTTGGCGCCATGCCATCCAGCACCTAAGGGCCGACGCCAGCCGGTGCATGTTGGCGCAAGCGCAGGAGCGCCAGCATGTTCTGGCATATGCGCAGAACCACTGCTGTGTTTCCTGTGCATGCGCAGGGGCGTTCTTCTCCGTTCCAGCCATGGTGGAACCTTACAGAGGCTGGCGTGGAGGGAAAGAGTGCCCCCACGGCACAGGCCCGCCCACAGATCGGTGGGCCCCGTTTGTGGGCCAGGACAACGAGGGCCCCCCCCCACCGGGACCAGATCCCACTGCGCCTCCCTGAGGATTGTGCAAGCCGCCCTCGAAGCCAGGTCCCGCTGGTATGGACCTTGTCTAATCCACGCCAGCGGGACTGGCTGAAAAACGGACGGCCGCTCGGCCCATCGGGGCCCGGAGTATAGCCGGGGGGGCCGCTGCCAACGGCCCCGACCAGCGCGGCGCGATCCCGGCCCCAGCCCAAAAACCAGCGCCGGAGAATTCGGCAGCAGGCATCGGAGCAGCGGGGCAGGATTCACGCTGCCACCCCCCAGCGAATCTCCGACTCATTGTAATGCCAATGCCAAATGTAAAGTCTCTTTTTCAGTTGTAGAATACGTCTCTTGATGAGTATTTAATTTCCTTGAGAAATAGCGCACAGGCTTCTCGGTTCCAAATTCATCTTTCTGTGACAACACAGCGCCCACACCAATGTCATTAGCCTCCACAGCCAGTTTAGACTGTTTGTCATAATTCACTGTGGCTCTCATTGGCGCTTTTCTCCATGCAGTTCCAACTGCCAATGCGGGGCCCAGCACTTCCAGCCGTGGGTCCGCGCATGGGTCACGGAGTGCTCCATGCAGTTCCAACTGCCAATGCGGGGCCCAGCACTTCCAGCTGCGGGTCCGCGCATGGGTCACGGCTGCTTATGATGGTGGCCCCATGCAACATGGCGGATCCACAGAACGAGCCGGCCCCGACAATATAGACCCCCACAGATCGCGCGCGTCTGCCGATCGGTGGCCCCCAATCGGAAACCTGGCCGTTCTGGAGGCCCCTCCCCCGGTGATGGATCACCCCCCCCCCCCCACCCCCCATCCCCACCCACCCCAGCCCCCCCCCCCACCCACCAGGGCGGCCGCGGACTGTGTCGGCAGCTGCCTCTCTGAATGCCTGCCTGGTGTGTTTTTAATGTGTTTGTCAACTCCATCAATTTAGCTTGAGGTACACATTTCAAAGACCATCAAGGTCAAAGGAGAAACCCTATCAAATGTGGAACATTTTCAATACTTGGGGAACCCCACTCCTCTAAGACTGACATCGATGCGGAGATCCAACATCACATTGTTACGACACCCTGCCCAGGGTGCAGTTAATTCCAGCCCCACTTGACCCGGAGTCACAACACAATTTAGAAAATACCCGAAATGTTTGGTCTTTGGTTGCCCATTAACTACAGTCATCAGGTTTGTAAATTTAAGCACAAATAACTTTTATTAATAACAATAACTATAATTAAGCAGGCAGCAAATACAACTGGTTAACTATTATCTAATTCCTAATCCCCCTCTTTAACTCATCCTCCCACCTACACGTATCCTTTTTCTCTCCATTTTGAAGTTACCTCTTCTAAACACCATTAGTCGCATAGATAAATGCTTACTTTTCTCACCGGTATGATAATTAGCAGATCAAAAAACCCTTCAGTCAGCTGCTCATACCAATTCCCCTTTTATTTTATCCTCACTAAATTTTTTAACCTTTACGTTTCCACAATTCTTAACATTATCATTGTGCAGTTTGTTTCCTTTCTGCGGCACAAATGCCCTCAATTTATTAAATTTGGTCAATTAAAGACGAAGCTTTCCGAGCACAAAAGTTGGTAGGAGTGAAAATATAAACGTCCTAAAAAAAGAAGAGACCAGTGCACTTTTAAAATGTTTAATAAAAAGAGAATGAGAAGTCCACGAACGCAGTTCATTAATTGTGAAATACGTGGGCAGCACGGTGGCGCAGTGGGTTAGCACTGCGGCCTCACGGCGCTGAGGTCCCAGGTTCGATCCCGGCTCTGGGTCACTGTCCGTGTGGAGTTTGCACGTTCTCCCTGTGTTTGCGTGGGTTTCGCCCCCACAGCCCACAAATGTGCAAGCTAGGTGGATTGGCCACTCTAAATTGCCCCTTAATTGGAAAAATGATTGGGTACACTAAATTAAAAAAAGAAAATTGTGAAATACGTACAGAAATTACTGAAATAATCACAGCTCACGGCAGTATATCGGGAGAGTGAAACAGTCAGTGTTCTGAATTTTCCCCGTGGAGTTGAGAGAAAGGAGTTGGAATTGTTTTCAGATCTCAAAGTCACAGAAAATATGGAGGGTTGGAGGCAATCATGTGTTGGGAGCAGTCTAGGGAGATGGATACAGCAAAAGCAAGACGGAATCAAACATTGCAGGGTATAACATAATTAGAAAAGACAGAGAAGGAAAATGGGAGCTTGTATAGCTGTAATTACTGGATAACAGAACGGCAGTAGAAAAAGGAGGCACCGCTATCGATAAGACAACAATAGAGTCTACGTGAACAGAGATAAAACTTTATAAAGATTCAATCAGACTAATGTGTGGAGTCTAAAGGCCACCTAATAATGCAAAGGTGGTGGCGAAAGAAATTTTCTGACAAATTAGGGAATTGAGTAAAAAACAGTGAATAACCATGGAGGATTTTGACTACCCTTTAATTAACCGGGAGAGGGAATATAGGAATGGAGAGGACTTCTTTCAAACCCGATATGAAAACAACTCAAGAATAAAATATCCACCATATTCAACTAAAAATGATGAATTAACCAGAGCAGATAAGAGAAGGAAAAATAGAGGAATTGTGATGAATGTAAGAATTTCATATATATTCTATTATAGGTATTTGGTGCAGTAAGGGTTTAAAGCCTGGGTTAGTGTGTGTGTGACTGTTGCGGTTGTGTTTTTAAAAAAAATCCTCGCTTGAAAAGTTCTGGGAGCTGGGGTGCAATTAAGGCATCACAAAAGCTTGGGCTAATTGAGTTTTGTCTGGATTAAGGTGGATTTAGATACATTGAGCAGGATTCTCCATCCAGTGACATGGAATTGCAAAAAGCGAATGGGCAGAGAATCGTATGTGAGACGACAATCGTGGCCAGTGATTTTATTTGATTTGATTTGATTTATTATTGTCACATGTATAAGTATACAGTGAAAAGTATTGTTTCTTGCATGCTATACCAACAAGGCATACGTTCATAGGGAAGTAAGGAGAGACTACAGAATGTAATGTTACAGTCACAGCTAGGGTGGAGAGAAAAGATCAACTAACACGAGATAGGTCCATTCAAATGTCTGATGGCAGTAGGGAAGGAGCTGTTCTTGAATCGGTTGGTAAGTGACCTCAAACTTTTATATCTTTTTCCTGACGGAAGAAGGTGGAAGAGAGTATGTCCTGGGTGCATGGAGTCCTTAATTATGATGGCAGCCTTTCCGAGGCAGCGGGAATTATAAACGGAGTCAATGAATGGGAGGCTCGTTTGCATGGCTGGTTTGCGTGATGGATTGGGCTACATTCATGACCTTTTGTAGTTTCCTGCGGTCTTGGGCAGAGCAGAATCCATACCAAGCTGTGACACAACCAGAAAGATTGCTTTCTATGGTGCATCTGGAAATGTTGGTGAGAGTCATAGCTGACATGCCAAATTTCCTTAGTCTTCATAGAAAGTAGAGTCATTGGTGGGCTTTCTTAACTATAGTAAAGGTATGGGTGGACCAGGACAGGTTGTTAGTGATCTGGACACCTGAAAACGTGAAGCTCTTGACCCTTTCTACTTCGTTCCCATTGATGTAGATAAGGGCATGTTCTCCACTACTCTTCCTGAAGTCGATGACAGTCTCCTTCATTTTGTTAACATTGAGGGAGAGATTATTGTCATTGCACCAGTTCACCAGATTCTCTATCTCATTCCTGTACTCTGTCTTGTCATTGTTTGAGATATGACCCACTGCAGTGGTGTCATCAGTAAATGTGAACCGATTACAACAGATCACCAAGAGCAAAAAGAACTATTGAGGTATTGTTACTTCCATTGTGACCAGGGTCATATCTATTATCATTGTTGTGGGCCTCAGATGGTTCTGTTTATGATCTTGACTTACAGTTGCTGCTGGAAGCAAGATAACTATACCCTTCATTGAAGATTACACTAACTAGGTGCAATACAGACTTAACATGAGGCTCTACATAGAACTATCTCTCTCCATGAATCAACCCAATGTAATATGGTAGTTTTGCTGCAGTAACAGGCACAGCTCTGTATCTACCTTAATGCGAACCAAGACCCTATAAGATGGTCCCACACGGCCACTCAGACAGCTGCTGCAAAAATTGTTCTTAGCATGTGTACAAATGCTGACTTCCCTTGATATAATGTTACTGAAAGCAACATGAGTGAGGTGTTTCCACAAGTCATCTGATAGTATGGCTAGTTGAAGAGGCTTTCCTCTGAACCTGTGATTTCGTAAAGCGAAGTATTGTCATTGACATAGGTGTAAGTGGTCAGGTATCAACAGTGGCCACAAAACATCCCTCATGCAGTTTTATTCTGCGTGCCATACAACCACTTCTTCATCCAGTCAGTCAAAGTGAATGAATCCCATTGAGAAAACAATTGGTGCCAACAGATGTGCTGAAGAATTAAACAAATCATGTACATCAATTTGCACCAAGTCTTATTAAAACAGAAATGTCAGCAGCAAAAAGCTAAATCTGAAGAAAAACAGACAAGAAATGACTCATCTTCATTTACCTTCAAATATTTTGACCCTTCTATGATCACTACGATGCTAATTGCTGCCTAGCAACCCTATTTGAAATGAATATTCCTTACATCAGGTTTTCATTATAATACTTTAAGCTCACTGACTCACACAGCTCTGTCAGGGCTCGATTCCATTCTCCTTGTACTTCTGTCTTCATTGCAACTGTTCCGATGATGCACCCTTCCATACCAGCAATTCTGAAATGTCCTCTTTTTTTTCCTCAACCAAGTATCAACTCCTCGCAGGTACACCCTGTTTGCCAGGGCCCTTGACCGTGTCGGCCACATTTCTGCTCTCATCTGCTCCCTCCCTCCCAGAAAGACAACAGGGTTCCCCTAGTCCTCACCTTTCCCCGCATCAGCTTCTGTATTCAACTGATCTTTTTCCCACAATTACCGCCACATCCAGCACGATGCCAGCACCAAACACATCTTCCCCTCCCCTCGACTTTCAGCATTCCAAAGGGACCATTCCCTCTCTGATACTTTGGTCACCCACACCCTCCCCTGGACACCTTTCCATTCAAATGCAGGAGGCATAGAAACATAGAAAATAGGAGCAGGGGGCCCTTCAAACCTACTCCACCATTCATTGTGATCATGGCTGATCATCCAACTCAATAGCCTAATTATGCCTTTCATCCCCTTCGCCCCAAGTGCTATATTTAACTGCTTCTTCAAAACAAAGGGCAGAATCTCCATTAGCCGATGCCGATTTTGACGCCAAATCGTGAATTTCCATCACCTCGAAAACGATGTCAATGCATTTGACTCCGCACATACAGTAGACACTGTTTGCATATCATTATAATAATAATCTTCATTACTGTCACAAATAGGCTTACGTTAACACTGCAATGAGGTTATTGTGAAAAGGCCCTAGTCGCCACATTCCGGCGCCTGTTCAGGTTCACAGAGGAAGAATTCAGAATGTCCAATTCACCTAACAAGCACGTCTTTCGGGACTTATGGGAGGAAACTGGAGCACCCGGAGGAAACCCGTCCAGACACAGGGAGAACATGCATACTACGCACAGACAGTAGCCCAAGCAGGAATCGAACCTGGGACCCTGGCGCTGTGAAGCAATTGTGCTAACCACTGTGCTACCATGCTGCCCATAGCGGATCCGACGCGGTATTCACCGGGGTCTCCGCGATTCTCGGCCTCCGATGGGCTGAGTTCCCAATGGCGTGGTTCATTTGTGCCTTCAAAAATCATGAAACCGGCGTGGCGGATACTGAGGGAGAGAGAGAGGGTATGGAAGGTGTCCAACATCGCCATAGTTTGCTAACAGTTGTCAGCTCCCAAGTGTCGATCACGGACCCGACGAATCCCGCACTGTTTCCATTGGAATCGATTGTGTTCCACGCGGCACCGGTGCTAGCCCCTCAATGGTAGTGGTATTGGTCCAGGTGCCGCACCCGTTTTTCTGTTGTAAAAGTCCACAGATTCTGCATCGGCATCAATATTTAATCACAGAAACAGAGAATCCCACGCAGAATGTTTTGGTTTCACTTAATTCCTGTGGTAATGAAATCCACAGGCCAACCACTCTCTGGGTGAAGACATTTCTCCACGTCTCTGTCCTAAATGGTCTACCCTGTATCCTCAGACTGTGACCCCTTGTTCTGAACACCCACCATCGCAAACATCGTTCTTGCATCCACCCTGTCCAGTTCTGGTAGAAATTTATAGATTTCATGAGCTCCCCAGTCATTTTTCTGAACTCTAGCGAATACAAATCTAATCAATTCAATCTCTCCTCATCCGTCCATTCTACAATCTCAGGAATCAGTTCGGTAAACTTTGCTGCGCTCCCTCTAGAGCAAGAATATCCTTCCTCCGATAAGGAGACTAAAACTGCATACAATATTCCAGATTTGGCCTCACCAAGACTCTGTATAATTGCAGCAAGACATCCCTGCTCCTCTACTCAAATCCTGTCGCTATCAAGGCCACATACCATTTGCCTTCTTTACCGCCTGCTGTGCCTGCATATTTACCTTCAGTGACTGGCATATGAGAGCTTCCAGGTCTCCTTGCACATTCTCCTCTGTTAATTTATGGCCATTCAGATAATAGTCTGCCTTCCCACTAATTCTACTAAAGTGGATAACCTTGTCTTTATCAAAATGATACCCCACCTGCCATCCATTTGACACACTCACACAACTTGTCCAAAGGATCTTTGCATCCTCCTGACAGCTCACCCTCCCATCCAGCTTTGTGTAATCTGCAAATTTGGAGATATTACATTTTGTTCCCTCATCTAAATCATTAATATACATTGTGAATAGATGGGGCCCCAGCACCGATCCCTGCAGTACCACACTAGTCACTGTCTGCCATTCGGAAAAAGACCCGTTACTTCCTACTCTTTGTTTCCTGTCTGCCAACCAGTTTTCTATCCATCTCAATACACTACCCCAAATGCATTGTGCTTTCATTTTATACGCTAATCTCTTATGCGGGACTTTATCAAATGCCTTCTGAAAGTCCAAATAAACCACATGAATTCAACCTCAAAGAATTCTGGTAGATTTGTCAAGCATAATTTTTCTTTCGTAAATTCATGCTGACTCTGTCCAATCCTGCCATTATTTTCTAAGTGCTCTGCCATTAAATCTTTGAGAATGGATTCTAAAATTTTCCCCACGGCCAACATGAGGCTAACTGGGTTATAATTCCTATTTTCTCTTTACCTTCCTTTTTAAATAGTGGAGTTACATTAACTACCCGTTCCCCCATGCGCTCCTTGAATGTTTGTCATTGCCCATCCAGTGTCATCCCTTTAAGACGTCAAACGTATCCATTTATCTCCTCTCTCCTCGCTGTCCAAAGCCCCAAACATTCCCTCCAGGTGAAGCATCAATTTATATGTACTTCTTTCAATTTAGTCTGCTATATTTGCTGCTCACAATATGTCTCCTCTACACTGGGGAGATCAAATGCAGATCAACAAGCATAACCTGGAGATTTTGGGGCCTGAGATTTTAATTCCACCTTGATCTCACGCTGATATCTCTCTCCTTGGCCTGCTACTCTCTTCCGCAGAATCTCAGTGTAAGGTTAAGGAATAACACTCCATCTTTTGATTGAGTACTTTATAGCCTTGTAATTCAACACTGAGTTAAAACATTTCAGATGAAGGGGGCACAGTGGCACAGTGGTTAGCGCTGCTGTCACATGCCACTGAGGACCCGGGTTCGATTCAGGCTCCGGGTCACTGTCCTTAGGAGTTTGCACATTCTCCCCGTTTCTGCATGGGTTTCACGCCCACAACTCAAAAGATGTGTTGGGTAGGTGGATTAGCCACGCTAAATTGCCTGTTAATTGGGAAAAAAGAGTTGGTTACTCTAAATTAAAGAAAAGAAAAAAAAAATTCAGACGCAAAACGCCATCCCCTATTTGTTTCAATATTAGGGAGGAGATGACTGAACATTTGGAAAGACAAAGCTCAATCCATCATTGTCAGCACTGTTTTCTGAAGGGTAAATCTTGCTTGACAAACTTGGTGAGTTCTTTGAGGACGTAACCGGCAAAGTGGATAATGGGGAACCTGTGGATGTGGTATACCTAGACTTCCAGAAGGCATTTGACAAGGTGTGCATAAAAGCCTGATCCAGAAGGTGAGATCACAGGGGATTGGGAGTGGAGTACTAGATTGGATTGAGGATTGGCTGATTGATAGAAAGCAGAGGGTTGGGAAGAATGGGTCCTTCTCTGGCTGGCGAGCTGTAACTAGTACAGTGCCGCACAGGTCAGTCCTCAGAACTCAACTGTTTACAATATATATAAATGATTTGCAAACACGGACAGAGTGTAACATAGCAAAATTTGAGGATGATACTAAAATAGTTGGGAAAGGAGGCAGTGAAGAGGAGATTTAAAAAATTACAGATGGATAAAGATAGGATATAGATAGGCTCGGAGATTGGGCCAAAATTTGGCAGATGGAGTTTAATATAGATATGAGGCTACTCTTTTTGGCCAAAAATATAAAAAGACAAGTTATTAGCTAAATGGAAAGCAGATTTAAAATGCATCTGGGCAGAGGGATCTGGGTATCTTTGTTCATGAGTCACAGAAATTCGGTATGCATGTAATTAAAAAGGCAAATGGAATGTTAGTGTTTATTGCAAATGGACTGGAGTATAAAAGTAGAGAAGTGTTGTTGCAATTATATAGGGTGTCGATGAGACTACGGGCTGGATTCTCCGATTCTGCGGCTATGTCCCCACGCCGGCGTGGGAACAGTGGTGTTTTACACCAGAAAAACTAGCGCAAAACAGCAACTGATTCCCCGTTTTGCTGGGGGCTAGCAGGATGGCAGCGTAGAACACCCGGCTCTAGCTGCCGATATGCGCTGGAGAATTGCCACGTCCGTGGCCGCGCATGTACACGGCGGCGGCCTGCAATGGCCGAGCCGTGCTACATGGCAGAGGCCGCTTGCGGACGTGGCCCGTGAAATAGTCCCCCCTACGGCCGGCTCACATGCCACGGACCCCCCAGAGTGTCCCCAGCCTTGAATAATGTCCCCCCCCCCATGCCCGCGGATCGGCCCTCCCCCGACTGTGGCGGCGCAGGACTGAGTCCGTAGCCACCATGTTGACGGGTGAGACCACACGCGACGGGAACTCGCCCAATTGTGGGCGGAGCAACGGGTGGCGGGCCTCAGGCAATGTACATGGCGTAGAAGGGCGGAGCATCGCAAAAGAGGCGTCACCCCCGATTTCCGATTTGGTAAGAATTCGGATTCTCCGGTTGTTCACCGAAGGCGATTTCGCCGTCGGCAACGGGAAAATCCAGCCCCACATCTGGAGTATTATGTTCACTTTTGGTCTCCTTATTTGAGGAAGAATGTGATGGCATTGGAGGTGTGGTGATCTTTGCGAGGGGTTTCCAGGATGGAACGCGTGGTGATCACAAAGATACACAAAGATCTTTTGAAGAATTAAACTAATTTTATTAGCACTAACTTTGAGTTTGACACTTATTATGCATAGTAAACAGACATGTAAGAATTAAACTACACTCACTGACACTATCTCTATCCATTTACTGTAACTATTGTATCTGATCTATCATAGAATCACAGAATCACAGAATTTACAGTGCAGAAGGAGGCCATTTGGCCCATCGAGTCTGCACCAGCTCTTGGAAAGAGCACACTACTTAATCCCACACCTCCACCCTATCCCCGTAACCCAGTAACCCCGTAACCCCAACTAACCTTTTTGGACACTAAAGGCACCTAACCTGCACATCTTTGGGCTGTGGGAGGAAACCGTAGCACCCAGAAGAAACCCACACAGACACAGGGAGAACGTGCAGACACCACACAGACAGTGATCCAAGCCGGGAATCGAACCTGGGACCCTGGAGCTGTGAAGCAACTGTGATATCCACTGTGCCATCTCTACAGTACACTATTAATCCTGCCTTCTTTAGCTCCAAATCTAATCTCCTCCCCGAGACCAAGAGCCAGTGCAATTTATAGTACTGTCCCTTAGCTCCCTCTAGTGGATAGGCTTAACATATCATTAACTCTTCACATGCTGTACATTTGTATAATTTCAGGAGGCAGTTCAGAGGAGATCCACCAGATTGATTCCGAGGATGAAAAGTATGATTTATGAAGAGAGATTAAACAGTTTGGGTTTATACTCACTGGACTTTAGAGGGGATCTGATTGAGGTATATGATACTAAGAGGGATTGATAATGTAAACATAGACCAAATGTTCCCCCTTGTTGGGCAATCTAGAACAAGAGGTCATGGATATAGGATGTCAGGCAGTAGATTTAGAACGGAGATGAGGAGGAACTATTTCTCGCAATGAGTAGTGAATTTCTGGAACTTGCTGCCCCATCATGCCGTGGGATCTGAGTCATTAATAGTTTCAAGAAGGAGATAAATATATTTGATTTTTTTTAAAAACTGATTAAAGGGCTATGGGGAACAGGTGGGGAGGTGGATTTGAGACCAGGAAGAGATCAGCCATGATCAAATTGAATGGCGGAGCAGGCTCGAGGGGTTGAATTGTCTACTTCTGCTCCTAATTCCTATGTTCTATGATCCTATGATTGCATCAGTCACACACTAACTCAGGCTCTTAACCCTCCTGCACCAACTACCTATAATACAATATATCTGAAATTCCTACAGTCACCACATTTGCGGATTTGCATCTGCATCATTTGATTTCTGCACTGTTTTCAACATGAAGAACAAAGATTAACATAAAAGACAGTGGTTAGCACTGTTGCTTCACAGTGCCAGGGTCCCAGGTTTGATTCCAGGCTTGGGTCACTGTCTGTGCGGAGACTGCACGTTCTCCCCGTGTCTGCGTGGCTTTCCTCCGGGCGCTCCGGTTTCCTCCCACAGTCCAAAGATGAGAAGGTTAGGTGGATTGGCCATGCTAAATTGTCCTTAGTGTCCAAAAAGGTTAGGTGGGGCTATTGAGTTACAGGAATAGGGTGGAAATGTGGGCTTATGTGGGGTGCTTTTCAAAGGGCCGGTGCAGACCCGATGGGCTGAATGGCCTCCTTCTGCACTGTAAGTTCTATGATTCTATGACTGCTCAGGTGAAAGTCGTAGCTAGTGTGACTTTACACCATACCAATTAGCCGCATTGTCCTCAAATGTCTGTTTCAGAGTGAGCAAAGCAAGGCCATTGCTGTAATAAACATTATAGACACTTGCACATCGAACAATCAAGCAGTTCAGCACCATGAGAACATGTGACAACTGTAGCTACATAGGTTTCTATTCATTACTGATTCACTGATGCCACAAAAAGGAAGGAACTGCAGCACACATCTTGTTCAGAGTAGATTTTGTTCAGAAGGCAAGGATGTTCTCACCTTAAGTGTTCTTGATTTTGTTCTGAAATATTTCTTGCTGAGCTGAATATCTTTAGATGTATCCCCCTCCCTGCGTGCCAGGCCACTTCAATAATGTTAGTCAGAGGAATATTTTTGTTGTTGAAAATATCAGGGCTGGAACTTCACCCTCCATGAAGCCGGGGTTCAGTTTCAGATGCCAGCTAATTTGGCATCCTGTGGTGCTATTTACTGAGTTGGATGATTCATGAATGGTGAAACTTGTAACTCACAATGGAATTTGGGACAGTCTTCGTTAGTGGCATGAAAAAAATGGTCGCTGAGTAGAAAGAGCCAACTCTGGAGCTTCAACATCAGCTGGAGAATTGACATTATAAAATTAGAGAAAAAATGTTTTCCAGAGTTACTGGCCGGGATTCTTCAAAAATGTGGCTAAGTGTTGGCGCTGGCATAAACACCGGAGTGTTACATGCCGGCGTCAACGGGCCTCTTGGCCCAGCGATTCCGTGGCCCACAGGGGGCCAGCACGGCGCCAGAGTGCTCCACACAGCTCCGGCTGCCGATACATGGCCCTGCACTGCCGGCCGGCTGCGGGTCCGCGCATGCGTGCGGCGGCCGCTTACGGGCGACATGGCCGACCCACACAACGGGCCGGTGCGGAAGAAGGTAGGCCCCCCCCAAGATCGTCGCCAATCGGTGATCCCCGATCGCGGACTTGGCCATCGTGGAGGCCCCCTCCGGAGACTGATCCCCCCACCCCCACCAGGGCAGCCACTGCAGCCGCGAGCTGAGCTCCCGTGGGTGGAACCATACTTGAACCACGCCGGCGGGAACTTGGCCAGTCGACCGCGGAGAATCGCCGCAGTGGGCCTCTTTCAACGGTCCTTAACCAGCGCCGCGATGACCGCGTGCGCGCAACTTGCACCGATTCTCTGGTCACCGGAAGTTCGCGTCCCGGCGTCGGACCCGATCGCGGGTCTGACGCCCTATTCTCTGCTCCCGCACCGAGCGCGATTTCGGCGTGGAGGCTCGGAAAATCCCAGCCACTGGCTCCATTTGTCAGGAAATCACGGATGGATTCTCTGTTGATGACATGTTTCCTGATCCGGCGGAGAATTGAGCACAGAACACAGAACACAGAACAGTACAGCACAGAACAGGCCCTTCGGCCCTCGATGTTGTGCCGAGCAATGATCACCCTACTCAAACCCACGTATCCACCCTATACCCGTAACCCAACAACCCCCCCTTAACCTTACATTTTAGGACACTACGGGCAATTTAGCATGGCCAATCCACCTAACCCGCACATCTTTGGACTGTGGGAGGAAACCGGAGCACCCGGAGGAAACCCACGCACACACGGGGAGGACGTGCAGACTCCGCACAGACAGTGACCCAGCCGGGAATCGAAGCTGGGACCCTGGAGCTGTGAAGCATTTATGCTAACCACCATGCTACCGTGCTGCCCCAAAGCGTTGGCTGAAAAACAGGTTCGGTGCCTGGCTTGAACGAAAAGGGTTTCCTTTGCTCCACAACAGGCTGGTATTGGGTGTCACAGATAACTGTGGGTGTCTCTCTCCTGCACCTGTTGAAACACAGCCGAGAGGTGTTGCACTTTGCTTTGCAAAGAGCTTTGCAAGAAAGAAGGAACAAGTCTCACTGTTTATACCTAACCAGTGGGTTGTCCTTACGTCACACCAGTTACCCTGACTGCCACCAACGCCTGTGTGAGTCTCTTTCCTGTGATGGTGAAATGTCATCTGGAAGCGCCCCACGAGTGCAATTTCACAAGAGAGAGGAAGAGGGACCACTGTCTATTCCTAACCAGTAGTCTCTCTTGAGTGAGCGTATTGGAAGCACTCGGATTCCTTTTGTGCCCTCGACTACGGAATTATATTCTGGAAATTGTTGTGACTCAACCAGAGCAGAGAGTGAAAGAAAGATGAGACTACAACAATGGTAGATTTAAAATTAAATAATTTATTCAAGAGAGTTCGGTCCTCCACAACTGAAACTATCACACACAAACCTGGTTATAAAAATACTATATATATAATGAGAGACTAAATGGCATAACGAAAATTCTTACTTTTACACAAATTTACTTTTACGCCTGCAAACATAATCATATATATAGATATATATAGATCCACTCACCCACCCCAAACCTTCAACACTAAAAACTAATTGGGGGTTTCTGTGGGCTGAGAGGGTATACTCACCGTCCCCAGGAAGAAAAGTCCAACTGATACGGATGTTTCTGGCTCTCACTCAAAACTGGCTGGTCCATGTGGCTGCTGGGCTGGTGTTCCTTCGGTTTACCTTGTCCCGAGCCTGGCGCTGCCTTTATCTCCTGGCCCATTTAGGAGTGTCCCTCGCAGATCTGGTTGTCTCTGCTCAGCCCTGAGCCTAGTGCTGCCTTTGTGTCCTTGCCCAGTTAGGAGTGTTCCTCGCAGGTCTCACTGTCTCCGCTGCCGGAAGGCCCCCAGCCTGGCGCTGCCTTTTATTTCTCCTCCTTCCCCGCTCTGCCTCTTTGCTGCCTGCTTGCTTCCTCCGTTTCTCTCTCAGTTGCCACCACCTCTCCTTCTCCTTCGTGCCCGGCAGCCAGATCACCCCCTGGAGCCGCCGGCTCCTTGCCCGCTTTGCGGAGCTGGCCGCCCAGCCTCAGCATGCCAGTGGCTTTGGTGCTACAAAGAACAATATTGTACTTCGTCACATTAACAGTGAGCACTTAGTCCCTCAAAGACTGGAAACCCAAAAGCATCAGGGTCAGGTTATTGTATTTCAATGCTATCTGTGTTTGCCTCTAAAGTGATCAAACAATATTATTCCAGTACCAGGTTCTTTACACCTGTTTGGTCACATGCTCATATAAAGTATCTGATCTCCTTCAATATCATTCATTTTCTGATCCACTTTCTACACAATCTATTTTATTTGTTCTTGTAGGAGAATCCTGCTCAAACTAATTCTTGCAAATAGGACGATACACCACAATGCCAATTCCCAGTTCTTCATGAGGCAGGAGCAATCGAGATCGAGTGTGAAGGGAGGTGTCCCTCAAGTTCAGAGTTAGTGACCTTAAACCACGTGCTTTATATATTATGAGTTGATTTTAACATTACCTTTCTTCCCCAGAACTTCTGTCTCAAAAATCTGACTGTCCACATTTTGCATGGCAGCATGGTAGCACAGTGGTTAGCACTGTTGCTTCACAGCACCAGGGTCCTAGGTTCGATTCCCGGCTTGGGTCACTGTCAGTGCGGAGTCTGCACGTTCTCTCCGTGTTTGCGTGGGTTTCCTCCGGGTGCTCCGGTTTCCTCCCACAGTCCAAAGGTGGGCAGGTTAGGTGGATTGGCCATGATAAATTGCCCTTAGTGTCCAAAATTGCCCTTAGTGTTGGGTCAGGTCACTGGGTTATGGGGACAGGGTGGAGGTGTGGGCTTGGGTAGGGTGCTCTTTCAAAGAGCCAGTGCAGACTCGATGGGCCGAATGGTCTCCTTCTGCATTGTAAATTCTATGATTCTCGAAGTCTATAATTATCTTTTTGCTCACTCTCAATTAATTCTGGCCTCAACCTTACAAGTGTACATCAGGTCCAGTCACCTCATGGCATTGTCACAGTAATGGAATTATCACAGTGGGAGCAAATATTTATTTTCCACCTGAAACGATTTGGATAAAAGCAAATTACTGCGGATGCTGGAATCTCAAACAAAAACAGAAAATACTGGACAACCTCAGAATGTCTGACAGCATATGTGGAGAGAGAAGGGGGCTAACTTATCGAGTCTGAATGACTCTTTGTTCAAGAGTCATCTAAAATGCATTGGAATGTGTTTCATATTAAGCTAGTTCATCTAGTTTTTTTGGCACATTCTCAAATGCCTGCAAACAGAATTCTAGGATGAGAATTAGAAAAATAAAGGTAAGGTAAAGTCGCTATAGTCCCAGATGACCAGAGGCTGCTTTCCCCTTTGAGGGGGTGAGTTGACTGGTGGGGATTTAACCTGAGGATCACCACACCTCAGACGAGGGGCAAGGCTGAGAAGGCAAGACCTTCATGAATAACCATTCAGCAAACATTAGCACACGCAAACTTCAAAAAACATCTGACAAAGTATCAGTAAAATAATTGACAACTCACAAGCGAACTGAAAAATAACTCTGAATAAAGTCTTAGAAGCAAGGCGGCTTCTTCAAGTGGAATCAGAGTCAAATTCCTTTTCATTACATTGAATTTCAAGGATTTTATTCACGTTTTGAGATCACAGTCCACTCTACAGCTTGTTTTGCTGCTTGTGTAATTCTTAAATTGGTATTTAAAAGCTCATGAACCACAATCCTTTGACAGGACGATTCCATTGAGCCACAAAGAGATATTCACAACAGTGTGTTCAATGATTTCCTGGAAATTAGCAACTAAAACACTACGATTTGCCAATTATGCTGCAAGCTTGGAAAGTGCTGATTGGGACTGTAGGAGTCCACTTCTCAAGGGCCTGCTTCAACCAATTGAAGATTTTTCTTTATTAAAAATAAAAACATATAGCGGATATTGGAAATCTGAAATAAAAGCAGAACATTTTTGAAATGCTCAGCAGGTATGGGTAGCACGTGTGGAGAGAGAACATTTCAACACTTGTGATCTTTCATCTGCACTCTTAAAAGGTCACAGACCTAAAATGCTAACTCCGTTTTTCTCTCCACAGATGCTGCCAGGCCTGCTGAGTATTTCCAACATTCTCTGTTTATTTTGGGTGCATTTTATTTGCCTGGCATTGATTGAAGCAACAGGAACTGCGGGCAATGGAAGTTCAGAAGCTGCAGCAACCATGAGCACAAGAGACTGGAAACTCCATGAAAAACTTACACAGGTTCAGGTTTTTGCGTTATCTAGCATTTAAATCTCAAAAGACTGCACTTGGTGAGTTTAATCTATTCTCTACCATTCATCCACAGAGAAACGTCCACACACAAAACAAGCCCTGAACATGGACTCTTGAAATCACACTCACTTTCCTAACTCATGGTCCATGAATTGGAATAAATATCTTGCAGCTTGAGTGAGGAAAAGTGAGGGTTGGAAATGAAAAAGAGTACTTTTTAAAAATTCTTTAAATTGAAACCACAATAGAAATGTAATAGCTGGCCTTGATCCGAGAACTCAAAGAGTAAGTGAATTATAATATCCGTCATTGCAGCAATGCATCGCAGCTCCCTTTTGGTGTTTGAAATTAATGGCTTGCAATCTTCTCGGAAACACATGTTGTCAGCCCTGACCCAGAGACTGTCTTCTGAGCATTTCGGAGGACTGTGACTGCACTTAAAGTATAGCACGGCATGGACAAATAATCACCCAATCATTGAAGGGAAAGGAAAGTCTAAGAGCATGGTTCAAATTACAGCCCTATTCTTCTGATGATATATACTCTTACCAGATATTTCTTTTGAAATTCTCAATTTTAGTGGAAGCTAAATTTAGTGGAATGCATTTTGAGTCTTCATGACTCTTCTTCAGAGCTGAAGAGCTGGATTCTCCGTTTGGGAGATTAGGGGCAGGATTCTTCAATTGCCGACACCAAAATCGCATTTCCCCCTATTACAGGGGTCCAGTGTGAGGGGGGGTCCCCTTATTAGACTAGTCCCTATGGGGTTTCCCATTACATAGTTTCGTGTGGAGCGTCCCCCTGTCACACAGGTCCCCGGGGGGGAGGGGGGGGGGGCCTCCCCTTATTACAGAGGTCCCGGGGCATCCCTTATTACAGGGGTCCCTGTGGGGGTCTCCCAATTACAGGGGTCCCTATGGAAGGTCCCCCAATTACAGGGGTCCCTGGGGAGAAGGGTCCCCCATTACAAGGGTTCCTTGGCGGGAGGGGGGGGGGTCACACCTATTGTAGTGGTCTGGTAGAGGAAGCGTGGGCAGGTGGAGCATTTCTGGTGGGGTGGGGGGGTGGCTCTCGAATGGGCTCAGATAGTCTCTACCAGCCTTTTGGCCCATTGTGAGATCCACCTCACCAGAGCCACATTGGTAAAAAACAAGTGATCCATGCCCACGTGACTCTCGGCTGCGGAGACCTGATGATCTTGAAGGGGCGGAGCATTGGACCGCTTAAATATGAGCAAATGGGACACTGCGACGCATTTGGATTTATTTACATCACCCCGCCGGTGCACATCGTGGTCCTCGTTCACGCTGTCAGCAGTGGGAGGGGGGGGGCGGGATAAGAGCATGGCATATTATCTCCCCTGTCCGATTCTCCGTGTCATCGGGGAACGCATTCCAGACATCCCGGGTTGGAGGATCCCATCCATAGAGAGGTACAAAAGTCAACATTCATCTTCAACACACTCCATCAAAATAAAAAGAGATTAATTAATTTTATTGCCATTTGAAGGATTTTGCTCAGTGAAAATTGGGTTGCTGTGTATGCCTATACAACGCTGACTACATTCAAAAAGCAATTCACTGACAATAAATGCTTTGGACTGTTTTAAAGGTGCAATATAACCTCAACAAAAAAGGTTATTTCAATCCTTCTTGAAAAATCTCAAAATAACTGTTTTTTCTACAATAGTCTCTCCCCCACCCCCTCATCCCGCCCACTTGTACTTTGTGAAGTCTAAAAGTGAAAAGCAAGGGCAAGAGGATGAAAACTGGATAATAGTTCCAAATATAAAGAGGGGCTGCAAGCTGCGGTGAGGAAATCATAGATTATCATAGAATTTCATAGAATTTACAGTGCAGAAGGAGGCCATTCGGCCCATCGAATCCGCACCGGCTCCTGGAAAGAGCACCCTACCCAAGGGCAACACCTCCACAATATCCCCATAATCCAGTAACCCCACCCAACACTAAGGGAAATTTTGGACACTAAGGGCAATTTAGCATGGCCAATCCACCTAACCTGCACATCTTTGGACTGTGGGAGGAAACCGGAGCACCCGGAGGAAACCCACGCACACGGGGAGGATGTGCAGACACCGCACAGATAGTGACCCAAGCCGGAATCGAACCTGGGACCCTGGAGCTGTGAAGCAATTGTACTATCCACAATGCTACCATGCTGCCCATGTTTTTGCTATATCAGTAAATGATGAGAAATTAAGTCTAATTATCCATCATTTTGAATTGTAAATCTCTTTGACCCATACCTACTTTGGTCAGCATTTCATTTCATTTGAACTTTAGATGTAATACTGTATTCAATTTATATTGTTCACATTCTTGTGGAAAACATCCAAAAGATTTTGAGAGGGTATTGAAAGATGGGAAAAGATGGTTGCGCCTAGGACATCACTCAGGACATTCCCCAGGGCAGTGCCCTAGGCTCAGCTATCGTCAATTCCCTCCATTGTAAGGCTAGATGTAGGGGTGCCCACTGACGTAAAAGCAAGATACCACAGATGCAAATCTGAAGTAAAACAGCACGTTCTGGAAAAAACTCAGGCGATCTGATGACATCTGTGGAGAGAGAAAAAGAGTTTGTATTTTGAGGCGTTACAGACCCAAATGTTGGGTGGGATTTTCCAGCTATGGTGACCCCCGCCTCAGGGTCCTGAGAAATCTCACCCAACGTTAGCTCAGTTTCTCTCTGCACAGCTGTTGCCAGACCTGTTGAGTTTTCCCAGCATTTCCTGTTTTTATGTTCACTGATGATTGCACAATCGTCAGTTCCATTCACAATCCCTCAGATAAGGGATAAATTCTCTGCCGCTTGCCCCAGTGACGGGTCCGAAATGCAGCCAAAAATGAGGCATGCGGGAAAAAGTCAGGATCTGCTCCAAGTGCTGATCCGATCACAATGCTCTTCCCAGACCCCATCCCCCCCCCCCCCCCCCCCCCCCCCCCAGGCTAGCGCAGGATCGGGGTTCTCACCCCCGCGCGCTAAGGGGAGAATGCTAATTAATGCAAATGGTTCGAATGATCCCTTTTCATCCATTTAGCAGACCTGGCACCAGAGTCTCCGAGCCTTCACGATTATCCTGTCCTCTGAGCCGGGAATTGCGAGGGTGCGGATTAGAACAGGTATCACCAATTGTGAGCCAAGAGGGTAACGCCTTCAGGGAGTTGACCCCAACGTCCATCTGAGACCCTTCCTCTCCCCCAAAATGCACTTGCTGCTCACTCTTCCCTTACCAGACCCCCCACCACCCTCCCACCCCAGTGATCTTCTAAAATGGGAGACCGCCTGAGCACCCCCTAACGAGGAAACATCCCCAGGGACCCCTTAACTGAAGGGACCCACCAAAGACCCTCTAAATAGGGAGAACGCTAACTAAAGAAACCTGTCCGCACGGACCACCTAACTAACGGGATACCCCTACAGTGACCCCCTAACTAAAGGGAGACCCCATAAATACCCTGTAAATAGAGGGACCCCAAAGGGACTCCCAGAGAAGAGACCCCTGTCTGGAAGCTAGAGAGCAATCCAGACAGGGGTAGTGAAATAGATTCCAGCTGTAACACTGAACTGGAAGCACCACCTGTCCATTCCTGGAAAGAGAGCAGCTGTGACTTGTGTTTAAACCTGTCAGATCCATTAACTGCAAGCCATTCATTCATTTCTGGTAGTGGGCTGTGATTGACAGCTTCCACAAACTAGCTGTTAGCCTGCAATCATTCATCCTCTTCATGGATGAGCAAGTCAAAGTGCTGAAACCGCAAAGTTTACAAAGAGAGTTATCATGTCAAAGAGAGTTAAGTGCATTAAAATCATGCCCTATCACGCTTGAGTCATTTTGAACAGCTGAGCTGGAAATTGAGAGCACATCTTTGATGTGTTTGATGTTTGTAAACATTCCACCTAACCTCTTTAGACTGTGGGAGGAAACCAGAGCAGAGAAAACCCACGCAGGCATGGGGAGAAAATAGAAACTCTACACAGACAGTCAGCCAAGGCCGGAATTGAACACGGGTCCCTGGCTCTGTGCAACACCCTAACCACTGTGCCACCGTCCTGTCCTGTGGTTCAAGAAAGTGATGCTAGGAATTTGGCAGCAAAAATAAAAGGTATTTTATGAAACTCTTTGATTTGATTTGATTTATTATTGTCACATGTATTAGTATACAACGAAAAGTATTGTTTCTTGCATGCTGTACAAACAATGCATACCATACATAGGGAGGAAGGAGAGACTGCAGAATATAATGTTACAGTTATAGCAAGGTGTAGAGAAAAGATCAACTGAATACGAGGTATGTCCATTCAAAAGTCTGATGGCAGTAGGGAAGAAGCTGTTCTTGAGTCGATTGGCACGTGACCTCAAACTTTGGCATCTTTTTCCTGACGGAAGGAGGTGGAAGAGAGCATGCCCGGGGTGCATGGGGTCCTTAATTATGCTGGCTGCCTTTCTGAGGCAGTGGGAATTATAGGTAGAGTCAATGGATGGGAGGCTGGTTTGCGTGATGGACTGGGCTGCATTTACAACCTTTTGTAGTTTCCTGTGGTCTTGGGCAGAGCAGGCTCCATACCAAGCTGTGATACAACCAGAAAGAATGCTTTCTATGGTGCATCTGTAGAAGTTGGTGAGAGTCGTAGCTGACGTGCCAAATTCTTTAGTCTTCTGAGAAAGTAGAGTTGTTGATGGGCTTTCTTAACTATAGTGTCGGCATGGAGGGACCAGGACAGGTTGTTAGTGATCTGGACACCTAAAATCTTGAAGCTCACGACCCTTTCTACTTTGTTCCCATTAATGTAGACAGGGGCATGTTCTCCACTATGCTTCCTGAAGTCAATGACAATCTCCTTCATTTTATTGACATTGAGAGAGAGACAACTGGTGTTGTCGCACCAGTTCACCAGATTCTCTATCTCATTCCTGTACTCTGTCTCGTCATTGTGTGAGATCCGATCCACTACGGTGGTGTCATCAGCAAATTTGAAAATCGAGTTGGAGGGGAATTTGGCCACACAGTCATAGGTGTATAAGGAGTATAGTAGGGGGCTGAGGACACAGCCTTGTGGGGTACCGGTGTTGAGGATGATTGTGGAAGAGGTGTTGTTCCCTATCCTTACTGATTGTGGCCTGTGGGTTAGAAAGTTCAGGATCTGACTTCCGGTGGATGTGATGAAGTAGGAAGCCACACATTTGGGAGCTCCCGTTTTAAACGGACTTTTCGGCTCTTTTTAGAGCCCAAAACGGAAATTTTTCGACGTCTCCCGGTGGGGGAAGGTGTGCTGAACGACTTTCCCCACAGTCCATGACTCGAACTCGGAGTGGAAAGGGGGAAAAAGCAGCAGCAGCTCCCCAGAAAAAACGGGGGAAGGGATCCAAGATGGCCACCGGCAGAGCTCCAGAGGAGTGGAAGCAGTGGGCCCAGGAGCAACTAGCTGCTCTCCTGCGCTGCTTCACAGACTTCAAGGCTGAGGTACTGAGCTCTCTGCAGGAAACAAACAGAAGGCTGTCGGAGATTCAGACCACCCAGGGTGCTGCCATCAAGGAGTTGCAGACGCAGGCCACTGAACGAGAGGAGGAGGCCGTGGTCCTCGTGAGTAAAGTGGAGGGGCACGAGGCACTCCACAAGAAGTGGCAGGAACGCTTCGAGGAGCTTGATCACCGCACGAGGCGGAAACACCTGCGGATCTTGGGCCTTGCGGAGGGGCTGGAGGGGCCGGACCTGACAGCCTATGTGGCTATAATGCTGAACTCGCTAGTGGGGGCCGGGTCTTTCCATCTGCCCTTGGAGCTGGAGGGAGCACACAGAGTACTGGCCAGGAGGCCTAAGGAAAATGAACACCCGCGTGCGGTGCTGGTGAGGTTCCACCGGTTCAGTGATCGGGAGTGTGTGCTGCGCTGGGCCAAGAAGGTGAAGAGCAGCAAGTGGGAGAATGGGGTAGTACGGATCTACCAGGATTGGAGTGCAGAGGTGGCTAAGCGGCGGTCCGGATTTAATCGGACGAAAGAGGTGCTTTACAGGCAAAAGATAAAGTTCGGAATATTGCAGCCCGCGCGCCTGTGGGTAACTTATTCGGACCGGCATTATTATTTTGATTCCCCGAAGGAGGCGTGGGCCTTCGTGCGGACGGAGAAATTGGACTTGAACTAGGGGTTTGGGGTTGCGAGGTCGGTTGTAATATCTTAGCGCTGGATTCTGCTGTTGCTATGTTCTCTTTTTTTTTGGGTACTTTTGCAATTTTGATATTGTTATTTATGGGGGTGTTGTTCTGCTATGTTTTCTTTCTGCTGTGGGGCATTGGTTGAGTTGTGTATCTTGCGGGGAGGGTCGGGGGGGTTTGTTGTATTCTATGTCGGGTTGGGGGTATGGAGTGGGGCTGGTATTTGGGAGCTGCGTCAGAAGGGTGTGGTGGGGCAGTGCGAAAGCGCGGGCTTTCCTCTGGTTTCCCGCGCTGCGGGGCTGGAGGGCGGAGACGGTGACGGGGGAGGCGGGACCTTAACTGGTTCTTCCCCGCGCTGGAGCGGTGCCCGGAGGAGGGATAGATTGGGGGATGATCCCACTTTGGGAGGGGTCTGGTTATTGGCGGGAGTTTCCGGGGTCAGCAGAAGTTAGCTGACCCACGGAAGTACAATGGAGGACGGTTCGCGGCTGGGAGGGTTCCTAGCCTGGGGGGGAAGGGAGGGGGGAAAGGGGAATACCGGGTTGCTGCTGGTAGGGTCAGGAAGGAGCTGGTGGGGGCTGGGGGGACAGAGGTGAGGTGTTGTCGCTGTGGGGACTGGGTCGGGCAAGGGGTGCTGGCCTGGGGCGGGCAGTCGACGGGCTATGGCTAGTCGATGGGGGAGGGGGCGGGACGCCCTCTGATCCGGTTGGTCACCTGGAATGCGAGAGGGTTGAATGGGCCGGTGAAGCGGCCGAGGGTACTGGCTCATCTGAAGGGGCTAAAGGAAGATGTGGCAATGCTTCAGGAGACCCACCTGAAGGTGGCGGACCAGGTCCGCCTGAGGAAGGGATGGGTGGGGCAGGTTTTCCACTCTGGGTTGGATGTGAAGAACAGGGGAGTGGCGATTCTGGTGGGGAGAAATGTATTGTTTGTGGCATCGGAGGTGGTGGCGGATAAGGGGGGTAGGTATGTTATGGTTAGGGGCAGGCTGCAAGGAGAGAAGGTGGTACTGGCTAGTGTGTATGCCCCAAATTGGGACAATGCGGGCTTTATGAGGCGTATGTTGGGACGGATCCCGGATCTGGAGGCGGGAGGTCTGATCATGGGGGGGACTTTAATACGGTGTTGGATCCTTCACTGGATCGGTCCAGCTCTAGGACGGGTAGGAGGCCGGCGGCGGCCAAGGTACTGAGAGGGTTTATGGATCAGATGGGTGGGGTGGATCCATGGAGGTTTGTGAGGCCGAGGGCACGCGAGTACTCTTTCTTCTCCCACGTACATAGGGTCTACTCTCGGATAGATTTCTTCGTGGTGAGTAGGGGACTGATTCCGAGATTGGAGGAGGCCGAGTATTCGGCCATTGCAATCTCCGACCACGCTCCGCATTGGATAGAGTTGGAGATGGGGGAGGTGCGGGACCAGCGTCCGTTGTGGTGGTTGGATGTGGGGTTGTTGGCGGAGGAGGAGGTGTGTAGGAGGGTCCGGGCAAGTATCGAGGGGTACCTCGAGGTGAATGATACGGGGGAGGTTCAGGTGGGGATGGTCTGGGAAGCCATGAAGGCAGTGATTCATGGGGAGCTGATATCCATCCGGGCACACAGGGAGAGGAGCGAGAGGAGTGAGAGGGATAGACTGGTGGGAAAGATGCTGGAGGTGGACAGGAGGTATGCAGAGGCACGAGAGGAGGGACTGTTGGGGGAGAGGCGCAGCCTGCAGGCTAAATTTGATTTGCTGACCACTAGAAAGGCGGATGCACAGTGGAGGAAGGCACAAGGGGCAGTATACGAACATGGTGAAAAGGCGAGTAGGATGCTGGCTCATCAGCTCCGCAAGCGGGATGCGGCTAAGGAAATTGCTGGAGTGAGAGACAAGAGTGGGAATGTGGTGCGGAAGGGGGTAGAGGTGAATGAGGTCTTCAAGGACTTTTACGGGGAACTGTACCGGTCGGAGCCATCAGGGGAGAGGAGGGGAATGGAGAGGTTCCTTGACGGGCTTTCTTTCCCGAAGGTGCAGGAGGAGAAGGTGGAGGGGTTGGGTGCGCCGATTGAGCTGGAGGAGCTAGTTAAGGGGATCGGACAGATGCAGTCAGGGAAGGCACCGGGGCCGGATGGGTTCCCGGTGGAATTTTATAAAAAGTTTGTGGACCTAGTGGGCCCCTTGCTGGTGCAGACGCTCAATGAAGCGTGGGAAGGGGGGACTTTGCCCCCGACAATGTCGCGGGCGCTGATCTCGTTAATTTTAAAGAGGGACAAGGACCCCCAGCAGTGTGGTTCATACAGGCCCATATCTCTCCTCAACGTGGATGCTAATATCTTGGCAAAAATCCTGGCCACCAGGATAGAGGACTGTGTGCCAGGGGTTGTGCACGAGGACCAGACAGGTTTCGTGAAGGGAAGGCAGCTGAACACGAATGTGCGGAGATTGTTGACTGTCATCATGATGCCAGCGATTGAGGGGGAGGCAGAGATAGTGGTGGCGCTGGATGCGGAGAAGGCCTTCGATAGAGTGGAGTGGGGGTACCTATGGGAGGTGTTGGGGAGGTTTGGATTTGGTGAAGGGTTCATTAGATGGGTAAGGCTGCTATATGAGGCCCCAATGGCGTGCGTGGCCACGAATAGGAGGAGGTCGGAGTACTTCCGGCTTTACCGAGGGACCAGGCAGGGTTGCTCCCTGTCCCCCTTGTTGTTTGCACTGGCAATCGAGCCGCTGGCGATGGCGTTGAGGGATTCAGAGAGGTGGAGAGGCTTGGTGCGAGGTGGAGAGGAACATAGGGTGTCGTTGTATGCCGATGATCTATTACTGTATGTGGCGGACCCGGTGGGAGGGATGCCGGGAGTGATGGAGTTGCTAGCTGAGTTTGGGACCTTTTCAGGTTATAAATTAAATTTAGGCAAGAGTGAGGTGTTTGTGGTGCACCCTGGAGACCAGGAGGAAGGAATTGGTAGGCTCCCGATTAGGCGGGCAGGGGAGAGCTTTAGGTACCTGGGGGTGCAGGTGGCCAGGGACTGGGGGACTCTTAGGGCAGCAGGGTAGCATGGTGGTTAGCATAAATGCTTAACAGCTCCAGGGTCCCAGGTTCGGTTCCCGGCTGGGTCACTTCCTGTGTGGAGTCTGCACGTCCTCCCCGTGTGTGCGTGGGTTTCCTCCGGGTGCTCCGGTTTCCTCCCACAGTCCAAAGATGTGTGGGTTAGGTGGATTGGCCATGCTAAATTGCCTGTAGTGTCCTAAAAAGTAAGCTCAAGGGGGGGCTGTTGGGTTACGGGTATAGGGTGGATACGTGGGTTTGAGTAGGGTGATCATTGCTCGGCACAACATCGAGGGCCGAAGGGCCTGTACTGTGCTGTACTGTTCCATGTTCTATGTTCTTCACAAGCATAACTTCACCAGACTTGTAGATCAGATGGAGGAGGAGTTCAAGAGGTGGGACATGCTGCCATTATCGTTGGCGGGGAGGGTACAGTCCGTCAAAATGACGGTGCTTCCGAGGTTCTTGTTCCTCTTTCAGTGCCTGCCCATCTTTATCCCCAGGGCCTTCTTTAGGAGAGTGACTAGCAGTATTTTGAGCTTTGTGTGGGCACATGGGACTCCGAGAGTGAAGAGGGTGTTCCTGGAGCGAGGGAGGGATAGAGGCGGGCTGGCGCTGCCCAATCTTCTAGGGTACTATTGGGCGGTCAATGGTGCGTAAATGGGTGATGGAGGGGGGAGGGGCGGCGTGGAAAAGAATGGAGATGGCATCATGTAGAGGTACGAGCCTGGGTGCCATGGTAACGGCGCCGTTGCCGCTCTCCCCTAAGAGCTTTACCACGAGCCCGGTGGTGGCGGCGACCCTAAGAATCTGGGGACAGTGGAGACGGCATCAGGGGGAAACAGGGGGCTCGATGGAGGCTCCACTGGGTGGCAACCATCGGTTCATCCCGGGGAACAGGGATGGGGGATTTAGGGGGTGGCAAAGGGCGGGCATCAGCAAATTGAGGGACCTGTTTATTGGCGGGAGGTTTGAGGGCCTGGGGGAACTGGAAGATAAATTTGGCCTTCCCCAAGGGAACATGTTCAGATACTTGCAGGTAAAGGCGTTTGCTAGGCGACAGGTAGAGGGATTCCCTATGCTGCCCTCGCGGGGGACGATGGACAGAGTGCTTTCGGGGGTGTGGGTCGGAGAGGGGAAGGTGTCTGACATCTATAAGGTAATGCAGGAGGTGGAGGATGCGTCAGTGGAGGAGCTGAAGGCTAAATGGGAGGAGGAACTCGGGGAGCAGATAGAGGACGGGACTTGGGCAGATGCCTTGGAGAGAGTCAACTCTTCCTCCTCATGTGCGAGGCTTAGCCTCATCCAATTTAAGGTGCTGCTCCGGGCCCACATGTCCGGGACTAGGATGAGTAGGTTCTTTGGGGGTGAGGACAGGTGCACCAGATGTTTGGGGAGTCCAGCGAACCACGCCCATATGTTCTGGGCATGCCCAGCACTGGAAGAATTCTGGAAGGGGGTGGCAGGGACGGTGTCGAGGATGGTTGGATCCAGGGTCAAACCAGGGTGGGGACTCGCGATTTTTGGAGTTGCGGTAGAGCCGGGAGTGCAGGAGGCGAAAGAGGCCGTTGTCCTGGCCTTTGCGTCCCTAGTAGCCCGACGAAGGATTCTGCTACAGTGGAAGGATGCAAGGCCCCCAAGTGTGGAGACCTGGATCAGTGACATGGCTGGATTTATAAAATTGGAAAGGGTCAAATTTGCCCTGAGAGGATCAATACAAGGGTTCTATAAACGATGGCAGCCTTTTCTGGACTTCCTGGCTCAAAGATAGGTATCTTGGTCAATAGCAGCAGCAACCCGGGGGGTTGGGGGGGGGGGGGGGGGGGTGTTCCATGTTGTAGGGTCTATTCTGTAACTTTATATTGTGTTAATTTGCGTTGTTGTTAAAATGCTGTGTTGTTCATGGAGGTGGGGCAAATGTTTATAATTGTTAATATTATTGTTATTTTTGGTATTTTACTATGGTGCGTTATTGTTGTATAAATTCAAAATTTTTCAATAAAAATTATTTCAAAAAAAAAGAAAGTTCAGGATCCAGTCGGAGAGGTAGGAGCCGAGGCCAAGGCCACGGATTTTGGAGATGAGTTTCGTAGGAATGATGGTGTTGAAGGCTGAGCTGTAGTCGGTAAATAGGAGTCTGACATAGTTGTCTTTGTTATCTTACTGATTCAAGTTTTCAAATAAACAATATTTTAGTTGCTCTTCCCAACGCAGAATTTTCATCAAATAAATGAAAACATACAAATTTTCTCTTTTTACCAGAGTTTACATTTATCTACTACCTAATGTCTGCTAAATGCACCATTTCTCATAAATCCAATTGAATTCCAAAGAAATATGCATTGCCAGCTCAGTCCACTCTTATCACAAATTACCTCAGGAACAAGGTCGGGGATGCAGTTGCATTCTGCAGCAATTCTGAACAATCTCTTCTATTTTCAAAATCCCATGTCTAGAAATTTCATTCTACTTCTTAATTCATTCATGGCATGTGATTTTCACTGGCAAAGCCAGCTTATATTGCCATCTTAATTGCTCTTCTGGAGGTCATAGTGAACTGCGATCTTGAACCACTGGTACAGGTACAGCTACAGTGATGTTAGGAAGGCATTCAAAACTTTTGATCAAGCCACAGTGAATGAACAACAATGTATCTCCAAGATCGGTTGGTGTGTGGCTTGGAGGGGATCTTGCAGACAGTGGTGTACCCATGCATCTCTGCCCATTCTTCTATATGGTAGATGCTGTGAGTTTGGAATATGCGGTTGACTGATGGCACACACAGTAGCCTCTCTGCACCGGAGGTGGAGGGAGTGGATGTTGAAGGTGATAGATGGAGTACCAATCAAGCAGGCTGGATGATATGGAGTTTCTTGAATGTTATTGGAATTTCACTCATTCAGGCAATTGGGGGGTGTTCCATCACAATCCTGACTTGTGCCTTGTAGAAAGTGAACAGACTTTGGGGAACCAGGAGGTGAGTTATACACTGCAGAATTCCTAGCATCTGACTTTCTCTTGTAGCCACATTTTTAAGATTGGCCCAGTTTAGTTTTTGGTTAATAGCTACACCCTCAAGCATGTTGATAGAGTGGGGATTGGGAAATGGTAATAACTTTCAAAATCAAGGGCAATGGTTAAACTATCGCATGCTGGAGATGATCATTACCTGGCATTTGTGCAACGCAAATGCTACTTACCAGCCAAAGTCTGAACATTATCCAACTCTTGTTGTACAATGACATGACAGTTTAAGTATCTCACCAGCCATGAAAGGTACTGAACAATATGTAATCATCTCCAATTCTGACCTTATGTTGGAAGGTAAATCGCTGATGAAGCATCTGAAGATGGTTGGGCCTGGACCATTACCCTGATGAGGAACACCTGTAACGATGTCCTGGAGCTGAGATGATCGGTCTCAAGGAACCACAACCACCTTCCTATGTGCGATGTATGACTCCAACCTGCGGAGATTTCTTTTTTCCATTTACTTCAACTTCTACTTGCCTAATTTCATTTACTTTCATTTGCTAGGCTCTTTGATTCTACATTCATAGAACATAGAACATAGAACATAGAACAGTACAGCACAGAACAGGCCCTTTGGCCCTCAATGTTGTGCCGAGCCATGATCACCCTACTCAAACCCACGTATCCACCCTATACCCGTAACCCAACAACCTCCCCCTTAACCCTACTTTTATTAGGACACTACGGGCAATTTAGCATGGCCAATCCACCTAACCCGCACATCTTTGGACTGTGGGAGGAAACCGGAGCACCCGGAGGAAACCCACGCACACAGGGGGAGGACGTGCAGACTCCACACAGACAGTGACCCAGCCGGGAATCGAACCTGGGACCCTGGAGCTGTGAAGCATTTATGCTAACCACCATGCTACCCTGCTGCCCCAATGCTACCCTGCTGCCCCTTAATTCATCATTCAATGATGACCTTAACGTCAAGAGCAGTCACTCTCACCTCTCCCCGGAAATTCAGCTCTTTTACCTACGTTGGGACCAAGGTTGTAATGAGGTACCTGCTGTATCCCAACTGGGCATCAGTGTACAGGTTATTGCCATATAAGTGTCGCTTGGTAGAATTGTCAGTGATATGTCCCATCATTTTGCTGGTGATTGAGACTGCTGGGGTGGTAACTGGCCGGATTGTCCTGCTTTGTGTGGGTAATTTTATACATTATTGTGTAGATGCCAGTGTTGTTGCTGTACTGAAAAAAGCTTGGGTAAACGTGCGGCTGGTTTTGGTCACAAATCTTCAGTACAATTCCTGAAATGTTATCATAGTCTTTGGAGTATCTAGTGCCTTCAGTCATTTCTTGATACTACGTGGAGTGAATTGAATTGGCTGAAGACTGGCATCTGTGATGCGGGGACATCTGGAGGAGGCCGAACTTGATCACCCACTCCTCAATTTTAGCTGAAGGTGGTTACAATGTGCTCAGTCTTGTACTTTGAATAGACAGTCTGGACTTCTCCCATCACTGAGGATCAGAGTTTTTGTTGAGCGACATCCTATTTAATTGTCCACCATTCTCCACTGGATGTGACAAGACTGCAGAGCTTTATCCTGATATGTTGATTGTGGGGTCACTTAACTCTGTCCATTACAGGCCGCTTCAACTATTTAGCAGGCACGTAATCCTATGCCACAGCTTCACCAGGGTTGGCACCTCATCTTTTCAGTGTGCCTGAATCTATTCCTGGCATACACTCTTGAACCATTGAACCAGGATTAATTCCCCTGCTTGATGGTCATGGAGAGCCAGGCTATGTGGTTAGAGTTTATGGTTGTATATATTTCTGTTGCTGCTGATCACTCACATGTAATGAATGCTAGCTTTGAGCTGCTAGATCTGTTAGTGTCCAAAATTGCCCTTAGTGCTGGGTGGGGTTACTGGGTTATGGGGATAGGGAGGAGCTGTGGGCTTGGGTGGGGTGCTCTTTCAAGAGCTGGTGCAGACTCGATGGGCCGAATGGCCTCCTTCTGCACTGTAAATTCTATGATTCTATGAATTCTATATTCCCATTTAGCACAGCGACAGTGCTACACAATGGGATGGACAATATCTTCGGTGTGAAGTCGGGGTTTCGGCTCCATAAAGACTGTGTTGTAGTCACCTCTACCAATACTGTCATGGAGGGATGCAGGTAGATTGATGAGGATGAGCTCCTTGAGGGTTCTCTCACCACCCGCTGCATGCAAATATGCCTTCAAGGACTTGAGCAATACAAATCAGAAGTGGTGCTGCCGAGCCACTCTTAATAGTGGACATTTGCCCTTGTCACCCTTAGTGCTTCTTCCAAGTATTGTTGAATATGGAGGAGTACTGATTCATCAGCTGAGGGCGGCCGGTTGACGCAGAAGGTTTCTTAGCCCATTTTGAGCTGAAGTAGGAGATGGTGAGGGCTTTCAGGAAAACTCCCTCCTAATTCAATACCACTCTGCCAACATCCTGCCAGTAGGACTGGACATTCCCAGGGATATGATGTTGGCTGGAATTCTCCATTAACCCCTGCTCAAGTAGGATATCCTGATCTGACTGAGAATCAAGCGCCCCCTGAAAAGTGAGTTTAGCAGCCATCGCCAAATCCATTGCTCTGCTCCAGTCCAGTCCCCCACCAGCGGAGGCAGAAACATGTAAATTAAAGTAAAGCATGTATGCGCACGCAATTAACGGGCTTGAATGGGGTTTGCAACGGGGATGAAGAGCCCCATTGCTGCTGCCAAGCTGCAGAGGGAGGGTGTCCTCAATGGCTCAATGGTCCTGGAGTTGGGTGCCCTCCCGGCCCCCTATCAGACCCCCCAATAATTACCCTTATCAGAGGCCCCCAGCAGACACTGCCACCCCTCTCCATCCTCCAGTCACGCCTGCCTGAAAGTTGAAAAGCAGTCCAGGCAGTGCAGTAAAAAATCATTGCATTTTATTTACCCTTTCCTAATATCTGCTGTCTCAGACAAACATTTTAAAGCAGCAGATATTACAAGTGTCAGAGGCTTCCTCGAAGGACTTTAGCAATTTAAATCAGAAAGTGGTGCTGCCGAGCCACTCTTAATGATGGACATTGAAGACCCCACCCATTGTGTATTCTATGCCTTTGCCACTCTCAAGTGCTTCTTCCAAGTGCTGTTCAATATGGAGGAGTACTGATTCATCAACTGAGGGCGGGCGGTACTTGCAGAAGGTTTCCCAGTTCACTTGAAAAGGCTTTGATCTAATTTCCCTGACAGTCTTTGGGGCGGGAGGGGAGGGAGGGGGCCTGCACTGGACCCAAGATTGGGCTGCCTCCTCAAAATGGCGGCCTGATACTGGGACTCTGACACACTATGATCCGCTCTCCAGCATGTATATACAGTATTTCCATCGTTAAAGGAGAAAGGACCTGCTCCTAACACCAGCAAAGACCAGTCCCAAGTTTTGGTCGGAGCACTTAGGTTCTAGAATGGAGAATCCTGGCCATTGTGTCTGTGCCATTGACTCTCAAGGTGTGATTCAGTGAGTATGTCAGGCTGTTGCTTGACTAGTCTGTGCTTTCCCAATTTAGGCACAGACCCTAATGTCAGTAAGGAGGACTGCACGGTCAACCGGGCAGGGTCATGTGCTGTTTCTAGCTAAATGCCAGTGAACCAGTTTTAGTCATTTTTGACTTTTCTGCAGTAATATGAGATATACCACCTCTTTAGCTGCAGCATTTAATAGACAAGGCATTGGCTGGTAAGTCAGAAGGTAGGCAATTTTGTCATATTAAAGCTTTTAATCAACAATATATCTATTTTGTCCTGATAAATGTTGACAAAGTGGAGATGTGCCAAATCCTTAAAGTGGCATCATGTAATTGCTGCAAATTGGCCAATTCTTGGGAGAGTTTGAGGCTTAATGTCGTTTCTGAGTAATGGTTGGAGCTGTGAAATTTAGCTTGTCGCCTTCAGGATGACCAAAAGTCAGCAACAACCCACAGGGCATGAGTGGTTGCTATTTCTTTTTACTGAAAAACACAACTTACTTCAATGAAAAATTCCCTCTTTGTTCCATCTTGGTTTACTGCTGTTTGATCACCATGGCATTAGGCAAATCAAGGGTGAAAGATGTGCGAGAGAGAAAGCTTTACTCCCATGCTATGCCCATGCTATTTCAGTACAAAGCCAATTTAAAATAGACTGTACTGCCATCTAGCTAGCAATTAAAAAGGATGGTGTGAAAGCCGCCACTATAACTTAAGCTTCTGTTTTGTGTTGGAAAGATTGTGGGTGAGATTGTCCCTTTGAGAGAGCAAGGGCGGGATTCTCCGAGCGGAGCATACGGCGTCAGCTGGAAATAGAGATTGGTGCTGGGGGCCAAACAGAGTACCGTTCACAAGCCCCTCAATGGCAGCATGAATGTGGTCCACATCGTGCACCAATGTGGGCATGCAAAACCTACAACAACATGCATTAACATCTCATTAACGGGCCTGATCCAGCAGTCTCAGGCCTCCCACGATGCTCTGCCCTGATCAGACGGAACTGACGACCATGAGGTTCACTTGCTGTAGTTGAAACCAGGAAACAGACACCCTGACTGCAGAGGGAGAGAGGAGGTAAGAACAGCTCTCAAAAGAGCAACAGTGAGCTGACAGTTATGCTGCTGTTTGGGGGTGGAAGGGGGCGGCCAGGGCTGGGGGGAGTAATGGGGGGTGACCAGGGCATAGGCCGTGGGATCGAGGTGTCCCCCAGGGAGCAGGATGTCCAGGCACGGACCACCATTGCCGTGGCCTGCAAAACAGCCATTTGGCTGCGCACTCTGCTGACTGCCCACTGTTCCGTAAATGTGCAGAGCACCACTGGTCATATGGGTGCCCCCGCTGGACAGGCCACCCCTAAGGAGCCCACAGACCCCAGCCAACCCATCAACAGGGTGGGCGTGGTCCAGCGCAGCCAGTGGTCACCAGATGTTGAGTCACTCCAATGCATCCCTATGAGGCATTACCCCACTGCAGCAGCAGAACGGGAGTCGCAGAACACGCCCTAACCAGCAGTTAAAGCACCATGGCACTTTGGCACTCACCCTTGCACAGTGCCCCTCGCACGACAGATGTCCCACCAGTGACACCATTAATTAGTCCACCACGCAAGACCACCAACTACCACCAAGCCCTGCTTGCCCACTGCATCCCTGCTCCCATCCATCCTGCCCCCAGATGAGTAGGCACAACTAGTATATCGCACAAAGGACCCACAGCACGCATTCCGCATGCATTCCACCAAGCATAACGCCGGTTCATGCCACCCGACTGGCGAAGTATCTCATGGCCCTGCCATGGGGGATCCCCAGGGGAGGGCGCTGGATTGGGACGCAAAGTGTACTGCTGACATGGGTAATGCCAGCCACCAATATCCCTGCTGGCAGGGACGGGTGGCAGGGCTAGAGTCCCCCCCCCCCCCCCCCCCCACCCCAGGTGTCAAACACTGATGGGGTTAGGGATGCAGTGCAGAAGGCAAAGTTTTGGGGTGAATGGCCTGGGGTGGGGGTGGGACATGCAGGGACAGGGGCTGCAGTGCAAGCCAGGGCCACCGTGCAGCCCGTTGGACCGGGGTGGGTACTCACCATGCTAACATGACTGCCTTTCACCGCTTGTAGGTAATGGAGATCGGTATCCAACCAAGAGTAGTTGGCATCTGCATGGCCGCCGCGGCCCTTGCGGACGCACTGAGGCTGAATGAGCAGGAGCTGCCCGGGAAGGATGCTGCAGACCCAGAGGGGCAGGGGCAGGAGCCAGCCGGTGAGGATGGAGAGCCGGCCATGCAACAGGCCAAGGAGGAGGTGAGAAGGATGTGCCATATCAGGTCTCATGTATATTGGCAGTACCTGTCATTTGAGGACCAGCCTGACGTGGTATGTCACCGACAACTCCGGCTAACCAGGGAGACCATTTGGCATATCAGCAGGATAGTGGCATACCCGGGACTACAAGCATATGGAAGAGAACACCTGCTCCCGTTGGCCTTCAAGGAGATGGTCGCCATGGCATCCTTCCAGGTATGGAATGGGGATCAGTCCAGGCTCTCCCAGGCCTCTGTACACAGGTGCATCTGCACCGTCACCGAGGCTCTATGTGCCCGGTGGCGAAATACATCAACCTCAGGGGTGATCGATGGGACACATGACCCACTACGGACATCGCTACATAGCGAACGCATTCAGCCATGTTTGTCCTGGTGCTCGCAGCGACAAGAAATAAATGGCCATGCAATGGCAGTCAGATTAAATAAGGGGCCTCAGCAGGAAACGCATGCCCGAGACCACACAGAGCCTCAGTTTCTATACCGAGGAGCTCTGCTCGCCAGTACTCCTAAGTGTAGCAAGAGATCGAGACACCATTTTTGAATGGCATCCCAATCTGCAAAGCCCCCGACATGTCCCCTAATCCCCCCCAGCCCCAATGCACTATAGAAGGGTGTCCTCCCGGCACCCCCCAACACTTGCGCAATGCACCCCCGGCCGATCACCAGCACACAAAATGTCAGCTTGGCAGTGCCCCTTCTACCTGGGCACCTTGGCAGTTCCAGGCTGGCACCCAGGTGGCAATGCCAGGGTTCCAGGCTGCCATTGCCCAGGTGCCTGTGTGGCACGGGCAGGGTGCCCACATGGCACCATTAGTGCCAGGTTCCAACCCTGCTGAAAGACCCCCACGAGTGCTGTTCTATCTGGTCCCCATTTGTGGAGTCCAGTGCTGATCGGCGCCCGCCCCAATTCTTTGAGGCGAAGGGGATAGATCCCAATGGGCGGGATTTACATCGCAATGTCTCGTGAGGTTGCCTTAGATCTTGTGCAGCATTGCGAGCTGGGTAGATCCTGGGAGTGAGTTCCCCTGGCTTTTATCAACTATGCTGTGCCTCGGAGAGCTGTTTTTCAGGTGCACCATGGCTGTTAGATGGTGCTTGGTAAACTCTACACTGCTCGCAGCCAGTAGCAGTTTCCTAATCCGGCGGAGAATCAAGCGTTGGCCCAAAAATGGGATCAGCGCTGGCTGCTGATCTCATTTCAATGATCCTGCAGCAGCAGCAGCAAGCTACATGCCCCACAGCGGTAGCAACATGCAAATAGGTCATTAGCATCAATTCCAGCCTGACTAGTAGGCTGGAAGCTCGATTCTCCAGACCTCCCAGCAAAGCATCAGCCCTCTAAGGCAGGATACACGTGGGCGTGGATTAAAGCAGGTATTTTCAAGCATGGCCCTCTCATGGTGGATTTCGCAGTGGGTCAAGGAGGTCAGTGCGTAATGGAGGAGGCCCCCAAAGTCCATCGGAAGTTCCCCCCCCCACAACACAAATTGTGACCATCCCCCAATCGGAGTCCTTCCAGCCCACTCATCAGACATCCCATCAGAAACCCCCCCCCCCCATCAACCCTCAAAATAGTCTTTATTAGTGTCACAAGTAGGCTTACATTGGCAATACAATGACGTTACTGTGAAAATCCCCGAGTTGCCACATTCTGGCACCTATTCGGGTGCATGGAGGGAGAATTCAGAATGTCCAAATTACCTAATAGCACGTCTTTGGGAGGAAACCGCAGCACCCGGAAGAACCCCACGCAGACACGGGTAGAATGTGCAGACTCCGCACAGCCAGTGGCCCAAGCCGGGAATCGGACCTGGGACCCTGGCGCTGTGAAGCAACGGTGCTAACCACTGTGCTACCATGCTGCCCTAAGAGACCCCCCATCAAACTCCAGCTGAGACACCCGAACAGAGATTCACCCCAGCCTCCCCATCAGAGACCCTGCTTGAAAGCTGAAGTGCATTCCAGACAGTAGTGTGAAAACAAAATCTCTGCATTTTCACTTACCCTTTCCTAACATCTGCTACCTCAGACAAAATTGTTTAAAGTAGCGGTTATAAGCATCCAGACTTCTTTGAAAGTCCTGTACACTTCAAAGGGCTTGAAATCCTTTGACAGCCTTTGAAAAGAAGATCTTTTCACATAGCGATACATTGTATTACATTGCTTTGACAAAGGGTCATGGACTCGAAACGTTAGCTCTTTTCTCTCCCAACAGGTGCTGCCAGACCTGCTGAGATTTTCCAGCATTTTCTCTTTGGTTTCAGATTCCAGCATCCGCAGTAGTTTGCTTTATACATTGCATTAGCCAGTGAGAGCCAGCTTTATTATTCCAGAGGCAGGAGCTTGGTGATTGTTTTTTGACCTTTCCCTCCACACTTAACTACATCTTCATTACCCTGTTTCAATGCTAACCACAATGTTTATAAACACTCTTGCTATGATTGACAGCTCCTCACCATATCAAATGCAGTAGTGTGCTTCCTGCTGTGAAAAAGAGGAGGGGTCTGATTGGGACAGAATGTCGGATCACCCTCATGCGTGCTGTGGGGTGGGGGGGTGGCGGTGGTGGTGGTGTGACCCATTATTACTTTGCTGTTCTGGGTGGGTTGCAGGATCTAGTCAGCGGAGGGGGGAGGGCGGTGGGCAGGATTTGTATTACTGGCCGGGGGGGGGGGGGGGGGGGGGGGGGGGGGGGGGGGGGGGGGGGCAGCCATTGGACCTCGGTATTCAGGCTGCCCACTCAAAATGGTGGCCGATACCTGGATTCAAACAGCTCTCCTCCGTGCATACATGTGCATGGAAAAAGAGAGGGAATTGCTCCTGGCACAGTTCCTAGACCAGCGGAGACCAGGGGTGATTCTACTCTGGCGGGAGCACTTAAGTCTCCAGAATGAAGAGTCCAGTCCTAAGTGTACGTGGCTTGCGATGGGAAGTTTGCCGGAACAGCTGATAGGATTCTCACCAGCTTTCCCACCTGAAATATCACCTCGTCACTTTTTGGGAGAATAGCGCCCCCCCCCCCCCCCCCCCCCCCCCCCCCCCCCCACCTTACAGGTTAAAGAGACCACCAACATTTATATATCAGCTCACCCATGACAACCTCCCATCAGAAGGGATCTTACACTATCCTGGGGTTCAGAGTGAAAGGGGAGAAATTGTGCTGGATAGGTTTTAAAACGGGGTTGAGAATGTATCACTGAGGTACACCTATTGATGTCAGTTTGACAAGGAACTCAGTGAAATTCTGTTGCTGCATAATCCTACATTCAAGCCCAGAAAATGGGCAACAAGTGAGCAATGGTTTCTAAAAAGCTGGCACAGTCCCCAAAATGCTGCAATACAAGAGTCATCTTGATATTTGCAAATATTTTCCTTCACTTGGAATATAGCTACAATCCCACCCAGGAAATTTTGAATTTTTGTACTACTTCCTTTGATTTTAAGCACCTTTATGCTTTAATTCGAGGAAAGAAGGAAAACAAAGTGACATTTGCTTTCCAAGAGACTGAACATCATCGACTCAAAGGTTTTCTCCAAAGGTCACTTCCCAAATACAATACTCCATTCTCCTGGTTCACAAAGTTATTTAAACCACACTGAGCTGTGTTATAAAAGCATCGCATTGAATCAAACTTTCCCACTGTGCGGACTGCCAACACGAGACGGTCTCATGTCTCCCGCATAGTAAGTGCCAATTAGAGGATCAGTAGCTGACACTTCCAATGGATGAGGTGTACTGACCTCAGGATTGGATGCTACCAATAAACGCTTGTTCAGTTAAACTGGAAGTCACCCTCTTATTGCCTTAAACCACGATATTAATGCTTTAAGCAGTGTCGGAGGAAAGTAAGGGTCATGTTCTGATCAACAAACTCTAAAATGGAGCTAAACTAGAATGTAAAGGGACCTGATCTGCACAAACATTTGTTAGCGAATTGTGAAGGAATTAACAGGGTTCCTGAAATCCTGACCATTCGTGTGATACTCAAAGTTTGGTAAAACAAGTTTCTGTACATTTATTAGTGAGCGCAAGCTACCTGTTACTTTCTTTGTTTTAGGCTTCAGGATTACAAGAAGTAATCAGCCCTGCGTGTCAGTCAATTGGTTCACTGCTGAACTTGAAGTGTCTCCACTCCACTTACCAGCCTTTGTTCCATATCCCCTGGTTTATTTTCCCTACAATATATGATCTATCTCAGTGTCAAAAATTTCAATTGACCCAGCATCTCTTGAGGATGAGAGTTCCACATTTCTTTTATTCTTCAACACAAATGTAATTCCTGAATTCAATCCTAAAAAAGGAAGGTTAAATCATGGATAACTGTTCTGGGTCCGGACCAGAATCCCAATCTTTTGTTAAGATCCTAAGATCCAATTGTTATGGATCCAAGAATGAAAAACCCAATTTGTTATGGGATTCTGGATGAGAACTAAAGATTTTAACTTTGAAAAATTGTGAGGAAATGTTACTATCACATAGGAGTAATAACGCCTACCAGCACAGAGCTTTTATGGGAAAACAAACTTTAATTTAAACACACAATTAAACACATTACCAACAAAGAAATTTGCATTACAGTTAATAATCGCAACATCTTAACTTGATTCCTGAAACCTGCCTCTACATTCCAATTAAGCACTCCCATATATTGTAAACACCTCGAGTGAATAATGTTAACAATCAGATTTTCCAATGACTTATATTGGTACAAAGCCTTTTAGAGAGAGAGTCCTTTGAGAGCAAACTGAACCCTGTCTGTTCAGCTCAGTATTGCAGAAGCAACAGATAAACCTGGCTCCTCCGATTAACTGTGCCACCCACAATCCAAAAGACCACGGCATTCTGGTCTGGTTAAAAATGGTTACAAGGTGGCACTGTGGGACAGTGGTTAGCACTGCTGCCTCACGGCGCTGAGGACCCGGGTTCAATGCCGGCCCTGGGTCACTGTCCATGTGGAGTTTGCACATTCTCCCCCCCCCCCCCACCCCCGCCGTGTCTGTGTGGGTCTCACCCCCATACCCCAAAGATGTGTAGGATAGGTGGAAAGGCCATACTAAAATTGTGCCTTAGTTGGAAAAAGAAGAATTGGGTACTCTAAATTTATTTGAAAAAAAAAACAAATGGTTACATTGCCCCTGCAAAAAATGCTGATTCTCCTCCTTTGTAATCACAGCAAAAAAACACTAAATGCAAACTCTAAAATATAAAATTTCTCACATTCCTCACACTAACATTGACAATTTAATTGAAGATTTACTGATTTTGCACCATTATTTTGTATGCAAAATTAAGCACACAAGGAAGATGGAAGAAACTTACATTTATATAGCACCATTCATGAGCTCAGAACATTCCTACACACTTTACAACTTTTGTGGGGGCCACAAAGAATCCAGCACGAGTTTTCAGGATACAAAGAAATAACATTTATTTACAATAACATATATATACAACAGCAGCAGCTGGGCTGAGAGGTGGCAAATGGAGTTTAATGTAGAGAAGTGTGAGGTGATTCACTTTGGAAAGAATAACAGGAATGCGGAATATTTGGCTAATGGTAAAATCCTTGGCAGTGTGGATGAGCAGAGGGATCTCGGTGTCCATGTACATAGATCCCTGAAAGTTGCCACCCAGGTTGATAGGGTTGTGAAGAAGGCCTATGATGTGTTGGCCTTTATTGGTAGAGGGATTGAGTTCCGGAGCCATGAGGTCATGTTGCAGCTGTACAAAACTCTGGTATGGCCGCATTTGGAGTATTGCGTACAGTTCTGGTTGCCTCATTCTAGGAAGGACGTGGAAGCTTTGGAACAGGTGCAGAGGAGATTTACCAGGATGTTGCCTGGTATGGAGGGAAAATCTTATGAGGAAAGGCTGATGGACTTGAGGTTGTTTTCGTTAGAGAGAAGAAGGTTAAGAGGTGACTTAATAGAGGCATACAAAATGATCAGAGGGTTAGATAGGGTGGACAGTGAGAGCATTATCCCGCAGATGGAGGTGGCTAGCACGAGGGGACATAGCCTTAAATTGAGGGGTAATAGATATAGGACAGACGTCAGAGGTAGGTGTTTTACACAAAGAGTGGTGAGGCCGTGGAATGCCCTACCTGCAACAGTAGTGAACTCGCCAACATTGAGGGCATTTAAAAGTTTATTGGATAAGCATATGGATGATAATGGCATAGTGTAGGTTAGATGGCCTTTAGTTTTTGACTTCCCATGTCGGTGCAACATCGCCGGCCGAAGGCCCTGTACTGCGCTGTATCGTTCCATGTTCTATGTTCTATGTTCCCTTGCTGCTCACTCCTCTCTCTCCCTGGTTCCAAAACTGGCCAGCTCTATTTATGCAGGGAGTCTGCTAGTGATTTTTCCGCCCCCCTCATTGGGGAAGCTCATACTCACACAGGATTGTGGGATTGTCATTAGTCCCCAGCCAATGGTAAGCAGGCAGGTTATAACGACAACCAAGTACATAGTTTTGAAGTCCAGTCGCTTTTTTCAGGTAGGAAACATGCCAATGTGCACGCAGCACATCCCACACGGAGCAATGTTGTACGAAAAGTCAAATCTGATCGATTGATAGGGTCACAACACACAAAAACAACATTTTTACAGTTGCTGGAAATCTAAGGGTTAAATTTTTTTGCCCTTACCCCTCGGCATGATCTTCTAGTCCAACTATTGGCGACGGACGTGGTAGGTTCCACAGCGGTGGGGTGTCCGAGCCACGTAAAACACCGTCGACATCAGCAGGACCGCAAGCTCCCACTGGCAGTCAATGGCAAGCCGCCTCTGATGCTGGAAAACATGACATGCGGCGGAAAATCCTGCCCTGAAGTAACCCGAAATATGCTGAAAATGCTCAGTCAATCATAAAGAAATAAGGAAGTCTTCCTACGATTCTATGAAGGTAAAGGTAAAGTCGCCATAGTGCCAGGTGACCATAGGCTGTTTTGAGGGGAGAGCTGACTGGTGGTGATTGAACCCGAGGATCACCATACCTCAGACGAGGGACAAGGTTCAGAAGTCGGGTCTTCATGAATAACGATTGGTATAGGGCTTTGGTGAGACCATACCTGGAGAACTGTAGACAGTGACTGGATCATTTTTCTTCACATTCAGGCTGGTTGAGGAATAAATATCGGCCGGGGATAATTTCCCCCATGGCTCTTCAAATCTATGTCATGGGACCTTTTATTTCCACCAGAGAAGGAGACTGGACATCCGTCTCTGCTGAAAGATGACACATTCGACTGTATGGCACTGGGAGTGTCAGCCCAGGTTTTGTGTTTTCTGCAGAGGTGCTTCAGCCCCCAACCTTTTGAGTCAGAGGCTACTGTGATAAGCCTGACTCATGCCTGACACCTTACAGAAGGTCCTTGCTCCTTGCTCAGAACAATTATGGAAAATGAATCACTCATGAAGTTGAAGCTACAGTCACTCAGGAAGCCAGAATGTGATGTGTTATGTACTCTGGGATAACACAGGCTGCAACTGGATGCAGCATTAACCAAAACATACTCCAGACCTTGAAGTTAGTTCAATCTGATTTATTGAAGCAGTAGCACGGTTAGCACAGTTCTCTGAGTTCAACTCTCTGCTAACCGAAGTGTGGTTACTCTATCTGACTGAACCAGACTAGCTCTTAGCCACGTGCTGGAGGTGTGATACTATAAATACACCCTGACTCACTCTGTAAATGTTCATCAATGGAAAGAGGCGGAGTGTGAGTGCCTCGTGCCTTTTATAGTGAGATACCACCTCTGAGTATCCTGTCTGCTCATTGGTCTTGTCCTGTTCTCTGTGTTCATGAGCTGCCTATCTGTGCCTGTCTGTATATCATTATCTGCATGTCTGCATATCATGACAGAATGGAGCAGATTTTATGAGGCTCCCTGAAACACATCATAAACAGGCACAGTAACTACTTGCATTTGTATTTATTTTAATGTGGTAAAGAAACAAATGGAATAAAAGTGATTTTTCCACGCATGATGACACTTGGTTCGACAACTGTCTCTGACCAATAATTCTAAAGCATAAATTAAAGGCAATTCTTTTTATTTCACCATTGATGTACAGCAGAAACTTTTGTTTGAATGTCCGCCAGTTGTCACTGAGTTTGCCAGAGGTCCTGAGCTGCTGAGGAGCCTGAATCTTCCCCATGGTGCCGGGATACATTTGCTGGTCGTCACGGAACGGACATTAACTACATTATGATGTAGTTAAAATGCATTTCTATTACTCTGAGTGGTATGATGCTTATATATTCTGTTCTCAGGAGCTACCAGCCTTTGTTGCCTCCTGTTGAATGTATTAAGTGCTGAAAGGTCAAATGAAATCCCGAGGCTAATGCTCAAAAAATTAATTCTCTCTGTGATAGTTGATTGGTTGCTTGGGGGCCACTAGATGGCTGTCAAGTTGTTACAGGTTAGTGCCAACCGCAGGGATAGACTCCCGGCTGGGTAGACTTGGGGCTTGCTTCCCCACCCTGCCCTGAGAGTGACACCACTGACAAGAAAGATACTACCAAGAGAAACAGCTCAGGATAAAGCATCAGCAGATAAAGGTCAAGGATATGCCGTTGCCTTTATCACACAGGGAGGAAGGAAATTGTTGCTTATTTAAGTAATTCAAAAGTCTTTGGGCTGGATTCTCCGCTGTCAGGATTCTCCATTGCCCAGCAGCCCAGGGATTTCCCGACGGCATGGGGCTGCCCACAATGGGTTGGCTGGCGAGACGGAGAATCCTGGAGACGCGCCCGACCAGAAATCTGGTGCGGCGGGATGGAGAATCCCACCCTATATTTTTACTGAGGGACTATTTGTCACAGCACTCAAATACTGCCAGGCATTAGTAAAATGTGCGGCTTGGTGGTACAGTGGTTAGCACAGCTGTCTCACAGTGCCAGGGACCCAGGTTCAATTCCGGCCTCAGGTGACTGTCTGTGTGGAGTTTGCACTTTCTCCCCATGGCTGCGTGGGTTTCCTCTGGGTGCTCCAGTTTCCTCCCACAGTCCAAAGATATGCAGGTTAGATGGATTAGCCATGCTAAATTCCCCCTTAGTGTCCACCTCTGTAGTAAGGTTACAGAGTTCCGGGGATAGGGCGGGGGAGTGGGCCTATGTTGGGTGCTCTTTTGGAGGGTCGGGGCAGACCTGTTGGGCTGAATGACCACCTTCTTCACTGTATGGATTCTATGATAACACACAGTCACCCAAAAACTATACTGTTAAAAAGAACATTTGCTAAATACTTGCTTTTTCAAAATTTTGATTGATTCTGAAATGTTGAAAGCCAGCTGAAATTAAATGACATTTGAATCATCTGAGGTTGCTAAGCAACAGGATCAATAATACTTAACCTATACCTTTGAGAGTTCTTTTCTAAAGCAGAATTGGGACTTTTGGCAATGGAATTCAGCATTTCCAACTAATCAGAATTATAGGGCGCGATTCTCCCAAAACGGGAGAAATCGTAAAGCTGGCGTCAAACCCGGGCGGGTTTGACGCCAGCGCGCCCCTTCCCGACCGGGAACCGATTCTGGTCCATGGTCGGGGCTAGCAGCCCGACGCCGTAGGCTCCGGCATGACGGGCTTAACGAATATCGTTAAGCCCGCTTGCCGGAGTTAGCGCCGGCTGACGCGTCATATGACGTCAGCCGCGCATGCGCGGATTGGAAGACTCCAACCCGCGCATGCGCGGATGACATCATCGTGTATTTGCGCGAAACCCGCGCATGCGCGGGCCGGGTTGCCCCTCAGCCGCCCCGCGAATGGATACTGCGGGGCGGCGGAAGGAGAAAGAATGCGCGGGCATCGGGCCCGCTGCCCGCGATCGGTGGGCACCGATCGCGGGCCCATGGCACCCTTGGCACGGCCGTGGTACTGCCGTGCCAATCGGTGCCATGGTTATGAAAAGCGAGTTTGTGACGCCGTTTTTACGAATGGCCAGACCAGGTGTGTTTGCCGTTCGTAAAAACGGCGTAAAGGGCTGGGACTTCGGCCCATCGAACAGCTGTGAATCGCTGCCGGCCGTTAAAAAACGGCGGCAGCGATTCGGGTCGGGAGTTGGGCGGGGGGTGGGGGAGAATAGCGGGAGGGCGGGAAAAATGTCGGGAAGGCCCTCCCGCTATTCTCCGACCCGTCGTGGGGGTCGGAGAATTTTGCCCATAATTTTTTTAATGGTTTGAACATCGCTGGCAGGGTCACCATTTATTGCTCAACCCCAGTTGTCCTCGGGAAGGTAACAATGAGCGGCCTTCTTGAACAGCCTGTCTGAGTGTTTTTAGGGAGATAGATCCAGGACTTTGAACTTTGACAGTGGAGGAACGCCAATATAGAGCTGGGTTTAGTACAGCTGGCTGGAGCAGGCAAGTTGGCTGCCGGCAGCGGAGAATCACGTTGGTGACTGCATATCGGAATCCCAGTGGTAGGCAAAACATGCAGCATTAAGTGCACAGTGGAAATTTACTGACATGGAAAAACGCACCCGTTAGAACCCCATTATTTATTTAAAATGGCCCACTTGAATATAATTTGTGAGATTCAATATTTTTTGATTGGTTTTGCATTTATTTATAACAACATTGCTAGGAAAGTCACACAAAAATCAAGAGGAATCTATGAAATGGGAACCTGAAACAAAAATAAACAGGTGTGCATAGATACATAGAAGATAGGAGCAGGAGGAGCCTTTTGGCCCTTCGAGCCTGCTCCGCCATTCATCACGATCATGGCTGATCATCCAACTCAATAGCCTAATCCTACTTTCTCCCCAGAGCATTTGATCCCATTTGCCCCACGTGCTATGTCTAGCCTTCCCTTGAACATATTCAATGTTTTAGCATCAACTACTTCCTGTGGTAATGAATTCCACAGGCTCACCACTCATTGGGTGAAGAAATGTCTCCTTAACTCTGAAATGATTTACCCTGAATCCTCAGACTGTGTCCCCTGGTTCTGGATGCACCCACCATTAGGAACATCTTCCCTGCACCTACCCTGTCTCGTCCTGTTAGAATGTTATAAGTCTCAATGAGATTCCCCCCTCATTCTTCTGAACTCCAGCGAGAACAATCCTAAACTGGTCAATCTCTCCTCATATGACAGTCCTGCCATCCCTGGAATCAGTCTGGTAATCCTTCACTGCACTCCCTCGAAAGCAAGAACATTCTTCCTCAGAAAAGGTGACCAAAACTGCAGAAAATATTCTAGATGTGACCTCACCAAGGCCCTGCATGATTGCAGCAACACATCCCTGCTCCTTTACTCAAAACCTCTCGCAATGAAGGCCAACATACCATTGGCCTTCCTTATTGCCTGCTGCACCTGCATTCTTACCTTCAGCGATTGGTGCATAAAGACACCCAGGTTGCACACTCCCCTCTCCCAATTAACAACCATTCAGGTGGTAATCTGCCTTCCTGTTTTTGCTTCCAAAGTGAATAACCTCACACTTATCTAAACTATACTACATCTGCCACTGATTTGCCCACTCGCTCAATCTGTCCAGATCATGCTGAAGAATCCCTGCATCCTTGTCACAATTCACCCTCCCACCTAATTTGGTATCATCTGCAAACTTTTGAGATGTCATTAATATACATTGTGAATAGCTGGGTTCCCAGCACCGATCCCTGTGGCACCCAAATTGCCTGCCAATTTGAAAAGGACCCATTAATTCCTACTCTTTGTTTCCTCTCTGCCAACTAATTTTCTATTCACCTCAATACATTTCCCCCATCCCATGTGCTTTCATTTTGCACAATAATCTCTCATGCGGTACTTTGTCAAACGCCTTCTGAAAGTCCAAGTATACCACATCGACTGGCTCCCCCTTGTCAACTGTACTGGTTACATCTTCAAAGAATTTCAACAGGTTTGTCAAGCATGATTTCCCCTTCATAAATACATGCTGACTCTGATTGATCCTGCCACTGCTTTCGAAATGTTCTGCTATAAAGTCCTTGATCATGGATTCAAGAGTTTTCCCCACTACCGATGTTAGGCTCACTGGTCTATAATTCTCTGTTTTCTCTCTACCTCCATTTTTGAATATTGGAGTGACATTAGCAACCCTCCAATCTGCAGGGACTGTTGCACAATCTATAGAATCCTGGAAGTTGACCACCAATGCATCCACTATTTCCAGAGCCACCTCCTTAAGCACCCCCAGCAGGGTCGGAGAATTGCCTGGGGCCGCCGAAAATCCCGCCCCGCCATGGCAGAGATTCTCCGCTACCCGGGAAGTGGCAGTGGCAGGAATCACGCCACTCCGATCGGCGAGGCCCCTGGGGCTGTCCGAAAGGCTTTTGCCTGTCGGCGCATGCGCCAGCGGTGACGTCAGCTGCCAGCTGCCGCTGACGTCACCACCGGCGCATGCGCGATGTGGGTTTCTCTTCCGCTTCCGCCATGGCGGAGGCTGTGGCGGCCGCGGAAGAGAAAGAGTGCACCCAGGGCCCTGGCCCGGAGTCTGAGCGGGGGGCCCCGATCGCGGGCCTGGCCACCGTGGGGGCACCCCCCGGGGTCCGATCGCCCCCCCGCCCCCCCCAGGACCCCGGGGGCCCGCTCGCGCCGCCGATCCTGCCGCCACCAGAGGTGGTTCAAACCTTGGCGGAGGGAGAGGCCTCCCAGCGGCGGGACTTCAGCCCATCGCGGGCCGGAGAATCGCCGCAGGGGCCTCGCCGATCGGAGTGGCGTGATTCCCGCCGCCACTACCTCCCGGGTGGCGGAGAATCCCTGCCACGGCGGGGGTCGGATTTTCGGCGGCCCCAGGCGATTCTCCGACCCTGCTGGGGGTCGGAGAATTTCGCCCCTGGTTTGTGTCCTCTTTGTGAAGACAGAACTAAAGTATGTATTCAATTGTTCAACCATTTCTTTGTCCCTTATTATGCATTCCCCTGTTTCTGCCTGTAGGGCGCCTACATTTGTCTTTACCAATCTCTTAGTGCATACAAACATAACGGGTGGGAATCAGGAAATGCGACTGGGTGGAGAATAGGTTTGAATGCCAAAATCATGGAGTGGGCCGATTTGACGCCAAATGGCAATGCTCTGTCGCCTCGACAGCAGCGACAATACTGTCCGGATTGCACGTACACTAAAGACCGTTTGCCTATCATTAGTGGGTCTGATCCCATACTCTCCGGGACCTCCGCGATTTGCCGCCTCCGATAGGCCGAGTTCCCAAAGGCGAGATTCACTTGTGCTTTTAAAAATCACGGCTGATGAGAGAGAGGCGATAGGACAGAGAGAAGCACAACTATGGGCTGCCGGGCCGGATACTGGCCAGGCTGGCTTAGATGGGGGGGGGGGGGGGGGAGTTGACAGGGGAACAGGCCAAGTAGCCAGGGTAACACCCCCCACGGGACTGGGACGTTGTCCAGTCATGGGCCACCATTGCCGCAGCCTGAAAGGCAGCCATCTTACTGACCACCCAACCCTTGGCCCCTGGTTCTGCCGTGTGACACCGGTCGTGTGGGTGCCCCCCCCCCCCCCCCCCCCCCACCGCCCCCTGTACCCAACCCTCTGCCATACCCTCCCCCACCCTGTCATAACCTGCTGGCGGGGCATCAGGCAGCCCAACCTGGGCAATGCACACTTAGCCCCTGCAGGTGGCGCCGGACACCATGGAGAATACCGCTGGCAAGGGCAGGGTCAGCCGATGATACCCCTGGCATCAGGGACAAGTACCAGTGCAAGATGCTCCCACAGTGCCGGGCACTGACAGGGCCAGGGGCACAGGGATAGGGTGAGACATGCGGGTGGTGTGCCCATAGTGCTAACCAGGGCCACCATGTAGTCCAGTGAACCTGATTGGGCACAGGGCTACTCATGTCGGCCTTTCATCCTCTGCAGATAATGGATATTGGAATTCAACCAGCAATGGTGGCCTTCCTGCTACGCCTCAGCCCTGGGGGTGCCCTGTAGCTGTAGAAGCTAGAGCTGCTTGAGGAGGATGAGGAAGCTGCAGCAGCGAAGCATGCCCCAGAAAGCAGCCGGTGAGGGTGGAGAGCGAGCCACCCAATAAGCCAAGGAGCAGGTTGTGCCACATGAGGCCTTGCGTGTACCAGCAGCGGCCATCATGCGAGGACCTGCAGGACTGAGCATGCCGTTGCTGACTCCAGAACAGCAGAGAACGGCATATCTTCCAGGTCATGGTGCACCTGGCACTGTGGGAGTATGGGGGAGGACACCCGCTCCCGGTGGCCATCAAGGTTACTGTAGTGGAGTTCACTTCCATAGCCAGGATGCCCCGAGTCCAAGGGGTGATCAATGGGCTGCAGGTCCCCCTATGAGCACCTGCAGATGACAGGTCACTCTCCACCAACTGAAAAGGGTTCCACTCTGTAGCCATCTAAGATGGACACTGGGCTACAAAATGGAGAACTGCTAAGGCTGCAGGGAAAAACAGTCTTAGCAAGGACAAGCAGTTTGCAGAAGACTAATTTGCATTCTGCACGTACAGAAACCAGTTTGTGGCCAGGTGCAGAGTTTCAGCCAAAGGTGCAAATGGGAACAGATCTGCATAGTAATGAGGTGATCCAGATCCAGACCCCGCACAATAGAAACATTTAAGTATCAATGGATACTTTTGCGTAGACGCCCAGACAGAATGGCGCCACAGTAACCAACACAAAGAACCGTAGGGACCGCCCCACCCATCGAGGAACGACCCTCAGATTGGGGGGTTTGGAAGATATCGATTGGGAAAGGCCCAATCGATACATGGCAGGTAAAAGAACCGCCCCAAGGGGGGCACGGACTTCTAGGACCTATAAAGAGAAGGTCAAGCACATGACTCGGTCTGTTGCTTCCAGACTCCGGCCCAGACTTGTTACATCGCATCCTGACTCCAGTTTCATCACCGGCCGTTGGGCATCAGCCATCGAACTGTAAGTGCCAATACAACGATCGCTACGTGATCCAGACCTTGCTAGATCCTGACAACTGTAAGAATCTGAGAGTTGCAGACCAAGAACGGGACGAAGGCCTTGTCCCCTGACCTTGCCTGTTCCTGTCTAGATAAGTATTTTAGTTGTTTAGTATTAGAAGTAAGTTAGTCTCTTTAGCGTATGCATGTGTATTTATTATATTTGTTATAATAAATATCAATCGTTTGGACTTACTAATCGGTGTACAGATTTATTACTTTGAACCTGACCTTGATATACTTGTGACGGTGTCTAATTACGGCACCTGGCGACTCCGAGCATAATTACATACACAGAGCCATAGTAGTGTTAAGCACACGGCCTTTAAACGGAGGCGTGTTAATCACTCCAGTAAAATGAGCAACAACTCATAAAACATAGAACATACAGTGCAGAAGGAGGCCTTTCGGCCCATCGAGTCTCCACCGACTCACTAAAACCCTCACTTCCACCCTATCCCCGTAACCCAATAACCCCATAACACCATCTAACCTTTTTTTGGTCACTAACGGCAATCTACTTAACCTGCACGTCTTTGGGCTGTGGGAGGAAGCCAGAGCACCCAGAGGAAAGCCACGCAGAGAACGTGCAGACTCCGCACAGACAGTGACCCAGCGGGGAATCGAACGTGGGAAGCTGGCACTGTGAAACCACAGTGCTAGCCACTTGTGCTGTGCTATCGTGCTGCCCTCGATGAATGTGCAGTTGATATGTGACCATCAGTTGCACATCATGGACGTCTGCGCCAGATACTCGGGCAGTGTGCACAATGCCTTAATTGTGGAACACTCAATGATTCCTGACATGTTTGAGACGCCCCCGCCCCGGCTGGTGGGTTGGTTCCTGGACAGGTGTTATCCACTGCGGTCATGGCTGATGATGCTTATCCGGAGGACACAGACCGACGTGGAGATCCACTACAACAATACCCATGCAACAACCAGGTGCGTGATCCCGTGGTGCTTTGGCCTCCTGAAGATGTGATTCAGGTGCTTGGACTGCTATGGAGGGGCCCTCCTATATGACGCTGACCGGGTTGCCCGCATCATGGTGGCCTGCTGCATCCTCCACAGTATCGCGTAGCAGAGGGGCGATGTTCTGGAGGAGTAGTATGAATACCAGTCCTCATCCAATGAGGAGGATGTGCGGGAGGGCAAGGATGGAGAGGACAGGGGGCCAAGGCAGGCACGGGAGGCCGCATTACATGTGCGGCAGGGCTAACATGCACGGAACGCTCTGATGACCTTCAGGTTCACCAACTTGGGGAGGGGGGAACTGGCCAGGGGTACGGACACCGCACCCCACCCCTCCGCCAAACCCCCTTCTGGATACAGACCTTTCCCTAACTCTATGCCTAACTCTTCCTCCCCCTTTTCCTCCTCCTATTTTTCCCTTGTTTCATCCAACAATGCCTGTACTTCCTCTGGTAGTTGTCCATACATGTTAGCGCAGTGTCCCCTAGTTTGCCCGTGGTTAAGAGTCTGACCAGTAGAGTGTGTCCTGGTAGCTGGTGGTACGTAGTTGTTTCCTTGCGGAGGAAGTTCATTATTTGTATATACCGGAGCTCATACCCTTTTGGGATGTGGAGCTTGTCTGTTAGATACCTCAGGCTCCCTACTCGGCCATCTATATACAGGTGCTGCACCATCGGTACCCCTTCACCCTGATTCCACATTTTAAAGGAGCAGTCCATTGTTGCAGGGGTAAATCTATGGTTCTTGCAGATGGGGTTCATGGTGGATATTGCAATCAAATTGAAGTGGCCACTAGCACTGGGATTCGTGAGTACTTGGCTATGGGGAAATGGGTGTGTGGCCATGGCTAACGCTTGGACGAATGTCCCTGTGCAGGAGTTCACCTCCATTCTTACCCATTCTACTCCCGGTTCTTTGATCCACTCTTGTATTCTTTCGGCGTTAGATGCACTGTGGTAGATTGAGAGGTTTGGAAGGGTCAAGCCCCCCATATTCTCCCTTCTCTGTAGGATGCTCTTACGACTCCCGAGTGGTCTCCCCTCCACCCCACTCCACCCCCCACACACAAATGCCATGATTAATTTTTCCACTTTGGTGAGTTCCATTATTCCTCCCATGCTGGCTAGGGGTTTGTGACATAGGGTAGCTGGTCATCCACACAGAGTAAGACACTATGCTCCCCTCTGGATGCCTCTCCGCCCCTTCGCTGATCTGACAGCAATAGCCATTGGCTCGATTGCCAGAGCGAATAGTAGCGGGATAATGGGCAGCCCTGCATTGTGCCTCGACGCAGCCAGAAGTATTCAGAACTTGTGGCATTTGTCCGTATACACCCCCCATGGGGTTATCCGCTGAGGTCTTGGCTGATGACGCCTATACGGTGGCCTCAGACCAATGCGGAAACCTGATACAACGAGGCCCATGCAGCAACCAGGGGTGTGGTGGAGCGCTGCCTTGGCCTCCTGAAGATGAGATTCAGGTGCCTGGGCCGCTCCGGAGGGGCCCTGCAGTACCAGCCCGACAGGGTCGCTCGCATTGTTGTGGTCTGCTGTGCACTGCACAACATCGTGATGCAGAGGGGAGATGACCTGCTGCAGGAGGCGGAGGGAGAAGGCAGTGGCAGTGGTGCCAGCACAGAGGAGGAGGAGAGGGAGGAGGAGGAGGAGGAGGAGAGGGAGGAGGAGCAGGAGGAGGAGGAGGAGGCTGGTGGAGTGGCGGGCGCAGCACGCAGACCCGACCCAGGTGCTGGTGATGTCCAGGAGGCGGCACGACGGACCCGGCGAGGAAGGCGGGCACGCGACGCCTTGGTGGCAGCACGGTTCACCCGTCGCATGTGACGTCCCCGCTGAACACCAAACCACCACCTGCATCGCTAGTCGTGCAGAGGGTCAACACACAACTGTCACCACCACAAACCCCCCCCCCCCCCCCCCCAGTGTACACTGCTCCACTTCGTCATGACGCTTATCACTGGGTACAGACGGAATGGCACAACATTGATGGCTGTGTCAGCGGGTGTGATCAGTGCCATGTGGAATGATGACAGCCCGCTCTGCGAAGAGCTGTGAGCTCAGAATCGTTAGAGAGAGTCTGACCCATGGCAATAGCTGAACCATCCACCTTGGTGGCCGCTGAGTTCGTCACGGACACTTCATCACGTGCCCGCGTGGGCTAGCTGTGGGAGGGGGTGGGGGGAGGGGCAGGGACTGCACACCCGGCACCGAAGTTTCACCGCTCGTCAACCCCAGCGACACTCGGTCACCATCACGATTCCTGTGGCTGTGGAACAATCACACGGATTTACAAGTAAGGTGGAACAGTGCGTTTAATGTTAACAATAATTTACAGGTGCCCTAGCCCCTACAACTAAACTGTGCCCTTCACCCGTGCCAACTTACTCTGTGTCTCACTTTGTTGCCTTACGGGCCCTACCACTACGTCTACATGAGTCCCCAGATGATACAGCAGGAGTGGAGGAGGACTGCTGCGAATCGCCCCCTTCGACTCGTTTCTCCTTGGCCAAGCGTTTCCTGGAGCGACCCGGCCTTGATGGGCCAGGCTGCTCTGCGGGCATCTCGGGTGACGTTGTGCCACCCTGCTCTGCCTGCTGCCCACCAGATGCACCAGGGATGGGACGGGGGGAGGCCGAGAATTCCGGGAAGTCCCGTGATGGACTTAATGGGACGGGCCCCGAAACCTCCTCCTCCCTCGGGGAGCCCGGTGGCCCCCGGGCCTCACTTTGGGACAGAGGTGCGAGCGGGGAGGTGCCCCATCGCGCCACCGACACCTGGCGCTGCCAGTCCTGGAGGCCTGCGACGGTATCCACCAGGATCCGAACGTTTGCACACACGGAGTCCAGGGAGTTAGACATTCCCGCCAGGGACTGTGCAACCTCAACCTGTGAGTGCACGACGCCATCCAGCACATGTGTCAGGCGGTTGATGCTCTCGGCGACTGACTGCTGCGACTGGGCCATGACCTGGTGAGACTGGGCCAAGGCCCGCAGGGCACCGGCAATGTCGTTTTGGCTCTGGCACATTGCTGCCTGTGAGAGGGCAACCCTGTCCAGGGCCGAGGATGACGCGTGCACATTAACCCCAACGCCTTGCATAACCTGACCCATTGCCTCCACCGCGGAAGCCATCCGTGCGGTGTCGGACTGGGTCGCTGCCATGAACGGCACCAATCCCTGCTCGTGGACGCGGTTCGACTCCTCTAACAGCGTCTGCAGAGCCAGGAAGATAGCCCTCATCCCGTCATTGTTTCCCTGGGTTTCTTGAGGCATCGGCTGTGCGGGTGGGTTGAGAAACTCCAGGAACTCAGAAAACGTCTGGGAGCCAGCTGCATGCTGGGCCTGGCCTGGCCTCCGCCAGTCCGGGCCCTCGTCTGCTCCGACCTCCACCTGCTGTACCTGCTCAGCTGTGATGTGCGAGCCAGACTGTGACCCAGGAGCCTCATCACTAAATAGGCCAGCCGGGGTGAGTGTCTCTGGGATGGTGGATGGTGTGGGAGATAGCAGTGCCGCAAGCTCGAGGTCATCTTGGTTGATGCCTCCTCTGTGTCATCGTCCAGGTGAGAGGCCGCAGGGCGTTGGTGGGCCATTTCTGTTTCCTGCTGTGTCGCCGCCCTCTGGGCGTCCTGCTCCACAGATTCTGTTGGGGAGGATGGGACTCCCCGCTGATCGGGCACCGAATGTTGTGCAGCCCCTGGTGAGGTGGGGCCAGATGCGTGTCTCCGCCTGGAGGCAGACGGCCCTGGTCGTTCGGCATCACGTCCTAGGGAAGAGAATGAAACGGCTTATTTAGATTCGCTCGGCCGGGCGCTGGACTTTCCAAGTGGGCAGGGTGTGAAGGGACAGAGGATAGGGGAGGTGTACAAGTGGGCAGGGTGTGTGAAGGGACAGAGGATGGGGGAGGTGTCCAAGTGGGCAGGGTGTGTGAAGGGACAGAGGATGGGGGAGGTGTCCAAGTGGGCAGGGTGTGTGAAGGGACAGAGGATGGGGGAGGTGTCCAAGTGGGCAGGGTGTGTGAAGGGACAGAGGATGGGGGAGGTGTCCAAGTGGGCAGGGTGTGTGAAGGGACAGAGGATGGGGGAGGTGTCCAAGTGGGCAGGGTGTATGAAGGGACAGAGGATGGGGGAGGTGTCCAAGTGGGCAGGGTGTGTGAAGGGACAGAGGATGTGGGAGGGGGGGTGTTTGTCATGGAGGGTTGTCTCACTTGTTGCAGCTCCGCCAACCTCGCATAGCGCGACCTCCCGGGTGCCAGACCCCCCAACAAGGTCCAGTGCCCTCTGCTCAAACGTGGTGAGGGGGTGTAGGTTGGGCGAACCCCTCCAGTCTGGTGCCGCTCACGGGTGTTGTGAGCGGTCTTGGCCTGTTGGGGGAGGGGACATAGGTAGATCATTACAATACGGCAGGTATCAGCAGACCGTTCAGATACTGGCACAGTTTGGGGGTCAAGTTGTCATAAGACCATTGCATCTCTCCACGGGTGCCAGAACGCTAGGTCTGTGACAACATTGTGAACCACCCTCAACTAACTCTGCCCCAATCCCCCTCCACCCCCCGTGCCAGGGGGGAGGTGGGTAATTAAGTTAAGGGGGAGAAATGGTTGTGACCAGGGGGCACCCTCTTGGCACTTACCCTGGCAGCCCTGGTGAGGTCGTGCATCTTTTTTCTGCATTGCTCTGCTGAGCGAGGGGTCTGCCCCACAGCACTAACGGAAGCAGCCACCTCACGCCAGGCCTGGTGCACAGCGCTGGCAGGTTGGCGATGCCCTCCACGCGGGCAGATGATGCCCCTCCTCTGCTCGATGGCATCGAGCAGCGTCGCGACATCGGCCTCAACAAACCGAGGGGCAGCTCTCCTGAGCTCCGACATCATGGCCGACAGATTCTGCTCGCCCGCGCCTTTTTATGGCGTCGGGCAGCGTCACGTGGGCGTGGTCGTATCGTCGTCGCGTTCCGTCGTCATCGCGCACGTGATTGACGCGGCCGCGTTCCTAGCCCATTTCCCGGACGTGAATACGTCGGGAAATGGACCCTTCCCGACCGTCGTAAAACGCGCCCGTTTTGACGGTCAACTTCGCGATTTTTCACGGGTGCGGAGAATCGCGCCCATGGTGTCTCCTCCCTGGGCGGGGTCCTAATCACATTCAGCAGGCGTCTGTGAGAGGCCATTCATTTTGGCCGGAAAAATGGGAAGGCAACTTATTATCGAAATTGGGAGTGACCTCGGGTTGTTCCGTCGCAGAGGGATCTGGGGGTCCTTGTTCATGAGTCATAGAAAACTAGCATGCAGGTACAACAGATAATAAAGCGAATGGAATGTTGGCATTTATAGTGACAGGAATAGGGTTTAAAGATAAGGAAGTGTTGTTGCAACTATACAAGGCATTGGTGAGACCACACCTGGAGTTTTGTGCACAGTTTGGTCCCTTTATTTGAGGAAAGATGTAGTGGCATTGAAGGTAGTTCAGAGGAGATTCACCGAGTTGATTCCAGAGATGAGGGTTGTGTCGAATACTCTCTAGAGTTTAGAAGAATGAGAGGAGATCAAGTTGAGGTATATAAGATGACAAAACGTATGGATAAAGTAGACATGGAGTGGATGCTTCTCTTGTGGGACATTCTAGAATGAGAAGTCATTGTCTTGGGGTAAGAGGTAGCAAATTTAAAATGGAGTTGAGGAGAAATTAATTCTCCCAAATGGTTGTGAATCTGTGGAGTTCGCTACCCCAGAGTGTGTTGGATGCTGGGACACGGATTAAATTTAAGGATTAGCTCGACAGATTTTTAATTGGTAATGGTTTGAAAGGTTAAGGAGAATGGTAGGGTGGTGGAGTTGAGGCCAGGATGTGATCAATTATGATTGAATGACGGAGCAGACTCAATAGGCTATGTCACAGTTCACCGTTCCATATTAGATTGAGTAATTTGAGCTCAATAAAAACTATCTACTTCAGTTTTTATTGAGTTCATATTACTCAATCCATTATAAGTACCCAAGAAGCAGACTTCACGATTTCAGTCCCCAAGTACCAGAACACCACCTTCTATACAATGCATGTACAGAATACAATGGTTCAATCAGAACTCATATTGTTCTAATTCTAATTCTAATTCTAATAGCAGAACATAGAAATCCTACAGTGCAGAAAAACACCCTTTGGCCCATTATATCTGCACCTAACCTCTGAAAGAGGACCCCACCCAGGCACACTCCACCGCCCTACTCCCGCACAGCATTGGACACTAAGGGGCAATATTTAGCATGGCCAATCCACCTAACCTTCACATCTTTGGACTGCGGCAGGAAATCAGAGCACTTAGAGGAAACTCAAGCAGACACGGGGAGAATGTGCAAACTCCAAACATAGACATAGACATAGAATTTACAGTGCAGAAGGAGGCCATTCGGCCCACTGTGTCTATACCGGCCCTTGGAAAGAGCACCCCATTTAAGTCCACACCTCTGCCCCATACCTGTAACCCAGCAACACCACCCAACCCCTTTGGGCACTAAGGGCAATTTAGCATGGCCACCTAACCTGCATGTCTTTGGACCGTGGGAGGAAACCGGAGGAAACCCACCAGACACAAGGAGAAGGTGCAGACTCCGCACAGACAGTGACCCAAGCCAGGAATCGAACCTGGGACCCTGGAGCTGTGAAGTGACAGAGCTACCCGCTGTGCTACTGTGCCGCCCACAGTTTTCCTGATGCTGGAATTGAACCCGGGTCCCTGGCGCTGTGAGGCAGCATTGCTAACCACTGTGCCACCATGCTGCCTGTAATTCTATCTTTTTTCTTTATATTCTATGCGTACTACCATTAATTATTGCACATCAAAGATATAAAATAAAAGTGGCATCAGAAAAACATATTCCCAGTAAAATGCACACAACTCTTCTTAATCTTCTCCAGTCATATCGTTACCATGGTTATATTGCTGATCATATTAAAATAAATAGAACATCTTTCCGACCAAAGGCAGAGATGGGTGACTGTCACATATTTCATCAGCCATTCAAGGTCTTAAAAGGGTGCCCAAGGCCCATTTGTACAATGCATTTCAAGCCCAGCATCATTTGCTGATCTCACAGATAGTCTCGGACAATGAGGTAAGCTGATACTGTGAATTCTCAATCTCGCACACACACACTAGCTGCATATTGATGGAATGGATGCCCTTGTGCCTCTTATTTGATCTGGGGGTACAGGATTGCCACATATGTTCAGTGAATCTTGCCCTGTGCCTGTGGCAAGCCAGCCAAGGTTGTAAAGCTTAGCATCTGTTCATTCTGATTGGCATCACCGTCGACAAAGTTCTTTTACTTGTCGAATAATGCCTCAGTCACCTGCCTTATGCGTTCACGGGAGATTCTAAAGGTGTCCCAGACAGACTCCTGAAGGATCCGGGAAGGAAGAAATTTGGCAGCCACTGGTAATGTGTGGCCATCAGGTCTAGCAGGGAGCAGCTCTTCCAGGAGGCTACAGATGTGTGCTGCCATCTGACACAACTACTTCAACCAACTTAAAATGCTGCTCCTCTGCCATTTCAAGGAACCTCAGTTTCTGTCTCTACACTCTTTACAAGAGGTAGTGCCTGCTCCAAGTTTCTCCCCTTTTTGGCTGCTCTCCATTCTGTTGCCCAGCTGCAGCTCTCTCTGCAACAGGCTGCTGCCATTTATCATATTGTTCCTCATTTGAGGTTTAATCTAAGGCAAAGCTCCACCCATCTTGATGCGACTCAAGAAACATCCAAAGTAAACATTTAGCAGAAGTACTGTGAACAACTCCTTTCTCAGCAGTCGGTAAGAAATTGAGATATATTTGAAAGTGATTTGACATATTTGAAAGTGATTAATTTAGAGGGCTACGGAGGCAGGGCTGGAGAATGGGACTAGCCGGGCAATTCTTTCAGGAGCTGGTGCAGACAAGATGGGCTGAATGGCCTCTCTCTGTGGGGTAAATAACAAAACAAAATAATTATGAGTCAAAAGTATTTATTGCAGTATTTCCATGCATTTTAATCAACCACCTCCATTGTGACGAAGTTCCCTCTTTCCTTCCAATGGGAAGTTTCAGGAAGCCAAAGAAACCCATGAATGTTCCATTAAATTGAAAAGTGTGTTGAAATAGCACTCCAGTTGAATGACTGGACTGCATCAACTGCAGAGAGCAGCTCTTCCAGGCTACAGATGTGTGCCGCCATCTGACACAACTACTTCAGCCAACTTAAAATGCCGCTCCTCTGCCATTTCAAGGAACCTCATCTTCTCAAGGGCAAATAGAGATGGGCAACAAATGCTAGTCTAGCCAGTAGCACCCATGTCTTGTGAAAAAGTGTAAAAGAAAAAATATTAATGTGTAGCTTGCCTCTCATGAGGGGTTGCGCACAATCAACGTCAAGCACTTCACGGAAGTCAGTGGGTTGGAACCAGATTCCCAATGTATTTTTGCCACTTTCCCCTCAATCTACACCGAAACCAATGTGCTTCTCCAGGTTAAAACTGACCCAGTGTTTCCAGAAATGAAATAGTTAGGAATCACCGTATTATAACTATGACTGAGTTTAAGTTAATCAATAACATTCAGTTCCAAGGGTTCCACTTTAAGGTTTGTATAATTTTCCAAATACTAATCTTGGATTCTAATCTGGCTTTGAATGCTACAAATACAAAGACATACAGTCAATAGTTCATCGGCTACATCAAAGCAGCGGCATTTTCCTCACCGCACGTTTAGTTCCAGCATCTAGTCTATATTCTGAGCAATTTGTTCACATGCGGTTTCCTGAGATATCAGCAGTTGCTTACCAACTTGAAGCTAATGTCTTTCACACTGCATTAATATTGTTAAACTACAGTTCTTTAAACTGTCCAAGTGATCAAAATCCCTGAGCTTTAGCGTTCCTATCTCGAAAACACTTTCTCCCACACTGGTGCTGTTCAAATTCATTGAATTCTTAAATCAAGGATTAGAATATTCCTTTTATAGCTAAAATGTTCCTAGTAAAGTGCCATCACTACCAAATGAAGAGAATTCTTATCATGTTCATTATTTTTGTTAACTTTGCAAAAATGTCCTACTATAGCATCTGAACCTTTTGTCAGAATTGCTGCTTGTGGGGCAGCACGGTGGCCTAGTGGTTAGCACAACCTCCTCACGGCGCTGAGGTCCCAGGTTCGATCCCGGCTCTGGGTCACTATCCGTGTGGAGTTTGCACATTCTCCCCGTGTCTGCGTGGGTTTCGCCCCCACAACCCAAAAATGTGCAGAGTAGGTGAATTGGCCACACTAAATTGCCCCTTAATTGGAAAAAATAATTGGGTAATCTAAATTTTAAAAAAAAGAATTGCTGTTTGTTGATCAGCAATCTTTTTTTCCTTTGATGTTGGTGAAACAACTGTTAGTCAAGGCCTTGTGACGTCGGTCATGCAGGATCATAGGATTTGCTGCTTCATAACAATGGCCCCGATTTTGTTGAAAAAATAACAGCGTGTGAATGAAAGATGCCATTATTAACTTACAAGCTATTTCTACAAAGGAAGAGTTACCCTGCATATTGCAAATTGCTACAGGTTTCAGGACGATATTCACCACTCCGCCCTTAGCTTCAAAATAACAACATCTCCCTCTTCGCCACACCATGACTCACATGAACCTGCTGAATCTGCACTCTAGTTGCCCATTGTTCTTGTCACAGCTAATTGAAGCTAGTAATTAACAGTGTTAATTGGGAAAAGTGTGATAATTGTTAAGAAATACCAATTAATCACTCTTGCTCAGTAATTGTACTGGAAGTATGGGTCCCAATCTCTCCCAGTCTCACTCTTTCTCTTTCTCCCAGACTCTCTCCCCCCAGTCTCTCTCTCTCCCTTACCCAGTCTCTCTCTCCCTGTTTCTCTCTTTCTCTCACAGTCCCTCTCTCTGTCCCAGTCTCTTTCTCTCTCTCTCCCAGCCTCCCTCTTTATCTCTCTCTATTTCTCTCTCTTCCCGTCGCCCTCTCTCTCTCCCCATCTCTCTCTCTCTCTCCTCATCTCCTTGTCTTCTCGTTTTCCTCTCTCTTTCCCCGTCTCTCTCTCCCCCCTTCTCCCTCTACCCCATCTCCCTGTCTTCCCCTATTACCCTCTATCTCCCTCTGCACCTCTGCATCACTCTCTCTGCCCCCAGTCGCTATCTCGCTCTCTCCCCCTGTCTCTCTCTCTCTACCCCCCCCCCCCCTTGCTGGCCCGTCACTCTTGTGACAATATGTGTATTGTAAGAATAATGAACGATTAACAATTTACTGTAACTACATCCAACCACTAGATGGCGATCAAGTGCATACAAATGGATCACGTGATAGTCTTGATTTGGGGAGTAGGTTATTAGCGAGATAGTGAATAGTCGGTTATCAGGAGCTCTGTAGTTAGGATGATTGGTTTGGTCAATCTGTAACCTTTTATATCTTAGCAAGCAAGGCAAACCTATTTTTTGTCATGTAAATAAATAAGCTTTGTTCAAAACATAGCTTGATGTTCCTTGTGAGATCCTACACTTGGAAGCCATCCTTATTAAGAAATCAAAGGACGTCACATGTTACCATGAGTGGACATCATAAGGTACCGGGGCAGGATTCTCTCAGCCCGGGGCCGTGCCGGAGAATCCCGCGACCGCGCAAATCACGCCACGCCGCCCCGACGCCGGCACGCGATTCTCTGCAGAGCTGGATCGGGTCTGGGGCCGCTCTATGCGGCCGGCCCACTGATTCTCGGCCCGGGATGGGCCGAGCGGCGTCGTAAAAAAGCCAAGTCCCGCCGACGCTGTCCACACCTGCTCTCAGCTGGCAGGAACTCGGCGTGGAAGGGTCGGGGGAGGGAGGGGATTCTGACCCCGGGGGGGCCCTCCGATGTGGCCTGGCCCGCGATCGGGGCCTATCAATCGGCGGGCCGGCTTCGCTGGCTGGCAGCCTCCTTTCTTCCGCGCAGGCCCCTGTAGTCCTGCGTCATGTTGCGTCGGGGCTGGCGCGTTGAAGGAAGCCACTGTGCATGCGCGTGTTGGCGCCAGGGCCACTGCGCATGTGCGGATCCCCTAGCACCCATTTGACGCCGGGATCAGCAGCTGGAGTGGCATGAATCGCGATGGCGTTTCCGACGCCGTCAAGGCTTAGCCTCAGGATCAGAGAATCCCACCCAGGTGTGCATGCTAAAGGTAAGTAGAAAGGTACAGAAAGAAAAGAAGTTTGCAAGAAATTTCCGTGAAAAGATCTTTGAAAAATTTCTAACCAGAGTCTGACTTCAACAACGACGTCAAAGCAAATCCCTGTCGAAGCGAGGTGGAAGGTCTGCAAACTCCACGGCAATTTCATACTTCGGGTAAAGTAGACATTAATTGGCGCAATTTCAAGCAACAGTTTGAATTGTATACATCTGCCCTAGTACTAGAAGTGGCCAGTGACCAGCGCAAAATAGCACTGTTTTTAACAGTTGCTGTCTTGCAATCCATTGAAATCTTTAACAGTTTGAGGATGAAGCAGATAACAAAACGGATGACAAAGTTATCGATAAGTTTGACAAACACTGCTAGGTGCAACAAAACAAAATGTTTGAACGGTATGTTTTCAGGCAAAAGTGCAAAAAGCAGGTAAAATGCTTGACATAATGGATCTGAGACTATAAGCGCAGACATATAGGGCGGGATTCTGTGATCCTGAGGCTAGGTGTTGACGCCGTCGGAAACGCCATCACTTTTCTCGATGGCGTCAACACGGCCTCAGGATCAGCAATTCTGGCCCCTGCACGGGGCCAGCATGGCACTGGAGCAGTTCACGCCACTCCAGCTACTGATTCCGGCATCAAATTGGCGCCACGGGGCCTGCGCATGTGCAGTGGCACCGGCGCCAACATGTGCATGCGCAGTGGTGTCTTCAACGCGCCGGACCTGACGCAAAATCACGCAGGGCTACAGGGGCCGGTGCGGACGAAAGGAGGCCCCCAGCCAGAGAGGCCGGCCCGCCAATCGGTGGGCCCCAATCGTGGGCCAGAACACATCGGAGGGCCACCCCCCTGGGGTCGGACACCCCTCCCCCCCCCCCACAGGCTGCGCCCTGACCCTTCCACACCGAGTTCCCGCTGGCTGAGAGCAGGTGTGGACAGCGCCTGCAGGACTCGGGTTTTTCATGACGGCCGCTCGGCCCACCCCGGGCCGCGAATCAGCGGGGGGGGGGGGGGGGTGCATAGACCGGCTCCACGCCAATGGCACCGATTCTTCGCTGCGGAGGATCGCTTGCCAGCGTCGGGGCGGCGTGGCGTGATTTGCGCTGGTCGCGGGGATTCTCCAGCCCGACCCCAGGCTCAGAGAATCCCGCCCATAATTTTTCGATTGTTGTAGACTCACCTTTGAGTGATCAGATAGTCCACGGAGTAAAAGTGACAAACTGCGAGAAAGGTTATTGCGAGATTCTGATTTGACTTTAGAAGGCACAATGAGAATTTGTAGAGAAAGCGAACTTGCAAGAAAATAATCTTCTGAAATGATTGTCGGAGAAAGTGCCGTGAAAACTGACAACTTGGCCAACGCCATTAATGCAGTGGTGCACCTAAAAAAGAAACGTGCTCCAGACAGCAGCCATATTATGAATGACGGCAGCCATTTTACATGGCCAAATTACATGGCAATGCGCATCAGATTAAAAAATACCCTGCATATGGAAAAACCTGTGCTAAATGTCACAAGCTAAACCATTACGCATCTCAATGTAGATCGGGAACAAATTCACAGCAGTTTAGAAAATTTAGTACAGTAAACAAAAGAAGAGCTGTGCAAGAAGTAAGCATTAAAAAAAATTTGGACAAGCGATCAAACCTGACTCAGAAGAAGATTCATTTGACTTAGAGGAATCCTTCTTTGTTGAAATAGTGGAAAACATAGAAAAGGCACATCAAAAAATTACCAATTCGGTAACTTTAAAACAAATTCCCATTGTTAAGAATACAGATGAATGGATTCATTTGCTGATAAACGGAACCAACATCAATGTAAAATTAGATACCAGAGCAAGTACCAACCTTATCAATCAAGTAGATATGGCCAGATTAAGGATAAAACCAGTGATTGACGAGAATAATTGTCAATTGAGAGATTATAATGGCAACTTGATGACCACAATGGGCATTTGCTACTTAACTGTCAAAGTAAAAAAATTAAAAATTCCAATAAAACTCGAGATTGTTGAACCAAATAGATTATCGTTACTTGGTGTTTAGGCATGTGAGATTCTGCAGCTCATGAAATGCATATACAGCTCGGAAAGGATTTCATCCAATTGCAATGACCAGACTGAGGCGATTATTCAGAAATTTCTTCACATCATTCGTGGTATGAGAACACCACCATTTGAATACAAAATCCAGTTAAAAGTAAATGCCAAACCGGTAATTCACCCACCTGGGAGGGTACCAGTTCCTTTGAGGGAACATTTAAGTGTGGAACTTGAGCGTATGCAGCAGTTGGGAATAATCACCAAAATGGAAGAACCAACTGCCTGCATCAGTTCTGTGGTTCGTGTGAAGAAAGCCAACGTGACCTGAGAATCTATATCGATCCCAAGGATCTGAAATCAGAATATTCAGCAGGAACACTACCCGATTCCTGAAAGGGAGGAAATTACTCGGAAAATGTCAGGTGCCAAGATCCAGGGGTTTCTCGCAACTAAAGTTAGATGATGCAAGTAAAAAAACTCTGCACATTTAATACAACATACGAGAGACACTGTTTCAACAGAATGCCTTTCGGGATTATTTCGGCTTCCAAAATTTTTCATCAGGCTATGGAACTGATGGTCGAAGGTATCACAGACATACAAGTGTACATGGATGACATAATCATTTGTTCATCAAATGAAAAGGAACATGATGCATGACTTCTGCAAGTCATGAAGAGTATTGAAAAGTTTTGTCTCAAACTGATCAGAGCCAAATGCCAATTTGGCATCTCCAGACAGCACAGTTGCTGATGAACAGGAACTGTTTGTACCACTTTACCGAGTCTTACAACAACAAATCCTGAAAACGAAGATGCAAACAAAAAAAATCAAACAAAACAAAAGGAAAAACCAAAAGTACAATATTGACAGAGCAACAAAAGATCTGTCACCGCCAGAACAAGGTGATACTGTCAGAGTACTACTTCCAAATGGATGGTTGAGCATGGCACATGCCATACGTCAGGCAGCTCCACATTCCTGTGCAGAAACGGAAGAGGGTTCGGTCTTGAGAAGAAACCGCAGAGCACTTCTGAAGGTAAAGACAACTCAACCCACATTTCCAAACATCAGACGAGATACAGAGCTACTCAAAGCAACTCCAACAGCATGTCAGGAAGACATCATTCCAGCAACAAACACAGCAACAACGGAAGCATTGGACAACACCGTGAAGAAACAATGGAGAATAACCAAACACAACTGCAAGACAAGATTGCATTGAGAAGATCTACACATCGAAGGAAAAAAACAGACAGACTTAATTTGTAAAAAAAAGAAAAAAATTTGTTAACTGATGGACAATAATATTGTGAAACCATCTATAAACTCAATAAGTATCATGTACTGTAAAGTTGTTTGAATGCATATCCAAACAACTTCAAAGAAAGGGGGATGTGACAATACATGTATTGTGAGAATAATGAAGAGTTAACAATTTACTGTAACTACATCTAACCACTAATGGCGATCAAGCGCAAACACATGGATTACATGATACTCTTGATTCAAGGAATAGGTTGTTAGGCGAGATAGTGAATAGTCATATTATCAGGAGCCCTGTAGTTAGCATCATAGATTTAGTCGATTTGTAATCTTTTTTTCTTGGCAAGCAATTCAGTCTCTCTCCCCCAGTCTCTCTCTCTCTCTCCCCCAGTCTCTCTCCCTCTCTCTCCCCCAGTCTCTCTCCCTCTCTCTCTCCCCCAGTCTCTCTCCCTCTCTCTCTCCCAGTCTCTCTCTCTCTCTCTCCCCCAGTCTCTCTCCCTCTCTCTCCCCCAGTCTCTCTCTCTCTCTCTCCCCCAGTCTCTCTCCCCCAGTCTCTCTCCCCCAGTCTCTCTCCCCCAGTCTCTCTCCATCTCTCTCCCCCAGTCTCTCTCCATCTCTCCCCCAGTCTCTCTCCCCCAGTCTCTCTCCATCTCTCCCCCAGTCTCTCTCCGTCTCTCTGCCCCCAGTCTCTCTCTGTCTCTCCCCCAGTCTCTCTCCGTCTCTCTCCCCCAGTCTCTCTCCCCCAGTTTCTCTTCGTCTCTCCCCCAGTCTCTCTCCGTCTCTCCCCCAGTCTCTCTCCCCCAGTCTCTCTCCGTCCCTCTCCCCCAGTCGCATTCTCTCTCCCAGTCTCCCTCTCTACTGGATTTGACATTGAAGCCATCCACATTAATTCATGTTCCTTCTGAGCCCTTCCTTAGTTTGCCTCTCAATCTCTCTCAATCCTTTAATCTCATTGAATAAGGGGACACATTGTTTGCCCCATTGTTTTCTAAGGTCCCAGATGCCTGATCCTCTCACTGTGCCATTATCAATTCAATCTTCCAGCAACGTTGTGCGCAATTGATTATTAAAAACCCAAATGCATACAATCAAATCTAACTCCTAAGACATTTATGAGATTCCCTACTTCAGCATGTGAACATAACAGGTGGAATTTACCAGCTGTTCACGCCCGTGGAAAATTCCGGTCCCACATACGGGTTTCCTGGCGACTGGTAGATCCCACAGATGGGCTGCCCTCGCTGCCGCAAAGCAAACAGTGGGGTGGTCAGTAAATCCCTCCCAACATCAAGACTAACAGTGGCTGAATAAATCAAGGTGCAATTTAACAGAAATGAAACTGAGTGCCGTGTCAGGCTCATTCAGCCAAGAGTTTCACGACATTGGCAGTGCCTAGAATGACCCCGGTATTAAATGGGATTCTACTTAATTTCTGGGCCTCGGCTAGGAACGCCCCGCCAAGAACGCACTTAGTCCCATTTCCTGCATGAACGAGCTCTATTTTCAAATGGCGCCCTCGTCTCTGAAACCCCCACTCTGGCCTCCGAAACCCCCCCATGCCCCAACTTATCAATGATGAGGTCCTCGAGCCCCCCGCACCCCACTATCGCGGTGCAGGCAAGATGCCACCTGGGCACTTTGGCACTGACAACCAGGCAGTGTCACCAGGGCACCCAGATGGCACTGACTGGGTGTTAGGCTGACAGTGCTACAGTACCCATTAGGGTACCAACATGCCCAGGTCCAACCACCAAGCGGCCCCCGATCACCAGGGAGATCCTGCCAAGTGCCGGTACGCCAGCTCCACATCGGTGGAGACTAGTTCTTTTTTTCAAAGAATATACTTTATTCATAAAATCTATAATAAACATTACAGAACATTTCAAATTGTCTTGACTGTACATTTCCATCAAAGTTACACATCCCCTTGACTTTCTTCCATTCAATTGGGATGACATTACACACATATCCCTCTTTGCGTTACAATTTTTCCTTAAATATTTACATTGTCATGTTTCTTTTATACATTGGAGTGTTGATGACCTATCCCGAGGGGTTTTACAATGTTACCCACCCCTCGGTGTACATGTGTTGCAAGTCCTTACACAGTGGTCTTTCCCCATTGCGCCTTGGCGGCAGCTGCCCCAAACTTGAGTGCGTCCCTCAGCACGTAGTCCTGGACCTTGGAATGTGCCAGTTTGCAACACTCGGTCGAAGACAATTCTTTGCATTAGAAGATCAGCAAGTTTCGGGCAGACCAAAGAGCGTCTTTCACCGAGTTGATGACCTTCCAGCAGCAGTTGATGTTTGTCTCGGTGTGTGTCCCTGGAAACAGTCCATGCGGCATGCACCAAAATCTGGGAGGAGCGCATTGCCAAGGTAAGACAGAAACTGGGCTGGTGGGAGCAACGCTCCCTCTCCATTGCGGGCAAAACCCTGATCATCAGGTGTGAGGTACTCTCGGTGTTACTGCATGTAGCGCAGATCTGGCCCATTACCCGACCCTACGCCGCAGCAGTCACCCGGGCCATCTTCAAATTCATCTGGAGATCCAAGATAGACCATGTCCGAAGGAACGCCATGTACAAATCTCTGGATAAAGGAGGGAGGAACGTCGCCCTCATCCTGATGGCCACCTTTGTGTGCAGTTGCATCAAGCTGTAAGGAGGGAGGAACGTCGCCCTCATCCTGATGGCCACCTTTGTGTGCAGTTGCATCAAGCTGTGCATGGACCCCCGGTATGCAAACACCAAGTGTCACATTGGTGGAGACTAGTGCTAAACGGCGCTCGCTTGGGGTCCCCGAGGTGCCGGCATCAGATCCTGTACCTTGGGTAACTCCGACGCAGGCATATTCAAATGAGCCTGACTGCACACTTGAATATGCAAATCCCGTCTATCATGGGCGAGATGCAGATCGCAATGCCTCACGAGATCGCGTTAGATCTTACGAGGCGTAACAAGCCTCACGAGAGGCCTCTCAGGAATGGCCTCATTGCATCCCGAGTCGGGAACAACGAGGCCGGTAGATTGCGGCCCAAATTTTTCAAATGGAGTAACAGATTATTTCCACCAGTTCTGTGAAAGGTGTTTATTCAGCACACAACAGGTGATTTTCATTTTAAATCCTATAATGAAAAACATCAGAACTGTAGAACTGCACTGATCTGTCCAAATACAAATTATTTGTGGAGATGAGGTCCAGAAAAATGCATTTCGAATGACAAGTTGTCAAAATATTGTGCTGCCCATTCAATTTGAAATCTTTTATGTGTGGCCGGCAATTTCTTTCACCATGTGAAGGTTGTAACTATGGCAATCAAATGCAACCTGACATTTCATGGCAAATTCCAAGTCAGAAAATTAATGCTTTAAAAGACATCTCTGAAAGTCTTGTGAATAATTATTTCCTAACCAGACCTTCCCTGATGTTGATCCATTTTCCCTGGATTTCCACCTTGCCATGGTGGAGAGGCTTGAGCGTTCCATTGATCCCGAGAGTGATGCCGTCAGGAGTCTTAAACACCTGGCAGGGTCACCCATGAAGGCAAGGTCATAGGGGAGGAACCAGACAAAGCGCAATCCAAAAGAAGTTTGCAACGGCGGATCAGGAGGAAGATCCTTTTTAAAAGTCATTTTACGGAATGAGGTTAGGCCAGCATTTATTGCCCATCCCTAGTTGCTATTCAGAAGGTGGTGGTGAGCTGCCTTCTTGAACCGCTGCAGTCCCGGAGGTGTATCTGTGCTGTTAGGGAGGGAGCTCCATGATTTTGCCCCAGCGACAGTGAAGGAATGGCGATATATTTCCAAGTCAGGATGGTGAGGTTCCCAGGTAGCTGCTGCTCTTGTCCTTCTAGATGGTAGCTGTCGTGGGTTTGGAAGGTGCTGTTGAAAGAACCTTGGTGAGTTACTGCAATGCACCTTGTAGATGGCACACATGACGTGTCACTGTTCGTCGGTGGTGGAGGGTTTGAATGTTTGTGGACATCAATGTGTATTGATTGTAATGGCTATGATGGTGGGTGAACGCTGCAGCTGTAGCGAGATCCCCAGTCATTGGGGTTCCCTGCAGGGCCGGCTCAAGGCACCGGCAACTCGGGCAGTCGCCCGGGGCGCCATATGCTAGGGGGCGCCAGACTCGGGTCCCGCGCATGCGCAGTTGGGCCGGTGCCAACCAGCGCATGCGCGGTGGCCGCCCTCCCCCAGGGCGGCCCCGCCCCCCCGCTCGGTCCGCTCCCCCCCGCCCCCTCCTCGGGTCCGCCCCCCCCTCGGGTCCGCCCCCCCGCTCCGCCCTCGGGTCCGCCCCCCCTCGGGTCCGCTCCCCCAGGCCCCCATTCGGGTCCGCCCCCCCCTTGGGTCCGCCCCCCCCCGGGTCCGCCCCCTTCGGGTCCGCCCCCCCCCGTCCCCTCCTCGGGTCCGCCCCCCCGCCCCCTCCTCGGGTCCGCGCCCCCCCCCCGCCCCCTCCTCGGGTCCGCGCCCCCCCCCCACCCCCTCCTCGGGTCCGCGCCCCCCCCCGCCCCCTCCTCGGGTCTGCGCCCCCATCCCCGGGTCCGCCCCCCCCCGCCCCCTCCTCGGGTCCGCCCCCCCCGCCCCCTCCTCGGGTCCGCGCCCCCCCGCCCCCTCCTCGGTTCCGCGCCCCCCCCCGCCCCCTCCTCGGGTCCGCGCCCCCCCCGCCCCCTCCTCGGGTCTGCGCCCCCATCCCCGGGTCCGCCCCCCCGCCCCCTCCTCGGGTCCGCGCCCCCCCGCCCCCTCCTCGGGTCCGCGCCCCCCCCCGCCCCCTCCTCGGGTCCGCGCCCCCCCGCCCCCTCCTCGGGTCCGCGCCCCCCCCCGCCCCCTCCTCGGGTCCGCGCCCCCCCCTGCCCCATCCCCGGGTCCGCCCCCCCTCGCCCCCTCCTCGGGTCCGCCCCCCCCCCCGCCCCCTCCTCGGGTCCGCCCCCCCCGCCTCCCCCTCGGGTCCGCCCCCCCGCCCCCCCTCGCCCCCCCCCCATGGCCCCCCCCATGGCCCCCCCCATGGCCCCCCCCCATGGACCCCCCCCATGGCCCCCCCATGGCCCCGCCCCCCCCATGGCCCCCCCCATGGCCCCGCCTCCCCCAAGGGCGCCGAAGTTCAGCTTGCCCGGGGCGCCAGCAACCCTAGGGCCGGCGCTGGATCCCTGGCCACTGGAACTGGACCTATCTTCTGTTGGGCTATGTGTCTGCTGATGTGCAAAGGCATATCATGTTGAAAGTTTGCACATTTTCAGTGTCTCCGTGGGTCTCACCCCCACAACCCAAAAGATATGCAGGGTAGGTGGATTGGGCACGCTAAATTGCCTCTTAATTGGAAAAAACAAAGAATTAGGTACTTTAAATTAAAATAAATAGAAATGTAAAGGACTCGCCTCAGCCTCGTCATCCCAGACATGGGTGCACTAATCCACCGACAACAGGGTCTTTCCGAGATGGACACTGGTCAGTGCACACATCTGTATGACGCCAAGCCAGGGAATGCGGTATACTTTTGGATTTTTGGTGCCAGTGCCATATGGATCCAGGGCGTGATGCTCGGGGAAACTGGTCCAGTTTCCTATTCGGTCCGGGCACAGGGACACAAAGCCAGCTGCCACATGGATCACATCCACTGCCGCATGCTGGAACCTCTGGAGCAGGCTCAGTACGTGCCAGTCCTGATCCATCCACGGTCTACATCACTGCCTGGATCGTCCCCTAGAGCACTGCCCAGATGACCGCACCGATCATCGGCACTTCCGCCCATCCAGGCCCGGGAGGCTGAGAGGCCGATGCCTCCTTGGAGAACTCGATTCTGACTTGAAAACTGGCCCACTTGATGTAGTCGTTCCAACTGTGTTCAGTGCCAGTACCCTTACTGGCTGCACCGCTCCCGTCTCGATGCACACCTCCCGGACCACTCCGTCATTGCCTGCTCCCCAAATTAACAAGAGGACCTCTGCCTCAGCCAACTGAACTGGACGTTTCTACATACTTTGGGGGGGGGGGGAGGAAGAGGTGTTACAACCCCCTCGGGAACCAAGGACTATGCTCTGAACAATTGTCCCCCCTTTACCTCAGAGTATGAACTCCCCCAGTAATTGGAGGTGGGGTTCCCCTTAACAAGAGGTGGACCTCTCAGTACACAATCCCAGTTCAGGAAGGGTGGTCCTTTGGGGAGAGGAATTGTTGCTTTTGTGATTATTCTGTATACCGTAATAAACCTTTATTCATTCCTATCCTACCATGCATTTCTGCACCTCTTCCATTGGGTTCTGCAGTTTATAACACAAAGGAAGTTCACTTCAGAGAACATTTAAAGTGCTGGGTTGTGCTTTTTTGGTGTAAATTTGTTCATGGAATGTGAGCATCATTGGCTGGGCCAGCATTTATTGCCCATCCCTAAATGTCCTTGAACGTTTCAGAGGGCAGGGAAGAGTCAACCACATTGTCATAGGTCTGGACTCACATATAGGCCAGACCTGTTGAGGATGGCAGATTTATTTCCTTAAATGACATTAGTGAACCAGATGGGGGTTTCTCTTATAAAAATCAGCAATTAATTTATGATTAACATTAGATTTATAAATCCAATTTTGTTTTTAATTTTATTCAAATTTGAAGATCTGAGGCGCGATTCTCCGCAAATGCGGAGAATCGTAAAGGCTGTCGTGGGACAGGCCGTGATCCACGGCAGCCTTCACGACCACTTGATGACGGTCGTCAAGGCCGCACGTCAAGCGTCATATGTGAGTCCAGACCTACGACAATGTGGTTCGATAACGTCAACCCGCGCATGTGCAGTTGGCGTCTTTCTCCTCAGCCGCCCAGCAAGACGTGGTGGCTTTATGTTGCCGGGCGGCGGAGGGGAAAGAGTGTGTCTGTTTTGGACGCTGACCCGACGATCGGTGGGCACCGATCGCGGGCCTGTCCCCTCCCGAGCACAGTCATGGTGCTCCCGTGCCAATCGGGCCTCTAGATGCCCCAAATGGGCATCTGGCGCCCGTTTCACGACGGCAGTGACCAGGTATGTTTGCTGCTGTGGTGAAACGGCGTGACGGGCCGGCCGCTCAGCCCATCGGCCTCGGAGAATCGGCACTCGCTGTAAAAAACGGCGAGCGCCGATTCGTGCGATGGGTCAGGCGTTGGGGGAGGGAGAATAGTGGGAAGACGTGAAAAATATCAGGAGGCCCTCCCGCTATTCTCCCACCCGGCGTGGGGGGCGGAGAATCGCGCCCCTGCTGTATTCGGATTCAAGTCTAAGTCCCCAGAGGTTTACCCTGGGTCCCCGGATTACTAGTCATGTGACAACACCACCAGGCCATTGCCTCACCTCGAGTTAAGATGTCACCTGTGGACAGGCTTCAGATTCCAACTTGTTTTAAATTGCCACAGTTGGATCAGATGCCTCCTATCTTGCAATAAATCTTGTGGCAATGGGGCATTTTGCAGTGACACAGGATAAGTTACTCAATTGTCGCCATATTTCAAAATGGTCCAGAGAGTGAATGCAGGCATTAGGACAATGAAGACGTTACAATCTAGCAGAATGAGAAGGGAAGCACCTTCAGCAGATTGGGTTATGACAGCAGAAGACAAAATTGGAAAAGCAATATTAACTGCAGAATGCCAAAGGAACAGTTAGTTGATAGCTGCTTCAGTTAAGATTGGGCAGCATGGTAGCACAGTGGTTAGCACTGTTGCTTCACAGCGCCAGGGTCCCAGGTTCGATTCCCGACTTGGGTCACTGTCTGTGAGGAGTCTGCACGTTCTCCTCGTATCTGGGTGGGTTTCCTCATGGTGCTCCTGTTTCCTCCCAGAAGTCTCGAAAAACATGCTATTAGATAATTTGGACATTCTGAATTCTCCCTCCATGTGCCCGTACAGGTGCCAGAATGTGGCGACTAGGGGCTTTACACAATAACTTCATTGCAGTGTTAATGTAAGCCTACTTGTGACAATAAAGATTATTTCAATTTATTTCTATTGAACGACTGATGAAATATGCGACATCCACCCACCTTTGGTCTGAAAGATGTTGATCAGAACAATTCTATTTATTAGTAAAACGTTCAGCAATATAACCATAGTAACAACATGGCTGGAGAGATTAAGAAGAGAAATGTGCAATTTACTGGGAACATGTTGTTATTCTGATGCCACTTTTATATAATAAATCATTGATGTACAATGATTAGTTTTACAATGCGTAGAACATCAAGGTAGAACTTTGGGCGACACGGTGAACAGTGGTTGGCACTGCTGCCGCATCGCATCAGGGACTCGTGTTCGGTTCCGGCATGAATTCCAGAGGGGTCTAGTGAATGGAGATATATGACAATTGTGGAATGTGCAGGGAAAGCTACTGGCATATTTAAATAATGGTCGAGTGTTCCGGATGGTGATCAAAAAGCTGGATTGGCAGAATGGGGTGATACAATGGTAAGCAAGAAAATGCAATGCAGGGTCTAATGGTGAGTCCAGAAGCTCCTGTCATATTGGAAACTTATCACGTACTGGAGAAAAAAGCTTCCAATAGCTCAAGCGGGAGATTTCTCAACAGTCGTCTTGACAGACTTAAAGAGAAAGTGGAAGCAGTAGCTTGAATACATCATACAATAAAATGAAGGTCACACAACAATCGCAGAACAGAACTAGAAGCAGAAGCCTTAACAACCACAAAACTTTTGTGGCTGTCAGTAAGCTTAATGATAAACTACATAGAGACTTCTAATCCTCGAAGTTGATCACATTTTAATTGGAGATTAACCTTTATCAAAGGTGCTTTGAGAAGCTTATCATTTAGACATTTCAAGTGCTCTAGTTTCTGTGACTGATTCTCAATTGTTGTCACCAGTTCTCTTTTTTCATTACCAAACTTCTCTTTCGTACATGATCGCTGGCTTTCCACATTAATCAGCTTTTTGTTGTTTGTTATCAACAATAAGAATCTCGGGATCCTTGGTCTTATCGCGCCTGTTTTCTGGTGAGGCGCGCCCGCTCCGCAGTAGGATTCTTCGTCCCGGCAACCGGCCAAAAGGGTTTCTCATTGTGGGAATCCCCACGGCGTCGGCAAATCCATGGGCGTGTGATTGCACTTCCGGCGAAACAGAGAATCCCGCCAATGGAGAATCCAGCCCCTCATTGTTAACCACAGTAATTGTTTGATGTTTGTAAAGCTCAACATAGTCAACTGTCTGCCGTAATAAAGGTATTGCCACAGTACTGTCTCCACCAGCCAAATCATTACCCATAATAAAATCTACCCATTCAAGAGGTTGTTTAAGAATAGTTCCAATTTTACCAACTCCATTGACAATTGGCTTATACAACAAAAAAGGCTGGTAAATTCCATTATCACTTATTTTTGCTTTTTCTTTCACAGAATTGTCTGGAACATAAGTTGCATCTTCAGCGACCATCAATAATTGATCTGTCCCCGTACCTCTCAAATTTTTTATTTATTTTTCTGCTGAAGGAGTAAGGGAACACTTCTCCCCTGGAAACAAAACTTCCAGAACCTCTAACATCTGACTTTGTTCACCAGTAACCAACGAGGAATTATCTGGCGTATCCTGAACTGATGAAATCTACCTGTGGTTACGTGTAGTCTCATATACACTCAACAAAGTAGAAATTTAAGCTACACGTCTCGGGTGTGAAATGAAATCTTTATTGTGTCTATTGATTATAATTGAGAGTTTGAAGTCTTCTTGTGGTTACAAATCAAATGTTCTCCAGAAAGCACCTCCAGAAGGTTTTAAGAGATATAATTAAACTTAGTAGCGTACAAACAAATTGAACTTTCAAAATACAGTAATGGTTTCTTGCTCAAAGCAAACAGCTTGCGCGGATTTAAGAGTTAGAACAGAAATATGGAAATACGAAATAAGGATAGTGAGTAGTTAGATAAATGATATAGAGTAATCCGGGAATGAAAATGGCTGCCCCGACCTCTATCTTTAAGGAAAATATTATCAATCTGACTCCATCTGTTCCTATCCTTGTAATGTCATGATTGGCTTGGATGAGTCTAAAATGCATTTGATCGGATGGTTAGTTGTCAATCATCAATGTGCAATATAGATATGGCTACGTTGCATCTTTGGGTGTTTCCTGTGTGTTGGACTGTAACTTACAGTTATTATCAGATCTGGTTTTTGCTAACTACTATACTATTCACATTTTGAACAATGGTAGATTCATGTTAAATATGGTGCACTTTTCGACCTTCAGTAGAATTGTTTCATTTGCTTCTAGTTAGACTGCAAATGTTTCAAATCCATGCTTCGCACATTTCTCGGTAAGCTATTTCTTTAAATTGTAATGGAATTGATTCAACTCTATGGTTTAGGACAGAAACTATTTTAAAATGGTTTTTAAACTGGGTTGTATTTAAAACAAAATCGCTAAATCAAGGATCCTTTTACCTATCAGAAATAGCTGGTTTCCTTCATTAACCTTATCCGCTTTCCTGTAAGCTTTGAAGGGAATACATTTCATTTGTACCACTGCTACTGTTTTAACTTGGGCAACCTTTCCTGACGTTTTTTTAGGTGTTCCTGCGACTGCAATAGGTCTCCCATTTAGTTTCCAGCAGTCTGCCCATAGATGTCCCAATGGAAAAACTTAGTCTTTTGAAGGTTACTTTCACCCTTAACACGTTCCTTTCAGGTCCCAGGAGGAATTTCCTGGGAATTCCCCTGTTCCTTCTCTTCCCTAGCTACCTGTCTCCCTTTCACCATCTGTAGCCCTCTAAAATGGACACTAGTCTACAAAATGGAGAACTGCTAAGACTGCAGGGAAAAACAGGCATAGTAAGGACAAACAGCTTGCATAAGCTTTCAACAGTGAGACACTCGTAAAAACCGGTTTCAAGGCAGGTGCAGAGACTCAGCCAAAGGTGCAAATAGGAAAACGATTTGCATACTAATGAGATGATACCGGCCCAGTCCCAGATACAATAGAAACATTTTAAGTATTGATTGATACTTTCTATAGCTACCCAGCCAGAATGGCCCCAGAGAACCCAGGTCAATGACCCCTAGGAACCGCCCCCGCCATCGAGGAACGACTCCAGGATAAGGGAATTCGAATGATATCGATTGGGAAAGACCCAATCGATACCTAGCAGGTGAAAGAGCCCGCCCCAAGGGGCACGGACCTCTAGGACCCATAAAGAGAAGGTCAAGCACATGATTCGGTCTGTTGCTTCCAGACTCCGGCCCAGATCTGTTGCCTCCGGCCCAGATCTGTTGTTTCCAGACTCCGGCCTAGGCTGTTGCATCCAGACTCCAACCCCAGCCTCCAGATCCTGTCTTTCATCACCGGCCGTTGAGCATCAGCCATCTTTCAGTAAGTGCCAAAACAACGATCGCTACGTGACCCAGGCATTACTTGTACGCTTGCCGACTATTAGTGAACAGAAGGTGCAGTCCAGAAAGGAACAAAGACCTTGTCCCCTGACCTTGCTGGTTCCTACTTAGATAAGTATTTAGTCGTTTAATAGTAGAAATAAGTATTAGTCTTTTAGCGTGTGCATGAGTATTTATTATATCTGTTATAATAAACACTAATCGTTTAGACTTACTGATTGGTGTTAAGACTTATTGCTTTGAACTTGACCTTGATAACTTGTGACAGTGTCTCTAACGGCACCTGGCGACTCTTGAGCATAGATATAGATACAGAGCCAAACCAGTGTTAAGCACATGTCCTTTAAATGGAGGCGTGTTAATCACACTAACAGTAGAACGAGCAACACATCGTACCTTCTATCCTTCTCTGGTTTGTGAGGGTGATGGAAAAAGTGTCTATGGACAAGTTCATAATCATCGACCACCTCCGCTGCCTGTCTAGTCATTTTGACCCTCTGGTCTTCAACACAAGACCATATGACGTATGAGCAGAGGTAAGCTACTCAGCCCATTGAGTCTGCCTCACCATTCAGTAAGATCATGGCTGGTTTGACATAGGTTCTAAATACTGGAGGACGTGAATATTTAAATTGTTCCAAGACAATTTTTTTTGCTAAGGGCTTCATACATTATCTCTACCTGTAATGCCCATATCTACCTTAATGCCTGCCCATTTCCAATGGTCAAAAAGTGTTTTGCTTTATCCTCTCAAATTCAGTATAGGTTTCTCCAGGTTGTTTCCTAATGTTTGGGACTTTTTACCTCAGTGACCAACTCATATGGATTAAGGGATAGCCTTTTCCACTGCAGCATAATGCACAGAAACCTCTTCTGACACTGATACATAAACCTCATGAGCTCTACCCAACCTTAACTGGAGGAACAATGTCCAGACTTCTGCAGGCCAATAAATTTGCTTAAGCTGCCTTCTCATGTTAAATAAAGAATGTCTCTTAATTTTCTAAAACGTTAGAAGGGGTACAAATGTAAATGTCTCTCCAACAGATTTTGGGTGGGAGGTGGGCTTTCCATCATCAGAACCGTCCGCAGCATCTGAGGCCTCTTTTGTTTTAAAATTCCAGCCTTTTAAGCAAGTATTCCCTTTCTCACTCCTTTTCCCTTTTAAATCAATCAAAAGGAAACATGAAACCTTGTTTGGTTAAATTCTGCAAAGTTCCAGTGTACCCGTTTTACATTCTGAGTTCAATCCAGGACTTGAGTCCCTTAGTTTATGATTCCCACAGGAAAACGATACACCCAAGATAATTTACCAAATGACCCCATAAAAATAAATAACCAAGGAAATGTCACTGCTTGTAACTTTTACTTTCAAACAAATCAGAACTAACACAAGTTTAAACATGAATTAACAGGCAAGTAATACTTCAAACGAGGAGGTAAATTTCACTATAAGTAGTCGAACAAATGTCTCGCACAACTGCAAGCATCTGCATCACTCCCCACATAGATGTGGCATGTCACAGCTGCACATTCCAGAATATACAGATTTTATTCATGCAGGGTACGTCAGGAATCCTATCATCTCCGGATTTCACAGGTACCAATATCATCAGGAAGGCATGTTTCAACAAATCCCCTCTACCTCGGATCACGATAGTCCTGATGGAGTTGCTTCCCAGAGTTCCTTTTCAACCTACCAACCAACCACCAATAACACCCAAGTTCATTGTTTGGTCATTTCTGGAACACAAAACACTCGCCAAGCTATTTACACAACCTTTCATTTTTTTTCCCTTTTTAGCCAGTTCGCACTGTACCTCCTGATGCGACCATCAATTCATTCAAAGACACGAGTGAAGTAAACTGTGGCTTTAATCGACTTACAACTGAGCCTGCCTGCGACTAACTGAACTGAAGGCGGGCTCGTAAGACCGCAGCACTTTATACTTCCTGCTCGGGGGGGAGGCAAGGGCGGAGCCCTGTACATGCTCCTTATCTCCCCCTGTGGGCAGAGCTGCGCAACGGCTCACAGATGGAGCCCACACGGACACAGTAATATACAGTGTGGATTTATATGTTATACATTCATCACACCTCCAAGATATTCTGTCTCCTTTTCTGCCAAAGGGAAAAACTAAACTCTTTCTGAGAGTGATTTACTACTTTTCCTCATAAGAATTTGACGTGTTCCTCTTTGTGTCTCTGTTTGCTTTTCTTTGTGTCTACAGCTGTGCACTTATCACTTTCACCTCCACTCCTCTGCTTGAAATTCTCCTTTGTGCCTGCCAACCGCATGGCTTCTTTCTATACTTCCTTCTTGTTGGTACTGCTTCCAAGTCAAGGATCACCAGGGCAGATGGACCAGTATTTCTTATTATCCAGGGAAACTACAATTGATCCCTTTACATTGATGCAAATCTTTTCAAAATTATTTTTAAAAATTCTGTTGCACAGCATTTTAAAGAAATTATAAATTGTCCTGACTACTTCTTCCACGTTAAAGGTTGTCACAGTGTGTATTCAGAAGTGACCACACTCTGTCCCTCCCCTTAGTTAACTTGTCCCTCCTGTTAGTTAACTTCAGTCAATCTTTTTCTCTTTTAATAAGCAATAAAACATAGGCCTGAGATGGGTAGTGTCAAGAATGTGTTGCATTTCTTATTCAGTAACTCTCACTTAAAGTTGTAATTGTGCTCCTGAAATTGAAGTCAACTTTAAGTGAGTCAGGGATTCCCTTAGGAATCAATGTGAAAGTGGAAGTTAGGTTCCTTCTCACCCAGAAATACCAATGTACAAATTGAAATACTTCTCCAGAAAGCCTCTGTCATTCTTTCCTCTGTGAGTTTCAGAAATTTTGTCCCCTAAGTACGTCCTTCAGAAACTCTTCCACTCTTATAGCTAAATGCATATTTCCAAAATATATATTTTACTTGCCTAGGGCAGGATTTTACTGACACATCACGGTGTGTCTCCCCCCCCCCCCCCCCCCCCCCCCCCCGCCACCCCCCAACCCGGTAGATACGGTGGGCCAGTTAAATTGCCATTTACTTTGTCAGACAAACCATAAACTGAAACAAGGTTAAGCAGGACAACTTGAAGCAAAGATTGGATTCTATTTCATTTGTATAAGTGAAAATTCTATCTTGTATGAAACATATTATTGGCTTGATAGCAATTTTGACTAATTTCAGCCATGCTATGTTGTGGTTTGCATTTTGTGAGGCCGCATGTTATATTTTTAGATTTTGGGACAATATTGTGTCATTCTTTAAAGAAGTTGTGCAAATGCTTTAATTAAACTGTGGAAAGCTTACTGGAGACAGCAGGTCTGGAGAATTGAGAGATGAAAATAGTAGTAGTGCGAAAGGCACGCATTTGTGATGAAGCTATAGTTAAGTCGTTTTCGATAATAAAAAAAACATTTAGAATTTGCTGGAGGAGATAAGGAGAGACTTGTTTTTTTCCACTTGTTAAACTTCAAAGGGTAGTAAAAGGTGTAGTCAAAGTAGCAACTTTGAAAGTTTTCATAAATAAACAAGGGATGGTAATTACACTTTATTTGATCCCAAAGTGAGGGCAATAGGAAAGATTTTTTTCTTTTGGAAAAGGTAAGTTCAAATGGGGGCTGAGGGCAGTGGAACCAAAGATGAGAGTGGGAAAAAAAATAATTGAAGGTATTGAGCTGAGTTGTGTTGGCTGAATGGGGGAAGACATCTTTGAAACAGCTCTGTGCTGGGAGAAGATCTGAAGTTTGAATCAGACATCCAGTTAAGCCGGAAACGTCTTGGGTTTCAGAAAGCAGTCTTGTTCTGAAGTTTTCTGGATTTCCAAAGCAGAGTAGAAGTGGGTGTTTAAGATCATAAGTTATAGGAGCACAATTAGGCCATTTGGCCCATTGAGTCTGCTCACCATTTGATCATGGCTCAGATGTTTCACATCTTCTTTCCATTCTCCCACCTTCTCCCGTAATTGCTGATTCCCTTATTAATCAAGAACCTATCTATCTCTGTCTTAAAGACACTCAGTGAATTGGCCTCCACAGTCTTCTGTGGCATGACCGGAACCAATGTCCGAGAGGGAGTGTTTGCTAGTGTTGTTGGGGAAGGTTTGAACTAATATGGCAGGAGTATGGGAACCGATGCAGAAATTTGGAGGGAAGTTAGGTGGGGACAGAAACAAAAGGCAGTAAAGGGAAAAAAAGAAGGCAGAGAAACCAAAGACAAAAATCAAAAAGGGCCACATTACATCATAATTCTAAAAGGGCAATAAATGTCAAAATAAACAAACCTGAAGATTCTGTGACTCAATGCGAGGAACATTTGTAATAAGGTTGATGAATTAACTGCGCTGATAATCATGAACAAATATGATGTAATTGGGATCACGAAGAACAAGAATGAAAACTAAACCTCCAGAGTATTCAATATTCAGGAAAGATAGAAAGAAAGGGGGGTTGGGTAGCATTGCCAGTTAAAGAGAAGATTAACGCAATAGAAAGGAATTACATTAGCCCAGGCAATGTGGAATCAGTAGTTGTGAGATTGGGGATGGCATCAAACAGGAAATTAGAGATGTGTGCAGTAAGGGTACAGCAGTTATTATGGGTGACTTCAATGTGCCTATTCAATGGGCTAATCAAACTGGTAGCAATGTGATGGAGGAGGATTTCTTGGAATATATATAAGGGATGGTTTCCCCAACCAATATGTCGAGGAGCCAACTGGAGAGAAGGCCATCCTAGACTGGGTATTGTGCAATGAGAGAGGATTAATTGGCAATGTTGTGGTGCGAGATCCTTCAGGGAAGAGTGACCATAATATGGTAGAATTCTTCATTCAGATGGAGAGCGAAACAGTTAAGTCTGAGACTAGGGTCCTGAACTTAAAGAAAGCTAACTTTGATCGTATGAGATGTGCATTGGCTAGGATAAGTTGGCAAAAGATATTTCAAGTGTTGACGGTGGATAGGCAATGGCAGACATTTTAAAAACACCTGGATGAATTTCAGTAATTGTACATCCCTGTCTGGTGAAAGAGTAAGATGGGGAAGGTGGCTCAGCCATGGCTAACAAGGGAAATCAGGGATAGTGTTAAAGCCAAAGAGGAGGCATATAAATTGGCCATAAAAAGCAGCAAGCCTGGGGACTGGGTGAAATTAAAAATTCAGCAGAGGAGGACAAAGTGTTTAATTCAGAAGGATAAAATAGGATACGAAAGTAAGCTTGCAGAAAACATAAAAACTACTTCAAAAGCTTCTATAGACATGTGAGGAGGAAAAGATTGGTGAAGACAAATATAGGTCCCTTACAGTTAAAATCAGGTGAAATCATAATGGGTAACTAAGCGATGGCAGACCAGTTGAACAATTATTTTGGATTTGTCTTCACTAAGGAGGACACAAATAACCTTCCAAAAATATGAGGGGACAGAAGATCTAACATGAAGGAGAAACTGAAGGAAATCCTTATAAGTCAGGAAATTGTATTGAGGAAACTGATGAGACTAAAACTCGACAGTTCCCCAGGGCTTGATGCTCTGCATTCCAGAGTACTTAAGGAAGTGGTCCCAGAAATAGTGCATGCATTGGTAATCATTTTCCAGAATTCTATGGATTCTGGAAGAATTCAAATGCATTGGAGGGTAGCTAATGTAACCCCACTTTTTAAAAAAGAAGGGAGAGAGAAAACAGGGAATTATGTGACTGGTTAGCCTGACATTAATGGTGGGGAAAATGCTGGAATCAATTATTAAGGATGAAATAACTGAGTATTTGGAAAGTGGGGACAGGATTGGTCCAAGTCAGCATGGATTCACTAAAGGGAAATCATGCTCCACAAATCTTTGGAATGTTTTGAGGATGTCACCAGTAGAGTGGACAATGGTGAACAAGTGGATGTTGTATATCTGGACTTTCAAAAGGCTTTTGACAAGGTTCCACACAAGAGATTAGTGAGAAAAATTAAAGCTCATGGTATTGGGGGTAATGTATTGACGTGGATAGAGAACTGGTTGGCAGACAGGAAGCAGAGAATGGAGGCAGTGACTAGTGGGTACAGCAGGATTCAGTGCTGGGACCTCAGCTGTTCACAATATAAATTAATGATTTGGACAGAGCGATTGCATGCAATAGCTCCAAATTTACAGATGGCTTTAAGCTGAGTGGCAGTGTGCGCTGTGAGGAGGATGTAAAGAAACTGCAAGGTGAATTGGACAGGCTGGCTGAGTGGGCAAATACTTGGCAAATGCAATATAATGTGATAAATGTGAGGTTATCCACTTTGGTGGCAACAACAGGAATGCAAATTATCTGAATGGTGGCTGTTTAGGAAAAATAGAAGTGCAATGAGACTTAGGTGTCATGGTTGAACAGTCGCTGAAGGTTCAGTAGGTGATGAGGAAAGCTAATGGCATGCTGGCCTTCATAGCAAGAGGATTTGAGTATAGGAGTTGGGATGTCTTGTTGCAGATATACATTGGTGAAGCCACATCTTGAGTATTGTGTGCAGTTTTGGTCTCCTAGTTTGAAGAAGGACAATCTTGCTATTGAGGGTGACCAGCGAACGTTCACCAGGCTAATTCCTGGGATGGCAGGACTGACATATGAAGAAAAATTGGATTGACTGGTCTTGTACTCACTGGAGTTTAGAAGAATGAGAGGGGATCTCATAGAAACATATAAAATCCTGATGGGACTGGGCAGGCTAGATGCGAGAAGAATCTTCCCAATGTTGGGAACGTCCAGAACTAGGGGTCACAGCTTAAAAATAAGGAGTAATCCATTCAGAACTGAGATGAGGAAGTACTTCTTTTCTCAGAGTGTTGAGAACTTGTGGAATTCTCTACCACAGAAAGCTGTTGGGGCCAGTTCATTGGATATATATAAGAGGGAGCTGGACATGGCCCTTGTGGCTAAAGGGATCAAGGGGCATGGAGAGAAAGTGGGAGTTGGATACTGAATTTGCATGATCAGTCATGATCATCTTGAATGGTGGTGCCGGCTCGAAGGGCTGAATGGCCTACTCCTACACCTATTTACTATGTTTCTATGTTTCAATGTTCCACAAATTTTTTCACCCTCTGGCTGAAGAGATTCCTCCTCATCTCAGTTTTACAGGATAGTCCCTTCAGTCTGAGGCTGTGCTCTCAGGTAGTCTCTCCTACTCGTGGAAAGAAGTTGAGAGGTTGTATGGTTTATTAAATCGACAGCAATTTTGCTTTGATAATATTAATGGATTTTTTAAGTTAAACATCTTTAAGGGAGTGTCGCCTGGAAGGTATGTATTTCTTGTTTTCAGAATACAACAAAAAAGGTGATAGGCTATGTTTCCCAATGGGATTTGGTTTGCTCAGCAATTAACATCGGCAGTGGTCATAACAATTGTTTTAGTTTGCTTTCATGTCACCAGTTCAATAAACCTTCTGTTTCATATTCAAGTGTGTTTGGCAATGCATCCAAGCAAGCGGATGGCCTGTTCTAACATAGAACATACAGTGCAGAAAGAGGCCTTTCGGCCCATGGAGTCTGCACCGACCCACTTAAGCCCTCACTTCCACCCTATCCTCGTAACCCAATATCCCTCCCAATCTTTTTAGTCACTAAGGGCAATTTATCATGGCCAATCCACCTAACCTGCACCTCTTTGGACTGTGGGAGGAAACGAGAGCACCCGGAGGAAACCCACGCACACACGGGGAGAACATGCAGACTCCACACAGACAGTGACCCAGCAGGGAATCAAACCTGGGACCCTGGCGCTGTGAAGCCACAGTGCTATCCACTTGTGCTCCATGCTTCTGAAAGAGTTGAATGATGAAGCCAAGAACTGAATCGCAGGCTTACTTTATGAAAGGGTGATTTGTGAATTGAGAGTTGATGTTTAGAGGGAGTTTTCTGTGGTCACCTGTGCGATATGTACGTGTTACAACATTTGTCCTCTCAGGTGGGTGCCCCTCCTGCTATTGCTTGTTCTCAATGTTACACATGCAGATTTTCAAATACAATCCTTACTGCTGTAATTATTATGGGGAATTTCCTCAATTGCTCTTATCATAGAATTTACAGTGCAGAAGGAGGCCATTCAGCCCATCGAGTCTGCATCGGCCCTTGGAATGAGCACACCACTTAAGCCCCACGCCTCCATCCTATCCCCTTTATCCCGGTAATGCAGTAACCCCACCTAACCATTTTGGACATTAAGGGGAATTTTAGAATGGCCAATCCACCTAACCTGCACATCTTTGGGCTGTGGGAGGAAACCGGAGTACCTGGAGGAAACACACGCAGACACGGGGAGAACGTGCAGACTCCAGACAGACAGCGACCCAAGCCGGGAATTGAACCTGGGACCCTGGAGCTGTGAAGCATCTGTGCTAACCACTATGCTACCGTGCTGCCCTTGTTCAATTAATTCCCCGCATTGGAGATCTCTACTGCCTCCCGAAAATACACAAGGCCAACACACCAGGCCGTCCTATCGTTTCAGGCAATGGGACCCTGTGTGAGAACCTCTCTGGCCACATCGAGGGCATCCTGAAACCCATCGTACAAGGTACACCCAGCTTCTGTCGCGACACGACGGACTTCCTACAGAAACTCAGCACCCATGGACCAGTTGAACCAGGAACATTCCTCGTCACAATGGATGTCTCGGCACTCTACACCAGCATCCCCCATGACGACGGCATTGCTGCAACAGCCTCAGTCCTCAACACCGACAACTGCCAATCTCCAGACGCAATTCTGCAACTCATCCGTTTCATTCTAGACCACAACGTCTTCACCTTCGACAACAAATTCTTCATCCAGACGCACGGAACAGCCATGGGGACCAAATTTGCACCTCAATATGCCAACATCTTCATGCACAAGTTTGAACAGGACTTCCTCACCACACAGGACTTTCAACCGATGCTATACACCAGATACATCGATGACATTTTTTTCCTTTGGACCCACGGCGAGACATCACTGAAACGACTACACGATGACATCAATAAGTTCCATCCCACCATCAAACTCACCATGGACTATTCTCCAAATTCAGTTCCATTCTTGGACACACTCGTCTCCATCAAGGACGGTCACCTCAGCACCTCGCTTTACCGCAAGCCCACAGATAATCTCATGATGCTCCACTTCTCCAGCTGTCACCCGAAACACATTAAAGAAGCCATCCCCTATGGACAAGCCCTCCGTATACACAGGATCTGCTCAGACAAGGAGGAGCGCAACAGACACCTACAGATGCTGAAAGATGCCCTCGTACGAACGGGATATGGCGCTCGACTCATTGATCGACAGTTCCACCGCGCCACAGCAAAAAACCGCACCGACCTCCTCAGAAGACAAACACGGGACACCACTGACAGAGTACCCTTCGTCGTCCAGTACTTTCCTGGGGCGGAGAAACTACGACATCTTCTTCGCAGCCTCCAACACATCATCAGCGAGGATGGACATCTTGCCAAGGTCATCCCCACACCCCCACTACTGGCCTTCAAACAACCGCGCAACCTCAAACAAACCATTGTTTGCAGCAAATTACCCAGCCTTCAGAACAGCAACCACAACACCACAAAACCCTGCCAGGGTAATCTCTGCAAGACATGCCAGATCATCGACATGGACACCACCATTAGACGTGGAAACACCACCCACCAGGTACGCGGCGCATACTCGTGCGACTCGACCAATGTAGTCTACCTCATACGCTGCAGGAAAGGATGTCCCGAAGCGTGGTACATTGGCGAGACCATGCAGACACTGCGACAACGAATAAACGGGCATCGTGCGACTATCAACAGGCAGGACTGTTCCCTTCCAGTTGGGGAACACTTCAGCAGTCAAGGACATTCAGCCTCTGATCTCCGGGTCAGCATTCTACAAGGAGGCCTTCAGGAGACGCGACAACGCAAAATTGCTGAGCAAAAACTTATAGCTAAGTTCCGCACGCATGAATGCGGACTCAACCGGGATCTAGGATTCATGTCGCATTACATTCGGCCCCCACCAACAAGCCTGGACTTGCAGAGGCCTACCGACTGAACTGGCTTGGGACAATTCACACCTCTTTAACCTGGAGTTACCTCTCTCTCTGCATCTTTGATGATTTGATTGCCTGCAGGTGCTCGCATTCCGGGGCATCTCTGACTGTGTCTATATAAACATTTCTGGAACAAGCCTTTCCATTCACCTGAAGAAGGAGCCGTGCTCCGAAAGCTCGTGTTTGAAACAAACCTGTTGGACTTTAACCTGGTGTTGTAAGACTTCTTACTGTGCTCACCCCAGTCCAACGCCGGCATCTCCACATCACAATTAATTCCAGACTTCTCATTCCTATTTTGGTAGATTTCTAAATTCCAGACAATTTAAATAGAATGTTGAATGTGATTTAATCATGTTTTAAATAACTATACTGACCTTGAAAATCTTTGGACTGCAATCCTGGAGATGGATGATCCCCAATTTTTCTCAGAAAAAATATGTCCATAGCGGTGTCAGAGTCCAGCGGCTCTTTTTAAATGATGTGGAGATTCCGGCGCTGGACTGGGGTGGGCACAGTAAGAAGTCTTACAACACCAGGTTAAAGTCCAATAGGGTTGTTTTCAATCACTAGCTTTTGGAGCACAGCTCCTTCCTCAGGTGAATGTAGAGGTGGGTTCCAGAAACACATATATAGACAAAGTCAATGATGCAATACGAAGCTTTGAGTGCAAACCTTTGCAGGTAATTAAGTCTTTACAGGTTCAGACAGAGCAACTGGAGAGAGGGATAATCACAAGTTAAAAAGGTGTGAATTGTCTCAAGCCAGGACAGTTGGTAGGATTTTGCAAGCTCAGGCCAGATGGTGGGGAGATTTTGTTATGGGCCAGGGTTTAGAAATCTCCAAAGTATATCATGAGGTTCACCTGACCTACGACTTTTAATAGATTTTGGTTATGGGGAGCACAAGGGTCCACTCTCCAGGTGTTATGTAACAGAGACTAAGGGCGAGATTCTCCAATCCTGAAGTGTTGACACCGTCGTAAATGCTGGAGCATTTTACGACAGTGTCATCTGGCCCCTAGGATCTGCGATCCTGCACGGCAGAGGGGGCCAGCATGTCACTGGAGTGCCTCACGCAGCTCCAGCTACCGATGCAAGCACCAGCACAATCGCTGCAAGTTCGCGAATGCGCGTCAGGGCCGGCGCGAGTGTGCGCATGTGCATGGGTTGCCTTCTCTGTGCTGGTCCCCAGGCAACATGGCGGAGCCTTGCAGGGACCCGATGCGAAGGAATAAGCCTTCCCGCCGATCGGTAGGCCTCGATAAGACAGCAGATTTAAATTGTCGACAGAAACAAATTAGTTTGAAATCATCAAGTGATCTTGAGACATTCTTTAGAGAGAGAGACATACAGCTTCTTGTTTGAATGCACTCTCCAACTCTGAAAACGAAACCAAAAACAGCCACCGAGTAGCTTTACAGCTCAAGACAGAAAGACAGTCCAGCTCCACCCACACAATGACATCACTGCAGCTATTTGATAAACACTTATTTCTTAAAGGTACATCTACCTGACACTTTTTAAATGAGATGTTGTCCAGTTGAACTTGTAAACTCTGCCTAAGGCAGTTAGGGACAATTTAAAACTGAAAACAATCTCCTCCACTCTTGATTTCAAAGTTTCCTCATATGAATCCCAGTCACCCCCACCCTCTGCATCCTAACTCCTATCCCTGGCTTCACTCACCCGGGGACCATTTCTGGTGTAGCAGCAACGCAATTTTGCTTTCACCTACACCGGCTGGACAGTTATGCCATGCAAATTCTGTTGAACTGAGCCTGGACGTGTGTGTCTTGAGCTTCACTATAGAGGTGTACGCTGAATCCACCATGTACAGAAACATTTCACCCTCGTAATATGTTCTAGTCAATTCTTTTAAGATCTTCTCTTGATCCATAAAGATGTACTAAGGCATTACCATAGCTTTCTGCTCTCTCCACAGGTCAAGATAGCAAGTCGACTCCAAGATAGAGGAGATTTCTCAGTAGTTTTCAATATCACTGAATCCTCTTCTACGTGAAAGGAAACCTGAACTGGAGTCTGCTTATGCCTCCAGCAGAATACAATTCCCTTATTCAAAAAGAATATTTCAAAGAACAATCAATACTTCTAGGTACTGCTCTCTTAAGACCATTGACAATCTTCCTCACCTCTTACCCACTGGGGGATTTGTCACAAATGTCAAACATAGAAAGTTCACCTCCTCGTGAGCTGGCTCGTCAAAGTTTTCTTGCAGAACCAAGTGCCCTTCCAACTTTTTAAATGTAAAATGGCGATGGAGCCATGCTGCAACCCATCAGGTCATCCTTGGGTTCTCTGCAGAACCCAAGGATGGCCTCATGGATGTGTTGAACGTCATGGGCATAATTCAATCGAAGTTTGTCATGTTCAGAATAAAAGGCAGCGTCTATCTCTCCAGATGCACAGCCGAGATTTCAGACCAGATTTTCTGGCATTAGTGCACCGGAAATCTGGTGGTTTCCGCAGTCACTCTGGTGGCTGCCCGACCTGATAGAGCTGGCAAGGCCAGATCCACAGAAATTGGGGCGCTGTATTTAAAAGGGGTCCTGATCAGCGCTAAAAAAAAACCCCACCACCACACAGAGATGGAGGACCCCCACAAGCATCAGGGCGCCCACATCCCCAGCCATCATGTAAGTATTAGGGGAGCTCTACCCCACTACCACACAATTATCAAGGACATTCTCTCCCACCCCCCTGCCCCCCACCCACAATGGAATCATCAAGGCAATGCCCTGTGTAGGCATCAGCCCTCCCATGCCCCCACACACATAAAGGGAACTCTCTCCCCCCTCCCTCCCCCCCCCCCCCCCTCCACCCCCCACTATGGGGCTGCCAGGACAACACTGCCAGGATGGCACTGCCAGGGTTGTTATGGTGTACATTTTAAGAGCCCTTGTCACTTAGGATAATATTGATTTCACAACTGCTTCTGACCAACCTTCAGGAGCGCAGCACGATCATTTATCTGGTGATTAGAGAGTAGAAAGTTATCTTTCTTTAGATCAGTTCCAGTTTGTTCTATGAGCCAAACTTTGGTTTTGTCTCAACATAAACTGCAAAAAAAGAAATTACCTATTAGCCTGTTCTGGCAATACACAAATACCTCCAATCCATGATTTGGAAGTATTTGATCCCATTTGCTTATCATAGAATCATACAATTTACAGTACAGAAGGAGGCCATTCAGCCCATCGAGTCTGCACCGACCCTTACGATGTGCACCCTACTGAAGCCCATGCATCTACCCTATCCCGTAACCCAGTAACCCCCACTTAACATTCTTTGGACACTAAGGACAATTGAGCATGGCCAATCCACCTAACCCGCACATCTTTGGACAGTGGGAGGAAACCGGAGCACCTGGAGGAATCCACGCAGACACGGGGAAAACGTGCAGACTTCGCACAGACAGTGACCCAAGCCGGGAATCGAACCTGGGACCCTGGAGCTGTGAAGTAACTGCGCTAACCACTATGCTACCATGGTGCCCAGAGAGAGATAAAAAGGAGATAGAGATGCTGAAAGACAAGTAAGATAATCTATACTAGAAAAGCCAGGAAATTAGGCTTCAAACTGTTTGTTTTCTTCCTACCGCAGGTGTTGTATTAGTTGCAATCTAACATCTGCAGCAGGAGCGCACGAACCTCTCATGCTAACCACACCAGATTGTAAGAGTTTGGACTTGAGAGCCACAGATATATAAGATAGTCAGCTGACTATTCATAAGCAATTTTAAGATAGTTTAATAAATTTAAAAATCAATAGTTTATATGTGATGTATTAATTATTTCATTTTTCATTTCAATTAATTATACAGAAAAAGTATCCAACCATGATGGTTGAGAGTGGTTCACCGATCCCAGAGGATGGACAAACAGTTGTTTCAGAATGTGTTGATCTCAGTAACTTGTGGTGGCAGCATTCTGCTCTCTAGCTGAATGTTAGGGAACTCTTCCCCTTGTCTTGCTCCGAATCCCTGGTCTACCTTCCATGTGAAGAAGGCAGGTACTTGACGAGCACTGCCACCTCACAGACTGCCCCTGTCCTGAGCACTTGTCTCTGTACCCTATTTCGGGGGGTAGCTTACACCGTGCCCAGTGTCTCTGACCAAGAGGATACAGTGCAGGTACCCAAATGTCAAGCTGGCCAACAGAATATGAGTCAAAGCCTTGATCCTCTAAATTTGTATTCTTTCTTACTCCTCAGACTCTATTAACCATTTCATGTCATGCTGTTTGACAGTAGCTGAACAAGTCTAGGACCCATTCTTCAGTGCAGCTTCACCATGCACTCTCGCATGTAACAAATCATGTCTATACACTTACACCTCTGTCTCAATTTCTTCTTTAATCCTCAATTGGAATTTCAAATTTGTAAGTCATTTTCACACAACTCCCTATCTGTTGTATATGGTCGCTTGTGAGTTTTGTTCTCCCAAATGTTCCCCTCAGGCAGTGTTTTTTCCTTGATATGCCACTGCATCATGCTTGTGCACAGGGACTATATGTAAATCAGCATGTGTGATGCTCATTGGATATCATGTTATGATCCCAGTTGATATTATAACTGGGCAGGAGGGCAGCACAGTGGCCTAGTGGTTAGTACAGCTGCCTCACGGCGCTGAGGTCCCAGGTTCGAACCCGGCTCTGGGTCACTGTCCGTGTGGAGTTTGCACATTCTCCCCGTGTCTGCGTGGGTTTCGCCTCCACAAGCCCAAAAAATGTGCAGAGTAGGTGGATTGGCCACACTAAATTGCCCCTTAATTGGAAAAAATAATTGGGCAACCTAAATTTTAAAAAAATAAATAAATAACTGGACAGGGACATTCCAGAATAGAACCCTGGTTCAAAAGACTGTAACTTTTACTTTTTTTTTATAAAACGGAGAAGAACAGTGTCACAGGACTACTAATTAGTTTCAACAACAAGAAAAAACATTTATTATACATGAAAAAAAATGGGTTATGGTACAACACTTCTTCCCCAGCTGAAGGAAGGCTCCCGCATACGAGGAGGACAAAGGAAGCGCTTCAAAGACACCCTGAAGGCTGACCTCAAGAAATGCAACATGGAAAATAATGCCTGGGGGACCCTTGCTCAGAAGTGACCTCCTGGAAGGAACCTCCTGTTTGAAGAGGCACAATTATTCAAGGACTCCTGGTGGCAAGAGAAGGCCCAGTAAGGAGCCTGAGAAAGGAATAACAGTGATCTCGAGTCCTCGGATTGATCCCACCTTCCGGAAACACCTGCGGTTGGAGATACAGCTCTATGATCAGGCTCTTCAGCTACAAAAGGACACACGGAATCCATGATTAGGTGGAAAATCATACTCGTTAGCACGTGATCGCCGAAGATTACATAAACTCGATACCCACTCCATCCATTATAATTTCTTTAATGGAATTAACATTCTTGTGACAAATTGAAGTTTTTAAAGAAAATCTTTCTTTCACTTTCTGTGACTCCAACTCACTTTATACCTCAAAGTATTTAATGGAATTAACAGCCTCATGGCAAACCAACGTAAAGAAAAACAACAAGATGTCTTTCCTTCACTTCATGTGCATTTAAACATATTTATACGCACTATTATAAAGCATTAGCCCACCAAAGAATAATTTCGGTGTCCCCTGCCTTCTGGATTGGAAAAAAAAAACATACCTAACATCGGGGCAAGCTGGCCAAATTAGCGTTGTCCCTTTAACTTTCACTCAGCTACTTCATCGCAGTTCTCCCACGAAAACACTCCGTTAAAAAACGGATGAGTAATTTAAACATGGCGGCAGAGTATGACCAGGAACTTTATGAGGCAGACCCAGGAGGAGAGGAGGGGGACATGGGGCGGTTTCTGGATGAGCTGGAATTTCCCCAGGTGGAGGAAGCAAAGAGGCAGGCGATGCTGGAGCCCCTGGGGCTGAGGGAGGTGCTGGATAGTGTCAGGGGTATGAAATCGCGGAAGGCCTCTGGGCCGGATGGGTACCCGGCAGAATTTTATAAGGAATTTGCAGCAGACCTGGCACCACATCTGTTGGGGGTATTTAATGAAGCACTGGAGATGGGGAGTTGCCGGAGACGATGAAGTAGGCAGTAATCACACTAATCCCAAAAAATGGGAAGGATCCGGTAGAATGTGGGCCGTATAGACCCATATCACTATTGAACACGGATGTGAAAGTATTAGCTAAGTTGTTGGCGGGGAGGATGGAGGAATGTGTCCCGGGGGTGTTTGCAGAAGATCAAACAGGCTTCATGAAGGACAGGCAGCTCACGAGTAATATAAGACGGCTGTGAACGTGGTGATGAATCCGTCGGGGGCTCTGGTACCGGAGGTGGTGGTGTCCATGGACGCGGAGAAAGCCTTTGATCAGGTGGAGTGGCGGTACTTATTCGAAGTTTTGGGAAGGTTTGGGTTTGGGCCGAGATTTGTGGCATGGATGCGGTTTGTAGCCACCTGGGTTGGCCACTTCCCGACTTAAAATGGAGATTCGCAAAGAATGCAGGGAAAATTGGACAGTATGAGAGAACACGCAGTTTGCAGAGTTCTTCTGTATATTCGAGTTGCAGAAAGCAGACAGCATTGAAACCAGCAATCTGAATATTAATGAGCGATTCCCAGGCACAATAGCAACAGTTAGGATAATCGAGGTAAAACCAGACTTCTCAGCGCCAGCAGGAGTCCAAGACAAAAGAGGCTAACGAGCACCCAAGGATCGCCCAGCGATCAGGAAACAGCCCCAGTATTGGGGAATTCAAACCGATCGAATGGTACGTGATCCAATCGATTGGAGTCAGGTACGGGGTCCGCCCAAAATGGCGCGAAGCCCCTGGGGCCTATAAAAGACAGGTCCCAAGTTCAATTCGCTCTCTTGGCAGTTTCTCGCAATAGACTTCTCGGCAGGGTCACACAGCAGACCGAAACAACACTTGACCCTGAACTACCTTGCAGCTACACCAACACGTAAGTGTCCAGTCAACACACGCTATGAGATAGGCGCTCCTGACCCTTAGTCCGTACCAGCTGGAAGCCTGCAGTCTCAGGATTAAACAAGAGGCCATTGTTCCCTGACCCAGTTGGTTCCTTTTCCAGAAGATAAGTATTGGCCTGTAGTGGTAGAAGTAGCTTAGTTTTGTAGTATTTATGCATGAGTAGCGATTGACTGTGTATATAATAAATGTGTTTTGATTTGAACCTTACTAACTGGTGTATTGAGTTATTGATCAGCACTTGAACTTGAACCTCGTGGTGGTATCATAAAGATACCTGGCGATTCTAGAGCAAGGGAATAAATCAGAGCCAATTGAGTGTAAAGCACACTCACCAGGACGAGCAACAGGTTGCTGTATGTGGTGCCAAGAGCGAGGGTGAGGACGAATGATATGAGCTCACAAAGCTTTGACTTACACAGGGGTACGAGGCAGGGGTGCCCGCTGTCGCCGTTGCTGTTTGCGCTGGTCATAGAGCCATTGGCGATGGCTCTCAGAGGGTCGGCAGAGTGGCAGGGGATAATGAGGGCACAGAGGGAGCATCGGGTGTCGCTCTCTGCCGATGACCTCTTGCTGTATATTTCAGATCTGTTGGAGAGTATGGGAAGGATTATGGGCCTTTTGGGGAGGTTTGGAGGGTTCTCGGGATACAAGCTGAATGTAGGAAAAAGCGAGGTATTCCCGATGAATGAGCTGGCACAGCGGGCTAATTTAGGGGGGATGCCATTGACGGTAGCGAGGGATAGGTGTAGGTACTTGGGGATTCAGGTAGGGAGGGAATGGATGGGGCTCCATAAGTGGAACTTAATGAAGCTGGTGGAGGAGGGAAGGGAGGGTCCTGACAGGTGGGATACACTGCACTTAACATTGGTGGGGAGGGTCCAAATGGTGAAAATGAATATTCTGCCGAGGTTCTTATTTATCTTTCAGGCTCTCCCGATCTTTATACCAAAGGCCTTTTTTTCGGAAAGTGGACGCAATCATCTCTGACTTTGTATGGGGGGGGGGAAGGTGCCAAGGGTGGGGAGGACCCTGCTACAGAGGCAGAAGCAGCAGGGGGGGACGGCGTTGCCAAACGTGCTTCATTAATATTGAGTGGCAAATGTGGACAAGGTGCGGCGGTGGTGGGAAAGAGAAGGGGTAGAGTGGGTTAGGATGGAGGAGGAATTTTGTAAGGGGTCTAGTTGGAGGGCTATGGTGACGGCAGCATTGCCAATGGCTCCGAGTAGGTATTCAGGGAGCCCAGTGGTGCAGTCCACGGTGAAGATATGGAATCAGCTGAGGAGGCATTTTAGGGTGGAAGGCATGTCAGTGCTCACGCCACTGTGCGAGAATCATGGGTTTGAGCTGGGGGGGCTGGATAGTGTATACAGGAGTTGGAGGGAAGTGGGGCTGGTCAAGGTGAGGGATTTGTATTTGGAGGAATGGTTCGCCAGTCTGGAGCTAAGGGAGAGGGTAGAGCTGCCGAGGGTTGTGAGTTCAGGTATCTACAGGTTAGGGCCTTTGGATGAAAGGTCTGAAAGGGGTTCTCTAGATTGCTGGGGTACACCCTGCTGGAGGAACTGCTACTTCTGGATGTGGAAGGGGAGGGAAGAATTGGGGATCTATATATATAAGTGGCTGGGGGAGCAGGGAGGCGAGCGGGTGGTGAAGAACAAGGAGAAATGGGAAGCGGAGTTGGGAATGGAGATCAATTGGGGAGGATGGAGTGAGGCACTGCGAAGGGTAAATGGGATCTCCTCTTGTGCAAGGATGAGCCTAATACAGTTTAAGGTGGTGCAAAAGGTGCATATGAAGCTGGCGAGAATGAGTGGGTTCTTTCAGGAGGTAGCAGATGAGTGTGAGAGGTGTGGGCAGGGGCCAGCGAATCATGCGCACATGTTTTGGAGTTGTGAAAAATTGGGAAGATTCTGGGCGGGAGTGATCTTCGCCAGGATAGTGGAGGAGGGAGTGGACCCAGACCCATTGGTGACGATATTTGGGGTTTCAGAGAAGCCGGAGCTCATGGAGAGGAGGAAGGCTGATGTCTTGGCCTTCGCCTCTCTGATTGAACGGCGACGAATTTTGCTGGAGTGGCGGTCGGCATCGCCATGGGAGGTAGCAGCATGGTTGGGTGACCTGTATGACTTCCTGCGGTTAGAGAAGATAAAGTATGAGGTAAGGGGCTCAGCAGGGGAGTTAGAGAAAAGTTGGGGGATGTTTGTGACCGTGTTTGAGGAGCTGTTCGTCGCAGGGAGTTGGGGCGGGGGGGGGGTTGATGGGGAGGGGAGGGTGAAAAAAGTAGAAAAATCTGTACAAACTGTATAGTTGATTGTTGGGAATAATGTTTCCCGGGGTGTTTATTTGCTGTAACCTACTTTGATACAAGTTTGAATAAAATGCATTTTAAAAGAAAAAAATTTATACATGGCGCGCTTTCTGAGTGCAGGTCCATGCATCGGGACTTTGTCCCGGTGCGCATGTGCGGCATACAACTGCCGTATACCAGAAGATTGTATGGACATTACGGGCCATGTGATCTTCAATGAAACAACAAAACCATTGTAACTTTGCCATGATTGGTGCAAAAGCCAATAGAATCGTATTTCTCTTTAATGCAGTATAAAGGGAAGTAAGGGGAAAAGTTCCTGGAGTGTGGTCAGGAGAATTTTCTAAATTGCTGTTTTTCCAACCCAATAAGGAAAAAGGAATTGCTGAATTTAGTTCTGGGGAATGAGGTGGGCCATGTGTCAGCAGTGAATACCAAAGGAACAGTGATCATAGCACCATTCGGTACAGGCCACTGTGGAAAAGGACTAGAAACAATATAAAGCAAAAAATACACAATTGGAAAAATACCAATTTCAGTGGGGTGAGGATCGATCTGGCCCAAGTAAACTGGAATCTGGCAAAACTGGAACAGAATAATGGCTTATATTTACAGGTGAGAAGATTCCGGGTACAGTCGAGGTACATTCCGTCCAGGGGAATGGTAGAACAACCAAAGTTAGAGTTCTCTGGATGGGAAGAGATACATGCATAGATACAAACATACCAATTAGGAGCAAGAGTAGGCCACTCAGCCCCTCGAGTCATCTCCAACATTTGATAGAGTGTAAGATGAAAGAGAAAAAGGAGTAAGTTTGATTGATGTTTGACTGACAATGCAAGTGAGAACTACGCTGAATGTAGAAAATTTCAAATGGAAGTGGAAACGGAAATTAAACATGCAAAAAGAGAACATATGAAGAGACTGGTTGCTAACAAAAAGGGAATACAAAAATCTCCTAAAACCATACAAATAGTAAATGGTTGTAAGATGAGGAGTGAGGTCAACTAAAAACCGAAAAGGGGACCTAAATATGGAGGCAGAGGGCATGACTACCCTACTAAATGAATACTTTGCATCTATCTTCACCAAGAAAGAAAATGCTACCGAAGTCAGAATGAAAATGAAGCAGCTGAGACATGGGGTGGGATTTTCCAGCTGTTCCCACCGGCTGGACAGGATGGTCCCACCATTAGCAAGTCCATGCCATGGGCACCCAACAGTGAAGAGTGCGAACAATGAAAAACCCCATTGACAGTGGCAGGACTGGAGGATCCCTCCACTGGCCAATGGCAAGCCTTCTTCACTGCCACAAAACACACAGTGGGGGACACGGAAAGCTCCAACCTTGGTTTAAAAATTGTTAAAGAGGAGCTATTAGAAAGAAGAGCTGTACTTGAAGTGCTAAATCACCAAGGCCAGATAGGATGCATCCAAGGATACTTAGAGACACTTGCCATAACCTTTCAGTCCTCCTTAAAACCAGAGAATTGAAGTTGTTATCCGCTTGTTCAAAATACTGTGTAAGGATAAGACCAGAAACTACAGAGTAGTCGTTATAATCTTGATGGTGGGAAAGATTTTAGAAATGATACTCTGAAAAATAAAATTAACAGTCACTTGAACAAGGGTGGATTAATTAAGGAAAGCCAGCACAGATTTTTTAAAGGCAAATCCTGTTTGACTAATTTGATTGAATTTTTAAATGAGCTAGCAGAAAGGATTGAGAAGGGTAACGTGGTTGATGTGGTGCACATGGACTTCAGAAAGGCACATCTTAAAGTGCTATATAATATTCCTTTCAGCAATGTAGGAGCTCTTTGAATAAAAAGGGCAAGTGGCAGCATGGGATTGGTCTCAAGGGTGGTTGAGTTTAGCCTTCATAGCTTTAGAAGATTGTGATGAGTCAAGTTTTCTTCACTTTCTAGGCTTCAGAGTAATCAAGGAGGGGAAGAATTTTTATAATAGAAAGCCCTGTGGTAAATTAGATGGCCATAGCATGCGCTGTAGTTCTAATAAATACAGCAAATAGTAAATCAAGCTGTTACTTTACAAAGTACCTGAGTTTTGAACATTGTTCTACAATATCTCTGATTGGTATTCACAGAAAGCTGGATTGAACTCAGCCAAATTATTGGTACCTTTTATGTTGGGCTAAGTAAAGAGACAGGAAATTAATTCTATGTGCCGAAAAGTGCCATGGGCAGGAGCAGGGTTAATTTAAACAATACTAATATCTGTTCTTGACACCCATCCATGTCCAGAAAGGTGTATTTGATTTGCTTCCCCCTTTATAAACTGTGGCTATTTCCCAATCCCCCAGATTTGGTGTGATCCAATTTTCAATCACTAACCCTGCAGCAAAGATACGATGAATTTGAACGGTTAGTTTGCTTGCACACACTGAAAACACGCCAGGAGGATCGCAAGTTACCTCCTTTGCATACAGCAAAGAGGGATAGAGAAAATAAGAGTTTCAGTGCAAAGGCCACAGAGAAAGTCTCCGGTCCCCCAGCCGCGTGTTTCTCAGTGGCACGCCATTCGCTGGTGGTGGGATATTCTCCTCCCGCTGCTTGTCAATGAGATTTCCTATTCAAGCCACCACATGCTTCTGGGAAACCCACGGGTTGGTGTTCACTGCCGGCGGTAAGAGACAATCCTAACCACTGGAGAATTCCAATCATTGTTTCACAGAGTCCAGAATCGAAGTCCAACGAGATATTCCTTCACAGAGGTTAGTGATCTGAAAACTGATGGTATGTAATTCACTTTTCTGGCTACGGTGCTTTCACATGATGAGATAGGTATGCAGAGATGTAGCAGCCTTGTGGGCTATGAGACTGAATTTCCAGCCAAAGCTGTATAGGTGGAGGCAGGGTACAACCTGGGCCAGAGCTTCTTGGCAGTGAAGCTGCTAGTCAGATGATTAAAAATAAACAGACTGAGCCTTTGCAGTTCAGCAAGGCAATATTATTGGTTCACAAGCTAGAGACCCAGATCACATGACTCCCACTTCTTCACACTGTCCTTGGCAAATGTGTATCCCTCATCTTAACACTGACAATTGTTAAATGTCTCTACCATTAAGAATTGAAAAGAAGGTTGGAGGACCCTTTGCCTCAGTGGACAAGCAAACACCTGTTGGCCAACCTTGGTTATGAAATGCAGATGACCTTTGTGTAACTCTCTTTGAATTTGGCCTGTCAAGGACATAGGAGATTGTTAGTGGCTCTTCAGGGATAACGATGTGCGATTCTGCCAGGCACTTTATTTTGTTTGAGGTCACAGACAGCCATTGTTTCAGCCACTTTAGCTCTTTATCTGGTTTGAAATTCTTAGAGTTAGCAATGAACATTTCTCTCCATGTATCTTAAATTTAAAAAAAGATACAGGGTGAGATTTCCCAGCCCAACCCTTCACCTGGATCGTCCACACATTTGACTGGGCTGCCAAATCTCATGATGAGGCTGGAGTTCCAGCACCAGGGTGGGTCCTAATCCCACACAAAAGTAAATGGTCCTCTTTCACATGTCATGAGACAGACTCGCGCACAAACCTATCCTCGACTCACAATAGCGAATTCATACTGCTACCCGATCATATGCCTGCTGCTATGCCCTAAATATACCCGCATTATGACGAAACTCAATGGACCATCTTCATCTAACTGCCTAAAGCTGATATATTTTTTAATGAATCAATAAAGGAATTTTGTTGTAAAAGCAGCATTGTTGGAAAACAACAGAGCAACCATGAGGATTGGTTACACGGAAACAAAAATGAACAAGAAAAGCTGTAAAAAGGAAGATGGAATAACCAGATTAATGAACAAGGTTTCATTCTAAAGCAAGAAGATCAGTTAAAAGGGCAGGGGATATTTTAATGTGAAACGCCTGTCAGGTATTGGGAAATAGGAAGAGACTGGGGAAAAGGAGGCCAAATCTTTGATTGGAACATGCCATCTCTGGATGAGGGAGGAGTGGCAAATCGTCAAGTTCATCACTGAGTCCCAGAAGGAACATTTAGGTATCCCGTGCCCTGGCATTTCCACTCTTCTCTCCCACAAGATGCAACAGAATCTTCGGCCAGAATTCTCCAATCCCGTGGCCAAGTTCTGTGTGACGCCAGCGTCAAAAGTGGCGCGAGTGACTCTGGTGACAAAGGGTCTCCAGGCCCAGGCATTTACCCCTTCTGTGAGGGCTAGTGTAGCACCAGAGTGGTGTCTGCTGCTCCGGTGCTCGAAAGCCGGTGTGCCATGACCGGCGCGGATCTGCGCATGCGCGCCACGGCCAGCACAGGTCCCTGCATGGGTTGCCGTCTCCGCACCAGCCCCCGAGCAAAATGGCGGAACCCTACAGGGGCCCGCCGCAGAGGAACATAGGTCCTCCATGGAATTAGCCCGCCCGCCGATTAGTAGGCCCCGATCGCAAGCCTGGCCACCGTGGAGGCCACCCCCACCTGGAGTTGGATTCTCCCGCCCCCCACCAGGACGGCCCCCACAGCCAGAACTCCGAGGTACAGCCGGGTAGGACCATGCGTAACCCACGCCGGCGGGACTTGGCCAAATTCGGCAGGCACTCGGCTTGTTGAGGCGCGGGAATCACCAGGGGGACTGCTTTCAACGGCCCCTGACCGGCGTGGCGGCGACCCAGTGGGCGCGATTGGCGGTGATTCCCCGATCGCCGGAGAATCGGCGACCCAGCTTCAGAGCGGCATGGCGCGATTTTCGCCCACCCCCCTGCCCCGGGCAATTAGCCGTCCCGGCCCACATCCCCACAATTAGCCAAGTGCAAATGGGCGACTGTTCTTTGATTGCCAGTAGATGCTTCCTGCATGTTCCAGTTGATAAGTCAGCCGGTCACATGTGACAACGGCACAACACTTCATAATGACTGTGACACATAGTGGTGTGAATATTTAATAGGATATTCTGTTAAGTGTCGGTTTCAGCAAGAAACCCAGAGCAAATCCTGCCAGCGCCATCAGCAGGATGAATCATCAGCCTTTTGATAAAAAAATATTTTCACAAGTTTCATACTATGCTCATCGCAGGCTACCTCTGATTCAGTGGGGCACTCCTTTTAAACGCCTCCCAAATACTTGTTCCAAGTCCAATCGAGGGAATGGCAGCCAGGAAGACAGCACCATATTGCACCGAGGGAGCCCTCACCACGTTTGCTGATGGGGCGGAACAGAGTCCTGACATTCTCCACCTTCAAAAGGGAAAACGACCAGCCAACAAGGTTATCCACCTCGCCAAGGAGTCGGTGGCAGTGATAGTGACTGCCAGCTCTCTCCATAACTGAATGGGGATAGTGCTGAAATAAGATGAATGATCTTCTTCGTGCAGCCAGGGTAAGTCTTCCTCCTCAGGTGTACAGTTGCACCGTTAATGCATACCCATCACACCTCCATGGTGATCTCACTCCCAGCCACCTCACGGGATTTCAACACTCGTTCTGCTGCTATCTCCTCTCCCCGTCCCCAGCATTCCTCCAGTACCTCCTCTCCTCCTCACATCCCTGCTCCCACTCACATGTTACAATCCCATTTCATTTTATAGGGCAGTATGGTAGCACAAGTGGATAGCACTGTGGCTTCACAGCGCCAGAGTTCCAGGTTCGATTCCCTGCTGGGTCACTGTATATCCGGGGTCTGCACGTTCTCCCCTTGCCTGCGTGGGTTTTCCACTGGGTGCTCTGGTTTCCTCCCACAGTCCAAAGACGTGCAGGTTAGGTGGATTGGCCAGGATAAATTGCCCTTAGTGACCAAAAAGGTTAGGAGAGGTTATTGGGTTACGGGGATAGGGTGGAAGTGAGGGCTTAAGTGGGTATGTGCAGACTAGATGGGCCAAATGGCATCCTTCTGCACAGTATGTTCTGTGTTCTATGTTCTATAACTGGACGGGAAGATCCCAGAAAGGAGCCCTGCCTCAATAGGCTATAACATTTACTTTTTTTTAATGAAACATGGAGGAACAGAGCCAAAGTCTGCCAATTAGTTTTAACAACAAAAACAAATTATTAAAAACTGGATTATAATACAATACTTTTTTATTCCCCCCTTAGCTTAACAATTATGCACAGATTTTAAGATTACCATGGATGACACAGTACATATAAAGCTACCACCACTCCCATCTTTCACTTGATATGTTAATTTACTCTGGTAGACACAAACGTTTCCAATTTAAAGAAACATAGGGGACACAAATGGTCACAAAATCTTTTTTTCAAACACACAGATTGGCTGTGGTGAAATATATACTCCACTCTGAACCCAAGTTAGTGTTTGTGGATTTCGTCCTCAAAATCCCCTCAGATTCTCTTCCAAACTCCACTCCCAAAATATGGGTCGGAGAATTGCCTGGGGCCGGCGTCAATCCCGCCCCCGCCGTGTCCCGAATTCTCCGCCCCCCAAGACTAGGCGGGGGCGGGAATCGCGCTGCGCCGGTCGGCGAGCCCCCCGCGCCGGTAGGCGGGTCCCCGCGGCGATCCTCCGGCCCGCGATGGGCCGCAGTCCCGCCACTGACAGGCCTTTCCCACCGGCGTGAATTAAACCACCTACCTGACCGGCGGGATTGGCGGCGTGGGCGGGCTCCGGGGTCCTGGTGGGTGGGGGGGGGGGCACGGGGCGATCTGACCCCGGGAGGTGCCCCCACGGTGACCTGGCCCGCGATCGGGGCCCACTGATTGGCAGGGCGTCCTGTACCGTGGGGGCACTCTTTTTCTTCCGCCTCCGCCATGGCCTTCACCATTGCGGAGGCGGAAGAGACCCCCTCCCCTTCACATGCGCTGGTATGATAACAACAGCCACTGACGCTCCGGCGCATGCCCTCAATGTGAGGGCTTGGTCCCTAAAGGTGTGGAGAATTCCGCACCTTTGGGGCGGCCCGACGCCGGAGTGGTTCACGCTACTCTGACACGGCGGGACCCCCCGACCCGCCGGGTAGGAGAGAATCCCAGCCCTGCTTTAAAACCTTCTCTCAAAATCATGCTTTCCACCAGCAGGTTGCATTTCAAAATCTGCTCCACATTTTTAAAAGGACGCTTTTGAACAGAGTTTCTGCTCCACTTTTACTAGTGAATCCACTCTAGGTTTTACACCAACTCTTTTAAGATTTATTTGTCTTGGCTGCTGTTAAAAACACAAATTCCGACATCTAGCCACCGATTCCTCCACAATTAGTTCAATTAACTTTTCACAAACTGTAGCAAGATATCACAAACCTTTGAACCATTTCAAATATTGAATTATCACTAGCCAGTTCCTTTACAGTTCTGTGAATTGATATGAACACTACTACGTTTTGCTCCCAGTTGGCCTTTGTTCTTTTAACTTCAGGCTCCCTGGAAACTTCTCTTAACTTTTCCAGTTATCCTTTAGATTTCTGGCTCTAGCTTTCTTGACCATCACACCATTGTATGGTTTTTCTAATACGAAAGCTGAGAGAGATGTTCCCTCTCTAACTGCCTGTCACCCACTTCTATAGCTTCCAACTAAAACTAAAGAACAAAAGAAAGATTTTTTTATTACAAGGACCTCGAGTTACAGCTTCATGCTGTAACTCTATCACAATAGCAACATAGTTGGAACTTAACCAACCACCCCCCCCCCCCTCCCCCCCCCACACACACACACACACACACACACACACAAACACCTTTGGCCAATATGAATCTAACTATAGGTCCCTTCCAGGTCCAGAGACATTAAATTGGACCCACCGAAAACTATACCTTATTTCTAACACTTAACAATACAAATATAAATCGCTCACAACTATCTTTAGTTTCCTAATAGGTGGCAGACTTCATGACCATCCGACCAGACATGGGTTTTGCCTGCATTCTCCCAAGCTTTTTCATTGCAGGACAAACCTGAGAACAACTGGCATGATGGCACCCACCCCCACTACCAGGTTGTGAAGAGTGCAGCACATTACGATGAAGCACAAAACCCGCTGGCGGCTGTACTGGACGGCTCCACCTGACCTGTTCAAGCAACGGAACAGCTTCTTTGTCTTGGGAGGGCTTAAGCAACCACTAAGGCTATCCAAGAAAGATGCCCATCTGTCAGGTAGGGTTGGGAGAGTTGGGTCTTCCACTCAATTATCTGGTTGATTGCCACAACAGTGGAAAACATGTAAAGAAATAATTCAGAATATTCAACAAGGTACACACCATTAAAATGCAAAAACTCAGCTGGAATGTTCCATTGGTGGCGTACTAGGGAAATTAAGCATCATAGAACAGTACAGCACAGAACAGGCCCTTCGGCCCTCAATGTTGTGCCGAGCCATGATCACCCTACTCAAACCCACGTATCCACCTATACCTGTAACCCAACAACCCCCCCCTTAACCTTACTTTTATTAGGACACTACGGGCAATTTAGCATGGCCAATCCACCTAACCCGCACATCTTTGGACTGTGGGAGGAAACCGGAGCACCCGGAGGAAACCCACGCACACAGGGGGAGGACGTGCAGACTCCACATAGACAGTGACCCAGCCGGGAATCGAACCTGGGACCCTGGAGCTGTGAAACATTTATGCTAAACATCGTATTAGATTAAAAAATAAACTTATAGTATTCACGTAGTAAACCAAAAAGTTACTTTAAAAGGAAAATGAAACATGACAATAAGTCAGCCAGGAATATTATAAGAGCTTTGACAAGTATATAAAAAGAAGGAAAGTAGCTAAAGTAAATATTGGTATTTTAGAAGCAGAGACAAGGGGCTGGATTTTCTGTTTCTGAGGCTAAGTGCCGGCGTGAATGGAAAAATCTGTGCAAGGTTCACGACAGGAAAGTCGTCGTGAACCCCTCAGTGATTCCAGTACCAGTGAGGGGCTAGCACAGGGGCCACATGAAACATCCGCGGACCGCATGGAAAATGGGCAGAGAATGGCCAGGACCTGGGCTGCCCATGCACAGGGCTGACGACCTGCATCTGTTGTGCCAGAAAACATGGCGCTGGCCATGCTCAAGCCCTAACCCACAAACCGTGACCCCACAGCCCACACCCTGGTCACCCCTCCACATGTTCCCCCAGCACTAGCAGAATCCCCCCTCAGCCAATGGCATGGATCCCGGACGAGTGCTGAACACTGTCCGCCGCCGGCACGCGGATTCCTGACCACTGGGGCCGCACGTGGTCTGTGCCATCGGGAACTCAGCCCATCGGGGGGTAGAGCATCACGGGTGGGCCGGCCGATGGCTTGCCAACGGCATTGAAACAGCGGCGGTGCACATCACAGTGAAGCTGGTTTGGAGGGGCCAGAGCATGGCGGACCAGCATCAAAGCGGCGCCAGGCCCGATTCCGGCGTCGGAATCCATTCGCCGCCCGAGCCGATCACGATTTCGGCGTCGGACTACGGAGGATTCATCACAAGTGAAATTAACATAGAGAATGAGAAAATGGCAAGATGTTAAAAAAATTGTATTTTCTCAGTAGAAGGCACAATTTATACACTAGAAATAAAGACTAATAATGAGCAACATTCTGGGCACGATCTACCAACTTTTCACCTCGGCGGGATATTCCGGTCCCCTGTCGGCGCACTGATTTCCTGGTGACAAGGGATGCAGTAACCGGGAAATCCCTTTGACAACTGCATGGTTGGTAAATCCTGCCGGCAGACCGCCTCAGCTGATCGCTGAACGCAGTTTTGGCTTCGGAGACCGGAGAATCCCAGCCAATGTCTCAAAACTGGCAACCTTGGGGCTGAGGCTGTGCTGAATTTTGTTTCAGGCCAAGCTGGGTCGGGTGAGTTCAAGGGCCACATAAAGCGTAGGGATAGAATGCCACATGAAGCGCAAAACATCCGTGGCCCCTCCAATGGTGATCATGTGTCCCCTGCTGTAATGTGTGTCCACCAGCCTCTAGTTGGCTTCCCTTTCCCCACACGACCCCGGCTCCATCAACCCAATTCAGAGATCTGAGGGATTTCAATCCCAACAGGCCTAATAAGCAGTAGGCTTCCTCTTCATCCTCACCACCAGGGAAGCAGCTCATATATATCTGGAACATGGAGGCACCATCTCAGGATAAGTGGCTGATCATTTAGGATTGCGATATGGAGAGGTGTGAATTTTGGAATTCTCGACCTCAGAAGATTGTGGATGCTCCATCATTGAATATATTTAAGGCTGAGAGAGACATATCTGTGGCCTCTCAGATAATCAAGGGAAATGGGGAGCGAACAGAAATTGGAGCTGAAGCATAAGGTTAGTCAAGACTTTATTGAATGGTCCGAGAGGCTGTGCGGTGTATGTCTGGTCCTATTTATGTTCTTGCACCTCGGGCAATGCAGCACTCCCTGAATACCACAGTGTTCCTTTAGCCAAGATATTGTACTTACATCTCAGGAATTGAAATTGACCTCATGACCTTCTGGCTTGAGGATCGAGAGTAGCACAACTGATGGCACCACTTTCCAGAATTCAGCACTTCCTGAGTACTGCACTAAAATTTTGGATTTTTTTAATAAACATTTTATTGAGGTATTTCTTTGGCATTGTAACAGCAACAAAATCAACAATATACATAACAAGAAAAACATAAACATAGTGCAAATACCGCCTCCCTCTCCCACAGGTCCTACCATTGCTTACCCCCATAAACTACGCCAACCTAACCCACTCCCCCCCCTTCTGCTGACAATTAATTCTCTGCGAGGAAGTCGACGAATGGTTGCCACCTCCAGGCGAACCCTAACATGACCCTCACAAGGCAAACTTAATTTTCTCGAGGCAGAGGAAGCCAGCCATGTCCAAAAGCAAGGTCTCCGATTTTGGGGGCTTTGAGTCCCTCCATTCTAGTAATATCCGCCTCCGGGCTACTAGGGAAGCAAAGGCCAGAACATCTGCCTCTTTCTCCTCCTGGATTCCCGGATCCTGCAATATCCCAAAAATCGCCACCTCTGGACTCATTGCCACCCTCGTATTTAATACCGTGGACATTGCGTCAGCACCCCTGCCAAAATGCCCTCAGTTTTGGACATGCCCAGAACATGTGGACATGATTCGCTGGGCCCCCCGCACACTTTGCACACTTGTGCTCCACCCCAAAGAATCTGCTCAACCGGGCCACTGTCATGTGAGCCCAATGCATGACCTTGAATTGAATCAGGCTGAGCCTGGCACACGTCACGGTCGCGTTGACCCTACCCAATGCGTCCGCCCACAGGCCCTCCTCTATCTCTTCCCCCAGCTCCTCCTCCCACTTTTGCTTCAGCTCCTCGGTCTGCGACTCCTCCGAACCCATGAACACCTTATATATGTTTGATCCATCTGCTAACTGCTAATGCCAGCAGCTTGGATTCTTGCGAAAACAGAGTCAGTCTATCCCTTATCACCTATCTGCCTCCTATGAGGCCCCAACTAACTCCTTACTGCAAGCTGCCCTCGACCATTTTACATTTAATACAAAGGATAATATGGCCACCACTCCTAATTCACAGAATATTTTATCCATTCCTATCCATTCTCTAGAGACCACCCATCCTGAATCCCCCTCAGCAGCAGGAGTGGGAAGGTCGGTACCTTCTTCTGCAAAAAGTCCCGTACCTGTAAATATCGGAATTCATTTCCCCCCGCCAATGCAAACTTCTCCTCCAGCGCCCTCATGTTTGGAAAGATCCCCTCTAGAAACAAGTCTCCCATCCTCTCAATCCCCGCTCTCCGCCAAATTCGGAACCCCCCCGGGTGGTTATCGCAGATGGGGGACCACACTGACGCCTCCCTCTTCTCCCATATGTCTCCTCCACTGCCCCCAAACTCTCAGGGCCGCCACCACCACTGGACTGGTGGAGTATCACACCAGCGGAAACGGAAGAGGAGCCATTACCAACAGCCCCAGACTTCTGCCCTTGCAAGAAGCCACCTCCATGCGCAACCACGCCGGCTCACCCCCCACCAGCCACCTCCTCACCATGGCTATGTTAGCCACCTAGTAGGAATTGCTGAAATACGGCAGCGCCAGCCCTTCATCCCCCCGACTCTGCTCGAGCATTGCCCTCCTCATACACGGGGAATTACCCCCCCACACAATGCCCACGATAATCTTATTGATCCACTTAAAAAAGGACCGTGGGATGAAGATGGGGAGGCATTTGAAGACGAATAGGAATCTCGGGAGGACTGTCATTTTTACCGACTGCACTCTACCCACCAGAGACAATGGGAGTGCATCCCATTTCCGGAGGTCCTCCTTCATCTGATCCACCAACCGGACCAAGTTTAATTTATGTAGCCTGTCCCAATCCCTCGCCACTTGGATACCCAGGTGCCCAAAACTGTCTCCTACTACTCTGAACGGCAGTTTCCCCAGTCGCCTCTCCTGACTTCTCGTCTGGACCATCAACATTTCGCTCTGCCCCATATTGAGCTTATACCCTGAAAACCGGCCGAATTCCCCTAACATTCCCATAATTTCTTCCATCCCCTCCATTGGGTCTGAGACGTACAGCAGTAGGTCATCCACATACAGTGAGACTCTGTGCTCCACCCCACTGGACCAACCCCTTCCAGTTCCTTGAGGCCCTCAGAGCAATTGCCAGCGGCTCTATTGCAAGCGCAAACAATAGTGGGGAGAGGGGGCATCCCTGTCTCATCCCCCGGTGCAGTCTAAAATAGTCCGAAAATGTCTTGTTTGTCCATACAGTTGCAACCGGAGCCTGGTACAACAATCTAACCCAGTCACCAAAGCCCCTACCAAACCCGAACCACTTCAGCACCTCCCATAAGTAATCCCACTCGACCAGTCAAAGGCTTTTCCCCCGTCCATCACAAGCTCAACTTCCCTACCTTCCGGGGGCATCATGACCACATGTAGCAGCCTTCTTACATTGGCCGCCAGCTGCCTGCTCTTAACGAACCCAGTCTGATCCTCCACTATAACGTCTGGTACACAGTCCTCAATCCTGGAGGACAAAAGTTTGGCCAGAAGTTTGGCATCTACGTTCTGCAAGGAAATTGGCCTGTAAGACCCACATAGCTCCGGGTCCTTGTCCCCTTTCAGTATGAGCGAGATCATGGCCTGTGATATCATCTGGGGCAGAGCCCCCCTTTCCTTGATCTTGTTAAAGACCTTCATCAGCACCGGCCCCAACATTCCGGAGAACTCGGCTGGGTACCCATACAGTCCTGGGGCCTTGCCCGACTGCATGGCCTTCAGCCCCTCCACTATCTCCTCCAGTCCGATCGGGGCCCCCAGCCCTTCTACCAGCTCCCCATCCACCTTCGGGAAAGTCAGCCCTTCCAAAAAGTGCCTCATACCCTCCAGCTCCATAGGGGGTTCCGACCTATACAACCTGCTATAGAAATCCCGAAAGGTCTTGCTCACCCCCGCCGAGTCCCCAACTAAGTTCCCATCCCCATCAATAAGTTTCCCAGTTTCTCTAGCTGCCTCCCTCTTTCTGAGCTGCTGTGCAAGCATCCTGCTGGCCTTCTCACCATGCTCGTAAATCACCCCCTTCACCTTTCTGAGCTGTTCCACTGCCCTCCCAGTGGTTAACAAACCAAGTTCCGCCTGTAGCCTCCGGCGCTCCCTTAAAGGCCCTGCCTCTGGAGCCTCCGCATATCTCCTATCCACTCGTAGAATCTCTTTTACCAGTCGGTCCATTTCTGCCCTATCCGTCCTGTCCCTGTGAGCCTGGATCGAGATCAGCACTGCATTCAGTGATTCCCAGACCAACGCTGCTGAGACCTCCCCCGTTTTGTTTACCTGCAGGTAGTCAGCATGCACTTCCTCAGCCTCTCACACACTGCTTCGTCCGCCAATAGATCTACATCCAATCTCCATTGCGGCTGCTGCTTGCTATCCATACTAACCTGCAGGTCCACCCAGTGTGGAGCATGGTCCAAGATCATAATCGCCGAATACCCCATGTCCACCAACCCCAACAATTTGGCCCTACCAACGACAAAGAAATCTATCCGGGAATACACCTTGTGTACGTGGGAGCAAAAAGAAAATTCCCTGGCCCATGGATCCACCCCCCCTCCCCATCTGCTCCATGAACCCTTTTAGCTCCTTTGCCATTGCTGGCACCTTGCCTGTTCTCGAGCATGACCGGTCCAGGCCTGGATCAATAGCCGTGTTAAAATTCCCCCCCCCCCCCCCCCATAATCAGCCTGTGCGAATCAAGGTCCGGAATCTTCCCTAGCATCCTCTTTATAAAATTCCCATCATCCCAATTTAGTGCACATACATTGACCAGCACTACCTTCATCCCCTGCAGCTTGCCCCTAACCATGATATATCGGCCTCCCACATCCAAGACTATGCTCCCCACCTCAAATGCCACTCGCTTGTTAATCAGAATGGCAACCCCTCTAGTCTTTGTATCCAGCCCCGTTATCCAGCCCCGTGTGGAAAACCTGACTAATCCAGCCTTTCCTCAACCTGACCAGATCCACTACCTTAAGGTGTGTCTCCTGCAGCATAACTACGTCCACCTTCAGTCCCCTCAGGTGCACAAACACACGTGCCCTCTTTACCAGCCCATTTAGCCCCCGGATATTCCAGGTGACCACCCTAGTTGGGGGCAAAGTGCCCCCCCCCACCCTTGCCGGTCAGCCATCTCCCTTCTTGGACCCACCTCCAGCCCATGCACCGTGCCTCCACCGGCCCGCCCCGCGGCGGCCCCCAACCCCGACCCCCTCAGTGACCTTCCATCAAAGTCCCTCCCACGTCAGCAGAACCCATCTCCCCTCCCCTCCCCCCCCCCCCCCCCTAGCGACACTGCTCTAAAACTCAACCCATCTAATGAGATAAGCATATACACCCCCCCCCCCCCCACTGTGCTTCCGTGAGCTAGCTCACCCGGCTAGCTTGGTAGCCCCCGCCCCTGGCTCCAGGAAGTCTCCCACCTATTGTTCCCTTGCTCCCCCCCTCCCCCCCCCTGCCCCGCCCATGTAAACAAATTCCCTCATCTAGCAATATTCAAACAAACACCCAGCAGCAAGAGAACACAAAAACAAAAGCACCACCCACCGAAACTCAGACAGGCACGTCTCCATCCCACAAAAGCACCACCCACTGAATCTCAGAAAGGCACTTCTCCATCCTACAAAAGTGCACATCAATAAAAACACACAAGATAAAACATAAAAGGGACATTGTCAACATCTACCAGGAAAAAGAACCAGAAAAAAAATGAAAAATCGACTTTCCCCCCCCCCCACCCGTCTCCCTTTTCCCTAAGCAAAGCTCCAAAAATTAGGCACAAAACAATACGAGAAGGCATAACCAATTTAAAAACAGGAAAACAAAACCCACCAAAAACCAAGAGGGAGAAAAAAAAGAAAAAACACTGAAAAACAGTAAAAAATAAAAGCCCAATGTAGGCCTTCAAGTTGACTCTAAGACCGAGAGTTCTCAGACTCCCACCAGTTCTTTTCTTTTCGCAAAGTCCAGTACCTCATCAGGCGACTCAAAATAGTGATGTTGGTCCTCATGCATGCCCCAAAGACGTGCCGGATACAGCAGGCCGAACTTCACCTGCAGCTTAAAGAAAATAGCCTTGACTTGGTTGAAGCCTGCCCTCTTCCTCACCACCTCCACGCTCAGGTCCTGGTATACCTGCAGGATGCTGTTGTCCCACTTGCAGCTCCGCGTGCACTTGGCCCACAGAAGAATGCATTCCTTGTCCAGGAACCTGTGGAATCTCACCACCATTGCCCTCGGTGGGTCCCCCGCCCGCAGCTTCCTACAAATGCACAGTATGCCCTGCCCACCTCCAACGGTCGGGGGAATGCCCTCTCCCCCAGCAGCTTTTCGAACATACCCACCACGTATGCCCCATCATCTGCTCCCTCAGCTCCCTCCGGGAGACTGACAATGCTTAGGTTCTGCCTGCGGGACCGGTTCTAAAGGTCCTCCAGGAGCCTTTTCTGCTGTTCTTGAAGCATCCCCACCTCCAGTTCCACTGCTGTTTGATGCTCCTCTTGTTCAAGCAGCACCTTGTCCACCTTCTGGATTGCTCAGTCCTGGGCATCCAGTCGGCACTCTAGTCGATCAATTGATTCTTTGATCGGGTCCAAACATTCTCGCTTCTGCCTGACAAAGCCATCCTGAGTGGCCTGCGTCACTGGATCCGTTGGTCGCTGCGCTGCTACCCCAAGGGTCCGGCCCTCAGCCATACTGTCTCCCGTTGCAGCTTCAACATAGCTCATTACTGACTTCTTGTTTCTGCCCTTTCGTGCACTTATGGTCCTTTTCCCCATACACCGATGCGTGGAAACAGTGCCCAATTGCCTCAGGCTTCAAATTTGCCGTTTAAAACCAGCAAAAGTCTGGTGGAAAGATCCAAAAATCCGACCAGAGTGGGAACCACCAAATGTGCGACTTACTCCTCCATAGCCGCCATCGGAAGTCCAGTACTGCACTAAAATGCCAGGTTAGTTTATCCAATTACAACTGGAGTGGGGTATGGGTGCATGATCTTCTGACTGAACGCTGGCAAATGAATCAAGCTGATGATTAATATGAAAAACTCTAAACCCAGAGTACCAAAGCAAACAAAAACCTTTTGTGGTGCTTTCATCTACATCACATGTTGTGGCGTCAATATTTGTAACAAGAAAGAAACATTCTGGAGAGCGAGACGGAATGATTTTCCTTTCAATCCATTTGTGGTATGTTGGCATCATTGGGCCAGCATTTATTGCCCATCTCTAATTTCCTTTGAACTGTTAGGAGATTTAAGTGGAAACCACATTGCTGTGGTTCAGGAATCACATTTAGGTCATTTCTTTCTCTAAAGGGCACTAGTTAACCAAATGATTTTTTTGAACAGTGGACAATAGTTTTATGATCATCATTAAACTCTTAATTCCCGATTTTTATCGAACCTAAATTTCACCATCTGCCGTGGTGGGATTCAAACTCAGGTTGGATTGGATTTGTTTATTGTCACGTGTATCGAAGTATAATGAAAAGTATTGTTCTTCATAAAGTTCAGACAGATCATTCCGTAATGAAAAGAAAATATATAGGGCAAACATAAAATACACAACGTAAATACATAGTCACAGGATGCGGGTGAAGCATGCAGGAGCATAGCACTACTCAGTAGAGAAGATGTGTGAAGAGATCAGATCAATCCATAAGAGGGTCATTTCGGAGTCAAAGAAGCTGTTTTGAATCTGTTAGTGCATATTCTCAGACTTTCCTATCTCCTGCCCGATGGAAGAAGTTGGAAGAGTGAATCAGCCGGGTGGGAGGTATCTTTGATTATGCTGCCCGCTTTCCCAAGGCAGCGGGAGGTGTAGATGGAGTCAATGGATGAGAGGCAGGTTTGTGTGATGGGCTAGGCTGTGTTCACGACTCTCTGTAGTTTCTTGCTGTCTTGGGCTGAGCAGTTGCCACACCAGGCTGTGATGCAGCCAGATAAGATGCTTTCCATGGTGCATCTGTTAATGTTGGTAAGAGTCAATGTGGGCATGCCGAATTGCCTTGGTTTCCTCAGAAAGTATAGACGCTGTTGTGCTTTCTTGGTCATAGGTCCCCCGAGCATTACCTTATATCTCTCAATTAGTAGACCAGACAAATTACAAGACAAATTGGTGTGGAGATGCCGGCGTTGGACTGGGGTGAGCACAGTAAGAAGTCTTACAACACCAGGTTAAAGTCCGACAGGTTTGTTTCGAATCACCAGCTTTCGGAGCACTGCTCCTTCCTCAGGTGAATGAAGAGGAGGGTTCCAGAAACATATATATAGTCAAAGTCAAAGATGCAATACGATACTTTGAATGCGAGTCTTCGCAGGTAATTAAGTCTCCAGGTCCAGACGGAACAACTGGAGAGAGAGATAATCATAGGTTAAAGAGGTGCGAATTGTCTCAAGCCAGGACAATTGGTAGGATTTTGCAAGCCACGGCCAGATGGTGGGGGGTGAATGTAATGTAACGTCCAAAACGTTTCTCAGTGTGGTAGCGAGGGGGAACTGCCGCGAGCTTCCTACCGCTCGACCCGGTGAGGCCATGAACACTATTCAACATTGATTGATCCATTTAACGAGACCACTCCGGCTTCACGCCGCAAATGAAGACTCGCTAGCCAATTCGCCAGGACCGCGCTCACGAGCCCCACCCATCCCCTCCCACCCCCACTAACAAGGCTGATCAGCACTTGCACAGATAACCCCACTCAGCTCGCAACCACAACGTCGAGACTCCTATTTATTGACTACAGCTCCGCCTTCAACACCATAATCCCAGCCAAGCTCATATCAAAGCTCCAAAACCTAGGACTTGGCTCTCCACTCTGCAACTGGATCCTTGACTTTCTGACCAACAGACCACAGTCAGTAATAATGAACACCAACACCTCCTCCACAATAGTCCTCAATACCGGTGCCCCGCAAGGCTGCGTACTTAGCCCCCTACACTACTCCCTGTACACACACGACTGCATGGCAAAACTTGGTTCCAACTCCATCTACAAGTTTGCTGACGATACAACCATAGTGGGCCGGATCTCGAATAACGACGAGTCCGAATACAGGAGGGAGATAGAGAACCTAGTGGAGTGGTGCAGCGACAACAATCTCTCCCTTAATGCCAGCAAAACTAAAGAGCTGGTCATCGACTTCAGGAAGCAAAGTACTGTGCACACCCCTGTCAGCATCAACGGAGCCGAGGTAGAGATGGTGAGCAGTTTCAAATTCCTAGGGGTGCACATCAACAAAAATCTATCCTGGTCCACTCATGTCGACGCTATCACCAAGAAAGCTCAACAGCGCCTTTACTTCCTCAGGAAACTAAGGAAATTCGGCATGTCCACATTAACCCTTCCCAACTTTTACAGATGCACTATAGAGAGCATCCTATCGGGCTGCATCACAGCCTGGTATGGCAACTGCTCGGCCCAGGACCGCAAGGAACTTCAGAGAGTCGTGAATACCGCCCAGTCCATCACACGAACCTGCCTCCCATCCATTGATTCCATCTACACCTCCCGCTGCCGGGGGAAAGCAGGCAGCATAATCAAGGATCCCTCCCACCCGGCTTACTCACTTTTCCAACTTCTTCCATCGGGCAGGAGATTCAGAAGTCTGAGAACACGGATGAACAGACTCAAAAACAGCTTCTTCCCCACTGTCAGCAGACTCCTAAATGACCCTCTTATGGACTGACCTCATTAACACTACACCCGTGTCTGCTTCATCCGATGCCAATGCTTATGTAGTACATTGTATATATTGTGGTGTCCTATTATGTATTCTCATGTATTTTCTTGAATTCTGTTTAATTCCCTTTTCTTCCCATGTACTGAATGATCTGTTGAGCTGCTTGCAGAAAAATACTTTTCACTGTACCTCGGTACACGTGACAATAAACAAATCCAATCCAGGTGACAGGCCCCACGATCGGGGATGCGGACCTGGGAGTCCTAGATGTGGTCAAGGCCAAGAGGAATGTTCTGTTCCCCTCAGGGTCCAGGTCCGGAAGGGTGAGCCACAGGACAGCCAGTGCTGCATGGGACGAAGTGGCAGCATGACCAGTGGGAATGGCCTCCAGTGTTGTAAGATGGTCAATGACCTACACCGGGCAGCACGGGTGAGTTGACACCAGGCCCCCAACCCTCCCATCAGCCCCCATTCCTTTCAAACTCCCCAACCTGTCCTTTACACCCCTACCACCAATGTGAACCATGTGTATGGCTAACGATGCCCTCTCTGTGACTCCACAGGAGGAGCTGTCCATAAACACTGGGAGAGGGCCCAGATTGGCAGAGGGGTGCTGAACATAAGAATTCTCATGAACTTCGAGGAACAAGCCCTGGAGGTTACTGGGTGGTCGAGCATAGAGTGGTCACCAATGGGAAGATCGGCGTACGCCACAGAGATGAGGATGCACGGGGCCCCAACCAGAGAACCTGACAAACAGGAGTGTTACTGTCATACTGACTGACCCATCCTTCCCACTGACCAGCCTTCCATTCTCCCGCAGGTGCTCCAGTCAATGGCGCTGGCACATCCGGGTTGACCACCTCCCTTGCCTCCCGTGAGATAACTTCGGAGGAGAGCTCCGAAGATGCCACAATCGACATGTTACAGCTGTCTTCCCCACCCTCCATCGGCGCAGATACACGCACCTCAGACCTCAGTGGGAAGCGTTAGTGATCACCTTTCTGGGGCACAATCTGGTGAGCACCACACAGATGCTGATAAAAATCAGATGGAGGCAGGACCGCCCAGGGGACACAACAGTCAGAAGTCTGCTGGATCCCAGGACCCAGCTGGGTCCCAGCCAGATGCTGAGCCTATGGGAGAGGCAGACCCCGAGACATTAGGGAGTGGCCGGGACTTTCAGAGGGAGATGTCAGTGACACACCAACAGGTCCATAGCCAAGAGACCCAGAGGCTAGAGGTGGGAGGGGATGTTTGCCGGCAATGCATGGCACCGAGACCAACACTGCTAGGGTGGTGACCACAGTGGAGAGCCCAGTGCATGACTTTGGCAGCATTAGTGGATGTGTCCAAGGCGCGGCGCAGTCGGTGACAGCCATGGCTGAGGTTCTTGGTAGAATGTCTGACTTGCTGGGAGACCTGACCCAATACGAGGCTGACCATAATGAGGTGCTGCAGGACATTTCCCACTCTCAGATGGGAATGGCCGAGGCACTGTGGAGCTTGTCCCAATCGCTGGTGGGCATTGTTGAGGCGCTGCAAAGCATGGCCCAATCACTAAGGAGCATCACCATGGGTCGACACGATGGGGCAGAAATCCGGGATCCATCAGGGCTGGCAGAGCCAGATGATGCAAGGATGGCCGGGGCTTGAACCAGCTGCTCTTCCATCCCGCGATGAGCCCCAGGGCATCGAGCGGGAGGAAGAGGCATTGGGTGCCATCCTGTACACATGCCATGGAGTGGGGATGGTAGCCACCAGTTCCCCCGAGTTCCAACCTTCCTATTAGGCCCCATCTTGAAGTCAACACACGGTTCAGGGCAGCACAGGTGTGCATGTGCTGTCGACAAGTGCGCCGGGGCCCTCTGGTCCCAGAGGCCCCAGAGGACACGCATCACGGGCATCGAAGGCCACAGGATGCGATGAGCAGCTGGCTGCCTCTGCCTCCAATGTGCATTCTGGGGAGACACCTAGACATAGTGATAGAGCAAGGAAGGCCAAGCACATTGTGGATCACTGATAGCACCGGGGACAGGTGTGGGGAGAGCAGGGCGGCACCATCGGGAAAATGGGGCATTGTTGGACACCTGTGACACATTAAAAACCCTTGACCACAAGGAGTATGACACCTCTGTCACTTTCTTCCACAATGCAGGCCAACCTCTGAACCCTTGGCCCATCACTCCAGATTTATCCCCCCTCCCTGTTGCACTCACCTACCCTCCAGCCGTGGACATGTCCAGGTGCTGTGTCCCACCCCGTGGGCGCATGTGTGGTGCTGCCTCACGCAGTGTTCAAGCACAGTGTCCAGGCATCTCGGTCTGATTGGGATGCTGAGCAATGACTCCCAGATGCTACATGACCCGCCACCCATGGGAATCCACGTGGGTTGTGTGAAGTGCTCATTTAATCACGATTGCCATATCCCCATTATCAATAGCCTTCGGCCACACAGCCAGAGACTCAGCAGTTGGTGAGGTTTATGGGTGGTCAGTGGAGCAGACGGGCAATGTCTAGGTTTTCCGGAACAGGTACACATGATTCAGGGTTTGGCATGGTGGAGCCGCGCATGGTTGCCGTCCCAGCGACTCCCCCCCCCCCCCCCTTCAGTCACTGTGAGGGAACATCATTAATCTGCTGGAAGGCTGAACAAAGCACAGGGTGGAAGCCCTGGACTGAAAGTCCTGCCTTTGTCTCATGCAGGAATCAATTTTTCACTTCAGACTGACAGGAACACAGCTCATCATAACAAGGAGACATAGAAAGGTTGGAATTTGTGAGACTTTACAGAAGTGAATGTTATGCAGAAGTGATTAACACCTGTCCCCACACTGTGCAACTACAACTTCTTGACCTTTCTAACTCTGCCGCTATTTCTTGGTGCATCCTCAACATCCACAGTACAGGTGGAGGAAGCCTGCTAACTGCTCCGCCCTGCTACCTGTGATGGCCTTGGTGGACGTCCTCTGGAGGGCCGAGACCTTGGGGTCCCCGGGCTGCTTTCAGGGTCCTGCTATGTGGCAGTTCCACCCACTTCACCCTGCAGACCTGGAGCTGAAGCTGTTACAAGAAGTCGTTTGGATGGATGGTACACTCCGAGAGTCACCTAAATGGATTGTCTCAGGGTGTACACCAGCTGATCCTCCTCTTTGTGGGTGCCCGGGAGCCACGAGTTGCGCCTTTGAGAGGGAAGGGCAGCTAGAGTGAGCTTGAGAAAACCCGCCCCACTATGGCGTTGACACTGGGACAAACCAGCAGTAGCGTCTGCCATGGAGTCCAGCTCCTGCAGCAGTATCAGACATCAATCTTGACAGCTTCCATCCTCCCAGTAGTGATCCCAGTGTGTTGGCCTGTTGGCAGAATCATTTCATTCTGAAGGTGGACAGACTCCTCCTTGAAGCCTTGTAATCTGAAGAGTGCAGTAGATATTCCTTCCTGATTTTCTTTACGATGCTCCACCCCGCCGTGCCACATTTCTGTTTCACCCCGCCAGTGGGATGCTCCGTCACACTGGCCAGGGCAGTCCCACGCTGTCGGGAAACCCCTGGGCTGCCAGCAAAATAGAACATCCCGCCGGCGGAGAATCCCGCCCCCTATCTTTGGCGGTCCACAAACTGAGGCATGACCATCTGACTGGGATGGCTGGGCCATATTAAATTGCCCCTTAATTGGAAAAAATAACAAAATGGACTTCAAGCTGCTTTAGCCCCATTTATCCAAATTCCTATAATTAAACCTTAATTATACAGAACTAAAAATTGTCTGAATTAATACCATGAACCATAAACAAGCATTGCGCCCATCGTGAAGCCCGTGGGTAGGGTATGTGATGGACATTCAATCTGGCTTGGGAATCAGGCAACCCAATCTCTTTATTTTAATACATTTAGAGGACCCAATTCTTTAATTTTTCAAATTAAGGAGCAATTTAGCGTGCAGGATAATCCACCTATCCTGCCCATTTTTGGGGGTTGTGGGGGTGAGACCCATGCAGACACGGGGCAAATGTGCAAATTCCACACGGACAGTGACCCAAGGCCGGGATCAAACCCGGGACCTCGGTGCCATGAGGCAGCCGTGCTAACCTCTGCACCACCGTACTGCCACCCGCACTGCCACCTGGCAACCCGATCACTGAAGAGCTGGTCACACCAGCGAGTTCAGCTCCCCACTGCTGAAAATATTTCTGGACCCGATTTAACCAAAGAGTTGCGTCCGGCACGGATCTGGGCACGCCGGTTAAATAACGGGAAAGGCCAAAATCAAGATTCGCGACAGGTGCCAATCAGTTTGCTATCTAACGCTTGCTCCCGATGGCAAGTTCCAGATCATTATATAAATTATATCATTCATTTCCAACGTATTGGTGAGATTTAAGTCGAACGCAACGGCCTTCTGGAAATTAACGGCTCCCCAGCGAGTGTCGTTTAATACTCCTTTTTAAAATGTGAAGCTGGCGCATTGGCTGCTATGGGGAACTGTGGAGGTGAGTCGCCATTTCCATTTTCAGGCATGCAACTCAAGGGCACAAGTAGCTGCTGTCCCGGTGCTTTGAGGGGGTGGAAGACCTCTCAGGGGCGTTGGGCTTGGTTGAGGGGCTGCATTGGTCCAGGCTAGGGATCGCCTAGAGTCCGGGGCATGGGAAGAGGTTTGGGGGGGGGGGGGGGGGGGGGGGACAGTGGGTTTTTTTTGTTTGTGAGGCGTACAAGCGATCTTTAAATAAACCTAAAGATGTGCAGGGTAGGTGGATTGGCCACTCTAAATTGCCCCTTAATTGGATTTTGTTTTTTAAAAGATGGCACAGAGGACTCTGGAGCTTACTCCAGCTGCTCCTTCCTCCCATGGAGCTCCCCACGGCCCTGCAGGCTCCATCAGGGTGGAGGAAGTGCTAGAGGTCTACCCGGGGCCTGCCACCAAGGAGACGATGGCTGTCTCTTCTTCCAAATTCCCCCATCCTGACAGAGGTACCTCAGGGGCAGCAGGCAGAACACATTGGCACGGTGACGCCTGTGACACCAATATGTCGCGTGGGGCTCCCTGGCTCTCGGACCTCCAGAGGACATCCTCCAATGGCATCAAAGGCCACACGGCACAGAATGCAACAGGTTACCTCCACCTCTGACGTGCATCCTGGGGACACACCTAAACGTAGCAGTAGACCATGAAAGAACAAGAAGAGTGAGAGTCACTAAGTGGGCAGTGGGGGGATGGGGAGGGCATTTATCTGTAGCAAGGGGGAATGGAAATGTCCAATTTTCACTATTAAAATATGTTGCACCTGATACATGTGAAACCTCTCTCACGTTTGATCGTTTGATGTGTTAGGCAGGTTGGTTCGACGTTGACTGCAACTGGATGCAGTGAAATTAGAAACAGACGACTGACACAGGAGATGATCCAACACTGTTTTATTTAACTAGTGGATTGCTGTACATGTTCAGCTGTGGGTTGACACTCTACTAATATAACTGGTGACCTCTTACTGGTTTGACCAGACTTACTAGCCACCGCAGGGTGACAGTGCTCACTAGCTTGTGCACTCTGACTGTCTCAGTAGCTGGGTCCTGAGAGAGAGAGCCTTAATGCCCTGTGGGCTTTATAGTGGTGGTGTCCTGTCTGGTGATTGGTTGTTCTGTGTTCTGTGTTCATTGGTCATCCTGTGTGTGAATCACTACCTGTCTGCATCTCATTATATTCATGAGTGGATATTATGAAATCTCCCCTTTTTTTAAAATAAATTTTGGAACGTGGAGGTATATACATGCCTGACTATGTACAAGTGTTGAGTTAATGAACATATGTACATGGGAAGGTGTCTACCGTGCAGATACAGAGCAAACTGAACAAAATTTACAAGAGTTAAGTCTAGAGATTCAGCCTTTGAGGCGGGCGACAAATTCTTGTCGATCACCGCAGAGGTGGAGCAGGAGACGCCGGCACTTGGACAGGCAGGAGACATCCTGTTCACACGACGTGATGATGGTTCGGGATAGGGCATCTGCGATGATCAGCTCCTTACCCAGTGTGTAGACGAGTTTGAAGTCATATCGGCGGAGACAAAGAAGAATTCGCTGTAGCCGAGGTGTCATGTCATTTAAATCCTTCTGGATTATGTGGACTAAAGGCCTGTGGTCTGTTTCCACCGTAAACTTTGGCAGGCCGTATGCAAAGTCCTGAAACTTGACTATTCCTGTCAGGAGACCCAAGCACTCCTTTTCGATCTGGGCATACTGTTGCTCGGTCGGTGTCATGGCCCTGGAGGCATATGTCACTGCAGCCCAGGACGAGGAGTCGTCTCGCTGGAGGAGCACCGCCCCAATGCCATCCTGGCTTGCGTCAGTAGATATCTTGGTGTCCTTGGTTGGGTCAAAGAACGCCAGTACTGGGGCTGTGGTGAGCTTCGCCTTCAGCTCAAGCCACTCCTTTTCATGTGCGGGCAGCCACTGGAACACTGTTGACTTTTTTACGAGATGCCGGAGGGCCATGGTGTGGGCTGCCATATAGAACATAGAACAGTACAGCACAGAACAGGCCCTTCGGCCCTCAATGTTGTGCCGAGCCATGATCACCCTACTCAAACCCACGTATCCACCCTATACCCGTAACCCAACAACCCCCCCCTTAACCTTACTTTTATTAGGACACTACGGGCAATTTAGCATGGCCAATCCACCTAACCCGCACATCTTTGGACTGTGGGAGGAAACTGGAGCACCCGGAGGAAACCCACGCACACATAGACTCGCACCACATAGACTCGCACCCCTTCGATACCCTCCATCAGTTGCTCCATACTGCAATGAAATACTTCGGAAGCTGATATGATACCGAAAGGCATGCGGTTGTAGCAATAGTGGCCGAACGGAGTGCTAAACGTGCTCAGCTTCCGACTGGACACATCCAGCTGTATTTGCCAGAAGCCACGGGAGGCATCCAGCTTGGTAAAGAATTTGGCATGAGCCATGTAACTGGTTACCTCTTCACGCTTCGGGATCGGTATTGCTCTCGCATGATGTTGCGGTTCAGGTCTTTGGGATCAATGTATTTGCATTGATCCGGAGTTCACCAGAGGGTTTTTTTAAGCAGACCATGGAGCTGACCCAGTCTGTTCTTTCCGAGACCTTTGAGATGATGCCCTGGTCTTGGAGGTCTTGTAGCTGCTTTTTCAGACGATCCTTGAGAGTAGCTGGCACCCGGCGTGGTGCATGGATCACTGGGGTGGTGTTCGGTGTGAGCAACATCTTGTAGCGATATGGGAACATGCCCATTCCATTAAACACGTTGTGGTATTGCGTGAGAATGTCGTCTATCACGGCCTGGAGATTCACATCGGGCGAGGCTGTCGTTGGTGTCGAGGACATGGTGTGGACTCGCTGGACCAGATTCAGGAGCTTGCAGGCGTGAGCACCGAGCAGGGACGGCTTGTCAGGCCGGATGATTTCGAATCGTAATGTTGCCTTGATTGCCTTGTGAGCTACCCCTAGCTGACATGATCCACTGGCAGCTATGGCATTGCCATTGTATTCAAGGAGCTGGCAGGCTGGTGGAAGAATGCTTGGTTGGGCACGGATGCTGTCGAGATCTGACTATGATATGAGGTTCGCAGACGCGCCAGTGTTCAGTTTAAATCGGATGCGAGCCTGGTTGACTGTGAGGACAGCACACCACTCATCATCGGGATCCACACTGAGGATCGAAAGACGGTTTGCGGGTGCGGTGGAGACCAGCTCACGTGTGGTTATGATGCCCACCCGATATGGAGACTCGAGGCAGTCAGCATCGGGATCTGTTGGGCTGTCGGGATCAGAATCCTGCATGCCTTGTTGTACCGTGCGGAAAATTCTGTGCCGCAGCTGGGATCGCTGGCTGATTATCGGTGGAGCGGACTTGCAGAAGGCCATGTAGTGGCCAGGCTTCCCACACTGTAGACATCGCCGTCTTTTGGCTGGACATTGCCACCTTAAATGGGCGGAGCCACAATTCGGACACGTCATGACGCTGACGTCAGCGCGTTCCGTGTGCCATCGCGCATGCGCAGTGCGGTCGGCTGACGTACGCACCTGCGCATTAGGCTTTTCGGCCTCGTCGTCCACCCGGCCATGCCACACATGCGTAGGGACCCGGGAAAAGCGCGAGAAACGGCCTCTCTCCTCGATGCTCAGGCCTTGCATTTTTGCAATGGCCTGCACCCGTTCTGCCTCGTGGGAGGCCAGTTTTGCAGTTTCTGCCGCCCTGATGTGGGAGTAATGATTCTTGGCATGCTGATGGACTACGCACGTCTCAATAGCAACGGAAAGGGTCAACTGTTTGATTTTGAGGAACTGCTGCTGCAGGGAGTCGGAGTGGACCCCGAAAACGATCTGATCCCGGATCATGGAATCAGCCATCGAGTCATAATTACATGGCTGCACTAGGATGCGGAGCTGGGTCAGGAAGGACTGAAAAGGTTCATCCTTACCCTGAAGCCTCTTTTGGAAGATGTACCGTTCAAAGCTCTCATTCACCTCAATGTCGCAGTGGCTGTCAAATTTCAGCAGAACTGTCTTGAACTTCGTCTTGTCTTCGCCATCGGCAAACGTAAGCGAGTTGTAGATATGGATAGCGTAATCCCCCGCAGTCGACAGGAATAATCCGATCTTCCTGGCATCCGATGCTGCCTCGAGGTCGGAGGCCTCGATATACAGGAGGAACTTTTGCTTGAAGATTTTCCAATTGGCGGCGAGGTTGCTGGAGATGCGGAGCTGCGGAGGAGGCTGGATGTTTTCCATTTCGCTGGATGGTTGCTTGTTGGTCGTTGCAGATTCACTCGAGGTAGGTTCGTTAGGATTAATAGCACTCTGGTACCATGATGTGTTAGGCAGGTTGGCTCGCGTTGACTGCAACTGGATGCAGTGAAACTAGAAACAGACGTCTGACACAGGATATGATCCAACACTGTTTTATTTAACTATTGCATTGCTGTACATGTTCAGCTGTGGGTTGACACTCTACTAATATAACTGATGACCTCTTACTGGCTTGACCAGACTTACTAGCTACCGCATGGTGATAGTGCTCACTGGCTTGTGCACTCTGACTGTCTCAGTAGATGGGTCCTGAGAGAGAGAGAGAGAGAGTCTTAATGCCCTGTGGGCTTTATAGTGGTGGTGTCCTGTCTGGTGATTGGTTGTTCTGTGTTGTGTGTTCATTGGTCATCCTGTGTGTCAATCACTGCCTGACTGCATCTCATTATATACATGAGTGGATATTATGACAACGTTAATCTTCACATCAGGCCTGCCTGTACACCCACCCCCTTTGCGCTCTGCTCCCCCCACCTTCTGACCTCTTGGCACAGTGGTCCAAGATCAAACGTCCTCGATTCAGACACCATTCAGAAGGTGGGTGTGAGCGTGCTGTCAGCGGAAAGACAGGTGTCAGACTTTGGCATAAACTGAGGCTCACCAGAGGTTACCTCACAGCAAGTTATCATCATTCTCCTGCCTTGTATATTGACAGCTGATTGTATTGACACATGCCCATCACCCTGAGCTGCTGTTACACAGACCCTGACAGGGTGGAACAGGGTAGTCGGAGGGGGCCCCTGGCTGCTGCCTGTCCTCCATCGTCCGCCCTGTCCTGCCGGTCTTCCCAGGGCTCGCCACCAAACCTACCTGATCTGCTTCCCCATTCTCCTCCTCAGACCAAGCCGTATGTCCCTCTTACTCCTCCTCCAACATGTCGCCCTGCTGCTGTGCCAGGTTGTGGAGGACACTGCAGACCATCTCAAAGTGGAAACCATCTGGGGGATGTACAGCAGCCCACCACCAGAGCATTTGAGGCATCAGAGCCTCTTTTGAGCAGTCTGATGCACCACTCAATGACAGCATGGGTGGCAAAATTTGCCTCACTATATGGGGTTTCCGCCTCAGTCTCCAGCCTCCGCATTGGTGTCATCAGCCAGGACTTCAGTGGGTACCCCTTAACCCCCAAGAGCCCCAAGGGCATCCTGGCGATGGCAGAAAATCCTGCAGCCCGGACATTTTGGCAGTCCAGCTCAAAGTTGCTAAAATTTGACCAGGCCGCATGTCCCTCCCGTTGTGTTATGCTGCTTCGGATAACACAGGCTGCTACTTGATGCAGTTTTAACTAAAGGATGCTCCAGACTCTGAAACGAGTTCAACGTGTTTATTGAACTATTAACACAGTTCTCAAATTTAAAAAAAATAAATTTAGATTACCCAATTATTTTTTTTCCAATTAAGAGGCAATTTAGCATGGCCAATCCACCTACAGTGCAAATTTTTGGGTTTTGGGGGCGAAAGCCACACAAACACGGGAATAATGTTTAACACAGTTCTCAAATGAGTTTGACTCTCTGCTAATCTAACTATAGTAACTCAGTCTAACTGTATCAGCTTGCTCTAAGCCACGTGCTGGGGTGTGATGCTGCTGATCAACCCTGTCTAACTCTCTAGATGTCTGTCTGTGGAAAGAGGCAGGGTGTGAGTGCCTCATCCCTTTTATAGTGTTTATGTCATGCCCCCTTGTGGTGATGCCACCTCTGAGTGTCCTGACTGCCCATTGGTTGTGTCCTATTCTGAGTGTTCATTGGTTGCATGTTTGCATATCATGACATCTCCCCTTTTTTGTGGATGTATGTACATGTGATTGTGTCTGTCTAATGTGACTGACTGAGGAATACAGAACAGAACAAACAAAACAAATGCTCATAAGTCCAGTCTCTGAGGTGTGTGTCTGATCCACGTCGACTGCTGGAGAGGTGTTAGAGGGGATGACGGTGTCTTGACAGGCGAGTGTGAGGCACAACTGGTGGCCTTGTGGTTCGAGGTGTCTGGAGGTGGCAATTTGACATGTGGAAAGTGGTTGTGGGCGAGCAACTTTTCTCAGTGTCCTTCGATTCCTTCGCACAATGGAGCCATCAGCCACATGTATGACGTAGGATCTGGGCGCGGCCTGTCGAACAATGACAGCCGGAGCAGACCACCCACCATCCGGTATCTTGATCCTGACCATGTCTGCTGGGGATAGCGGTCCAGATCGGTGGCATGTGCATCATAGCCCTGCTTCTGGCTGTCGCGGAGCTGCTGCATCTTCTGCAGCACCGGGAGGTGATCAAGGTTGGGCAGGTGTATGGCTGGAAGCGTCGTCCGCAGGTCCCTGTTCATCAGGAATTGAACTGGCAACATGCCAGTGGACAAGGGAGTCGCCCGGTACGCAAGTAGTGCAAGGTGTATGTCGGAAGGAAGTCCGAGGCCTTGCAGATGAGCTGCTTAATGATGTGCACCCCTTTTTCGACTTTGCAATTGGACTGCGGATTGGACTGGAAGTGACATGCCTGAAATTGTTGCTCTTGGCAAACGTGGACCATTCTTGACTGTGGAAGCACGAGCCATTGTCACCCATGACGGTGTTCGGGATGCCATGCCCTGAGAATGTCTCTTCACACGCTTTGATGACGGTCCGTGAAGTGAGGTCTGTCAGCTTCAGCACCTCAGGATAGTTTGAAAAGTAATCGATGATTAAGATATAGTCGCGACCGTTCGCGTGGAATAGGTCAATGCCAACCTTGGACCACGGAGAGGTCTCTAGGTCATGTGGTTGGATCGTCTCCTTGCTCTGCACTGGTTGGAACCTCTGACAGGTTTCGCAGTTCAGGACCATGTCTGTGATGTCGTGGTTGATGCCGGGCCAGTAGACAGCTTGCCGGGCCCTGCGTCTGCACTTTTCTATGCCCAGGTGTCACTCATGAATCTGCCGCAGCACCATGCTCTGGAGACGTAATGGGATGACTATCCTGTCCAGCTTGAGCAGGATGTCATCGATCAACACCAGGTCGTCCTTGACATTGTAGAATTGAGGACATTGCCCTTTCTGCCAGCCATTGCTGAGGTTGTGGGTGGCTCGCTGCAACAGAGGGTTGTTGGCTGTCTCTTCTCGGATGAGAACGATCTTTTCATCTGTTGCCGGGAGAGTGCTTGCTCACAGTTATACCTGCAATTCAATGTGCTGGATGATCTCCAGTGGCTCACTGGTGAGTTTACGGAGCGAGACAATGCATCGACGATGATGAGCTCCTTGCCAGGGGTGTACACCAAATTGAAATCATACCTCCGGAGTTTGAGCAGAATTCTCTGCATCGAGGCGTCATGTCGTTCAGCTCCTTTTGGATGATGTGGACCAGAGCCCTTTGATCCGTCTCAACAGTAAATGTTGGCAAGCCGTAGACATAATCATGAAATTTGAGAATGCCGGTGAGAAGACCTAAACACTCCTTCTCAATCTGCGCATATCTGGTCTCAGTTGATGCCATTGCCCGTGATGCCTATGCTACTGGTACCCAGGATGACGTGTCATCTCTTTGAAGCAACACCGCCCCATTGCCATCCTGACTCACATCTGTGGATATCTTGGTCTCTCGGTCTGGGTCAAGGAATGCAAGGATGGGTGCAGTGGTGAATTTGGCTTTCAGCTCCAGCTACTCTGTTCGGTGCTCCGCCTTCCACTCAAAGGCTGTTGATTTTTTCACCAGGTTGCGTAGGGCCGTGGTGTGTGTGGCCAAATTCGGGATGAACTTGCCAAGGAAACTGACCATTCCCAGGAAGCGCAGTACTTCCTCGGGGACTTTCATTGCCTCGATGGCTGTAATTTTGTCTGTGTCCGGGCACACACCATGTCACGAAACCTGATCGCCCAGGAACTTCAGCGTGGATGTCCCAAAACAGCACTTGGACCTGTTTAGCTTAAGCCCATGATCATGTATGCGTCGGAATACTTTCTTGAGTCGCGACACATGTTCCTCTGGGGTTGTGGACCAGATTATGATATCGTCAACGTAGACACGAACCCCTTCTATTCCCTCCATCATCTGTTCCATGATGTAATGGAAAATCTCTGATGCCGAGCTAATGCCAAATACCATTCGTTGTCGCAGAATCCGCCAATAGGCGTGTTGAAGGTGCAGATCCTTCTGCTGCATTCTTCAAGTTCGATTTGCCAAAATCCTTGGAATGATGCGTCCATTTTTGTGAAGAAGCGCGCATGTGCCATCTCACTCGTGCTTTCTTCCCTCTTGGGGATGGGGTAATGTTCCCGCATAATGTTTTTGTTCAGATCCTTGGGGTCAATGCAGATGCATAGGTCCCCCGAAGGCTTCTTTACGCACACCATTGAGCTGACCCAGTCGGTTGGTTCAGTGACCTTGAAGGTGATGCCTTTTCGTTGTAGACTCGTGAGCTCTGCCTTCAGGCGCTCTCTTAGTGGGCAGGGACTCGTCGTGGTGCATGGACCACTGGCTTGGCATCAGGCTGCAGTAGAATCTTGTACTCGTACGGCAGCATGCCCATCCCGCTAAATACATCTGGGTACTGGGTTAGGATGTCATCGATGGTGGCCTGAAGATCCGAATGGGACAGTGTCATGCTGTAGACCTTTGAATGAGGTTCAGTTGCTTGCAGGCGTGCGCACCAAGCAGGGACGCCCTGTCTGGTTTAACAATCTCGAAGCATAAGCTTGCTTGTGTGTGTCGGCTGGACACCTGCAGATGGCAGGACCCCAGTGCTTGGATTGCGTTTGCATTGTAGTCCAGGAGTTTGCAGGCAGCTGGAAGGATTGTGGGGGGGCTTCTTGATTCTCTTGAAGTCCACCTGCAAAATCAGGTTGGTGGAGACACCTGTATCCAGTTTGAACTGGATGGGGCAGTGGTTGACCTTCATCACTGCATGCCATTCTTTCTCAGAATCCAAGGCCAGGATTGATTGGACTTGCGATGTATACGGTGTGGCGTATTCGCACTTCGTAATAATGATGCCCACTCGGAAAGTGTTGTCCATGTATTCATCATCTGGATCCGTCGCACTGCCTAGATCAGTGTCATGCATTCGGTGTTGCACACTTCTGATGTGCTGCTGTCGGAATTGGGAGTGCTGGCTCCTGACTAGTGGTGCAGATCTGCACAGGGCTGCATAGTGGTTTGCGCTTGATTTTCAACAATTGCTCTCGCAGAGGATCAGAATGGACTCCGAAACGATTTGGTCTCTGATCATGGAGTCAGTGACATCACCGAAGTTGCAGGATCGCGCTAGCCTAACTATCCTAGTTAGATAGGAGTTGAAGGATTCGTCTTTACCTTGCATCCTCTGCTAGAAGATGTGGTGCTCGAAGAATTCGTTGGTGTCCACCTCACAGTGGCTGTCTAAATTTGTCCAGCATGGTTTGGTACTTTGTTCTATCCTGCCCTTGGAAAAGTGAAAGGAGTTGAAGATCTCTATCGCATGGTCACCCGCAGTGGTGAGTAGAAGAGCTATCTTCCGCGCATCGGTCACTCCATTGAGGTCGGATGCTTCCACGTATAGTTGAAATTTCTGCTTGAATGATCGCCAGTTGGCGCTAAAATTGCCGGTGGTCCTGAGCTGTTGAGGAGCCTGAATCTTGTCCATTGTGCCTGTATTCAGCAGGTGGTTGTCACGGATCTTGCTAAATTGAACTAAATAGATTGAACAGTCACTCCTGGTATCATGTTGTGTTAGGCTGCTTCGGATAACACAGGCTGCTACTTGATTCAGTCTTAACTAAAGGATGCTCCAGACTCTGAAATGCGTTCAACGTGTTTATTCAACTATGAACACAGTTATCAAATGAGTTTGACTCTCTGTTAATCTAACTGTAGTAACTCAGTCGAACTGTACCAGCTTGCTCTAAGCCATGTGTTGGGGTGTGCTGCTGCTGATCAACCCTGTCTAACTCTCTAGATGTCTGTCTGTGGAAAGAGACAGGGTGTGAGTGCCTCATACCTTTTATAGTTTTTTTGTCATGCCCTCTTGTGGTGATGCCACCTCTGAGTATCCTGACTGCCCAATGGTTGTGTCCTATTCTGAGTGTTCATTGCTTGCATGTCTGCATATCATGACACCTCCTACTCCTCCTCCAACATGTCGCTCCACTTCATGTGCCAGGCAGTTAATGAAACAAATCAAGCCACAAACTTAGTTTTGTATCTTGTGATAAGTTGACTGCTTGCAAGTTAGTTTGAACTGACCTTGCAACAGCAATATACAAATAAGATTGATACAAATATCTGAATTTCAGCAATTCTTTTAACTTATTTCACTGTGATTGGATTTTCCAGGATAACTAATAAATAAAACAAGTTAAAACAATATGGCCCTGATTTTATCTCCTCGTTGCCAGGGGAAACCCCACAAATGAGCATCGCATCAAAATGAAGTTAGTTTCTGCTCGCTATACCCACACACCAGCTCCTGTAAAATCAGAGCCAATAATGCTTCTACCATTGAGGTTGAGTATCTGAGAGGGAACTGTGATAAACAGGAAATCTGTCACAAATTAAATCATAAAGAAGATTTACAAAACAATAAGCTATCATTTTAAATTTGAGGATTGGATTGCTCTTCCCGAGACTGAAGGATTTCAGTGCATTATGTGGGCAGCACGGTAGCACAAGTGGATAGCACTGTGGCTTCACAGTGCCAGGGTCCCAGGTTCGATTCCCGGCTTGGGTCACTGTCTGTACGGAGTCTGCACGTTCTCCCCGTGTCTGCATGGGTTTCCTCCGGGTGCTCCGGTTTCCTCCCACAAGTCCAAAGATGTGCAGGTTAGGTCGATTGGCCATGCCAAATTGCCCTTAGTGTCCAAAAAAAAGGTGAGGAGGGGTTTCAGAGTTCCGGGGATGGCGTGGAAGTGAGGGCTTAAGTGGGGTCGGTGCAGACTTGATGGGCCAAATGGCCTCCTTCTGCACTGTATGTTCTATGATCTATGGTCTGGCCTGAAAAAAGATCACTTCAAATGTATTAACCTAATATTAAAATGTTTTGATTGCAACTCATTGAACGTCACAGACTTTTGTTTGGTCTGGAAATCTAAATGAAGTGTTTGGTGAACTGAGTGGATAGGCTGAGATCTTCCTTCTGCTCGGGCATATTCCCTGGGATCTCATCACATGGCCTCTTGTCTCCTGGTAGAATTCCTCCACACCCTGGGGTGATGGAGCTCCCTCTCAACTAGTCCATTCTCCTGACACTTTACTTTCACAATCACAAAGTGGGTGGACTATTCGTTGGCTCATACGGTTTCTCTGGACTGCTTTCTTTCAAGTCTTCAGTATTTTTATGAATAGCTAACGTGCTTGGAGACTTTTTTTCAAAAAAGCACAATTTTTTTAATGCCACTATGATGGTTTCTCTTGAGTTACTTAAAGCAGTGATCTGGTGATTAATCTTTAATGTTTGGACTGCACACCTGGGGGGAAATCAGCAAACCCTTCTGTTACAGACTGCACATGCAGTCATAATAGATCACAGAGGGCAAGGAGCTGGTTACATGAGTGACCTTTAATGCAGGGCATGAGAGTAAAGCTTAAGCATGAAAAGCCATGCTGTTAAATAAGAAACAGAAAAGCAGCTTTTAAATAATAAATTAGATTGCCATGGTTCAAAATGATAATGCAGCACTGCCTTCTCAGGTCGACCACTGATGAACAACAAATGCTGAACTTGTCCGCAACATGGAAATGAATAATAAGGAAAACACTTTCCTTTGAGGAGAAAGAGTGCCCCCACGGCACTGGCCCGCCCGCGGATCGGGGGGCTCCGATCACGGGCCTGGCCACCGTGGGGGCATCCCCATGGGTCCGATTGCCCCGCGCCCCCCCAGGACCCCGGGGGCCCTCTCGCACCACTGATCCCACCGCCACCAGAGGTGGTTCAAATCTTGGCGGCGGGAGAGGCCTCTCAGCGGCGGGACTTCGGCCCATCGCGGGCCGGAGAATCGCCAGAGGAGCCTTGCCGATCGGTGCGGACGTCACGCCGGTCAGCGGGACGTGATTCCCACCCCTGGCAATTCCCGGGTGGCGGAGAATCTCTGTCACGACGGGGGCGGGATTTTCGGCGGCCCTAGCTGATTCTCCGACCATGCTGGGTGTCGGAGAATTTCGCCCCCACAACAGGAATTTATTTAGAAGAGTTTTATACAATATTTTTAGATGTATACTCCTGCTTCTCACAATGTCCAGCTCTTAACTTTCAATTCTTTCTGCAATTTGTTCATGCTTCATGGAGTCACCACACCAGTTTAAGTAATCAAGCACAGTGAGAATCAATAGTAAACAGACTCACATTATCAAATACAAAACAATTGAATCATTAAATAATGCAGGCTGCAGGTAGTTTCTGAGCTTTCTCTCTGAGCTTCTGCAGGTGGAAATGTGTCAGGAATGTACTTGAACTCCATCAAGGGCGGAATTCTCCGACCACCTGCTGGGTCGGAGAATCCCCAGGGTGCGACATGAATTTTTGTTACCCCTTCACTTTGCTCATCACTTTGATAAAATGAATAAATGAGCATTCCCCTTTACAGATGGAAAAATGTAAAATTATCTTGTGCTACTATGGCCTGTAATTTAACGTTGGCAGAAATGATTACATCCCAGGGGCAAGCATTTTGCTTACTACACTGTCTCCAATTGCTCATCACGCTCATTCATCTGGCTGGTAGTTAGGAAAAAGAATCCTTTATGCTACTGCACAAAATGTAGCTGAAAGGTCAACTAAGGCTACTTAATATTGGTTTAACTGATGCCTAAGGGGAAATAAACGACATTTCTGAGTTTCCAAATCCTTTGTCGAATGTATTTTGCCCATAAATATTATGTTGGCATTGGAGGTGAATCCGCATGATGAGGAAAGGAAATTCTCCAGAAAAGAGCTGGGTCAGGATTTTCTCAGCCAACGCCGGGTGGGAGAATCACCGGGCGCGAATCACGTGACGCCGCCCCGACTCCAGTTCGCTGGTTCCCCGGTGAGCGGAGAATCGGCATTATTGGCGCCGGCACGGTCGGCGCAGAGCCAGTCGACAGCAGCTCTACACGGACTCCCCAGCGATTCTCCACCCAGGATGGGCCGAGTGGCCGCTCAAAAAAGCCCACCAGGTAAGACCAGATGGGAACGGCGCCGGTGGGACCCCAGCATTCATCCTGCCTGGGGCGGCCTGTTGGGGGGGGGGGGGGGGGGGGGGATGGGGGGGGGGGGGTTGTCCAACCCCGAGGGGGCCTCCACCGTGGCCTGGCCCATGATCGGGGCCCACCGATCGGCGGGCCGGCCTCTCGTGGTGGGGGATTCTTTTGCACCAAGCCGGCCCCTGTCGCCCTACGCCATGTTGCATCAGGGCCGGCGTGGAAAAGGAGGCTAATGCGCATGCACGCCGGTCACGCGCATGCGCAGACACGCGGCACCCATTTGACGCCGGTATCAGCAGCTGGAGCAGCGTGGATCACTCCAGTGCCATGCTGGACCCCTATAGGGCAGAGGGCCGCTACACATAGCAGTCCGATGACGCCGTCGTTAAACTCTCCAGTTTTTCCAAAGACGTCAACACTCTGCCTTCAGATGGGAGAATCCCATCCCAGATTTCTGAAAGGGAAGTTTTCTGCACATGCAACACAATACATCACTCCCTTCTGCTCAACTTGTTTTTTTTTAAATAATTTTTATTGGAAAATGTTGTATTTATATAATAACAACGAACCGCAATAAAATATCAACAATAACAATAATGATAACAGTCATAAATATTCGCCCATTTTCAAGAACAACAAAACATATTAACAACAACTCAAATTGACACAATATTAAGTTAAATAACCATAGAAAAAATAGAAACAATAATAAAGAACATCCCCCTTTCTCTCCCCATTACCCCCCCCCCCCCCCCCCCCCCCCCCCCCCCCGGGTTGCTTCTGCTATTGACCAAGATACCTATCTTTGAACCAGACAGTCCAGAAAAGGCTGCCACCGTTTATAGAGCCCTTGTATTGATCCTCTCAGGACAAATTTGACCCTCTCCAATTTTATAAATCCCGCCATGTCACTGATCCAGGTCTCCACACTTGGGGGCCTCACATCCTTCCACTGCAGCAAGATCGTCCGCCGGGCTACTAGGGACGCAAAGGCCAGAACACCGGCCTCTTTCGCCTCCTGCACTCCCGGCTCCAAAAATCGCGAGTCCCCAAATTGGTTTGACCCCGGATCCAACCACCCTCGACACCGTCCCCGCCACCCACTTCCAGAATTCTTCCAGTGCCGGGCATGCCTAGAACATATGGGCATGATTCGCTGGACTCCCCGAACACCTGGTGCACCTGTCTTCACCCCCAAAGAACCTACTCATCCGAGTCACAGACATATGGGCCCGATGCAGCACCTTAAATTGGATGAGACTAAGCCTCGCACATGAGCCCCCCCCACCCCTCCATCACCCATTTATGCACCATTGACACACTGGCTGCCCAATAGTACCCCAAAAGGTTGGGCAGCGCCAGCCCGCCTCTATCCCTCCCTCGCTCCAGGAAAACCCTCTTCACTCTCGGAGTCCCATGTGCCCACACAAAGCTCAAAATACTGCTAGTCACCCTCCTAAAGAAGGCCCTGGGGATGAAGATGGGCAGGCACTGAGGAACAAGAACCTCGGAAGCACCATCATTTTGACGGACTGCACCCTCCCCGCCAACGACAATGGCAGCATGTCCCACCTCTTGAACTCCTCCTCCATCTGATCCACAAGCCTGGTGAAATTATGCTTGTGAAGCGTCCCCCAGTCCCTGGCCACCTGCACCCCCAGGTACCTAAAACTCTCCCCTGCCCTCCTAAGTGGGAGCCTACCAATTCCCTCCTCCTGTTACCCAGGGGGCACCACCAACACCTCACTCTTGCCTAGATTTAGTTTATAGCCTGAAAAGGTCCCAAACTCAGCTAGCAACTCCATCACTCCCGGCATCCCTCCCACCGGGTCCGCCACATACAGTAACAGGTCATCGGCATACAACGACACACTATGCTCCTTCCCACCCCGCACCAAACCTCTCCACCTCCCTGAATCCCTCAACGCCATCGCCAACGGTTCGATTGCCAATGCAAACAACAAGGGGGACAGGGGGCAACCCTGCCTGGTCCCTCGGTAAAGCCGGAAGTACTCCGACCTCCTCCCATCCATGGCCACACGCGCCATCGGGGCCTCATAAGCAGCCTCACCCATCTAATAAACCCTTCACCAAATCCAAACCTCCCCAACACCTCCCATAAGTACCCCCACCCCACTCTATCGAAGGCCTTCTCCGCATCTAGTGCCACCACTATCTCAGCCTCCCCCTCAATCGCCGGCATCATGATGACATTCAACAACCTCCGCACATTCGTGTTCAGCTGCCTTCCCTTAACAAAACCTGTCTGGTCCTCGTGTACAACCCTTGGCACACAGTCCTCTATCCTGGTGGCCAGGATCTTTGCCAGCACCTTGGCATCCACATTAAGGAGAGATATGGGCCGATATGAACCACACTGCTGGGGGTCCTTGTCCCTCTTTAAGATAAAAGAAATCAGCGCCCGCGACATTGTCGGGGGCAAAGTCACCCCTTCCCACGCCTCATTCAGTTTCCGCACCAGCAAGGGGCCCACTAAGTCCACAAACTTTTTATAAAACTCCACCGGGAACCCATCCGGCCCCGGCACCTTCCCTGACTGCATCTGCCCGATCCCCTTAACCAGCTCCTCCAGCTCAATCGGCGCCCCCAACCCCTCCACCTGCTCCTCCTGCATCTTCGGGAAATCTATCCCATCGAGAAAACTCTCCATTCCCCTCTTCTCCACCGTTGGCCCCGACCGGTACAGTTCCCCGTAAAAGTCCTTGAAGACCTCATTCACCTCTACCCCCTTCCGCACCACATTCCCACTCTTGTCTCTCACTCCAGCGATTTCCCTAGCCGCATCCCGCTTGCGGAGCTGATGAGCCAGCATCCTACTCGCCTTTTCACCATGTTCATACACTGCCCCTTGTGCCTTCCTCCACTGTGCCTCCGCCTTTCTAGTGGTCAACAGATCAAATTTAGCCTGTAGGCTGCGCTTCTCTCCCAACAATCCCTCCTCTGGTGCCTCCGCGTACCTCCTATCTACCTCCAGGATCTTCCCCACCAGTCTATCCCTCTCACTCCTCTCACTCCTCTCCCTGTGTGCCCGGATGGATATCAGCTCCCCACGAATCACTGCCTTCAGGGCTTCCCAGACCATCCCCACCCGGATCTCCCCCGTATCATTCACCTCGAGGTACCCCTTAATATTTCATTTCATTTCATACTTGCCCGGACCTTCCTGCACACCTCCTCCTCCGCCAGCAACCCCACATCCAACCGCCACAATGTGCGCTGGTCCCGCACCTCCCCCATCTCCAACTCCATCCAATGCGGAGCATGGTCGGAGATTGCAATGGCCGAATATTCGGCTTCCTCCACTCTCGGAATCAGTCCCCTACTCACCACGAAGAAGTCTATCCGAGAATAAACCCTATGTACATGGGAGAAGAAAGAGTACTCCCGTGCCCTCGGCCTCACAAATCTCCATGGGTCCACCATTCCCAACTGGTCCATAAACCCCCTCAGCACCTTGGCCACCGCCGGCCTCCTACCAGTCCTTGAACTGGACCGATCCAGTAAAGGATCCAACACCGTATTGAAGTCCCCCCCCCCCCCATAATCAGACCTCCCGCCTCTAGATCCGGGACACGTCCCAACATACGCCTCATAAAGCCCGCATCATCCCAATTTGAGGCATACACACTAGCAAGTACCACCTTCTCTCCCTGTAGCCTGCCCTTACCATAACAAACCTACCCCCCTTATCCGCCACCACCTCAGATGCCTCAAACGACACATTTTTCCCCACCAGAATCGCCACTCCCCGGTTCTTCACATCCAGCCCGGAGTGGAAAACCTGCCCCACCCACCCCTTCCTCAGACGGACCTGGTCTGCCACCTTCAGGTGGGTCTCCTGAAGCATTGCCACATCTGCCTTTAGCCCCCTCAGATGAGCAAGTACCCTAGACCGCTTCACCGGCCCATTCAGTCCTCTCGCATTCCAGGTGACCAACCGGATCAGAGGGCGTCCCGCCCCCCCCTCCCCCGTCGGCTAGCCATACCCCATCGACTGCCCGCCCCAGTCCAGCAACCCCCGCCCGACCCAGTCCCCACAGCGACAACACCTCACCCCTGTCCCCCCGGCCCACACCAGCAACTTCCTGACCCTGCCAGCAACAACCCGGTATTCCCCTTTCCCCCCCTTCCCTCCCCCCCAGGCTAGGAACCCTCCTATCCGCGAACCATCCTCCATTGTACTTCCGTGGGTCAGCTAACTTCTGCTGACCCCGGAAACTCCCGCCAAAAACCCGACCCCTCCCAAAGTGGGATCATCCCCCACCCTGTCACTCCTCAAGGCACCGCTCCAGCGTGGGGAGGAACCAGTTAAGGCCCCGCCCCCCCGTCATCATCTCCACCCCCGAGCCCCACAACGCGGGAAACCAGAGGAAAACCCGCGCTTTTGCACTGCCCCACCACACCCTTCTGACGCAGCTCCCAAATACCAGCCCCACTCCATACCCCCAACCCTATACAGAATGCAACAAACCCCCCCAGCCCCCCCCTGCAAAATACAAAACCCAAACAGTGCCCCCCAACAAAAACAGAACACCCCAATAAATAACCATATCAAAATTACAAAAGTACAGAAAAAAAAACACAGCAACAGCAGAGACCATCAATAAAGCATTACAACTGACCCCGCAACCCCCAACCCCTAGTCCGAGTCCAGCTTCTCCGTTCACACGAAGGCCCACGCCTCCTCCGGGGAATCAAAATAATAATGCCACTCCAGATAAGTTACCCACAAGCGCGCAGGCTGCAACATTCCAAACTTCATTTTCTTCTTATAGAGCGCCTCCTTCGTCCGATTAAACCCGGACCGCCGCTTAGCCACCTCCGCACTCCAATCCTGGTAGATCCGTACTACCCCACTGCTCAACTTGGTTAAAGGGCTGCGATGGGTGAACAAAAGGTTCTGAGTTGGTCCCAAAGCATGTCATATTCACCCATCATTAAATGCCCATCACGTACACAGACCCATTTTGAAAAGCCGCAGGATACAGTGGTCAAACCAGTTGTGCCAGTTCCTCCAGGAACACTTCAAGACAATGCTTAAAACTGAATAGCACAGTGACCAACAAAGGCCACCACTCATGGCCGTCAGTTACTATGGTTCTCTAATGGCGCTGATCTTATCCACAAGAGCATTCAGGAAACAATGCTTTATTCTGGACAAGTAATGTTATCACTTTTCCTCCTGACCAACAGCAATAATATGAGGAAACAAAACAATACCAGCAGATTGATGACTTTTCTCAAATACAAGGAGCGATTACCTATACCTATTTAAATCACTGCCCATAATGCACTTCATGAACAAATGGGGTATCGAGTCTCGATATTCTGAGAACTTATTGCCACCAGAACAAAAATGGCCTCTGTGAACTGTCACTGATTACCACCCCTTATCCTCCTTGGCATTTCGGTTGACTTTGATGTGATAGATCAGAATATCCTCCTCGAAGTGCTATGCCCCATTTTACAGCCCAGTGGGATTACCCTGGCATGATTCCACATTTGCCTATTCAATTGCAGGTACAGAGAATTTCCATCAACGTCGTCTCTTCCTGCAGCACAAATGATCTTGCGCACCTCGAGATGCTATCCTTGCCCCATTTCCCTTCCTGAAATACCCAATGACCCGCTGGCGACATCATCCATGGATGTGATGTTATCTTTCACAAGTGCTATGACCACATCCGGTTGTCCGCCATCTCCCTCAACTTTTCCATTGTCTCTACGTTTCGGACTGATTCACCGACAACTAGTCGTAGATTAACTATAATTCCTTCCAATTAAACATCAAACAAACATCAAAAAAACTGAAATCATTGTTTTTAAGCCCCAACCACAAACCTCAAACTTCAAATTGGCAATTTACATGTTTCAAATCTGAACTTTCAAACCTGTATACTGTTCATACAAAAATAATTTTCTGGCATTTTTTTGACTGCCCTGATGCAAATCTCTTTGAGATTGTGTTTACATTAACATCGCCTTATTAATCTGAGTTGTCGTAAAATTTATTTTTCCATTCTCTATTGTTAAATGATTTATCCAAATCTTACTCCTTTTCATTTTCACCACCTCTGTTTGAGGTTCTAAATTAGGTTAAAAATTTGAGCTTTTTTAACCACTCCGTCTTTTTCTCCTGCCCAATTCTACCCTGTTGATTTTTTTTAAAAATGTAGTGTATCCAATTCAGTTTTTTTTCCAATTAAGGGGCAATTTAGCATGGCAAATCCACCTAGCCTGCATATCTTTGGGTTGTGGGGGCGAAACCCACGCAAACACGGGGAGAACGTGCAAACTCCACACGGACAGTGACCCAGAGCCAGGATTGAACATGGAACCTCAGCGCCGTGAGGCAGCAGGGTTAACCCACTGTGCCACCGTGCTTCCCCTATCCTGTTGATTTGAATGGACTTCAGGATCCATTGGTTCCCTGCTGACAGCCTATGTCTTCCCTGCCGCTTTTGAAATTGAAACCATAAATTGATTTGTTAAAATGTCATATTTAGTGTTCCAACTCAGTCCCATTCTATGAATTTCAAGTTTTATTTATTCAGGCAGTGGTGGCTCTTATTACACTTTTATCTCATGTTAGTAGCATTCTTAATTATTTACATCCATAATGAAGACCATACTCGACATTTCAAACAGTGCCTGTTGTCAACTGCCCACGAGCAAAGCCACAGGAGATTGACTGCTATTAAGTAAATTATGTTCTGCAATTCTGAAGCACACTCTTGTTTCTTGTCTGTGAATGTACAGGGAATCTATCAGGTATATACAGATGTCTTTGCTCCAAGAGGTGAGTGACCGGCATCAGCTGCGGGGATGCACAAGCCGGCTCCAGGACGCCGGCTAGGTGCATCAGCTGTGGGGATGCGGAAGCCGGCTCCAGGACGCCGGCTAGGTGCATCAGCTGTGGGGATGCGGAAGCCGGCTCCAGGACGCCGGCTAGGTGCATCAGCTGTGGGCGGAGGTAAGGCGCGCGGGCCGGGTGCTGGGGGCCGGGGGCAGGGGGGAGCTGAGTCGCGCTGCAGGCAGGCAGGGACCGGGGGGCCCGGAGAGGCGAGCCGGTCGGGCGCCGGGGCCCGGGGGTGGGGGGAGCCGGGGTCCGGGAGCGAGGGAAGCAGGGCCGCTGCGGGCAGGCAGGGACCAGGGGGGCCCGGAGAGGCGAGCCGGTCGGGCGCCGGGGCCCGGGGGCGGGGGGGAGAAACGTGCGCGGCGGGCAGGCAGAGGCCTGGAGGGGCCGGGGAGGTGCGCATGCCGGCCGGCGGGGCGCGAGTCGGGAGCAGCTGGGGCGGGCCTGGGGGAGAGAGGGAGGCACACAGGCCGTTTGCAGAGGCCTGGGGGAGGGGGGAGAGTGCTGTGCAGCTTCCAGAAGCGCTGCAGCCAGCGATTTGGCCTGGCAGACCGTGGAGTAGTGGCCCTTCTTCCCGCAGCTCTTACAGAGGGCGGAGCGGGCTGGGCAGCGCGAGCGAGGGTGCTTAGCGTACCCACAAAAGTAGCAGCGGGGCCCCGCGGATTTATCGGGGCGCCCCGCGGCACAAGCCTGAGGGAGGCCGGGAGCGGTGGGTAGCTGGTGGGAAGCGTGCCAGGAGGCGGCCTGGCCAGGGTCATAGGTGCGAGCGCTTTGATCTGCGACCTCCAGGGAGGCGGAGAGAGTCAGTGTCTCTGTTAAACTGAGTTCGTCTCTTTCCAGCATCCGCTGGCGGATCACGGGAGACAGCATCCCAGCCACGTAAGCGTCTCTGACGAGTAGCTCCATGTGCTCTGTAGCGGACACCGCTTCACAGGCGCAACCTCTCCCCAGGGCACAGAGGGCCCGGGCGTATTGGTCTAGAGACTCACCGGGGACCTGCTTTCTGGTGGCCAGCAGATGTCGAGCGAATACCCTGTTGATCGGTTTGAGGAATTGTCCTTTTAGCTTCCGTATAGCGTCGTCATAATCTGTTTCGTCTTCGATTATTGAGTAAGCGGCAATACCCACGCTGGAGTGGAGGACGTGCAGCTTCTGTGCCCCGGTGGGGGGGGGGGGGGGGGGGGGTGGTTGTAGATGCCAGGAACCCTTCGAGGCAAGTCAGCCAGAGTTTGAAAAGTTCTGTAGAGTTCGGAGTTTGCGGGCTGATGCGGAGGCATTCGGGCTTGATGCGGAACTCCATCTTCAAAGTTGTAGTTAATTAAATTGATGCACCATCGATTGCACGCGAGGCGAGTGATTTACCAATGTCAGGCTTTAATTAACTAGAACACAGCCTGGCGATCGTCTACAGTGGAAAGGAACGATCGTCAGGCTTCTGAGCATTTATACCTCGTTGATAGAGGCGTGGTTAACTCAGCCTCTCGGCCAATCGGTCGAGAGGCACATGACCGACCAGGGCCAATGGTAAGCCGACGTTCTGGCCCAATGGCAGACGAGTATGCAGATCATATCATCACAGGACTATCATCAGCTGTACCTTGCTGGTAACATTTTCATCTCTGGTTCAGAATGTTCTGGGTTCAAGTGCCAGTCCAGGCACTTCAGTATCAAATCGAAGCTGCACTGTCAGAGCTGCTGCCTCTCAAATGAGACAATAATAATAATAATAATCTTTATTCGTGTCACAAGTAAGCTTACATTAACACTGCAATAAAGTTACTGTGAAAATCCCCTAGTCGCCACACTACGGCGGCTGTTCGGGTACACAGAGGGAGAATTCAAAATGTCCAATTCGCCTAACAAGCACATCTTTCGGGACTTGTGGGAGGAAACCGGAGCATCCGGATGAAACCCACGCAGACATAGGGAGAATGTGCAGACTCCGCAGACAGTGGCCCAAAATGGGAATTGAACTCAGGTCCCTGATGCTGTGAAGCAACATTGCTAACCATTGTGCTACCGAGCCACCCATAAAACCACATGAAGCCATGACCTTGTCTTCCCCATTAGCAGGTTCAAAGGATATCCATGCCATTATTCGAGGAAGAGCAGTGAGTTCTCTTTGGTGCCCTGATCAATCCTTATCACTGACACCATGTACCTGGCCATTAGCACACTGCTGTTTGTGGAAGCCTAATGTTTGCAAATTTCTATATTACAACAGTGAATACATTTCAAGAGCTGTTTGTTTTCCTGCCCTATAATATTCCTCTATGTTCTTCCTTACCCTCCCCCCCTTTCCACAGTATATTAAAACCATCATATTTCTCACCTTCCTTCAGTTCTGAAGAAGTGGGATATTCAACTCAAAACATTAATGATGTTTCTTTCTGCATCAACGCTGCCAGATCTGCTGAGTATTTCCCATACCTTTTTTTTATTTCAGATTTCCAGCGTCCACGGTGTTTGATTTTATTACATTTCCAAAGTTTGTTGGCACCTCAGTCAGGGCCAGACTCCCTCACTACTGCATTGAAATGTCAACCTAGATTTTGTGGCCAAGTCTCTGGAGTAAGACCAGTAACTCAGAGGGACTCAAGATGGCTACCAACCAAGCCATGAGAAAAGCACGTAGAACAATTTTCCAAACAACATTTATCCTGGTGACAATTCATAACAGAAATAAGGGGATAAGTTAGCTGACCTCAGGGAGGTAAATACTAAAAGAGCCTGAAATTGCTGTAGGAATCTCCTGCCACAATCTTAATAGAAACCCAAGAGACGTGACGTAATGCACAATTTCTGCTACCTCCCAGGGTTTCCGTTGATTCATCACAGAAGGTACAGCAAAAAATCAGTACCATAATGTGAGATTGTTGCAAGTATAAGGTCGGCAAACTTCATTAGTGTGTTTCTGGGAGACTTTTATAAGCTGGTCTTCAGATGTGTGCCTCCAGAGGCAGACTCATAGCATGGTCACATGACTACAGAAAGCTTGAAGTATCAATCAAACTGATTACATGTCAAAACCCAAACCCTTTCATAATCAACTAAAGATACAAATATCCCCTTTATTTGATTTGTTTTGATTTATTATTGTCACGTGTTAATATGCAGTGAAAAGTATTGTTTCTTGCATGCTATACAGACAACGCATACCGTACATAGGGAAGGAAGGAGAGACTGCAGAATATAATGTTACAGCTATAGCAAGGTGTAGAGAAAAGATCAACTTAATACGAGGTAGGTCCATTCAAATGTCTGATAGCAGTAGGGAAGAAGCTGTTCTTGAATCGGTTGGTATGTGACGTCAAAATTTTGTATCTTTTTCCTGACAGAAGAAGGTGGAAGAGAGTATGTCCGGGATGCGTGGGGTCCTTAATTATGTTGACTGCCTTTCTGAGTCAGCGGGAATTGTAGACAGAGTCAATTGATGGGAGGCTGGTTTGCGTGATGGATTGGGCTATATTCACAACCTTTTGTAGTTTCCTGCGGTCTTGGGCAGTGCAGGATCCATACCAAGCTGTGGTATAAGCAGAAATAATGCTTTATCTGTGCATCTGTAAACATTGGTGAGAATCGTAGCTGACATGCTAAATGTCCTTAGTTTTCTGAGAAAGTAGAGTCGGTGATGGACTTTCTTAACTATAGTGTCGGCATGGGGGGACCAGGACAGGCTGTTGATGATCTGGACACCTAAAAACCTGAAGCTCTCGACCCTTTCTACTTCATTCCCATTGATGTAGACAGGGGCATGTTCTCCACTACGCTTCTTGAAGTTGATGGCAAATCTCCTTTGTTTTGTTGACATTTAGGGATAGATTATTGTCATTGCACCAGTTCACCAGATTCTCTATCTCATCACTCCGTCTCGTCATTGTTTGAGATCCGATCCGCTACGGTGGAGTCATCAGCAAATTTGAAAATCGAGTTGGAGGGGAATTTAGTCACACAGTCTTGGGTGTATAAGGAGTATAGTAAGGGGCTGAGGACACAGTCTTGTGGGGCACCGGTGTTGAGGATGATCGTGGAGGATAGTGCCTGGCTGGCACTAAGATGGCATTTCCAGGGTGCCATGTTGGTAGTGCCAAGATGCCTAAGTGGCACCAACAAAGCCAGGGTGTCACCCTTCCCAAGGGTAAACTACTAGGGTGCCTCTAATCCCCTAGAACATCCCCACAAGTGCCATTTCACCTGGTCCCCATTTGTGGGGACCCGCACTAAATAGCGCTCACCTAACCTCTCCAGGGAGAAGGGATTAGATCCCAAAACCTCAGGTAGACCAGGTGAGCACATATTATAGTGAGACTAGCTACTCACTCTAATATGCAGATTTGCCAAACACTGTTCCAACCCACAATGGGCGGAATCCAGATCACGACGTCTCACGAGAACCTGTTAGACCTCGCAAAGCATAGTGAGCCGGGAAAATCCCGGAAGAGGACTCTCCTGGCATCTACCGGCCACATCGCACTCCTGTTCAGGTAGGACATGGCCGGGTGATCACGCCCCATGTTGCAAGTATAAAGATGGCAGTCTTCAATAGTGTGTTTCTGTGAGAGGTTTTTATTGAACTGATCTTAAGATGTCTGCATCCAGCGGCAGGTTCATAACATGGTCACCAGTGGAGGACTTGAGGTGTCAGTCAGACTGGTTACATTTCAAATCCCCAAACAGTGATTGTGCCTGGTGTTTTTTAAATGATACCTATGTGGGCTGATATCCTTTCAACACATCACAGCCTTGAACAAGGTTTTACAGTGAATCACAATGCTTTCCTTTCATGGGGCCATGTGCAGAGCTGATACATTTAGTATATGCACAAAGAAAACAATAAATTGCTTTGTAATCGTGCAAGAATGAAATTTGTCACCTCACAATGTAAGAAGTTCAATGGAGATCTGAGATGTAAGAATAACTTAATCAATGTCGTACGTGGCACAAGCGCAATTTGAGGAAATACATGTCCTTTTTGCCAAACAGTGGAAGATTTCTGGTACTGGATGTTACAGCACATTGCCTCAGAAAGTTACTAAAGTGAATGACTGCAAAAAGAAATTGAGCAAAGCAACAAAATAATGTTTAACAAAATGGTGTTTATTACAATTACTTATTACAACAGGCAAGGTCAGATTTGTTCTTCTCGAGGCAGTCACCATAAAATAGGAATTCCAGCTTTTTCCACGGTCTTATTCCATAAATATACACTATGTAAGATCATAAGGCCCTAAGAAAAAGGAACAGAAGTAGGCTATTCAGCCTTTCGAGCCTGCTCTGCCATTTAATAATATCATGCCTGGTTTAACGCTCACCATGTCCACTTTCCTGCCTTCTCTCCATTCCCTTTAGTTCCCTGACTGATTAAAAACCTATCGATCTCAGCCTTGAAAATGTTCAAGGACTCGGTCTCCACAGCTTCCTGGGTCAAAGCATTCTAAAGATTCAGCACTTGAAGGAATTCTTCTTCAAATCCATCTTAAATGACTAACCCCTTATTCTGGGACTATGCCTTCTCGTACCACACTTTCCCATGAGTGGAAAAATCCTCTCAACATTTACCCTGTGTAATCTTAGATGTTTCAATCATATCACCTCTCCGGTGGGTGGTTGGCTGGCGGGGGCTGGTTTAGCTCACTGGGCTAAATTGCTGGCTTTTAAAGCAGACAAGGCAGGCCAGCAGCACGGTTCGATTCCCGTACCCAGCCTCCCCGGACAGGCGGCGGAATGTGGTGACTACAGTGGCTTTTCACTGTAACTTCATTGAAGCCTACTCGTGACAATAAGCGATTTTCATTTCATTTCATTCTTCTGAACTCCGTGGAGTATAGACCCAACCTGTTTAACCTTCCCTCATATGGCAGTCCTTCCATTCCTCAGATCATCCCAGTAAACATTCAATGAGAATATATCTTTCCTTAAATAGGAGACCATCAGTGGGATTCTCCGTCCCACCAGCCCCATTTCCAGTGCGGCACGCCCCCACTGGCAGCGGGATCATCCTCTCCAGCAGCCTACCAATGGGGTTTCGTTTCAGCTTTAGGAACCATGGAATTAAATCAAATGTGAAAGATTGGATCTGTCACCAGTTCTACATACTGTCCAACTTTCTTAATGATTTCCTATTGAGGCCAACCCATGCCGTTGGGACACCTGCAGGCGTGAGTGCGCTGTCGGTGAAGCGGATGATCCCGCCGACGGAGAATACCGCAGCATATATCTTAATTCTAAAATATTTGTAATGTGGAAAGATAATCATTGCTGACATTCATGAACTGATATTATAAGTTTAATAAGGACACAGGGAGACCACACAGAGTAAATAAAAGTTTTTATTTACAGCACAATATAGGGGCTGGTTTAGCACAGGGCAAAAGAGCTAGCTTTTAAAGCAGACCAAGACAGGCCAGCAGCATGGTTCAATTCCCGTACCAGCCTCCCCGAACAGGTGCCGGAATGTGGCGACTGGGGGCTTTTCATAATAACTTCAATTGAAGCCTACTTGTGACAATAAGCGATTTTCATTTTTATTTCTTATATACAAAGCCCGGTGCGGGCTTCCCAGCAGTGTGGGGTGGCCCCGGGCGATTCTCCGACCCTGTGTAGGGTCGGAGAATTTCGCCCATAGTTCTCAGACATCGTGGTGTGTGGCTTGGAGAGGAAGTTGCAGGTGATGGTGATCCCATGCATCTGCTGCCCTTATTCTTTTATGTGGTAGAGTTTGTAGGTTTGGAAGATGCTGTCGAAGGCTGATGAGTTGTCACATCTCCGTTGTAAATGATGCACACTGCTGCCACTGTGTGTCACTGATGGAGAGATTATATGTTTAAGATAGTAGAGGAGATATCAATCAAGTGGGCTGTTTTGTCTGAGATTGTGCCAAGCTTTCTGAGTGGTGTTGAAACTGCACATGACCAGGCAAATGGAGAGTATTCCATCACACTCCTGAGTTGTGCCTTGTAGAGGTGGACAAGCTTTGGATAGTCAGGAGTTGAGTCACTCACAGAAAAATTCCTAGCCTCTGATCTACTCTTGTAGTCATTGTATTTATTAATAATAATCTTTATTGTCACAAGTAGGCTAACATCAACACTGCAATGAAGTTACTGTGAAAAGCTCCGAGTCGCCACATTCTGGCGCCTGTTCGGGTACACGGAGGGGGAATTCAGAATGTTGAAATTACATGACAGCACGTCTTTCAGGACTTGTGGGAGGAAACCGAAATACCTGGAGGAAACCCACGCAGATACAGGGAGAATGTGCAGACTCCGCACAAACAGTGACCCAAGCAGGCATCGAACCTGGGTTGCTGGGGCTGTGAAGCAACTGTGCTAACCACTGTGCTACCGTGCTGCCCTATATTTTTATGGCTATTTGTATGGCTCATCAAGTTCAGGTTTTTGGCCAAGAGTAACCCCAGGATGTTGATGCTAGAGAATTTAACGATGCTAATGCCGTTGAAGATTGAAGGGTGATTGTTCGGTTCTGTCTGGTTGGAGGCAGTCATTGCCTGGCACATGAGTAACCATTTATGAGCACTAGCCTGAATGTAGCCACAGTCTCTCTGTATGTGGGCAGATTACTTCTGTTTCTGAGGAGTTGCGAATGGTATTGAACACTATGCCAGCAGCCTAACTTCTGACCTTATTTTGGAGGTATGATTGTTCTCAGCTGGCAAGCCAGTTGGTGAAGGATGAAACTAAAACTAATCTTTAGTCAGACGTGCATTTGCAAACATTATAATCACAAAATTCCCAACTTAATCACCCCACAGTTTCACAAAATGTCTCTTTATGGGTGCTCAAGTGAACCCTGAATTAATGCGCTCCACCCACAAAACAATCAAACACAATTGATACATAATTAACCGATTCCCATTGACTTCAGGTTTGCTTGATGCCCCACTTGACCAAATGCTGCATTAAGGCCTAAAGGAGTCACTCTCACCTCGCCTATGGAATTCAGAACGTTTGTCCATGTTTGAACCAAAGTTGTAGCCAGGTACGGAGTCAAGTGGTCCTGGTAGAACCGAAACTGAGCATCAGTGAACAAGTTGTTGTTGAGGAAATGTCACTCCACATTACTGTTGATGGCATCGTCTATCACTGGGGAACCAACATATGATCACCTCCAACTCTTGAGCTCAAAATACGCAAAGGCCAGACTAGACACCTATATGGAACTACTGTTACGAATTAAGGGCAGCACAATGGCCCCAGTGATTTACTGGCAGCAATCAGCCCAGTTTCCACTCATTGTTGAGTTTGGGCAAGGACCAAGTATTATGGGGAGAGATTTTCAGGCTGGGCGTGGGACGACTGTATGAACATAGGAACAGAGGGATTAGGAGCAGAAGTAGGCAACTCAGCCCTTCGAGCCTGCTCCACCATTCAAACAAAGTATGGTTGATCTCTTCTTGGTCTTAAATCCACCTTCCTAGCTGTTCTCCACATCCCTTAAACCAATTTATTTTTAATCAGAAATATCTCTATCTCCTTGAAACCATTTAATGATTCAGATTCCACCGCACATCGGGCAGCGAATTCCACAAATTCACCACCCTCTGCGAAAAGTAGTTCCTCCTCATCTCAGTTCTAAATCTACCATCTCGCAACTTATATCTGTGTCTTTCATTCTAGATTGCTCTACAAGTTGGAACATTTGGTCTAGCCACAACCGCACTCCCATCACCCCCCCCCCCCCCCCCCCGGCAAAGTATGCACCAGCCCAGCTGTGGGAGCTACATTGAAAACCTGGAAGCAGATGAGTCAGCACTTGGTCTTAACCGAGGTGTCCACCATGGCCCCCATCTGTAGTAACCACAAATTAACACCAGCCATGCTAGATGCTCTTTTAAGATGTGGAGTCAGGACGGGGGGACACTAACGATTAGGGACTTTTACATGGAGGACAAACTCACAATCCTGGACGAGATATCAGAAAGACTGGAGCTACCAAACGGACAGGAGCCCCGACATTTGCAAATCAAACACTTTCTCCACAAGGATACGACGAGGTACCCTAGGGCCCTGAGAGACACAATGCTGGAGGAACTGCTGGACGCAGACAGTATGGAGAAAGGGAACTGTGGGCACATTTACAGATGACTGTTAGAAAGGACAAGGACACCGCTAGATGGAGAAAGACAGAGGACGAAATAGGACGCAGGTAAGGTGGAGACTCTGGAGCGAAGCATGGAGCAGGGCCAACTCCATCTCCTCCTCCGCAAGACTAAGCCTCATGCAGTTCAAAGTGGTGCACAGAGCGCACCTAACCAGAATCCGAATTAACAGGTTCTTCCCAGAGGTGGAGGACAAGTGCGAATGGTTCCAGAGAGGCCCGACCACATGTTCTGGGCCTGCCCCAGACTGGCTGGGTTCTGGACAGCCTCCCTCGAGGCGATATCTGAGGTTTTCAGGATGAGGGTGGAGCCGTGCCCGAGAGTGGCAGCTTTGGGATATCAGACCAGCCAGAGCTTTTGCTCCCTTGCTTTTGCTTCCTTAATCGCTCGCCGGAGAATCCTGCTCAGTTGGCGATCAGCAGCACCACCCACAGTTGTGGACTGGTTGGCAGATCTGTCGGAATTTCTCCATCTGGAGAAGATCAAATACACCATCCAAAGGTCAGACGAGGGCTTCCACAAAGTGTGGAGGCCATTCATTGGCCTGTTCCAAGACCTGTTGAGGCCAATAGCAAATGGGAAGGGAGAGGATGGGAGCGTGGGGGGGGCAATGAGGGCAGACAGGGCCACACAGAGCAAATAGGAACAATGGGGGTGGGAGGGGGGCAACAAGGAAGGACCCCAGGGAAACATCAGGAGAGGACACGGGAAAGGACCGAGGTGTTGGGGGCAGGCCCCCCCCCCCCCCAACAAGGCCATAGGGGCAACAGCAACAAATAGAAAATGAAAGCGAGCTTACAGCATCTACGACGGAAAAAAGGGCCCACGATGGAGCCCAAACAACAAAAGGGACGGGAGTGGGAAGGCCGACGAAAGGGGAACGTGTAAATTGTACATACAAACCATCTTGCTCGCATAGTGTATAGTGTATAGATGTACAGATTTAATAGAAATATATATTTTTAAAGTTAACACAAATTCCTTAGTGAGGTCAAAATGCATCAATAAACTCAATGAATGCAATAAATGCTTTACTCTGCTATAAGCTTCTCTGTGGGCTGTAATCCAAACCCAACACTGGTGCATCTTCACTAGCGATTACAAAGGGGTCAATAATGTCGACAAATTTGGGAGAAAACGGCTATAGTAATTCCACCATTCCTAAGAATGACTTGACCTGAGATGTGTTTCTGGGGGCCGGTGCCTCCTTTATTTCCCTGGCCTTGTCTTCCATGGGGTGTAATCCTTGTGCATCTACCCGATACCCCATATAAGCTACCTCAGTGGCTTGAAAAGTACATTTTTCCTTTTTGAGGTGTACTTTAATGTCTTGAAATTTCTTTTGGACCTCCTCCAGCACGGTAGAACAGTGGAAAGCACTGTTGCTTCACAGCCGAGGTCCCGGCTTGGGTCACTGTCTGTGCGGAGTCTACACATTCTCCCTGCGTCGGTTTCCTCCGCAATTTGGACATTCTGAACTCTCCCTCTGTGTACCCAAACAGGCGCCGGAACGTGGCAACTACGGGCTTTTCACAGTAACTTCATTGCAGTGTTAATGTAAGCCTACTTGTGACAATTAAGATTATTATTATTATTATCAGTTGGCTGGGTTCTCATGATCTAGTTATCAAAACATCATCCAGGTATGCTATGACTCATGGCAGACCTTGTAATAGACGTTCTATTGTCTTCTGGAAAATAGCATTTGCTGACGTCACACCAAAGGGTAGGCACGCATACTGAAACAAATGTTTGTGCATGCTTATCGTAACATAATCTCGGGAGCCTTGTCTAACTCAAGTTGTTGATTTGCATGGCTCATATCTAGCTTTGTATAAAACTAACTTCCAGCTAGCTTTGCGTGCAAGTATTCAATCTTGAGGATTCGATACTTATCTAACTTGGCAGGCTGATTAACTTTTAATATGTAGTGTCCACAGATGCGGATGGTCTTGTCGGGATATGTCACAGGGAGTATGGATGCCGCCCACTCCGTGTACTGAACTGGCCGGATAACACCAAATCTCTTCAATTCTGTGTCCAACCTTTATCACAAGGAGCATGGCACTGGTCGCCCTCTAAAAAAAGCATGGTGTTGCCTCTGAATGTACGTAGATTTTCAGCTGGATGTCCTTATTTTGCCTAATTCATTGCAAAAATCGTTCTCACACTTCTTCATTCACTTAGGCATTCCCTCTTCCCATACTTGCAAGAACTCCATCCAGTTTAACTTAAAGTCATAGAGATTTGCAGCATGAAAACAGGCCCTTTGGCCCAACTTGTCCATGCCACTAAGCTAGCCCCAATAGCCCGCATTTGGTCCATAACCCTCTATACCCAGATTTCCCATGTAACTGTCTAAATGCTTTTTAAAAGACAAAATTGTACCCGCCTCTACTACTGATTACCTTGAGCCAATCATGGCCCAAAAGACTAGGCCTAGGCCTGACACAACTATTATTGAGAGCTGAGCAGACTGCTGCTGATAGCTTACAGGTACTGAAATGAAAATGAAATGAAAATCGCTTATTGTCACGAGTAGACTTCAATTAAGTTACTGTAAAAAGCCCCTAGTCGCCACATTCCGGCACCTGTTCGGGGAGGCTGGTACGGGAATTGAACTGTGCCTGCCTTGGTCTGCTTTCAAAGCCAGTGATTTAGCCCAGTGTGCTAAACCAGCCCCTACTGTGATAGTATCCTTTATCTTGATGGCTTCTCCGGTGTAAGTTGTTGGTTTTGCTGTGGTATCGCTCAAGCTCAATGGCTGGACAATTTCTTGTAAATATCAAAATGTGTGTTCTCCTCCCACCATGGAAGAGACCCTTGTCTCAACTTCCATCTTTAAGGGCCTACTATTTACCAAAAGCATCACATTGATTGAGGGCTACTTTGCCCTCTTTCACGTTGAACAATGAGTGAACATTTAAATCCGTGGTACTGGACTCTTCCATATTGTGCACTTGCGATATATCACTAATTCTGTAACTGGGTAGACTTGATTTACTTTTTCATTACTCCTTAAGTGACCATCCTTGTGGTAAAAAAAACATTCAGCCTCTTTATACTCGCAGACTTCGAGGGAGTGATTACCCCCACACCAATGACACTCTACTTCAATCCTCAGTGATTGATTAGCTCTTTTAAATCTTCTCACTCTGTTCATGGCTGCATTTGCTTCCTGTTTTAAAATTACAACTTCATTTTGATACCACTGCTGACTGCAGCTTCCCATCCTAATTGGTGGACCACACCATTTTGCACACTCTGTCGCTCCTATGTGTTCTTCGCAGCACCAATGCTATCTCCATTACCTTCTTAAAGTTTATATCTGTCTCTGCTAATAGCTTCCTTTGGCTGGCTTCACTATTTATCTCGCAGACTAAATGGTCATGCAGCATATCGTTGAGTGTGGCTCCGAAGTCATAGTGCTCTGCAATCTGTCTTAACTTAGTAATATAAGTTGCAATAGTTTCTCCAGGGTCTCTCCCAGTTGAGTTAAAATTAAATTGCTGCAATATTACCGATGGTTTCGGGTGGGAGTGTGTTTTCACCAATTCAATTTCTCAATGAATGACTTGGAGTCAGGAGCTCTTGGAGATGTGAAGCTGCATATTAAATTAAAGACCTGGATCCCACACAGACTCAGAAGGATTGCCTTCCTCTTCTATTTCTTTGGCCTGAAAAAAGTAGCTCAAACATTCAATCCATTGTATCCAATCCTCCACAGAAGTATCAAAAGGATTTATCTGTCCAAATAAGGACATGTGTGCAAACACTTCAGTTTCTCAACTCAAACTGAACTTCAACTTGCCTTACTATTAACAATCTCAGGACCCTTTTTTCTTTTATCCTCATCGCCAATGTAATATTTCCCATTCACCAGTTAGATAAATAACAACAGCAGCATTTATTTACATATAACTACAATAACTACTATAGTTACTATAACTACGCACGTTTGCAGGTCACCTGAATTAATATCTCCTATTGCAAAGCCACATTTTGCTCTATAATGGTTCTGTTAGAATGTTTTATTGCACTACATGAGTGCTGTAAATATAAGTTATGGTTGAATGAATTTAAAGGAGGATTCAGCATTACATCATTTTGTGCTGCTCCATTTATCCGCTGCCCTATTTTCCTTTCACTGAAGACTGGGCACATATTTGACTTTCCACATGCAATGCCATGGGAGATCAACAAGCAATTTGAAGCACAAAATACAAACCAGGTCATGTTCAGAGTACTGTATTGGGATAATTAATCTGATTTTGCTTTCAAAGATGTGGAATTCACCAGGAAAATCACATTTTATAGATTTTTGCTTTTGCACACATGGCCTTCATACTGCAATATTTTTCCCCACGCTACTTTGTATAGTTGAACATACACAATACACCAGTGTAACAATATATTATATTCCTCTTAAATATGAATCTCCTGGCCCCTTTAATGCTGGTGGGTCTTTGGAACAACAAAGACTACTTAATGAAAGCTAAACTAAGGGGCAATAATCCCCTTTGGTACATGATTAAAATAATTATGAAAGGATCTTGCAAGTTTCATCTGTGCAGTTGTTTGTGCTCATCTTTAACATGAGCTCTTATTTGCCATCAACCTTCATATTTTCACCAATTTTCTAAATTTATCCTTTGAACTTTGGCTACGAAAGTGGCTATGCAGAGATTAAGAGAAGTAGAAAAAATATACACCAAAACGTGCAAAAAAAATGTTAATAGGGAACAAATGATGTATTGTCTATGTTATTTCAAGGTCCTTTTCAGTCAACAGAAAGGTTTAATTATCCGGTAGAATCCTGCATGTTAATGCACAATTTTGTGTTGAAATCATTGATTGTTTAAATGAACTAACAGGAACAGATAGCAAAATAAAGAAAATCCCTCTGTATCAGGTTTTATTGCATCCTTAAGATATCCCAAAAGCCCCAATTTTTCAGTCTCGAAATGTCAAATGTGCTCAAACCTATGGTGCGTGCATCCTTCGTGCTGTGACAATCTTTACTTCTGAGGGAATGAGCCATTCTTAATCCAAGCGATATGTTCAAATTATTGGACAGCAGGTGGCATTGCTATGTGGCAGCCTGTCTTGTGAAGCGGAGACAGCAAAGACAGGACTCCACCAGTGTGTCGTAGTGCATTTGGGAAGCGATAAGTGCAGCCAGAGCTCTCGAGTGAGTGTTGCTCCTATTAACCCTTCATCCTCACTTCAATTATGAGAAAACCAACTAATATTTTATGCTCAGATTCGGTCGAGAAGGCACAACTTTATGAATTAGTTACAGCCAGAAGTCGTACAACACCAAATTAAAGTCCAACAGATTTGTTTCAAATCTTTACCTTTCGGAGCACTGCTCATTCCTCAGGTGAATCCTGAGGAATTCAGGATTCATAATATGAGGGAGAGGGGCTTGCTACCAAGCCAATTGACTGCATTAATACACTGCCCACGTTAGAAACAGGTAAATGTGTGCAGTCAGACAGGAGTGGGCAGCACAATTTTTAAAAATTATTTCAAAGAGCTGGTAGGAAGGTATAGCTTCAAGAAGTTTTATCTTCAGGGGTTCCCCTTTGTGGATTAGGCAGTACCCACCCTAAGATAGAATGTGCCTCCCCCTGGCCTTTTTTCTGTCCCACCTGCTGCATTACACACAGCACACCCACCTCCTTACCTGCCTTCCTAACCTGCCCTAACTTCCCCCACCAAAGGCTCCAGACTTACCTGACTCTGGATTCCATTCAGTCTATGTCTTCTCTCTGGTTACAGTCCTGGCAACACCCACAAATGCACTCTTGGCATTGCAAGGACTGATGGAACCACCGGCCAATCAGATTAGTTGGCAGCTCCCGAGGATGGGATTTCCTTCCCAATGAGGGGTGGAGGTCACATGGCCACTCCCCCCACCCTGTAATCTTCTGCCTGCCACGTTTGTAGGCAACTTATGGTTTAAACCACAGAATGAAATGTCCCATCTTATTTTTAACCCAATCAAAAAAATGCCCTTCACAGGGATCTTACACTGTCCTTTAGCTAGACATACAATTCTCTCAAAATCAATCTAAAGTGATTACTAGCTCTGAAGGTTTAATTCTGTTCTTTTCAGTTCTCAGCTTGTTTCCTCCTAACCCCAAAACTATGCTTTATGGCGTGATTATTACTGGAATTCCTCCCTCTATTACAAATTGGCAAATCTTCTAACCTCCTCACAAATTTGGTCTTTCCAATTCCATTCCAGCACTGTGAACTATAGAGACGGTCAGCTTCTAGTTGTTTCTCTTTCTCCTGGATCATAGCAAACTAACCTGCCTCAGATATTCAGTGATATTTTAGGAAAGTCTGTAACTCAATATTACATTGGTTTACTCTTACCCTTCCCATTTCAAAGCTCACCATCATGGAAACATGCATCACATGGGCCTTGAATCCAGACACGGATGTAGATTGGTTATGCTTGTGAGCCCAACTCTCTTTCATCATGGAACTTCAGATTAAAGAAAACTGTACACAACCCAACATTCTCAACACTTTTCTGGCACTTTGGAAGCTTGTAGGCTATCTACCATTGGCACGCAGGTCATTGCTATCGTTTCCAAGCAAAAACACCTGGCACTTTTTCCTCAGTAAAATAATCTGGGCCTTTGTTGAACTCTTACAATCAAACCACCCAGGTTTACTGTCAGACAGTCTTCAGAACAGGTCACATGACCACCTTCATTTTACCTCTAAGTGGGTGAGGGGTTAGGGTAGTCGGGCGGGGGTTGACAGGGAAGTGTCAAATGGTCGAGAGTTTGGTTGCGAGGGTAGGAGGGTTGTTGTGACGAGGGTAGGATGACCAGGGTTGGAGGGTGGTCGGTGAGTGGGTGGGGGGCATGTAGGATGGGGGTGGATGGGAGATTCTTGGATGGCTGGAGGAATTCAGAAGGGTAGTCGGGCATGGGGCTGAGGGGGTTTTAATAGTCGGGAGGTAGTCAGGTGGTAGGGGTGGGGGTTTATTGGGATATCAGATCATGGGGTTAGTAGGGTGGTTTGAGTGGGGTTATAGTTGGGGGTGGGGAGTAGTCGGGGGTGGGAGTAGTTGGAGGTTGGGGGAGTGGTCAGGTAGGTGACTGGGGTGTGATCCAGTGGGTAGGGTTGGGTTGGTCTGTAACATGGTTACCCAGCAGTTAAATTAATTTTAATCCTTTTAAATTTTCCTGGGTAACTGTAATAACTTCAAAAAGGCCAGTCTTCTAACAATAACTCTCTTTATTAAAGTAACAAAAAGGGGCTGCAGCCATGGGGTACAACACTTGCGTCCCAGTCCGGGGACCTACAGACGTCTATGTCGGAACTGCGGATTTTAAGCCTCTGCCATGTATCTTTTATTGTGCGAACCTCCACACTCAGCCAGGGAATTTATTTTCCACGAAGCCCATGGGGATATCTATTAATGATCCCCCATGCTGTTCGTGGCCACCATAACAGTAACAATTCTGCTGCTAAGAGAGTTAGAACCATCTAAAGATTCCAATTTAAATTGGAGTTTCAGGTGGTTCCTGGTGCAGGGTAATTGTCTATCAGAAATTTTAATTTCCCTGAACTTTTCATGGTAACCTTGCCTGAGGAAAGGTTTCCTCCAGTGTAACTCCTGGGGTAAGTCCAGGGTGCCCTCCCCCCAGCCGGGTAACGGAAGCTCTGGGCCAATTAATTAATGTTACATGACTTTCTTTCAGTTGAAACCTGTTGAAGAACCTGAGCTGAATCTTATCAGCTGCTGTGTGTATTATCTACGATTTGCTATTCTTCCAACAGACTGGGACAGCAACTGCAAAATATAACTTCAGACGCAATGCTTTTAGAAAGTTTTCTTTGCAGGGCATTTTTATCAGAACAGATTCTAAGCAGTGTGATTAAGCACTATATCTCAAGTAATCCTTGAGGGGGGTGGGAATAAGTAGAGACATCGGCTGACTGCAAAGGTCCAATTTATTCTTAAAAGGTCAAGTTTCATTTGTAATTAAACCTTGTGACATTTCACAAGATGATGGTCTGACAGAACTAGCTCATGAGGAACCAGAGGCTTGTCAATTTGAATATATGTTTTGTGGCATTATCTTTTTGATTCTGCTCTTTTAATCCTTATTCATCTTGTATGTGAGCCTTGAATATACCACAGGTCGAGTCTTTTCAATCCACTGTTGATTCCTCTCTCTGTATGGGTAACAATGAAAATTGCATTGGATGCTGGCAATGAAAAGCTTGCATCATGCACAGTTTTCTTCACCCTGAAGGGGTCACTCCTCATTCGAACCATGCAGTAAACTGCAGAAAGTTTTGCCTGCAATATGTGCAGAGTTCTAGGTTTAATTACCTTGGATTATCATTAGAAATGTACGGGCTTAATCTATATTCAACACATATTCTACCAATGCTTCAGTAGCCTGCTTTCCTGAACCAACTCATGTTTTCTCCCATAAAAGAAAACTTGCATTTCTATATATCTCTTGCTTTTCCAGCTACTTACATCTAATGAAGTATTTATGAAGTGCAGACACTGTTATAATGCAGGAGATGCAGCAGCAGATGTGTGGACAGTAAGCTCCCACACACAGCAAGGTGGTAATGATCAACTAATCTCTTTTGTGCTGTTATTTAAGAGTTAAATACCTGCCTGTAGTGATCGCTATATGTGCATGTACACAAGGGGCTAATGCGTAATCAGTAGCACCACATGATCACTAGAGCGCCGGACCAACAGGGGTATAAAAGGCAACCACATTGGGCCTCTGGCTCCCTCGGGGGTGCACTGTGACCAGGGCATTAGCAGAGTAGTTCAGATGGCTAGTGGAGTTACGTATAGTTAGTGTAATTAGATCATGTTGACCTTATCACTAGTATCAAAGTTAAAGTAAATAACTCATGCAATTTTTGTTATAGTTACTCAATAAACCTTTTGTTACTGCTGGATGAGTTCGAGTCTTCTTCATCGAGATTCAGAAGACCTCTTCATTAGCCAAGGATTGAGTAGCACATGTTGCCTACCACACAGGTAACAAAACATGGTACCAGGCGTATTGGCTTTAACAGGACTAGTTAGATTAGGTTAAACAAAAAGAGAAGAAAATTCAGACCGGATATTTGACTGTGGAAGACTTCGCAGCAAATGGATCCTCGGCGACTAACTATGGGACTCATTGGACCTCTAGGGCAGCTAGAAACAACCGGTAATTCAAGTTACAACTGGAAAAGATTTGAACATATATTCCAAATATTTATCGCAGCTAATGATTTAAGCACAGTCTCTGATGCAACAAAAATAGCTCTACTACTCTCAATAGGAGGGCATGAAGCTAGAGAAATCTATAATTGCTTTAATTACTTAGAAGGTGAAGACAACACGAAAATAGAAGTAATACTCAAAAAAATTGATGAACACTGTAAGAGTCATTCTGGAGAGATGCTGGATTCTTGTCATAAATGCCAGAGAAATGGAGGGCCGATCACTAATTTTATCACAAATCCCAAATTAATACCAAGGCTGTGATTATGCTGGTTTCAGAGACACTATGATAATGGATCAATTAATTTCTGGACTATCTGACAAAAATTCGAAGGAAGAACATTCACACGATAAGTATCTAACTCAAGAAACTACTAAACAAAAATGCCTTGCTTATGAACAAAAACAAAATCAATACTGTGAGCCTTTCCAAACACAGAATCACCACCCAAAGAGGAGAGCACAGTGATTTGTTCATTGAAGAATCCTACTCAGAAGATGATTTCTTCATTAGACATAGAAAGAACAATGAGAAATCCGAAACAAAAAGAGATGATTTGTTCATTGAAGACTACAGCTCAGACATGGATGAGATATTCGGAATTGATGATCATTGCATCAGCAACACGGTTGAAACGCTCAACACGACTCTTCTCATGGTAGATGAATCCATTACCATGATGCCATGGCAGATCGTCGATACATTGGATGACAGCAATACCCAAAAAGAAGACAACGCCACACAGAGAGCACAGTTCGACTCTATAGCGAGAACGCTGCGCGACTCCACAGAGAGAGCGATGACAGACTCCACAGAGAGAGCGATGAAAGACTCCACAAATAGCGCGATGAAGTACTCCACAGGGAGAGCAATGAAGTACTCCATAGAGAGAGCAATAAAAGACTCTACGGAGAGAGCGATGAAAGGCTCCACAGAGAGAGCGATGAAAGACTCCACAGAGTTAGCGACGCAAGCCGCCACAGACAGCTCGATGACAGACTCAAAAATGGAAGCAAGCAAACACTCCAAAGTGAACGTCATGCATGAACAAGACTATGAAAGTCTATCCACCTTATCTGCTGGTTGCGCAGATAAAGTGGATAGACCTTCATATGAATATAAAGACTATGAATGTCTACCAAACTCATGTGAACAACAAAAAGACTATGACAGTCTACCCAGCTTATTTGAGCCACCAGAACCCAGGTCATTTAACCAACAAGAAGACAGTCTACTCAGATTATTTGAGCCACCAGAAGAAGACTATGAAAGTCTACCCAGCTCATTTGACCAACAAGAAGACACTGAATGTCTGTATGTGAGACAAGTGACGACAAAATCACAATTCCCATACAGGATGTGCAGGACCACAACGAGACTGACAAATTTCAACTCATCTGCCCAGAAGCACTCAGAGGAGGGCTACCCATGAGTCCAGAGAGACCATGTCAATTGAAATCCTGAAGATTTTGACTCCAGAAGAGGAGCACCATGAGTCCGGAGAGACCATGTCAATTGAAATCCTGAAGATTTTGACTCCAGAAGAGGAGCACCATGAGTCCAGAGAGCCCATGTCAATTGAAATCCTGAAGATTTTGACTCCAGAAGAGGATCACCAAGAGTCCAGAGAGACCACATCAATAGAAATCTTGAAGATTTTGACTGCAGAAGAGGAGCACCATGACCCACAACAAAATGAAATCGTGGATATTTTGACTCCAGAAGAGGAGCACCAAGACCAACAAGAAAATGAAATCATGAAGATTTTGACTCCAGAAGAGGAGCACCAAGAAACCAAAGGTGATTCAAATGAACCATAAATAACTCCAGAAGAGGAACACAAAGAAATCAATGATGATTTAAGTGAACCAGAAATGACTCTAGAAGAGGAGTACCAAGGAAGCAAAGAAGAGGAGTCAAATCCACCACAAATGACTGATGTCACCAACATCAATGCAACATCAGATCATTCTTACAATTCTCAAGAGAAAACGCTCAATGTAACAGATACCACAACGGACACTGACACCAATATCTGTGACAATGACGCAAATCATCCACACGGAACACTCATTGAGTGCAACAAGAACAACAAACACTGCAAGATGCACAGCAGAAACAAGAACAACTAAAGCAACAACAAAAACAACATGCACCACAACAAGAGCAACAAAGACAACAAGAAACATAACAGAAACAACAAGCACGACAAGAAAACGACATGAACAGCAACGAAAACAACAAAAACAGAAACATCAAGCACAACAAGAAAACCAACAAGAACCACAGCGAAAACAACAAAAACAGAAACAACAGGCATGACAAAAACTACAACAAGAACGACAACAACAATGACAACGAAAACAACAAACACAGAAATGACAGAAACAACAACAATGAGACAATGACTTGTACAACATGGTACAACTCTGCACATGAAGGACAATGCCACGGCACACTGCAAAACAATGACAAGACTACAAACATGCCAAGGCATGACTAAGAATCTCACAAATTCACTCTGCTCCAGAACAAGCAAGAACACCAGCTTTCAAGGCCGATGGCACACTAGATCAATACCGCAAGCACAGGAAAAGGTCCAGGTCAGACGACAAAGATGACATACAGAATCAATACCGCAAGCTCAGAAGAAAGTCCAGGTCAGGCAATGATGTAACACAGAATCCCTACCACAAATATAGAGGAAAAAAAGAAAGTCTAAATCAGACAACAAAGTGATGCGACCATTCGAACACGTCATGATGACTTGATGGTCACTTAAACACAAGAACACTGACGACGTTCACAGAGAAATAACGACATCAACATCACCACTTCAACAACAGAAGATGAAAGCAACTCAACCGAACAAATTCATAAAGTTTGGACTCACAAATTCTTTTATTAAGATTGGACTCATAAATATTAATTGGCTTTGTATAACCATCAAGATCATCACAACTTGTAGATTACATAATTTGTCTACCTTTTACATGCAAGCGAAAAATCCTTAGAGACTAAATGTATTCACATTTGACAGATTAACTCATTGATTTTATGTAATGCATTTGCAAACTACATCCATTATGTTTGTTCAATTTTCTTTCCAACATACAGAAAATATGTAACAGTGTAAAAAGGGGGATGTAGTGATCTCTATCTGTGCATGTGCATAAGGGGTTAATGTGTAATCAGTAGCCCCACATGATCACGAGAGGGCCGGACCAACAGGGGTATAAAAGGCAACCACATTGGGTATATGGCTCTCTCGGGAGTGCACAGTGATCAGGGCAATAGCAGAGTAGTTCAGATGGCTGGTGGAGTTACGTATAGTTACTGTAGTTAGATCTTGTTAACCTTATCACTAGTATCAAAGTTAAAGTAAAGAACTCATGCAATTATTGTTATAGTTACTCAATAAACCTTTTGTTACGACTGGATGAGTTCGAGTCTTCTTCATCGAGATTCAGAACACCTCTTCATTAGCCAAGGATTGAGTAGCACTTGTTACCTACCACGCAGGTAACAAAACACTGCCCACACACCAGAGCTCCTTTGCTCGTCTTCAAAATAGTTGGTAGCAACAGCACGTACTCATCTGCCATTACTGCAGCCTTCATTATATTAACAGCATGGTATTTCAGGTGGTACCTTATTTCCACACGGTCACTCATTTTAGATTCTTCACCTCTGTAAGGTTCTCACAGATGGGTTCAACCCACGCCAACCTTTACCACTGATCAAACACCATTTTCATTTCTCTAGAAAATTCGATAAAAGCTTGACTCTGTCCCTTCAATTTCTAAATTTCTGTCTGTAAGCCTCTGGTATGGACCCATAAGCATTAAGACTAGCAGTTTTCACCAGATCATTATCAACAAACTGTTTGTCTGAAGGAAAAAGCTTTTCCTGCAGCTCTCTGCAAAAAAAGTAGTCCAATTTTCTTTCAGCAACTTCATCGTAATTTTCTCAAATGACACAAAATACATTTCAACTCTTTCTTTGCAGAATTTAGGCACAAAGTGAATATTCCTTGCCAACTCAAAAGCAAGGAGTTAATATTGTGTTATCCTTAAAATTAACAGCCAGCCCCCTGTTCACCTAACCAAAACCCTTCTCTGTGTAGTTCAAATTTTCTTGCCTCTTTTTGTCTTTTCTTTTTCCCTCTTTTCTTTCTAGCTTTCATTAATCTCTCCCCCATGCAAATCTACTTCAAGTTTTTTTTTTCTTCATTTCTCTTGTGTTCTTGATGTTAGGTTTTCAGATTCCTGTTTCTTTCTCAGATTTAAGTTGTTTCGATGGGTGCAGTGGTTAGCACAACCGCCGCATGTTGCTGAGGACCTGCGTTCGATCCTGGCCCCGGGTTACTGTATGTGTGGAGTTTGCACATTCTCCCCTTGTTTGCATATCTTGCCCCCACAACCCAAAAAGATGAGCAGGGTAGGTGAATTGGCCACGCTAAAATTGCCCCTTAATTGTGAAAATAAAATTGGGTACTCGAAATTTTAAAAAAGATCTAAGTTGTTACATTTGTAACTGAATTCCAGATAACTCAGCTTGAGCACGATCAGGATTGCCCTTTTTCTCCTCAAAGTTCAAGTGCTGATCCAATTCTTCAACAATCCCTGTCTTTCTATCCCTTCCCCTGAGGTGGGCAACCTGAAGCCCAGGGACCACATGTGGCCCATCAGGGTTCTGAGCGCGACCCATGAGTTAATGTTTTGACTGTTGCCCATGCAAAGTTGCCACATTCTACAGGATTCCATCCATGTAGCTTTTTTCCGACCAATATGACTAAAGGGATACACATGTAAAGCAGGGGCATGTGAAGTAAGATGCATGCTGGTTGCTCACAACATTGACTGTGAGAGCTGTGCACTCTCTCTGTATGCAATCAAGCATAATATTTATTTTGTTTTGACCACTTGAAGTTGTTGATGGTTCTATTCATAAACTAACAATTAAGCATATTCCCTAACTTGTTATGAAATATTTGGCATATTTGGATTAAATATATTCAATCTTATTCATGGGGTCATGGTTAGTGAACAAGCCTGATATCAATCTTGAAGCCCACTGAGATGAAGGAGGGCCACTCATGCAGCCTGCTCACTAGCCTTGGTTGCCCATCACTACCTTACACTCAAGGTAACTCCTAACTTCTCTCTCACGGCCTTCAATTAACTTTTGTTGATTGCCACAAGGCACTAACACAAATCTTCTCTTTTCATAAGTGCCTGAGCATTTAAAGCAGACATGCTGACTTATCACTGAACACAGAAAAAGGGAATGTGAAATTATGTTTCTTTAAATTCGGAAACATTCCAGGGTACCTATTTTGGAGCCTTTAGGTTTGACTCTGGGTGAGCTCCCAAATTCATTCTTCTCATCCCTGTGGAGATTGAAAACCTTTTTTAAGAAGCTGAATTTCCCAGTCACCAACAGAAAGAAGCAAAGGACAAGCTTTCACTTTTTACGATTTTCGCTCTAACAAACAAATAAAAATCAAGATAGATCAAGCATGAATTAACAAGCATTTAATACATCAAACTAAATAAAAAGTACTTTTGCAATAACTAACTAATGCCACCAAACATGTCTACTGTACACCACATGTATGGCTGATATGCAACATAACAGAAGAAGTCCCAGAATTCCTTACAGCTCCCCAGTGCAGGTTTCCTCCTTGCCACCATGCCAGATTGAAACTTCCAGTGCCTTTAAGTCATTCCGCTCATTCCAGACAGATCGTTCCATACATGAAAACACATAGGACACACATGGAGTATAATACTTCTCAGTAGAGAAGATGTGTGAAGAGATCAGTTTAGTCCATAAGAGGGCCATTCAGGAGTCTGGCAACAGCGGGGAAGAAGCTGTTTTTGAACTTATTAGTGTGTGTTCTCAGACTTTTGGATCTCCTGCCCGATGGAAGAAGTTGAAAGATGCAGCAGTGCTAAGCACTGGGCTACCATGTCGCCCAAATTTGCACAGTTATGGGAAAAGGTGGGAGTGTGGAGATTTAAAAAAATAAATTTAGAGTACCCAATTCATTTTTCCCAATTAAGGGGCAATTTAACGTGGCCAATCCACCAATTTAGCGTGGCCTGCACATATTGGGTTGTGGGGACGAAACCCATTCAAGCACGGGGAGAATATGCAAACTCCACACGACAGTGACCCAGAGCCAGTTTTGAACCAGGGACCTCGGTGCCGCGAGGCAGCAATGCTTACCAGTGTGCCACCGTGCTGCCTGGGAGTGTGGAGTTAATTGGATAGCTACAATTTGTTACATGCAGTTAAATCTCTCAGGAGCTACCGGCTGCGGAATTAACAACAACTAACTTAATGAAGATGTAAAAATTTAATAATCTTTATAGTCACAAGTAGGCTTACATTGCAATGAAGTTACTGTGAAAAGCCCCTAATCGCTACAGTCCGGCGCCTGTTCGGGTACATGGAGGGAGAATTCAGAATGTCCAATTTACCTAACAGCATGTCTTTCGGGACTTGTGGGAAGAAACTGGAGCACCTGGAGGAGACCTGTCATAATATTCACTCATGTATATCATGAGATGCAGTGATTGACACACGGGGTAACCAATGAACACACATGACACAGAATAACCAATCACTAGACAGGACACCACCGCTATAAAGCACACAGGGCATTAAGGCTCTCCCTCTCTCTCAGAGTCTGCACATTCTCCCCATGTCTGCGTGGGTTTCCTCCGGGTGCTCCAGTTTCCTCCCACAGTCCGAAGATATGCAGGTTAGGTGGATTGGCCATGCTAAATTGCCCCTTAGGGTGGGTTTGCAGGAATTGAGCGGTGATTGGGCCTGGGTAGGGTGGCCATTCGAAGGTTCTGTGCAGACTTGATGGGCCAAATGGCCTCCTTCAGCACTGTAGGAATTCTATGATGCTATGATATGGGTGTTTAATGCTGCAAATCATTCGGCACCATGCTAGCACAGGTACCTTTTCCCAGAACATTTTGAAATCTAAAGATATTTTTCCTCTTAGGCTTCTACTTAAAACTATTCATCAGAATAGAATATTCACTTCTACTCCCGACATTCTTACACAAAAGTTAAGCCTGTTAATTAAACTGCCAGGAACACAAAGGAAAGCAGAAATGCTTTCATCATTATCTAAGTAGTCAATGTTGTCCAGTATTCCAGCTTTTGATCCCATAATTTCCATCACTATTGCTGGAGCAATGCACTGAAGTATTTATGTTGGGGCTTGTCAATGAACCTCTTCTCATGGAAGCATCAATTACTAAAGAGTGCAGTTAGTTGTGAAGGGGGGCCAACTGTCATGGCGTCAGTAATTCTAATGTTGAACTGGAGTAAATTGCAACTCACCAAGGAGTCGGATTGCAGATCCGCTCCGACTTTTTAACCTTAAAATATTTCTGAACCTTTCTTGCTTGACCTGCCAAATCAGGCCAAATGAGAACTGTGCAGGGCAGCACAATTCCCCAGGCCCTCTGTCGGGTGCTTCAGTCAGACACAAGGAAGCCATGTACCAAACACCATAAATCAGGTAAGCTTACAGGTCCAGACACTTGCAGGCTGGGTGGGGGGGGGGGGTCAGTCAGACAGTTAGCAGTGGGAGCTGACAGCCAGGGAGGGGAATGTCAGGTGAAAGAATCAGAGAATTCATAGAATGATATAATTTACAGTGCAGAAGGAGGTCATTCGTCCCATTGAGTCTGCACAAGCCCTTGGACAGAGCACCCTACTTAAGCCCACACCTCTACCCTATCCCTGTAACCCAGTAGCACCATCTAACCTATTTGTGACACTAAGGGACAATTTAGCACGACCAATGCACCTAACCTGCACATCTTTGGACTGTGGGAGGAAATCAAGCACCTGGAGGAAGCCCACGCCGACACAAGGAGCCTGTGCAAACTCCACACAGACAGTGACCCAAGCCGGGAATTGAACCTGGGACCCTGGAGCTATGAAGCAACAACGCTAACCACTGTGCTACCCAGGGTTTAGCCTAGGCTGCAAAGGCAGTGTCGTGTTAATCAACCTGGGGTAACACGGACTGCAACTGGATGCAGTTGTACTTGAAAGTAGACTCCAAACTTTGGTGTTGCTTCAATACGCTTTATTAAACTTGTTAAATAGTGCACACAGTTCGCTGTGGGTTTGACACTCTACTAATCTAAGCGTGCTTGCTATATCTAACTAGACCAGACTAGCTCTAAGCCACGCGTAGAAGGTGCTAACTGATATATACACCCTGACTGTCACTACAGTTGTCACCAGTGGAAAGAGGCAGAGTGGCCTTGACCTTGTCCAAAACTGGTCGCATACCCTGCTGGGATATCTGGTCGCCCAAGAACTTGATGGCTGACATGCCAAAGGAGCACTTGGCCTTGTTCAGCTTGAGGCCATTTGCATAGAAACGTCAAAAGAGACAAGATATGTGTTCCTCAGGGGGTCGTAGACCATATGATTACATCATCTACGTAGACATGTACACCCTCAATGCCCTCCATCACCTGCTCCATGATCCTGTGGAAGATTTCAGAGGCTGACACAATGCCGAATGGCATACGGTTATAACAGTAGCTGCCAAGTGGTGTGTTGAACGTGCAGAACTTCCTGCTGGACCCGTCCAGTTGGATCTGCCAGAAACCACGCGATGCATCTAGTTTCGTGAAGAATTTGCCGTGTGCCATCACACTGGTCAGTTCCTCCCGCTTCAGGATCGGGTAGTGGTTCCCGCATTATGTTTTGGTTAAGATATTTGGGATCTATACATACCCGCAACTCTCCTGAGGGCTTCTTCACACAGACCATTGAGCTGACCCAGTCAGTCAGTTCCGGTACTTTGGAGATGATGCCCTGGTCTTGGAGCTCCTTTAGCTGTATCTTTAAATGTTCCTTCAGAGGAGCCGGCACCCGGCGTGGTGCATGGATTACAGGTGTGGATTCAGGCCTGAGTAGGAGCTTGTAGCAGTATGGCAGAGTGCCCATTCCATCAAACACATCCGAATATTGAGCAAGGATGTCATCAATGTCAGCCTGAAGATCCACATTGGAAGAAGACATGGCATGGACTCGCTGTACGAGGTTGAGTAGCGTGCATACATGGGCACCGAGCAGGAATGCCTTATCAAGCTTGATGATTTTGAATCGCAGTGTGACATTGATGATTTTGTTGGAGACGAAGAGATGACAAGATCCTAGTGCAGTTATGGCATTGCCATTATAATCGAGGAGCTGGCAGGCTGGCAGAAGAATTTTGGGTTGCTTTTTAATGCGGTCAAAATCAGCTTGAGAGATGAGATTGGCAGAAGCACCAGTGTCCAGCTTGAACTGGATGCTGCATTGATTTACTTGTATGACAGCAGGCCATTCATCCGCGGAATCCACATTGAGGATAGATAGGCGTCTTGCTGAATTTGAAGAGGCATACTCACATGTGGTGATAATGCCCACACGATAGGGGGACTCCAGGCAGTCGTCCTCTGGATCCATAGTGCTCCCAGGATCAGAATCCAGTACACCTTGCTGTACACATCGAACACGCTTGTGTTGGAATTGGGATCACTGGCCCGTGATCGGTGGTGCAGACCTGCACAAGGCTGCATAATGTCCAGGCTTCCCGTAATTTAAGCATCGCCTGCCTTTTGCAGGGCATTGCCGCTTTAAGTGGGTGGTGCCACAGTTCGGGCATGTAAGGACGTTGACGTTGCTACATTCCATGCGCGTCGCACATGTGCAGTGCAGTCAGCCGACGTTCGCACCTGCGCAGTTTGGGTTTCGGCCGCTTCGTTCTCCTGTTGGTGTTGCGCATACGTGGGGCCTCGGAGAAAGCGTGCGGAATGGCCGTTTTCATCGTACTGAGGCGCTGCATCAGGGCGATGGCCTGTACGCTCTCTGCCTCGTGGGAGGCCGTTTTTTTGTATTCTGCCAATTTGAAATGGGAGTACCGATTTCTCGCACGCTCATACACTATACACGCTCGATTGCGACTGGCAGGGTCATGTGCTTAATTTTGAGGAGTTGCTCCTGCAAGGAATCGGAGTGCACCCTAAACACGATCTGATCCCTGATCATGGAATCAGTGGTGCACCATAATTGCAGGACAGCGCTAATATACGGAGATGAGTTAGAAAGAATTGGAAAGTTTCATCCTTACCCTGAAGGCGTTGCTGGAAGATATAGCGCTTAACGCTCTTGTTTATTTCGACTTCACAGTGATTGTCGAACTTCTCCAAAACGGTCTTGAATTTGGTCTTGTTCTGGCTGTCGGTAAAATTAAGCGAGTTGAAAATCTGGATGGCTTGGTCCCCCGCAGTTGATAGGAGCAGCACAATTCTTCTGGCATAGGAGGCATCCTTGAGGTCTGAGGCCTCAATGTAGAGAAGGAACCTTTGCTTGAAGACACGCCAGTTAGCACCGAGATTGCTGGAGATCCGTAGCTGTGGAGGGGCCTGGATCGTCTCCATGCCGCTGGAAGGCACTTGCTGGTCGTCACGGAATCACTCGAGGTAAACCACTTAGAGATAGTAGACTACTGGTACCATGTTGTGTTAATCATCCTGGGGTAACATGGACTGCAACTGGATGCAGATGTACTTGAAAGTAGACTTCAAACTTTGATTAGCTTTATTGAACTTGTTAAGCAGTGCACACAGTTCGCTGTGGGTTTGACACACTACTAATCTAAGCGTGTTTACTATAACTAACTAGACCAAACTAGTTCTGAGCCACGTGTAGAAGGTGCTAACTGATGTATACACCCTGACTGTCACCACAGTTGTCACCAGTGGAAAGAGGCAGAGTGTTGATGCCTCGTGTGTTTTATAGTGGGAGACCACCTTCTAGTGTTCTGCCTGGTGATTGGTTGTGTTCTGTCCTGTGTGTTGATTGGCTGTACTGGGTGCCTGTCACTGCCTGTCTGTATCTCATTATGTGCATGAGTGCATATCTTGACAGACAGATTGGAGAGGGATGTTCAGGGATTGAGATCTCCTGTGGTTGGGGGTGAGGGAAGCAGTCAAGGGGTGAGGGGAATCCCCTGGGAGTTCAAAGACTGGGTGGGTTCTGTGTGTCTGAGGGGGGGGGTGGGTGGTCATTGCGAGTTTGTTCAATATTCACCTAGAAGCTAGAAGCTGCAAGAACGCCACGGGCGAGACGCCGATAATGGAAAAATCCATTGACCTCGGACGGGATTCTCCGGTTGCCGCAGTAAGTGTTGACGCCGGACCAGGATACGTGGAGCTCTGGATAACCATTGATGTAACACCGTTAGAAACATCCAAAGTTAGTGATTTAAACTGTATTTTTAGATTGTTCCCAAATCTTTGTGGAATGCTTAGTTACACGGCCCTGGAACTCGGAAGTTACAGCATATCAGACAAGTAGTCTGATAACACAAAGGTCGTGGAGGGGTCAAAAGAGTGAATAATGGGGCAGAGCTCCTTGGTGTTTTGGCTAATATTTATCCCTCAATCAAAATCACAAAATATCTGCGGCTGGATTCGCCGTCCCTGAGACTAAGGGCTAGATTTTCCATCCTGCCTGCTGCAAGAACGACAAAGGCAAGATACCGACAACGGAAAAATCCATTGACCTCGGGAGGGATTCTCCGGTCGCCGGAGAGAATCGCGCTCTAAGTGTTGTCGCTGGGGAAAAATTCCTGGAGTTCCACGACAGCAAAACTGGTGCCGTACTTGGACCAATTCAGCGACTATCAAGGGGCTAGCACCAGCGCCGCAAGGAACACAATTGATTCCAATGAGAAATGGTGCGGGATTCGCCAGATTCGCAATTGACACTCAAGAGACTGACTAGCTGCAGCCGCACACACATACTTCACCCCACACACACACACCACCCCAGCCAATAATATGGCAGCAAGACCCACATTTCACGGATGCCGAGCTGGAGATATTCCTGGATGCCGTGGAGGAGAGGTGGGCCACTCTGTATGCCGGTTTAGGAAGGAGGCTGCCAACCGCCACCGTTCTCTGTGCCTGAGCACAGGTGGTGGAGGTGGTGAGCACCACCAGTGACACCTTCCAGACCGGCCTGCAGTGCAAGAAAAAACTGCACGACCTCCTCAGGGCAGCCAGGGTGAGTAGACAGCACTGTGCCCCTAGCCTCAACCCCCATCCCACACACCCGTAACCACACCCACTCCACCAGGAGAGCAGCCGAACCTTCATCCTGAATCACATGCCATACCTGCCACGATGGCCGGGTGCCCTGGCCACTGAGGCCACCAGCTACCCACCCCCTGGGCTGCATGCTTTAGACTGTCTAACACTGTCATTTTCTGTTTCCCTCCCCCAGGAGAAAGCCCGCCATAACCACCGAGAGGGGAAGGGAACTGGAAGGGGACCAATGGACCTGCAGCGCCTCGCTACGGCAGTGCCATGGGCCCTGCACTTGATTGGTGGCCCAGAGAAAAGGGGTGTTGCTGGAGGTCGGCCGCAGGCGAGTAAGTGAGACCCCATTTAGTTGCACTTCCCGGTGAGACAAGCGTCAATCACCCCACACCACCCTCAGCCCCACCCTCATCTCCACAACACCATCACTCCACCCTTTCCCCACACAACCCTCACCTCCACACCACCCTCACTCCCACACCACCCTCAATCCCATAACTTTCACTCCCCTGGTCAAATCATGCACCTTGTCTTGTGTCTTGCAGGACCTGCTGATGATGGGGAGGTTCCATCCGGTGTCCCCCCTGCCCCCTGCCAGTTCCACAGCCCGAGTCCCCCACCCCCAGCGATGAGGACACAAACACGAGGGGAGCTATTTGCCTGTGACCCAAGACACCACGTGAATGAACAGATTTTCCATCACAGCTGTCTCCAACACCCTCCACCATCCCGGAGACACTCACTTCGATTGGGCACTTTAGTGATGAAGATCCTGGGACACCCTCTGATGTGCACCACACAACTGCTCCGGGACATCAGGTGAAGGTAGGAACGACTGACGGGCGGGGGGCCAGAGGGTAGGCCGACCCTGGGACTAGCTGCCGTCCAGACGGGTTTCGGGCTTTTGGAATGGACAGTCCCATCTGTAGCAGAGATACAGTCGCAGAGCCAGGGACTACATGAGGGGTTGTCAGCGAGCATCCAGAGCCTGCAGGTGCAGTTGGAGGAGTCCATGTGTGCCAACACCGCACATGTGACGTCCACAGTGGAGACCTTGGGGGTGAGGGTTTTGGCTATGGATCAGCATGTCCAAGCCCTGAGGCATTCTGTGCAGGTGCGGCTAAGGCCCAGGACAGGCTGACCATACAAATAAGCCGGGAACAGAAACTGTCAAATGTGGTCCTGGCTGGAATCTGCAAAAGCACTCAAGTCAACACAAAGATTCATTATCACTATATGCTTTTTCAAAGCGCTGGACAAACATATCATGGCGTTCGTATGGGGGGGTAAAAATGCTAGGATCCCAAAGAAGGTCATACAAAAAACAAAATCCAGGGGGGGGCTAGCCCTCCCGAATCTACAATTCTACCACTGGGCGGCAACAGCCGAGCGAGTAAGGGGATGGATCCAGGAGCCAGAAGCCGAGTGGGTGCGTGCGGAGGAGGCCTCCTGCATGGGAACCTCCCTCCGGGCCCTCGCCATGGCAGCACTCCCATCCCCACCCAAAAAACACTCCACCAGCCCAGTGGTGACAGCCATCCTCCAATCCTGGAACCAACTGCGGCAGCAATTTGGCCTGTACAAAATGTCGGACAAGGCTCCCATCTGCAACAACCATAGGTTCAAACCAGCACTGACTGACGCCACCTTCAAAAGGTGGAGGCAGGACGGGGTGACACTGACAGTCAGGGACCTATACACGGACGACAGGATCGCAACACTGGACGAACTGACAGAGAAATTTCAGCTAGCTGGGGGGAACGAGCTACGGTACCTGCAGCTCAAAAACTTCCTACGAAAGGAGACAAGGACGTACCCACAACCGCCACGACAGACACTACTGGAAGACCTACTGGACGCAAGTATCCTAGAGAAAGGGAACTGTAGTGACATGTATGACCGACTGGTAGATAGGGACGACACCGTACTGGACGCAACAAGAAGGAAATGGGAGGACGACCTGGGGATGGAGATAGGGTGGGGACTCTGGAGCGAAGCACTGCATAGGGTCAACTCCACCTCCACGTGCGCAAGGCTCAGCCTGACGCAACTAAAAGTGGTACATAGAGCCCACTTAACGAGAAACCGTATGAGTAGGTTCTTCCCGGAGGTGGAGGACAGATGTGAGCGGTGCAAAAGAGGTCTTGCACCAGACTTGTGGAGTACTGGACAGCCTTCTTCGAGGCTATGTCCAAAGTGGTGGGGGTGAGGGTGGAGCCATGCCCGATAGTGGCGGTCTTCGGGGTTTCAGACCAGCCAGATCTATTCCTGGGGAGGAGGGCGGACGCCCTTGCCTTTGCCTCCCTGATTGCCCGCCGTAGAATCCTGTTTGGCTGGCGGTCAGCAGCACCACCCAGAGCTGCAGACTGGCTGTCCGACCTCTCGGAATCTCTCCAAATGGAGAAAATCAAATTCGCCATCCGAGGGTCGGACGACGGCTTCCACAGAACGTGGGAGCCATTCATGCAACTGTTCTGGGACCTGTTTGTGGCCAACGTACATGAGGAAGAATAGTCGGGTGGCCAAGAACCAGGGGAAAATGGACGGGAATCGGGGGAAGGTAGCCGGGGGGAGGGGGGGGGGGGGGGTTACGGGCTCGGTATGGGGGTTTGATGGCAAGCCAAGGCCCAAAACCAAACTATAAATAAATGCCTATAAACATGTGCCTCGGCCATATTGGGGAATGTAAAATATGTATTCTGGCTAAAGGGGGCGGCCACAATTGTTGTTATGAAGATGCTTACCTGTAAATATTCATGTTAAATTTTTGTGTTTTCCTTTTTTTTTCTCTCTCTCTAATAATTTGTAATTTGTCATATATAAAATATGAAAACTCAATAAAAAACATTTATAAAAAAAATTATCACTATATGGACTTTGTGATTGCCCACTCAGATTTACACAAAAGAACAAGACCACACTATGAATATGTGGGGCAGCACGGTAGCATGGTGGTTAGCATAAATGCTTCACAGCTCCAGGGTCCCAGGTTCGATTCCCGGCTGGGTCACTGTCTGGGCGGAGTCTGCACGTCCTCCCCGTGTGTGCGTGGGTTTCCTCCGGGTGCTCCGGTTTCCTCCCACAGTCCAAAGATGTGCGGGTTAGGTGGATTGGCCATGCTAAATTGCCCATAGTGTCCTAAAAAGTAAGGTGGGGGAGGGGGGGGTTGTTGGGTTACGGGTATAGGGTGGATACGTGGGTTTGAGTAGGGCGATCATTGCTCGGCACAACATCGAGGGCCGAAGGGCCTGTTCTGTGCTGTACTGTTCTATGTTCTATGTTCTATGTTCTACGTAACTAACTTCCACACACAGGTGATCAACCTTATAGCAGGACAAACAAAGAGGGCACCAGTCTCCATAATGCCCTAATAGCTGGTCAGACAAGAGTGTTTCAGAGGACAATGGATCTTGATTGAATCACTCTAGCTGGACAGGAGTATCCTGTTTATTGTCATTAATGAGTTAAAGCCTGGATGGGGCAATAAAACTCAGGAAATGTATGGGCATATACCTATGTCTCAGTGCAAACAGAACCGGTATAAAAGAAGAAACATCGGATCAGATCTTCAGGGAGAACATGGGAGTCACCCAGGCACAACCATCACAAGAAGAAGGGACCCTGGGTTCCGATCCCTGAGAAGATATCCACATCGAATGATCGTACACTGGCCAGCCTCCAAAGAACAAAGAAAAATACAGCAAAGGAAGAGGCCCTTCAGCCCTCCAAGCCTGCGCCGACCATACTGCCCATCTCAACTAAAATCTTCTACACTTCCGGAGTCTATATCCCTCTATTCCCATCCTATTCATGTATTTGTCAAGATGTCCCTTAAACGTCACGATTGTCCCTGCTTCCACCATCTCATCCGGCAGCGAGTTCCAGACACCCGCTACCCTCTGTGTAAAAAACATGCCTCATACATCTCCTCTAAACGTGGCCCCTTGCACCTTAAACCTATGCCCCCTAATAATTGACCCCTCTTTCCTGGGAAAAAGTCTCTGACTATCCAGTGGATAATACCTAAAGCTCAGAAATGAGTCTGAGTCATATTTTGTGTGAGTGGAAGAATTGTGAATAAAATTGGATTAAACTATAAACCTGTGTTTGTTCTTTGTTCATCTCACAAATGTTATGGGTCAGGGTTTAGAGAACCACAAAGTGTATCATAGGGTTCACTGTCTCCTATCTCTGACTTCAGACTTTGACGTCCACATACCCCCTGGACTGTCTGTCATCCATGGCTCCTTTCTATTTGGCAAGAGGAATCTCTGCACTCCATGCCTACTATCTGCAAACCCAAGAATGATAAACAGGAACCTAAAGAGGTCTATGCACAAAGCATTGCAGCCCTGACCTGTTTAGTGTTTGTGTGAACCATCTATAATGTGCCACACTAATAGGCCCCAACCCCATAATCTGCAGTTACACGCATCTCCTTTCAGTAATACATGAGCTATCTCTTCAACTCACTTGGTTGTCTGCGTGTCACGCACGTTGTCGGATCCAGCTTCCCTCCCCTCGGTCTTCCCTCTGCCTTCCATTGTTCTTCCTGTGCATCCACATCCTTGCCCCGTTGCCTGCCGCCGTGAGCCTTCACCCTTCCCCCAACCCTCCTTGCACAGCCCTCCTTCCACATTGCCCCACTTGCCTTCATAAGGCCATCCCCAATCCCAGCCTCATCAACACCCTAACCCCAGTCAGATTTTGGATCTTTGTTGGTGGCTGCATGAGTCTCAAAGAACAAAGAACAAAGAAAAGTACAGCACAGGAACAGGCCCTTTGGCCCTCCGAGCCTGCGCCGACCATACTGCCCGTCTAAACTAAAATCTTCTTACACTTCCGGGGTCCATATCCCTCAATTCCCATCCTACTCATGTATTTGTCAAGATGCCCCTTAAACGTCACTATCGTCCCTGCTTCCACCACCTCCTCCGACAGCGAGTTCCAGGCACTCACTACCCTCTGTGTAAAAAACATGCCTCATACATCGCCTCTAAACGTTGCCCCTTGCACCTTAAACCTACGCCCCCTAATAATTAACCCCTCTTTCCTGGGAAAAAGTCTCTGACTATCCAGTGGATAATACCTAAAGCTCAGAAATGAGTTTGAGTCATATTTTGTGTGAGTGGAAGAATTGTGAATAAAATTGGATTAAACTATAAACCTGTGTTTGTTCTTTGTTCATCTCACAAATGTTATGCGTCAGGGTTTAGAGAACCCCAAAGTGTATCATAGAGTTCACCTGACCCACAACTTTTCCTAGATTGTGGTATGGGGCGCAAATGGCCCACTCTACAGGTGTGGTAGAGCAGAAATGGAAAAATATTTTTTTAACCTTTTTAAAACATACAGTGAACATCATAGCAACCATTAATTCAAATACAACCCCAAAGACTACAACACTAAATTAACCTTTAAGCTTTCCTTTTTAACGTCCATACAACTTAAAAGCAAAACCTTTGTCAGAAGCATATCAGATTAAACTCACTACTGAAAACATTTATAATCCTGAATTCACTAAATGATCAAGAGATAGTCTTTTGATAGCAAAGAGAACAGCAGTACACCTGCTTGGTCTGGCTTCAGCTCAAACACGAAAACAAAACTAAAACACACATGCAGCCTGCTCAAAAATGAAAGTAAAAAGCTGACAGACAGCCCAGCTCCACCCACTCTCTGACACTCATTTCTTAAAGGTATTCTCACTACAGATATTTATATACATACCCATTTATAAACACCCATTTCTTAAAGGTACTCTCACCTGACACAAATAAGGGCACCTGAGTAAAATATTTCAGTCATAAACTGGTTGAAGCGTCTGATAATTTACAGACAACAGTTCCTTTGATAAAGTCTCTGTTAACATTTGTCCTACTAAAATAGGAACATGTCATGATCTGTATCTGATGAACAAAAACAAAGCATTAAAAAATGTCTGCAAAACAAGTCTCAGCTGACCTTGTTCAGACAGTAGCGACTTCAGAAAAAATTGATAGAAAAGAACAAAGAGTTCATCAGCCAACTGAGTGAGTTATGGTTTCATAGAAAAGAGTAAACCTAAATTGCTAATTATCTGAGACTTTCTATATAAAATCATTGCCTGTGTGAATCCTAGGAACTTCAACATCTTTCAAAACAGCAGAAAATCCTAATCTCAGCCCAGTGAAGCACTAATAACAGGTTTCAGGCTCTTTGAGGTGGAAAGAGTGCACATGAGCCACACTTCCTGCAGTTAAATGGTAACAGAAAACACCTATAGAAAACACCTTTGTGAGGATGTAGAAATATATGTCAATTTTTATGTCCTTCTTTGCCAAAAATTATTCTGATATTAACAAAATATTGTAAGAAATAGGAGCAGGCCATTTGGCCCCTCGAACATGCTCCACCATTTAATATTAAAATTATTTTTTTTTAAATAAATTTAGAGTACCCAATTAATTTTTTCCAATTAAGGAGCAATTGTAGCGTGGCCAATCCACCTACCCTGCACATCTTTGGGTTGTGGGGGTAAAACCCACGCAGACACGGGGAGAATGTGCAAACTCCACACAGACAGTGACCCAGAGCTGGGATCGAATCTGGGACCTCGGCGCCGTGAGGCTGCAGTGCTAATCCACTGCGCCACCGTGCTGTCCAATATTAAAATTATGACTGATCCCCTGCTTCAACTCTACGCCTTGCTCACTTCTGGAAATCTTTATATTCTCTTATGATCTGGTTAGGAATCATTAACCTTTTGTTCAAAGTCAACAACGTTTGAAATTCCAGGTGAGAATTGCTGAGAAAGCAATGGCACAAGATTGCACAGTTTTAAACAAATAAAGTAAACTTCACTATCCAAAGTCAGAAAGACAAAACAATTCATAATGGGTGAGATTCTCCAGCCCCCAAGCCCTGCGCTTCTCAGTGACGGGAGGTGCCGTGCCATTCGCTGGCAGCGGGATTCTCTGTTCCTGCTTTGTCAATGGGAATTTCCATTGAAAACACCCCATGCCACCAGAATACCCACCAAAGTGCGCAGTCAACGGGACCTCCCACCGCCAGCGAATGGCCGGAGAATTCTGGCCAATATCTATTTTATACATTAGCATTCAGAATTAACCTGAGGTACTTGTGTCTTAACAGGCAAACTGTGGCCGAACACACTACACTTCGCAATAAATGTTTGCTGCAACCAAGGCAAATCCCATAGGTTTCTTAGCAACCCACGCAGGCATCAGTGTCCACTGTGATTTACACAATCTCATTGAAACATTATCTCCCTCGGGGGATTTCAAGTCTTCACTTTCGATATACTAGCCTCTGAATTACCTCTGAAACTCACTCCAACGCAAACTGCCTCAGTGACTGTTCACTTCCTGATTGTTTAATCTCTTCTCCCTAGATTATGTTTGAGTTTCAGAGAGAGAAATAAACTGAAAACTTTAAATTGGATAAGGAAATCTTTTATTTATGTGATGAAGCACTCACCTTTGCTGCAAGTTGCACAGGAATCCACAGTGTTGAAGACATTGGTGCATGACCAATTAGTGCCCACCAGAAGGATGCCAAGCAGGCAGATCATGACATCAATCAGCTCTATTCAAATCAATCAACAACTAATTTTATGCTAATTTGCTGATTGATTTGTATTGGTTGGTGCCATGCAATATGACTGTTTGGTACTTTCCACAATTGCTAAAGTCAATAAGGAGTGTTGTGAAGGAGTCATTGTCGTAACTTCTGCACAAAGCAATTTCTCCCAGACACGAGTCCCATAATCAACATTTCCCTTGGAACACAGCATTGCTAGACAAATGAACAAAGGATATGCAGAGCAAGACAAGTCATTGGAAGGAGGTGGGGTGCAGGAGGAGGAGTAGAAGTTTCAATAGCGAACAATTCCCTAAATTAATGTCAGTGAAGAATAGTGGCTGAAATTATATGCACCCACCTCACTCCTGGCAGGCAAAATTGGGTGGAATAGAGGGGGAGAACCATGCCATGATGTCAATGTAGCTCATTCTCACCTCAACATGCTTGGACCAAGTATTACAATCTCACTTGATATCATAACTGGACCAAAATATTCCAGAATGGAACGCTGCCTCAAAAGACTGTCACTTTTACTTTTCTTATATAAAATATAGAGGAACAGAGTCACAGGACTGTTAATTAGTTTTAACAACAAGAAAAAAATGATTAAACATGAAAAATTGGATCATTATACAACACTCCTTTACTCCTCCTTTAACTTAACAATTACACACAGGTTTTAAGGTTAACACAGATGGCAAAACGTATCTTAATCTGCAATGGCCTCAGTGACAAAATATCCCTTTAAACACACAAGATGTGGTCAAATATTCTCTCCACTCTGAACCTCAAGTGAATTTCTGTGGATTTCTCCCTAGAATCTGCCCACCATCCCCCCTTCCCCGCTTTAAAAGATTAATTCACAATAATACTTTCCATTAGTGGTTCGCATTCCAAAATCCAGTACAGGTTTTGCAAATGACTATTTTAAACAAAGCTTCCACTCCACTTTTCACAGTAAATCCAAACGAGGTTTTACACCAAGCCCTTTAGAATTTCTTTATCTTGACTGTAGTACAAATGCTTTAACTCTTGATACCCAGACTCGAGTAAAATGGCATCAAATGTTTGATTTACCTCTGAAGTCTGCTTACCCACTTTAAATCTGCTCGCTGCAATTGTCTATTTAACTCAGAATGCCTTGTTTACTCATCCTTGAACTCTTCTGAACAATACCTTGTTCTCTGTTCTCTTAAGTCCAGTCGATTTCAGTCGTTCTTTCTGTCCAATCCTCTGATTTTCTGGACAGTAACTGGTTATGTGGGCAGACTGCTTCTTTTCAGCTCCTGTCCTGTCCAGTCTTTCTTCTGGCAGAGTTGAGAGATGTTCACTCCACGGTGTCCTGTCTCCATCTTCAATACGTGAAGCTAAAACTAAGACCACAAGTTTTCGGGCCCATTCTCCATGGGCACAAATCCCATAATGGCGGCTAATTCCCGTTAGAGGACATAAACGGGATTTGCGCTGGCAAGAACTCAGAATGCCATGTTCTCCGGTCACATCTGCTGACATAATAGGTTCATGCCCTTGCAAATTTACATTAATTTAAATATGCTTAAATGTAATACTGTTGCTTCTGAGGGTGTCAGATGTTTCCCCCCTCCAGCACGATGTCATGGTGGTGGGAATACAGGTTTTCACAAACCTGGGTTGGAATTAAATAATGCTCCCGGGTGGTGAGGGACATGGCTGAGACATGTCCTTGACCCTCCCCCTGGCACTCTGGCAGTGCCAGAATGGCACTGACAAGGTTAGCACTATCAGGGAATGACGCCGGAGGCAAGGCCTCTAGAGAGCACCATTTGGGGGTATTCTTACTATCTAAGGATTCTGGCAATGTTGGAGGGGCATTAAAGCCCCAGCGCGGTGATGTTGGGTGACAGGGGGCACTGAACCCCTGATACTGGCAATGTTGAGGGGCGGGAGGGGGAGGTACTGAAGCCCGATGCTGACGATGTTGGGGGAGGCGGACACTGGAGCTCCAAATACTGATGATATTGGGGGGGGGGGGGGGGGGGGGGCTTTACTTCCATATTGACCAGGGAGCCCTTTAAAATGACAGCCCGATCTCTTTGGAGCCGGGTTTGTGGCTCGATGATGCCCCAGATTGCCAAAGAGACTTGACAACACCCCCCCCCCCTGCTTTTATTTGACAAAGTGTCAGAAGATCTGGGGAGATACACTGTGGTTTTCAGTCAGGACCTGACACTTTGCCATTATTTGGAGAGCATTCTGCCCATAATCTCAATCGGGAAAAGCAGTGAGAATCCTGAAGGCTGTTCCAGCACAATTCCCGTTGCAATCCACCCACACATATTCCCTTTTCTGGAGCTTGGAGGGATTCCTGCCAGGGTAGAGAAGTACAGTACCTAAAGCCGCGGCCAAGCGGCTCTCCGGACATCGGGGTGCCATTTTTAAAGGGTTGCCCATCTCTAGACAAACTTACAGCTCCTCTCTGCCTCTCGCCAGCAGAGACCCCTTCCAGCCTCAGGTATCAGGCCCCCCATCCATCGATGGCACCAGTGCCCCCCCCCCTCCCACCGCCCCCAAGTGACATACACCCCACTATGGGGTCACCAAAGACTGGCCATCCCCTTTAACGCCCATACCCAATTAAGGCCCCTCCTTTCAGCTGCCCCCTTCATGCCCCTCCCCACAACTCCCTTCATTCCCCCATTCATGTCCCGCTCAATCCCCTCTTTTATGGCAATGCCCCTCTAGGCCCTGCCCCTTGACAGTGCCCCTTGGCATGCTGGCACTGCCCCTTGCACCCTGGTTCCTTGGAACCCTGGTGTGCCAACATGGCACCCTGGTAGTGCCAGGTTGGCACTGCCAGGGTGCTAGGTGACAGAGGCCAATGCTAGGTTACTGCCCTGGCCTGTCCCCAACCATGGGGATCCAATGGCCTCCGAGCTCCCCGGCATGGTCATCATGTTTGGTCACCGTTGATGGAGACCTGTAATACTTCCCGCTATGCCAGCGGGGGTCGTGAATCCCGGGAGCTATGAGACATTGCATTGGCTAAAACCCAGAAATGCAAAATTGAAATGAGTTTAAATACTCACTCAAATATGCAAGTCTGGTTCACATGCAGCAAGGGCATGAACCAGATTGCATCCATGGCACGGGGCGGGAGTATCGATCTCCATTCGTGCCCGGCGTAAACCCTGTTTCGGGGCTCTCCACTATTCTCCAGGAAGAGCAGGAAGGGTGTCCAGCACAATGCCGGGGGAGGGTCATGCCCTTAAAGCTTTATTCTTTAATCGGGCCTCCAGTTGCCGAGCAACTCCTGCTGGCCCATTTTCTCTTCATGCCATAGCCGATTTTGAAAGTCGTTCCTAATGGACATAACTGTACTGTCTGATTGTGTATCAACACCCACACGCTTCAGAGCATCTTAGCAAACTAGACTTCGAATAGTACCTGGAATGTCATTCTACTTGCTCTTCAATTTCCTAGAATTAGTTAGCAGCGTTCGTAAAGGTCAGAATTGTTAGTGCATCGAGTATATTTAAAAAGGAACTGTTATGAAACAGACATTTCTACATATGTTTTTATATAATCATTATTGCAGTAGCCATGAGTCCTTTCTCTCTTATACTTAGAAGCATGTCGCGCAGGTACTATTTTTTAAAAACTGATGGATAAACTGCGTCAAGGCAAAGTATCAAAAACTGAAGTTCTGTTTATTTTATTCTAATTTATTCTACGTATGGACAGGCAATCATTGTGAGTGCTTTAATGAAAGACTCACAGCTTGGAAACAAAACACGCCGAACTACTGGGGGTTGAGAAACCTCTCACATTAGATTTGAACCCTTCATTTATTTTTGTAAATTATTCCCTACCTCATTTTTTATCTCAGTGGACCCTTCTCAGAAATCACTCACCCAAGCCTTTATTTTATGCAACACACATAGTCAATCTTTGCCAAGGGAATTGTCAAACGCTAAGTGTTTTAATGTAGTTTCCTTTCCTTTTAACGCTATGTCTTGGTGTTTTCCAACGGACTTCACTATTTTATTTTCTGACGTTGAGGGAGGCCAGAAGCACCAGTCTGCAGCAGCAAAGAGCAGAAATAAGGCGCATGGAAAACTGGGAAGCAAACAGCAAAATAACAAAGAATAGTGTGGAAAGATCAAAAGTAGATGGAGCACTAAATCGAAGCAGGCTGGCAAGACGTTGAATTGTGCTAGTGCGAGAAGTGTCACGTGAGCTACAGACGTAGGTTGCCACACGAGACTATGATAAAGTGGCCACAACGGAGTCCTGATTTAAATATGGCCAGGAATGGGGGCTACGCATTCTTGCATCCAGGGTATTTAGGAAGAAAGAAATCCAGGATGGCACATGGAGTATTTTCACCTGTTGCTGTGTGGCGTCAAATCTTTCTATTTTCTGATTAGGCACTTTGTTTTATTGGATTATTGAGCTTACTTTCTGGACCCCCCCCCCCCCCCCCCCCCCCCACTCTCAATAGGGAATCCCTTAGCCTTACCGTGGGCAGCAGGGTAGCATGGTGGTTAGCATAAATGCTTCACAGCTCCAGGGTCCCAGGTTCGATTCCCGGCTGGGTCATTGTCTGTGCGGAGTCTGCACGTCCTCCCCGTGTGTGCGTGGGTTTCCTCTGGGTGCTCCGGTTTCCTCCCACAGTCCAAAGATGTGCAGGTTAGGTGGATTGGCCATGCTAAATTGCCCATAGTGTCCTAATAGTAAGGTTAAGGGGGGGAGTTGTTGGGTTACGGGTATGGGGTGGATACGTGGGTTTGAGTAGGGTGATCATTGCTCGGCACAACATCGAGGGCCGAAGGGCCTGTTCTGTGCTGTACTGTTCTATACTACTTTGCAATTTGAAGTGGCCAAACTTACGGACAATGAAGCAGAATGTTGCTGAAAGGTCACAGGATTTCTGGAACATTGGCAGATCAGTGCAAGGGTCTCATTGATATCTACTGCTTTGCAAGAATATCAGCAAAGCAATTAATGCTGCAAAACCTTGGCTTTCAAATTTCTTTATGACACTGGATAAACTCAAATTTGAGAACAGAAATCAATGCAGATAGGGGTGTTTGTGGCATCCCTGGGCTAGGCGACAGAAACATTCACATTTGACCTCGAAGAGAAAGGAAGGAAGTGTTTTTCAAAGAATCAGTGAAGCTGTTATGTGTAGTGCTTGCAAAGCATGAACAGATCCAAGCCTGTTGTTGTGAACATTAAGCTAGATTCTCCCAGGAGTGAGCATGCTTCATGAGATGTCATGAGATCAGAAAGTAACAATCACACAGGAAAAGAGGTGGTGCTGGTGGGAATGAACCTGAAGAATAATGATTTCTGAGGCTAAAGTTTGAAACAAATACAAAAATACTCAGCTGGTATCTCAGGCAGCATCTGTGGAGAGAGAAGCACAGATAGGGTTAATATTTTTGACAAAAGGTCATCGATCTGAAATGTTGAGTATATTTATCTTTCTTCTCAGATGCTATGTAGTAATTTCAGAATTCCAGAAGCAGCAGTACTTTGCTTCCTGGGTGAATATAGTGACCTTTTCAGATGGGCGGCAATAACTCTGGCTCAAACCCTCAAGGTGAGCAATATGGCAAAGATTCTCAATATTTTGGAAAAAGGCTGAGTCTGTTGATGCCACAGCTCTATGGGGAGAACACCTTGCAACAGATCTGCCACAGCAATTGCACTGATCGCAGCACGGTGACACAATGGTTAGCACTGCTGCCTCACATCGCCAGGGACATGGGTTCGATTGCAGCCTTGAATGACTGTCTGTGTAGAGTTTGTACATTCCCCACATGTCTGCACAAGTGTCCTCTGGGTGCTCAGGTTTCTTCCCACAGTCCAACGATGTGCAGGTTAGGAGAATTGGCCGTGCTAAATTGACCCTTTATTTCCAAAGATGTGCAGTTAGGTGGATTGGGCATGATCAATGAGCAGGGTCATGAGTACAGTGCAGGACAGTGGGCCTAGGTAGAGTGCTCTTTCGGAGGGTCGAAGCAAACTCAATGGGTTAAATGGCCTCCTTCTGCACTGTCGGGAGTCCATGGATTCCACAAACTGAATCAATATGGGAAACTCCGCACTTGGCAAAATGGGACCAGATAGTGCTTTAATTCTGTGTTAAAGCTAGTTTTGGAAAGCTTTGCACACACCCATCCGAGATAGGAGGCTGAGATACAGAGTCAATAACATAAGCCTTCATTTTAACATTCATAGTCAATGGGCTCACTGTCCCTCTAAATCCTTTTCCTCAGGCTAGGTCTTCCCAGTGTAACAGGGGAATGAATGACAGGAAAAGCTCCAGGGTGGCAGTGCCAAGGTGCCAGCTGGGCAATGCCAATGTGTCCGTGTTTCAGGGGTAGGGCCACGGAGCCATCCTGCACTTACCCTGACCATGTAGGGGCCTCTGGTGGCCCGGGAGACCCCCCAGGTGCCGTTCCGCCTGGTCCACGTTTGTGTGGACCAGCGCTAATCGGCACCCAGCTGCAGCCTCTCTGGGGTGGCTGAAGAATCGAGAGACGCTGTTGGATCCCACGCAGGTGGTTTAAGTAGGTTTACGACCTTCTTCCGTGAGCGTCATTCGGTCCCGCCCATTTGGGGCGGGTTTTCGACTCCGACGTCTAGCGGGACTCAGGAGAATCTCGTGAGGCACAGAGGCTCTTGGGAGGCTCGCTGGAGGCCTTTCACAGCATTCTCTGGCTGGGTTGTGCTCTCCCTTGAATGCAACGTGGCCGGAGAATCGCGCTCTTGATTCTCCCTGATTCTCCCTGTGCGATTTAGCACAGGGCTAAATCGCTGGCTTTGAAAGCAGGCCAGCAGCACGGTTCGATTCCCATAACAGCCTCCCCGAACAGGCGCCGGAATGTGGCGACTAGGGGCTTTTCACAGTAACTTCATTTGAAGCCTACTCGTGACAATAAGCGATTTTCATTTCATTTCATTCATTTGAAGGAAGCTGTCCCACTTTAAATCTGGTTACTGCAATTGTCTATTTAACTCAAAACACTTTGTTTACTCTTCCTTGAATTCTTCTGAATAATATCTTGGTCTCTGTTCATTTAACTCCAGACTTCTTGGACACTTTATTTCCCTAGTTTCCTTAGAGAGTTCGAATTTAGATTTCTGGCACTGTTTTCTTTACCGTTACTTCATAGTAATGCTTTCCTTCCAGCAAGGCTGAGAGAGATGTTCACTCTTTAGCCTTCTAAAATGAACTGGTTCTAGCTGAGCTGTGAAAGCTGCCTTCTCTCTCACTCTCTATCCCCAATGGAAGTCAAATTGGCTTCACTAAAACTTAAAAGCTTCTCTACCTTACAAGGCTCCCATCGCTGAGCAAAATCCACATGCTTATACCTTTTATTTATTTGTCATGCCATAGCCCTCTCTAAGCACAACAGAGACACCGTTGGAACTTAACCAACCCCCATACATAAAAACTCCTTTGACGGCATGAATCTAACTTTAGGGTTTACCCTTCCAGGCACAGAAACATTAAATTAAACACACTGAAAACTGTACCTTCTTCCTAATGTTTACCAATACAAATATAAATTCCTTAAAAAAAACTTTGTGTTCCTAACATTTTAAAGTTGAGTTTTCTGAAATATTAGCACTGCATACTTGCAATGATCTGCAATGAGTCAATACCTTCAGGAGATGGGAAAGACAGCAAGATAATTATTTTATCTTCACAAATTATAAAAACTTGTACCTGCTCTTTATTTTAATACGCAGATGTGCCTTCCACACAGTCAGTACTGTCTTACTCCAAAGTTTAAACCAGGGGTGGGCAAACTTTTCTGTGCAAGGGCCACATTCAGAAATTCACAATTTTAAAGGGCCGCATAGTATATTAATTAATAGTCCCGGTTGTAACCAATTAGCGTGCGGCATATACCTCAGCGCTTCCCCCGGCGACATCCTGCCTTTAGCCCTCTTTTTGTCTACTTTTCAAAAATGGCGCTTCACCCGGTTATCATTCTGGGCGCCTCATATAGAACATAGAACAGTACAGCACAGAACAGGCCCTTCGGCCCTTGATGTTGTGCCGAGCAATGATCACCCTACTCAAGTCAACGTATCCACCCTATACCAGTAACCCAACAGCCCCCCCCCCCATTAACCTTATAAAAAAATATAAAAAATGATACATGTAATAATTGTCCATTGAAATCATCTGCTTAGAAGATGCAAGACCTTGGGTGGGATTCTTCGACCCCCCGCCGGAGGTCCGGCGTCAATGCCGCCCGCGCCACGCCGGTCGGCGGGCCCACCGTGGCTATTCTCCGGCCCGCGATGGGCCGAAGTCCCACTGCTGACAAGCCTCTCCCGATGGTGTGGATTAAACCACCTACCTTACCGGTGGGATTGGCGGCGTGGGCGGGTGCCGGGGTCCTGTGGGGGGGGCGTGGGGCAATCTGACCCAGGGGGGTGCCCCCACGGTGGCCTGGCCCGCGATCGGGGCCCACCAATCGGCGGGCGGACCTGTGTCATGGGGGCACTCTTTTCCTTCCGCCTTCGCCATGGTCTTCACCATGTCGGAGGCGGAAGAGACCCCCTTCCCTGCGCATGCGCGGGTATGACGTCAGCAGCCGCTGATGCTCCGGCACATGCGTTGACTTACGCCGGCCGGTGAAGTCCTTTCGGCCCCGGCTGGCGTGGCGCCAAAGGCCGTTCACGCCAGCCGGCGGAGTGGAAACCACTCCGCCGTGGGCCTAACCCCTCAATGTGAGAGCTGAAGCTTCTTCTCCTTCCAGATCGCTCTTACTTTTCAGGCATGTGATCTGACATAATTATTACACCAACACCATGTAGGCTTTTGATGTTAATGCATTACTCTATATCTGCCCCCAAGTCTTTATCTATATCATTTTTACATCCTCCAACATCCACTTCCAAAGTCTTCACAGGGTTAGTTTCTGAGGCGCCTGGACTAATCTCTCCAATCTCATTTGATCTTTCGATGAGGTCGACAACATTCCATACTCTCCCTTCTGTCAGTATGAGTGTTCTTTATCCTGAGTAACAGTAGGGCTTGTAGCAAGTCTTTCTTCTTCTTCATCAGGATCTGCATAGTCAACCCAAGTTTCTATTCAATCTGTCCTCTGGTTTCTAATCTCAGAATGAGATTAGAGAGATTGGTCAAGGGTTTCTCCTTATGATAACCTGGTATGCCTCAATCCTGTACATTCATAATTGTGGAGTTTTCTCCAATGATTGTGCCTTTCCTCTGTTGGTCTCAGAAGTATACTCTGTCCCCGTGCTTCAGAACTGATAACCCACGTGTTCCATGTCTATGATTAAAGTTCTGAGCCTGATTGCTTCTCTGTTCTTCTTCACGTGGTCTTACCCTCTTGTGATCGTTCATGGCAATGTTGGTATAGAAATGGAAGCTGTGTTCTCAATCTCCTACCCATGATTAATTCTGATGGTCAGAAGCCATCAGTCAGGTTCGATAGCTCAGAAGAGCTGGATTAAAGTCTTTGCTTTTCACTAATAAATCTTTGATGGTTCATACCCCTCTCTCAACTTTGACATTAGCTTGAGGGTAGTGAGGTGAACTAGTTACATGAACAAAGCTATTAACGTTTGCAAAGTTATGAATAGCTCATTAACAAAAGCATGGCAGCATTGTGGATAGCACAATCGCTTCACAGCTCCAGGGTCCCAGGTTCGATTCCGGCTTGGGTCACTGTCTGTGCGGAGTCTGCACATCCTCCCCGTGTGTGCGTGGGTTTCCTCCGGGTGCTCCGGTTTCCTCCCACAGTCCAAAGATGTGCTGGTTAGGTGGATTGGCCATGATAAATTGCCCTTAGTGCCCAAAATTGCCTAGTGTTGAGTGGGGTTAGTGGGTTATAGGGATAGGGTAGAGATGTTGACCTTGGGTAGGGTGCTCTTTCCAAGAGCCGGTGCAGACTCGATGGGCTGAATGGCCTCCTTCTGCACTGTAAATTCTATGAAATTCTATGAAATTGCGGCCCATTATTGGACACATTGACGTCTGCAATGTCATATGTTGCATACATTCTCTCGAGAGGTTAGACAACTGCTTCTGCTGAGATACTGTGCAAACTGTTTAATTCAATCCACTCTGAATCACAATCAATGGTAATATAGAAGGCTTTTCCTCTAAATCCAAATAAGGCCATTCCCAAGTCTCCCAGTCTTAATGGAAAAGTAGGAGGTAATAGTGCTTCTTTTTGTTCTTGGTTGTTTATAGAACAAATAAGACAGCTAGAAGTAATTTATTCCAATGAGCAAATAATACTTGGCCACCATACTGATTGCTGCACCCTTGCATGACATTTTGCTAATCCGAGATGATCTTGGTGAAATCTTTGAAGAAAGCTACAGTTCTCAATATGGTTCTTCTCTCATTGAAGACCAGGAAGTATCAATGACTGTGAGGTGCTTGCGCTGTTCAAAGTGCATTTGTAGTATTCGGTTAGTGGGTATATAATCTGGCCATCCTTCCAGACAATGTTCTTGGATTTGGAAGCATCCTTTGGGCATAATTGAACGACCTTGTCACACCCTATGAGGTGCAGTGTGGGATGGCTTGAGGACCCCTCTAGCAGGTAAGTTGGGGTATTGGAAATGTCCGGAGTCTGTGGTGGGGTGGGGAGGGAGAGAGAGAGATTGGGTCATCATTTTTAAAAGTTCCTTAAAAAGAGCCCTGTTTGATAGTGGGGTCATTCTAGGCACTGCAGGCGCTGAGAAACACCTGCTATTCATACCCAAAATGGGATCTTTTGGGGGGCATTAAATCGCACCCTTTATCTCACTGTTGGGCTTGTTTTACTTCCTGCAATTTTCCTGCTGACCCGTAAACACCCATTTTGCGCAAAGGCTCCTTTCCCACAAAATCTCATGAAGGATGAAATTGCGAATGCAGATGCTCAGACATTGTGCATCTCTTTCTACATGGGAAAGGGGAGAGTTTAAAAGTCCAACAGTTTAACATGTGAGTCTAATCACAAGTGAGCCATGTTTTGGGGCCACAAATAGCCATTTGGTGTACATACACATTCACAGGGGTAAAGAAATTTGCAATGGGGAGTCGCAAATGATAGGAGTTGGCTGTAGTTGTAAGTGCTGAGTGATTAGGGATGTATCAATGTCCTCAATAAAGTGTAAATCCACTCTTTAGATTCTGTCTGATTATATTTCTGACATTGAGCTGTGTCTTAGAAGCCCCAGCTGGATGTGGTATTGGTGGGGGAGGGGAGGGAACAGTAGGCTGGGTTTCCACCCAACCACCTTTGGGCCTACCCCAAGGTCACTGCCATAATAAAGAGAGTGGATGGGCTCCACAAGCAGCAGCCTGGTTGCCATATTTAAATAACCAATCAAGCATCAATTGAGCTTGTTAACAAGCAAATTGATCCTGATGATATCTGCCCATACCACAGCACATTCGTGGCTGGGTGTTCCTGGAACGGGAGCATGCGATGTACATGGGTACCCTCGAAACTTCCTGTGCCCATTGGGCACCGCAGGGGCCAGGGTGCCTTATTGACCCCGCTAATCACATTTTGATTTGTTGTCTTAAGTTTCCTTTGTGATTCATTTTTTGTTTACGGTAATTTCCAGTTGGGACTGTTCCTTTACTTTATCCCTCAGTTAATTTGATTTTGGTTCTTTACGTTGTATAAAATAGTTGCTGTGAACAGTTGAGCTAGAGACTCCTGGTCAACTGCCTAACTAAAGCAAGTGAAAGGTGTCAGCTAAACAGTAGACTTTCTAGCAGTCAGAAACTGCTGGCTGGCACTAAGGCTCAGTGGCAAATAAGTAAATCACAAGATTGGATTGGATTTGTTTATTGTCACGTGTACCGAGGGGCAGTGAAAAGTATTTTTCTGCATGCAGCTCAAACAGATCATTTGGTACATGAAAAAAAAACATAATAGGGCAACACAAGGTACACAATACATATACACAGGTATTGGGTGAAGCATACAGGAGTTTAGTATAAATCTGATAATATCGGGGAAGAAGCTGTTTTTGAATCCATTAGTGCGTGTTCTCAGACCTTTGCATCTCCTGCCCGATGGAAGGAGTTGGAAGAGTGAGTAAACTGGGTGGGAGGGGTCTTTGATTATAATAATAATCTTTATTGTCACAAGTAGGATTACATTAACACTGCAATGAAGTTACTGTGAAAATCCACTAGTCACCACATTCTGGCGCATGTTCGAGACATGGAGGGAGAATTCAGAATGTCCAAATTACCTAACAACACATCTTCCGGGACTTGTGGGAGGAAACCGGAGCACCTGAAGGAAACCCACGGAGACACAGGGAGAATGTGCAGCATCCTCCCAGACAGTGACCCAAGCTGGGAATTGAACTTGCGACTCTGGTACTGTGAAGCAACAGTGCTCGCCACTGTGCGACCGTGCGATTATGTTGCCCGCTTTCCCAAGGCAGCGGGAGGTGTAGATAGTCAATGGATGGGAGGTGGGTTTGTGTGATGGACTAGGCTGTGTTCACATCTCTCTAAAGTTTTTTGCGGTCTTGTGTCAAGAAATTGCCATAGCAGGCTGTGACAAGCCAGATAGGATACTTTCTATGGTGCACCTGTAAACGTTTGTAAGCGTCAATGTGAACATGCCGAATTTCATTAGTTTCCTAGGGAAGTATAGGCAATGTTGTGCTTTCTCAGTCATAGCGAGACATGGGTGGAGCAGGACAGATTTTTGGTGAAATCCACAACCTGGAAAAGTATTTCTCTTAAAACCATATTAATAAGGGAATTTCCATGTGTGCTCGGTGAAGCAATCTTTTCGACAGATACGAGTGCTTGCACATGTATTTATCCCGAATAGTATTGATCCTTCAAATCCTGCTTTCTAGCCCTTCTCCAATAGAGGCAGTAGCCTAATGATTTGCAACTGGCCAAGAACAGGATGCTGGAATCAATCTCTGGACCTGACTGGGAAGTACATTTACAATTACAGTTTACAATTACACTTAGACTGGAATGATGTGGGGGCTAGGTGGTGCATTAACCAGCTATTAGCTGTCCATCTCTGGAACAAAACCATAAAATACATAAGTGTCATTTAAAAATTACCTATAATGTACCAGCAAAATAAAGTATAGTGCTGGATTTTTTTTGCCCAATGCGAGATCACTAACAGAAAGTTACATGACTAACTAGAAATGCTAATCAGAAGAGTACAATAGGGATTGGGAGGTGTGAGAAAAATGTAAGTTCTTAATTTTTTTTGCAATATCATTGTCATATTGTCATATACTAGGAAGCAAGTTTGTGTGTGAGAGTATGGGTGTGACTGGTTTAATTAAACACGGGACAATTAGACGACAATGGTCAAAATATCAATAAAGGAGTTGTGAAGGCAAATGGTTGAACTGGTAGTAAGCAGGGAACCAGGAAGTAAGTTGACCAGGAATTTATATGAGGCAGATAAGAGAAGAGATTATAAAGTTTATTGTTAGATTTCAAAGGAAACATCCACAATTCGGAGGTGGCAAATGTGTGACACAAAATAGTAAGTTTGCTATATAAGTATAGTAGTCATAAAGATAAAGAAAAATCAGATTGATCAGTTCTGAGAAGAGCAACCTTCTAAAGGATTGTAGAAACAATTGAGTGGAACATCAATGGTAAAATTATATTTAAAATTAATACTGAAGGCTATTCTGTGTGTTGGTGAGACCTCAAACAAGATTGTAAGCCGAATTGTCCCACTTTGAGACTAATAATAACCTTTATTATTGTCACAAGTAGGTTTATTTAACACTGCAATGAAGTTACTGAGAAAATCCTCTAGTCGCCACATTCCGGTGCCTTTTCGGGTGCACTGAGGGAGAATTCAGAATGTTCAATTCTCCTAACAAGCTTAACTTTTGAGACTTGTGGGAGGAAACCAGAGTGCCTGCAGGAAACTCACATAGGCATGGGGAGAACATGTAGACTCCGCATAGACAGTGACCCAAGCGGGAATCGAACCTGGGACCCTGCCGCTATGAAGCGACAGTACTAACCACTGTGCTACTAAGTGTGGTGGTAGGTGGCTGGCGGGACCTTTCTCATTGGCCAGAATAGCAAAATTTATGCCAGATTCTGCACTTGGGGGACCTGTCACTGGGTGAACTGAACGAAGACGAAGATGAAGATGAGGATGTTCAGGAAGCCCTGGGGGTTGCCCAGGGACAATATGCGTGCGCTGATGTCATGGAGGAAGGGAGCCATGGAAGGTGTCCCCTTGATATCCTAATAGATGACAGGTTCCAAGAGGAGCAAAACTAAGACAAATCATGAGGATGCATCTCCTCACGCCCTTCAAGCCACATAACTTCTGAAAAAAATCTCAAAATCACTGCTGAGAGTCCAGTATTCACGCTTGGGCCGTCAGAGCTCACAACTCACTGGGATAGATCTTAGCTATGGTCATTGTTGCCTTGTTAATGCACTCACTCTGTCAACAAAGTACAGCTCCTAATGATTGTTCCTGCTGCATGCTCTCTGCTCTTTAGCATTGTCTCCTATCTCTGACTCAGACTTTGTGGTCCACATACCCCCTGAACTGTCTGTCATCCATGGCTCCTTTCCATTTGGCAAGAGGAATCTCTGCACTCTGTGACTACTATCTGCAAACTCCAGAATGTAAACAGGAACCTAAAGAGATCTATGCACAAAGCATTGCAGCCCTGACCTGTGTAGTGTTTGTGTGAACCATCTTTACTGTACCATACTAATAGGCCTCAACCCCATAATCTGCAGTTTACACGCATCCCCTTTCAGTAATACATGAGCTATCTCTTAGACTCACTTGGTTGTCTAAGTGTCATGCAGCATTGTTGGATCCAGCAAGGTGGCGCAGAGGGTTAGCCCTGCTGCCTCATGGTGCTGAGGTCCCAGGTTCGATCCCGGCTCTGGGTCACTGTCCGTGTGGAGTTTGCACATTCTCCCCGTGTTTGCGTGGGTTTCGCCCCCACAACCCAAAGATGTGCAAGATATGTGGATTGGCCATGCTAAATTGCCCTTTAATGGTACCAGCCTCCCCGTACAGGTGCCGGGATGTGGCGACTAGGGGCTTTTCACAGTAACTTCATTGAAGCCTACTCGTGACAATAAGCGATTTTCATTTCATTTTTCAAAACATTTATTTTAAAAATAAATAAAAAGCATTGTCGGATCCAGCTTCCCTCCCCTCGGTCTTCCCTCTGCCTTCCATTGTTCTTCCAATGCATCCACTTCCTTGCCCCGTTGCCTGCCATCATGAGCATTCACCCTTCCCCCAACCCTCCTTGCACTGCCCTCCTTCCACATTGTCCCACTTGCCTTCATCATGCAATCCCCAATCCCAGCCTCATCTGACACCCTAACCCCAGTCAGATTTTGGATCTTTGTTGTTGGCTGCATGAGTCTCAAACAACAAAGAACAAAGAAAAGTACAGCACAGGAACAGGGCCTTTGGCCCTCTAAGCCTCTGCCGACCATGCTGCCCATCTAAACTAAAATCTTCTGCACTTCCAGGATCCGTATGACTCTATTCCCAACCTATTCATGTATTTGTCATGATGACCCTTAAACGTCACTGTCGTCCCTGCTGCCACCACCTCCTCCAGCAGCGAGTTCCAGGCACCCACTACCCTGTGTGTACAAAACCTGCCTCATATATCTCCTCTAAACCTTGCCCCTCGCACCTTAAACCTATGACCCCTAGAATTGACCCCTCTATCCGGAAAAGCCTCTGACTATCCACTCTGTCTATGCCCCTCATAATTTTGTAGACCTCTATCAGGTCGCCTCTCAACCTCCGTCGTTCCAGTGAGAACAAACCAAGTTTATTCAACCACTCCTCATAGCTAATGCCCTCCATACCAGGCAACATCCTGGTAAATCTCTTCTGCACCCTCTCTCAAGCCTCCACATCCTTCTGGTAGTGTGGCGACCAGAATTGAACACTATACTCCAAGTATGCCTAACTAAGGTCCGTTAGAGCTGCAACATAACTTGCCAATTTTTATACTCAACGCCACGGCCGAGGAAGGCAAGCATGTCGTATGCCTTCTTGAATACCTTCTCCACCTGTGTTGCCCCTTTCAGTGACCTGTGAACCTTTACACCTAGATCACTCTGACTGCCAATACTCTTGAGGGTTCTACCATTCACTGTATATTCCCTACCCGCACTGGACCTTCCAAAATGCATTACCTCACATTTGTCCAGATGAAACTCCATCTGCCATCTCTCCGCCCAAGTCTCCAAAGAATCTAAATCCTGCTGTATCCTCTGATAGTCCTCATCGCTATCCGCAATTCCACCAACCTTTGTGTCGCCTGCAAACTTACTAATCAGACCAGTTACATTTTCCTCTAAATCATTTATATATACCAGGAACAGCAAAGGTCCCAGCACTGATCCCTGCGGAACACCACTAGTCACAGCCCTCCAATCAGAAAAGCACCCTTCCATTGCTACTCTCTGCCTTCTACGAACTAGCCAGTTCTGTATCCATCTTGCCAGCTCACCCCTGATCCCATGTGACTTCACCTTTTGTACCAGTCTACCATGAGGGACCTTGTCAAAGGCCTTACTTAGTGAGACACGACCGCCCCTTTACAAAACCATGCTGCCTCTCACTAATACATCCAGTTGGTTCCAAATGGGAATAGATCCAGTCTCGAAGTATTCTTGCCAGTAATTTCCCTACCACTGATGTAAGGCTCACCAGCCTGTAGTTCCATGGATTCGACTTGCTACCCTTCTTAAACAAAGGAACAACATTGGCTATTCTCCAGTCCTCCGGGACATCACCTGAAGGCAGTGAGGATCCAAAGATTTCTGTCAAGGCCTCAGCAATTTTCTCTCTAGCCTCCTTCAGTATTCTGGGGTAGATCCCATCAGGCCCTGGGGAGTAATCTACCTTAATATTTTTCAAGATGCCCAACACCTCGTCGTTTTGGATCTCAATGTGACCCAGGCTATTTCCACACCCTTTTCCAGACTCAACATCCGCCAATTCCTTCTCTTTGGTGAATACTGATGCACAGTGCTGTCCAGAGAGACACTGGTGTGAGGTACCAGAGGGAAGGAGACACCTGTTTTGTCATCGGCAGGTGCAGTAGTGATCCAAGACGGTAACACAGGAGGATCCATGGTTCCAGCAGCACGTTGCTGTCCATTAAGACAGCTTGTCGTGGAGATGGAAAGGAGGATGGAAAGCTAGAACTGTGGCTTCACAGTGCCAGGGTCCCAGGTTCGATTCCCGGCTGGGTCACTGTCTGTGCGGAGTCTGCACGTTCTCCTCGTGTCTGCGTGGGTTTCCTCCGGGTGCTCCAGTTTCCTCCCACAGTCCAAAGACGTGCAGGTTAGGTGGATTGGCCATGATAAATTGGCCTTGGTGTCAGAAAAGGTTATGAGGGGTTATTGGGTTACGGGGATAGGGTGGAAGTGAGGGCCTAATGTGGGTCGGTGCAGACTCGATGGGCTGAATGGCCTCCTTCTGCACTGTATGTTCCATGTTCCATGTTCTGTGAGCTGGTCTGTCCCAGGAGAGTGGGGAACAGTACATTAGGAGTGGCACAGCACCATGGCAGGTAGGCTTTGTTGCACTCACATCAAAGTCTCTGGTGAACTAAGGACCACCTTATGCACACCACTCTTAATCAATCGGGTTTCAGACAGATGTAATTTCAAACTGGTGTGATGATAGATTGGAAGGACTGATGGGATTTCGCCGAGCAGTAATTTTAATGAGCATCCATGATACGCAAATAAATATAAATGGTGTTTCCAAATCTGTCAACTGGAAGACCAAATCACTATTAAACCTCCATTGGGAAAATTGCAACATCATTTTAAGGTGGTGGATTTCTGACTGTTTGGCTCCCGGTAGATTTTCCTCTCTTGCCCACCACCAAACCCGCCACAGGCAGGATGGGAAAATTCCAGCTAGCGTACCTGGAAGGCAAATCTGTAAACACCAGTTCTGCCACCACCCTGAGGGAGGCGAGTCAATGGAGGATTTCCTCGAAGAGCAGCAGGGCATTGTATGCCAATATTATTACGTTTACTTTAGTGATGGAAAGGGATAGGTATATACCGCAGAGTAAGAGTTATATCTGGGGGAAAGGCAATTATGATGCGATGAGGCAAGACTTAGGATGCATCGGATGGGGAGGGAAACTGCAGGGGATGGGCACAATGGAAATGTGGAGCTTGTTCAAGGAACAGCTACTGCGTGACCTTGGTAAGTATGTACCTGTCAGGCAGGGAGGAAGTGGTCGATAGAGGGAACCGTGGTTTACTAAAGTAGTTGAAACAATTATCAAGAGGAAGAAGGAGGCTTATGTAAAGATGAGACGTGAAGGTTCAGTTAGGGCGCTCGAGAGTTACAAGTTAGCTAGGAAGGACCTAAAGAGAGAGCTAAGAAGAGCCAGGAGGGGACATGAGAAGTCTTTGGCAGGTAGGATCAAGGATAACCCTAAAGCTTTCTATAGATATGTCAGGAATAAAAGAATGACTAGGGTAAGAGTAGGGCCAATCAAGGACAGTAGTGGGAAGTTGTGCGTGGAGTCCGAGGAGATAGGAGAGGTGCTAAATGAATATTTTTCATCAATATTCACACAGGAAAAAGACAATGTTGTCGAGGAGAATACTGAGATACAGGCAACTAGACTAGAAGGGATTGAGGTTCATAAGGAGGAGGTGTTAGCAATTCTGGTAAGAGTGAAAATAGATAAGTCCCCTGGGTCAGATAGGATTTACCCTTGGATTCTCTGGGAAGCTAGGGAAGAGATTGCTGAGCCTTTGGCTTTGATCTTTAAGTCGTCTTTGTCTACAGGAATAGTGCCAGAAGCCTGGAGGATAGCAAATGTTGTCCCCTTGTTCAAGAAGGGGAGTAGAGACAACCCTGGTAACTATAGACCAGTGAGCCTTACTTCTGTTGTGGGCAAAGTCTTGGAAAGGTTTATTAGAGATTGAATGTATAATCATCTGGAAAGGAATAATTTGATTAGAGATAGGCAACAAGGTTTTGTGAAGGGTAGGTCGTGCCTCACAAACCTTATTGAGTTCTTTGAGAAGGTGAACAAACAGGTGGATGAGGGTAAAGCAGTTGATGTGGTGTATATGTATTTCAGTAAAGCATTTGATAAGGTTCCCCATGGTAGGCTATTGCAGAAAAAACGGAGGCATGGGATTCAGGGTGATTTAGCAGTTTGGATCAGAAATTGGCTAGCTGGAAGAAGACAAAGGGTGGTGGTTGATGGGAAATGTTCAGACTGGAGTCCAGTTACTAGTGGTGTACCACAAGGATCTGTTTTGGGGCCACTGCTGTTCGTCATTTTTATAAATGACCTGGAGGAGGGCGTAGAAGGATGGGTGAGTAAATTTGCAGATGACACTAAAGTTGGTGGAGTTGTGGACAGTGTGGAAGGATGTTATAAGTTACAGAGGGACATAGATAAGCGGCAGAGCTGGGCTGAGAGGTGGCAAATGAAGTTTAATACAGAAAAATGTGAGGTGATTCATTTTGGAAGGAATAACAGGAAGACAGAGTACTGGGCTAATGGGAAGATTCTTGGTAGTGTGGCTGAGCAGAGAGATCTCGGTGTCCATGTACATAGATCCCTGAAAGTTGCCACCCAGGTTGAGAGGGTTGTTAAGAAGGCGTACGGTGTGTTCGCTTTTATTGGTAGAGGGATTGAGTTTCGGAGCCGTGAGGTGATGTTGCAGCTGTACAAAATTCTGGTGCGGCCGCATTTGGAGTATTGCGTGCAATTCTGGTCGCCACATTATAGGAAGGATGTGGAAGCATTGGAAAGGGTGCAGAAGAGATTTACCAGGATGTTGCCTGGTATGGAGGGAAGATCTTATGCGGGAAGGCTGAGGGACTTGAGGCTGTTTTCTTTAGAGAGAAGAAGGTTAAGAGGTGACTTAATTGAGACATACAAGATGATCAGAGGATTAGATAGGGTGGACAGTGAGAGCCTTTTTCCTCGGATGGTGATGTCTAGCACGAGGGGGCATAGCTTTAAATTGATGGGAGATAAATATAGGACAGATGTCAGAGGTAGGTTCTTTACTCAGAGAGTAGTAAGGGCGTGGAATTCCCTGCCAGCAACAGTAGTGGACTCGCCAACACTAAGGGCATTCAAATGGTCATTGGATAGAGATATGGACAATAAGGGAATAGTGTAGATGGGCTTTAGAGTGGTTTCACAGGTCGGCGCAACATCGAGGGCTGAAGGGCCTGTACTGCGCTGTAATGTTCTATGTTCTATGTTCTAAATTGAGATAAGTCCTCATAATATACAAATTGCAAACTGTTGTGGCAGTTCGTTTCAAGTTTCCCTTTGGGATTGGAGCAACCTGACACCTACCTGACAACCTGACATTTAGCACAACAGAGGATTTTCGAAATTATCAAAGTTGACTAATGCAGGCCGCCCTGGTGGCAGGCAGGGGGATCGGGGATCCGGGGGGAGGGGGTCTTATGGGCGGCTGGGGCACAGATCGGGCCGATCCGATGCAGGAGAACGCGGCCGATTGGGGGGGGCCTAGTTTCTTTGTGTGGGTCCATGGTCCGAGTTGACCATGGCGCCCGGCGCGGCTGCTGGAGGCCACCACCGTGCACATGCACGGACACGGAACCAGAGGTGCAGGGACCCGTATCCGCCTCCACCGCTGCATGAAGCACCCCAGGTCCCTGCTAGCCCTCTGAAGGTAAGTGAATCGACTTATTTTTTTCCAGGGAACTTGGGAGTGCAACGCCTACATTTTGACCCCAGCGTGGGGACATAGCCCCATTTTGGGAGAATCCAGCCCTCTGTTCCCTCCAGCAGCACAGAGTGACTTCAGTGAAACATCTCATTGACAAGTGACAGAAGGAGTGAAACCCACCGCCAGAAACATGCGGAGAATCTGGCTCCAAATAAATATTATGGGAATTAAGGGATCTCGGTATAGTGCAGGTTAAGTGTAAAAATCCAGCCATGATCTTTTTCTTTGAGAGGCTGTTGTTCTGTACGAAATTGGTATCAGGGATGAGGTAATTCAGCTATGTACAGAGACTGGATGAGCTGAAGCTGTTCTCCTCAGAGAAGAGAAAGTTAAGTTTTGTGATATTTTTAAAGTACAGGCTTGCAGACCGCAAATGTACAAAAAAATGAGCTTTATCAGAAAGTTGATTTCACACAGGCTGCTAGAAAAACCTGGCTGTTAGCCTGCCCAGACTGCCGACGACAATATCAGTATGTCATGTGATCAAACATTTAAAGTGGCCATGTTCCAACGAGGAGCAAACATGAATACACAGCAAAGTTACTTAACAGAAGCAAAATGCTGTGGATGCTGTGGTCCTGAACCAAAAACAGAAATGTAGGTCTGGCAGCATCTGTGAAGAGAGAAACAGAGTGAATATTTTGAGTCCATATGATTTTCCTTCAGAGCTGAAGAGCGATATAAATGCGATGGGTTTTATGCTGTTGAAGAGAGGGTGGAGCAATTGGAGAAATATAGATGGTCAGGGTAGGTTGGAGCTAGGGGATATTAAATGGCAGAGATGTCTTGAATACAAGATAAAGGGAATGTGAATGATAGTGGCTGGAATTCTCGGTTGCGAGTACACCCCGCTACCACTGCTAGCGAGGACAGAGAATTTGGCCATGCTGTTCACCGGTGGCAGACTTTATATTCCTGCCAGTTGTCAGTGGGATTTCCCATTGAAACCACCCCAAGCTTCCGGAGAACCCGTGGAAGGGGATGCGCTGCTGACAGAACCAGACAATCCCACCGCCAGTGAACAGCTGGAGAATCCCGCCAGTGTTAAAGACTAACCCAGGTGTTAATAGTGGCATAAATGTCAGATAGAAGAATGTGTTAATAGCAGAATAAGTGTCAGCACTTTCTGAAAGCAGAACATGAGGACACGATACAGACTGGTTCATGTGGGGAGGAGGCTACAATTGGAAGGCAGAGTCTCTGGCCTGAAGTTGTTGAACTCAATACGAAGTCCAGAAGGGTATAAAGTGCCACATCCCTGCAACATTGTAGCGGGCCAAGGACAGAAAAGTGGGTAAGATGGTAAATTGAAATGGCAAGCGACAAGAAGGTCAGGGTCTGTATTTAATAGAGTTCTTCAAAGTCATGAACAGCTTGGATAGATTAAATACAGAGAAATGGTTTCCAGTGACAGAAGGGTCAGTAACCAGTCAAGGAGATTGGCAAAAGAGTCAGAGGTGACATAGAGAAACATTCTATATGCAGCAACTTGTGGTAATTTGGAATGCATTGACTGAAAGAGATTCAGCACATGCCTGGACTAAAATACATGCTAAATTGTGGAAGAACTGGCTGCTAGTTGAAGGTACAGCCACCTTCTAAGTGATACATATTATCAAAGGCAGGATAATGAGAGCAAAATCTGCAGTTTCAGACATGCTAGCATTAACACCAGAATTGCACCTGTCTTAAGCAGTTTGAATTTCAGGTGAAACAATGAGAAATTTCAGTTTTGTGATGAGGAACGATTCTGCAAGCTATCTTTCAGTGCTGTCAGGCAGAGGAATATTTTTCTTCGCAGCCTTCTGAGATGTGGAAAGGACAACCAGAGAAGGAGGTGAAACCAGCTTCTGTGGTAACTTTCAAAAGAAAATTGGATAAATACTTGAAAGGAAATGATTATATTGGGCTGCAGGGAAAGAGCATGTGGATGGGTCTAATAGAGTATATACACCTAAAAGCCAATACAAGTGCAATCGGCTAAATAACTGCATCATATAATGATTGTCCGAATGTGAGGGGCAGCACGGTGGCACAGTGGTTAGCACTGCGTCAGGGACCTGAATTCAATTTCAGCCTTGGGTGACTGTGCTGAGTTTTCACGTTCTCCCCATGTCTGCGTGGGTTTCCTCTGGGTGCTCCAGTTTCCTCCCATAGTCAAAAGGCGTTCAGGTTAGGTGGATTGGCCATGTTAAATTGCCCCTTAGTGTCCAAAATGTGTCGGTTCGGTTAAAGGTGCAGCCATCTGGGATGGCCACTTGGACGTTCGCAAAGTCTAAAGGGAAATGTGGACAATGTAAGATTCAGGCAGGTTCAGAGCCTGAATGTATATTTGTGAGCAAAGAATCCAGACAGCATCGAAACCCCCAACCGATTAGCATTATGATGGCCCATCTCCGTAAGACAAAGGACTGATACTCGAGTAACCGATACAATCCCAGACATTTTGGCGCCACTCCCTTTACTCAGGAAGCATCAACAACAGGGTCAATGACCGCTTAGGACACACCCAGCCATCAAGGCATCCGCCCTTTATTGGCTCAGATCGAAGACAGTGATCGAGAACTGCCCAATTAATGGGGTCCAAACCTAAGGACCACCCAAAAGAGCGCAAAACTCCCCAAGGATAAAGAGAGACACTGCCATGTGTTCAACCTCTTTTGGACAAGGCGCTCCAGCAACGTCCACCTCCAATTGCAGCACCACCAGAAGCAAGTTCAAGTTCAACGCCCGCAACCAGACGGACGAGCCCAGCTGAGCAGCAGTTACTTCTCCAGACCCAGTAGATCCAGATTCGAACAAAGGCCACTATTCCTCTGACATAAGCCGGGTGCCTGAAGTTTAGTACAGGTTGTCATAGTTGTTAGGTGTAGTTTAATTAGTGTTTATGTTGCATGTTAATCTTGTGTGTAAATAAAGTACCATTGATCTTGAATGAACTAACTGGTGTTTGGCTCTTTGATCGATACCTGGTTGAACCTTGTGGTGGTATCATCTGATACCTGGCGACTCTGAGAGCAAATCAAATTCATATTCATATAAAAGAAGGGCAACCTTATTGACGGCCATATTTATAGCAAGTAAAAAAAGGCAACATAGGGTTATTGGGATAGGGCTTGGATGGATTGCTCTTTTAGAGGGTTGGTGAAGACGAGATAGGCAGAATGGCCTCCTTCTGCACTGTAGGGATTCTATGGTTCTATGATTACGTATCTGACATGTTATGAAGAACTTTGGAAGAATAAGTGTCTACTCCCACCTTCATAATGAAGCATTATGGAAAGATTACAGCCTGCAGCAACTGCATCATGATTTGTAGAGCAGATAAATTCATGTGTAAATGAGCACCTTTTTACAATTGTTCCCACTGACAGTTGCTGTCTGCTAACTTGCCAATATTTTCTACAGGGCAGAAGTGCAAACAATGCCTTCATTAACATAACCATTCCTTCTTGTTGTTAACAATCCCTGAATTGCACGAAGATGAGAAGAAAAGGAGAATTAATAAAGCACGAAGAGTGGAACATGCATTTCAGTAATTGAGTGGTGACTTTGGACAACATTGAAACCCAGTTTGATGTTCAGGGGAAACAAATAATCTTCGTAGAAAAGCAGATTACTGTGGATGCTGGAAATCTCAAATAAAAACAGTAAAATTCTCCTCAGAAACAGCTGATGCAAATCTTTAAAGAGAAGGCGACATAGAGAAAACAACAGCAGCTGGAAGCGTAAGAATAGAAGGCAAAGTATGGCCAAAACTTTAAAAAGAAAGTGGTACTTCCGATACAATCAAGCTGCTTTTCTCCCATGTCTGATGCTCGAAACTAAAATAAAAATGTTGGTGTTATAACTCGTCCAGAGTCATGGGACCTGCAACCTCAGAGTCCCTGTGGCCTCACCTGAGTATAATCTTCCTAGATGAGGGGGCAGAGCTACACGCTTAAACCTCATGGGCCATAAATACCCTGGCCCAAGTGTGGGCCAGGCGTGGGAGACCCTTTGGGGAATAGGAGTTGTAATGTAGTAGTTAAATAAACTTGAGCTTTTTCTTACAGTCATCACTTCTGGGTGGTCGATCGCCTGGAACTTTACAGTTACCTTCATTCATCTGTGTCATCAGTAGATGAGACTTTAGTAACTACAAAACCACAGAGGGTTACACCACCGGTGGAGACTTTCAGCCAATCACAACTCTTTGTTAGATCAATGCAAAATCAGGCCCCTTTGTCTTGCTCTCTCTCTCCCACCTTCTGTCTCAAAGCTCCTTTTTTTACTTTTTTTTTAAATTTAGAGTACCCAATTCATTTTTTCCAATTAAGGGGCAATGTAGCGTGGCCAATCCACCTACCCTGCACATCTTTGGGTTGTGGGGGTGAAACCCACGCAAACACGGGGAGAATGTGCAAACTCCACACGGACAGTGACCCAGAATCGAACCCGGGACCTCGGCGCTGTGAGGCAGTAATGCTAACCACTGCACCACTGTGCTGCCTCTCAAAGCTCTTTGATATATCCCATGTTTGTGTCATTTGTAGAGTTTCTAAGTAATAACCACATTGTATGCTACTTCTGCTTCTATCACCCAACCCTTCCCCTCAATTGTCATGTCACCATACTTGTTTTCAAGAAAACTTTGAGTCCATTCGGTTGTAATCTTCCTAACAAAACATGTTCATTGCTGAAGATTGTACCGAAGATTAAAATAGATTGAAAGAACCCTTTTGAGTATTTTTGTTTTAAAATTGGTTAAAATCATTACGGAAAAGAACAATTTTGCATGAAAAAAAGGCATTGCTTATTTGAGCATCGTTTGCATCAACTCAACACTGTTGGTAGAATCTGGATTACAAATGACACCACAGAATAGCTTAGGTTGCTGTATAAAGGGATTACTTCGAGAATAAAAGCATGTCGGCTGCCTTCTGGAATGGAACGGATACATTATGTTTTATGTTTGGTAGATGCATAAAACACATCCATCTTGCAGCCACATCTAAAATGTCAATTATTTACCACAGTTAAACAAGAGGAAATGGACATGTTCTAAGACTAAAAGATAAATTGGTTGGGAAATTGCCACACATCTTTGGTTTAGGCCACAACAACAGGCCTGATTTCATTTCATCTTGCTACACTTGAGGTAAGATGTAACAGTCCTTGGGAAGGTGTGGAGGAGATTTACCAGAATGATCCCAGGGATGGGGGCCTTAGTTAAAAGGTTATGTTGGAGAAGATGGTGTTATTTCCTTGGAGCAAAGGAGATTGAGTGAAGATTTGGTAGTGGTACATGACTGGTAGTGGTACAGGCTTGGGTAAGATAGGCAAGGAAACATTATGTTCATTAGTTGATGTTACAAGGACAAGGGAACATAGGTTTAAGAGGCAGGATTCATGAAATCCCTACAGTGCAGAAGGAGGCCATTCAGCCCATTGAATCTGCACTGACACTCCGAAAGAGTATTCTACCTAGGCTCACTCCTCTGCCCTATCCCATAAACCTTGCACATTGATCATGGCCAATCCACCTAACCAACATGACATAGGATAATAAGGGGCAATTTAGCACGGCCAATCTACCTAATGTGCACATCTTTGGATTGTGGGAGGAAACCGGAGCACCCAGAGGAAACCCAAGTAGACACAAGGGGCAGGATTCTCCCCTACCCGACGGGGCGGGCGGTCCCGGCGCCGAGGATTGGCGTGAACCCTCTGCACCTTCAGGGGCTAGGCCAGCACCAGCGGTGTTGGCGCAGCCCCAGCCAGCATCAAAGGGCCTGGCATCACGCCAACTGGGGCCAAAGGGCCTCCACCAGCCAGCACGAGTTGGTGCATGCGCGAGAGGGCCACCATGTGCTGGCGTCATCCCAGAGCAGGCGCATGGCTGTTCGTCTCCACACCAGCCATGGCGGAGGTCCACAGCAGCGGGTGCGGAAAGAGTGCCCCCATGGCACAGGCCCGCCCGCGGATCGGTGGGCCCCGATCATGTGCCAGGCCATCGTGGGGGCACCCCCGGGGCCAGATCTCCCCGTGTCTCCCTGAGGACCCTGGCCCGCAGAACCAGGTCCCACCGGTAAGTACCTGGTCTAATTTACACTGGCGGGACCAGCCTAAAACAGGCGGCCGCGCAGCCCATCGACGGCCGGAGAATCGCTGGGGGGGGCCGCTGCCAGCCGCCGCCAACCGGCGCTTGCGCGATTTCTGCCCCCGTCAAAACCCCCGCGCCGGAGAATTCGTCAGCTGACAGTGGCGGGATTCATGACCCACCACCCCACCCCCCCCCCGATTCTCCGGCCCAACGGGGGGGGGTTGGAGAATCCCGCCCAGGGAGAGCGTACAAACTCCACACAGGCAGCCACCCAAGGCCAGAATTAAACCATTGTCTCTGGTGCTGTGAGGCAGCAGTGCTAACCACTCTGCCATCATACTACCCACATGTTTGTATTACTTATCGATATTGAACCTGCTGCAATTCCACACATACGCGGTGGACTTTGTTGAACTATTATTAATTAGATTGATTTCTTTGGTCCGTGGTGAATCATCTGAGTCATCTCTTCAGAAAGCTGTGTTTCAACCTCAGTGAAGAATCAGTCAACAAAGCAAATCTGATCTCCATTTCTAAATTCACAAAACAGAAATCAAGACTGCAATCTTGGAAGTGTAATGCTGGGGCAGACTGTACCTTAGCTATAATGTCGAGGTGACTCAATAGTCACACGTGAAATGGACAAGACCCGGAAACTGTGCAAATAAGAGTCACAATGCTCCCTGTAATCAGAAAGCAGAGTTATCAGGAACAACTGAAGAGACTTAGGTTACTAGATCATGAGGGATCTGAGTGCAAGGATTTCCATAGAATTCTATATCAAAACAATTAGTTTAAAGTTCAGTGAATCAGTTGCAAAATGCTTTGGGATATCATGCAGCCATATAAGCTTTTCTTGTAATCAATCAAGTTTTCTTTTTATACAGTATGATGGCATGATGAATGGTACAGCAATTACTAGAGTGCTACTTCAGGGTAAAGATTGACAGGAGGATCAGGGACAACTGGTAAAAGGCAAAAGTAAAATTTAACTCAGGATATTCTCCTGCACGCAAAGAATGATCAACACTCAAAATGTTCTTCTGGTAAGTCTTTTATCTAGAGATCTAGCATATTTCTCACTTTCCCCAGGCAGTAGAAAAGTCTGTCTTGAGCCAACTGACTTTAAAAAAGGCTCAACCATAATATTAATACGATGGGGACAGCCATGACAAGCTGAGAGTGGGATTTCCACCACTCAGCCAGCCAGTCAGATTGGCCAGCAGCTGAGTAGTCCCAACAGGGCCAGAATTTAATATGGCCACTGCTGGAACTTAAAGCAGTCCAGAGAAGAAGGAACATGGATGCCGGACTGAAAGGTGAGTTTGGGATTTTGGTCATGCAGGAATCAGGGATCCAGGGGGACTGGCAGAAGGGAGGGTAGGAGGGGTTGGGGGTGTCAAGGTCTGTAGGTCAGTGGGGGAGACACAATGGAGGATTACCATCATGGGGTGGTGCATGGAGGGGGGGGCGCTTACCCCCAGGGGTGGGGGGGGCTTACCAAAGGAGGTACACACCCCCACCTTTTAGTCTGAGTTGGTGAAAAAGCCAGCTGACCTCGTTTGTTCCACCTTCCTCAGCCACACGTATTATTAGGTACAGGCAGTAGCAGGTCCTTAACTGGCCATTAATTAGCCAATTAAGCACCTCAATAGGTGTAAGGGCTGGCAGGCAGGCCAATGCATTACCCAACCATTTTATTATGGGGGGCAGCTTTGGGATGGACAGAAAGCTGGTGGGATAGCCAGCCATTCTATTTTATGTAAACCCCCCCTCCTCACCATCTTCAAAGATGACAGTGGGTGTGCAGTTAAGCATCCCTTGGAGCCTTTCTATGCAAACGTTGCTTTCTGCAAGGTTACATATTTCTCTGGTTGTTTTCTTTAGACAGCCTTTCTCTCCAACATGAAAATGAATCTACTCATGACAATCCTCAAACAATATTGATGAGTTTTTCAGCCTTTGAGATGTCAGTTATATAAGAAACAAATATACACCCACCAATGAAAAAATGGCATTAAAAAAGGCACAATAGTGTTTGAAAAACATGAGTCAGTGGCTGAAGTTCACCCAAAATCAAAATTCCTCTTGTGGAATCAAGATCAAGGTACAGCCTTGAGGTGAGCAGAGTTGCAGTGGGGGTGTGTATATGTATAAGTCAATTTCCATTCTGTCATTTTTCTTTTATTTTTGTAGGGCTGTGAAAGTCCCTTGCCAAGTCTCACTCTGGATGAACAGCAAGAGTGAGTCAGTACTAAATAATATATGAAAACAACAATCTTCATTGGACAACTAAATGATTACTAATGATCAAAAGAAAATGAAAGATAACTTTCTTAAAATGACAGGAAGGAAAAAAAACCTTTGTAAAGAAATGTAGAAAAGACAACTGTACATGCACGCTATATTACAAACGTTAACCCCCAAATTGGTCTGTTCATAACTGCCCAAGATGGTGAAATCCCCCTTGATTCCCACTGTTGGCTTGAGTAGCTGACTAATCCACTCCCCATGCAGCCCCGAATGTTGGACGCTGTGTTCCTTTAAGTCCAGTGTCTAGCTCCATGCCAGCCTTTCAAAGCTTCCATGCAGACTTCTTCAGAACACAGATCTGGTAAATGTGAATCCTTTCTCAAATTATCCTCACAGGCACTGCAGACTTTGCAATATTTAAGTTGTTTACACATTTTTTGATGATGTCTTCAATCAGCTTGTGTATTCATCATTGAAACTCAATCGCCTGAGTCTACACCACAGTTTTTGTTTCATAAATTTAGAGTACCCAATTAACTTTCTCCAATTAAGGGGCAATTTAGCATGGCCAATCCACCTACCATGCACAACTTTCGGGTTGTGGGGCCGAAACACCTGCAAACACCTGCAAACACAGGGAGAATGTGAAACTCCACACAAACAGTGACCCAGAACCGGAATCGAACCTGCGACCTCGGCGCCGTGAGGCAGCAGCACTAACCACTGCGCCACCATGCTTCTACACCACAATTGACCACCCCATGTGCAAGGTCATTCCTTTTCCTACCATGTAATTCAAGGGTCATCAAATGCAATAAGAAAATTTACTTCTGCTGAACAAAACAAATGTATTTTAGTAAGTCTAGCTTGAAAAGGGAAATCAGTGTTGTAGATGAAATACCAGCTGTAATGGCCAATATGAACAAGGTCTAGGGAAAATAAGTTTACAATTAATAGCATCATTACGGATTACTATTGATTAGTTATTTGATGTAATCAAAGCACAATAACACTTACTTTCCAGAACCTGATTTAAAACTAACTCTAAATATTCAATACAGGCTCCAAATTAACAGTAACGCAGAAATAAAATGCAAAAATATAAAATTGCAAAGATTACTGGTTTCAGGTTATTGGCTTCTTTTATTTAGCATTATTAGTTAATGAGAAAAACTGACAGCGATTATAGAAAGCAGAAAATTGGACCTGGATGTTCACAGAGTCACAATGACTCCAGGGCAATTTTAAAATGGTTGTTTGCGCGTCCAGACTCATAAAAGGCTAATGTGAGTGGGAACTTGTTTATGCAGCTGCAGAGAACCGTTGACTTAGTTTTATTGATAATTTTTTTAAATGCATTTAGAGTACTTCTCCCCAATAAAGGGGAAATTTAGTGCGGCCAACCCACCTAACCAGCACATCTTTGAGTTGTGGGGGTGAAACCCACGCAGACACAGGGAGAATGTGCAAACTCCACACCCGACGCTGGGATTGAACGTGGGTCCTCGGCACTATAGGTGCTAACCACTGTGCCACCGTGTTGCCCTTGATTGGCATTTTATGCGGTTATACTAGGTTATATTTTTCTCTTTTGCCAATGTCTCTATATTAATGTGCCGAAGATTGAAAGGAGTGAAATACTCAGATCTTCTGAGGTTGTTATATCTTTAATGCTCTGTTTGATTGCCACTTTTGCTGGTCAGAGAAACACCGTTTTTTTTTTCAAAAAATTACAAACAGATGTTTTTAAGCAGTTTCATATTGCCATTGTTGTTTTAGGCTTCATTTGTTCCATGCACACTGTACTCTAGGTGAATGGCATGGAAGAGCCATAAATTGGCATGGAGTTTATGAGGAGCCAGGGTGGAGAAGGAGTGGATGAGTTTGTGGTGTTGTTTGTGCTGCTATTACTCAGGATGGATTTCGCAGTTTACACAAAGACCACTAAAGCTAAGTTTAATAAACAAAGCTAAATTTATTACACTACGTATTGTACAATTCAATCACTATTCTTAAAGCAAGCAATATTATAACTAAACTACAATCTACACTATACTAACATCTATCTAATGCATTATATCTTAAATTGGTCTCTGCTCTACTCCTATTCTCACTAGCTCTCACCCGCCTTTTCTACACGCTCCACACGCTCCCAGAAGCCCGAGAGGCATTCATTTTTATAGGTCTGCTCCCCAGCTGAATCTAGTGGTCGATTAGAGTATTACATTAACCCTTAATGTGCTTGACATTATACATATTGTCACATCCTCCTTTCTTTGAATATGTTTAAAACATTTTCAAACATTTCACACATATATGTATGGGAATATGCATACAGCAAATACAATGTCATGTCAATGAGTATTATATAACAATTACAGTGTATAAGTTTTTTACAAATTCAATAGATTTGGCTTCTTTTTCATCCTTGTTGACCTTAATGCACACTGTGTGGCATTAAAACTGTCTTTTATCTGTTCATATAGCAATGTGGACATGAATGTTATAAGAAATTTAACATTACAAAGCATTGAGTCTGGTTGTGGTGGAGTATGAATTGCATTTTTGGTTTTGAGTAAAGCTCGTCGATTTCTTCTATACATTGTTCATACTTTTGTTTGGACAAAGGATGAACGTAGTGCAACTTCACTCATAACCAATGCAGTTTCCGACCATCCACCATCAGGGTTTTGCATACGAACGCTGTCTCCTGGTCTGAGTAGAGGTAGTTCTTTCACAGTACAATTGCAGTATGAACTTTGCTTGTTCTTCTGTTGACGCATATTCTCGTGTATCATTTGCTCATCCAGATTCGGAACTCTTATCCCTGGCAGAGGAATTTGTAGCTTTCTACCCATCAACAGCTGGGCTGCTGACAAACCTGATGCCAAAGGAGGTGTAGTTCTGGAACTCAACAGTGCCAAAGGGAAGTCCTGGTGGTCATCATATGCTTTTTTGGCTATTCCGACACCTTTTTCGGCTTTTCCATTTGACTGTGGATACAATGGACTTGATGTGATGTGCTAGAAGTTGTAGCAGTTGGCAAACATGGACCACTCCCAACAGGGACCATTATCCGTCATGACCTTTTGGGGTATGCCATGTCATGCGAATATGGATTTCACAGCTCCGATGACTGATTGAGCAGTCGAAACTCTGAGAGTTACTACTTCCGGATAATTTGAATAGTAATCGATTATAATCAGGTAATCTTTTCCACGAAAATAGAATAAGTCTATTCCGACTTTTGACCACGAGATCGTGATAAGTTCACTAGATGTGCAAGTTTCTTTTTGCTGTGTTCACTGATGCATCTGGCAGACATCACAATCCTGGATGCAATTTTCCACATCCTGATTTATACCTGACCAATAGACCAATTGTCTTGCTCTTCTTTTGCATTTGTCTATTCCTTGATGTCCTTCATGTATACGACCTAATATCCTTCTTCTCCTGGATGATGGAATGACAATTCAATCATTTTTCAGTAGAAAACCATTCACAACAGTTTGGTCACTTTTTACACTTCAAAAACTGTTGCAGCTGCCATTGGGCCATCCTTCCGTCAAGTGACTCATCACACGCTGAAGGATTTCATCTTTTGCTGTTTCTTTGTGTTTTGGATTAAGTTGTGCATCAGACTTGTAGCATGTCATGGCAGCCAAAATAGCTCAGTTGGGAGAGCATTAGACTGAAGACTTGTAGCATGTCTGCTATGAACTTGGCTTGAATTTCCACATTTAAAATAACCTCTGATGTTGCCTCATCAGTGTTACTAGTGGCACGTGACAGAGTGGGCTGGATTCTCCCAAAATGGGACTATGTCCCACACCAGCATAGAACCGCTGGTGTTTTACTCTGAAGATTCCTGGGAAAAAGTGGAGTCGATTCAATGACCTGCAGAGGGGCTATCTGGGACCCCAGAGTGATTCACACAGCTTTAGCTGAGGATAGAGGATCCCGCACTTCTGGTTTTGAGCCCGCGCATGCACGGTGGTGGCGTCCAGCGGCCGCGCAGAGCACCATGGTGGACTCAGACCGCGGAAGCAGACAGAGAAATTAGAGCCCCCCAATCGGCCACGCACCCGAAGATCTAACCCGCCGATCTGTCCCCCGGCCACCTATAAGGCCCCGCCCAGGGTACAATCCCCCCGCCCCCCACCAGGACGGCCGCGACTGAGTCCTCAGCTGCCACGTGAGCAACCCAACCACCAATAGCAGGTTAGTTCCACGCCGTCGGAACTTGGCCAGTCGGGAGCGGAGGATCATTGGGCTGGCCTCTGCAATGGGTCCCCAGCCGCACGGAGTACTCCGCGATCATGCTGATTCTCGGATCCCGGAGAATCGCCGGGCCCGATTTCGGCCCGGATTTCAATTCCGTCGGAGTCATTGCACGAGAAGCATATGCTTTAGGTTTCCATATGTTGTCCTTTGATTTCTGTAGTAGTACAGCTCCAGTCCCAATCTGACTGGCATCAGTGGATTTCTTCGTTTCTTTGGTGGTGGAATCAAAAACGTTGAGACTGGGGCTGCAGTCAATGATGACTTCATGTCTTGCATTCAGCTTCATGTTGAGATGTCCACATGAATGGTACATTCTTCTTGTTTAGATTTCTTAAGGCTGTTGTTCTAGTGGATGAATTTGGAATGAATTTGCCCATAAAATTTACAACACCAAGAGCTCTTAGAAAACTGTTTTTATCTTTTAGAATTAGCATTTGACCAATTGCAGTTATTTTATCTTGATCCGGTTGTACACCTTCTGTCGAAATTACGTCACCAAGAAACTTCAATTTCGCTATCCCAAATTGGCATTTATCTTTATTTAATTTCAGGCCATACGATTGAACCCTTGTCATTACGTGCATGAGTCTCGAACGGTGTTCTTCAGGTGTAGTTAACCAGATGATCACATCATTAATGCAGACACGAACACCAGGTATCCCTTCAGTTATTGTCTCCATCGCCCGGTGAAATATTTCTGATGCAGAGATTATCCCAAAACGTAGCCTGTTAAAACAGTACCTTCCAGATGGTGTGTTGAAAGTGCACAGCTTTCTGCTTTGTCTATCCAACTGAAGCTGCCAAAATCCTTTGGAGGCATCCGGTTTTGTAAAGTACTTGGCATGAGCCATCTCTGCAGTGATTCTTCTCTCTTCGGGATCGGGTCAGTGGAAGAAATCCACTAATGTTCCCTTTTGATATTATTATTTAGATCTTTTGGATCAATGCATATGCGTAAGTTGCCATTTGGTTTGCGCACTCGCACCATTGAGCTCACCCAGTCGGTTGGTTTAGTTACTTTGGATATGATATTGAACTGCAACATCCTGCCTAGTTCATCCTTCAAACGGTCTCGTAAAGGTCCATCTAGTGGTCGGTTAGAGTATTACATTAGCCCTTAATGTGCTAGACCAGGGGTGGGCAAACTACGGCCCGCGGCCAAAGGTCTTTATGCGGCCCACCAAGGTCATAAAAAAAATTTTTTTTTTTAAAATAAGGTTAATGGGGGGGGGGGGGGGGGGGGGGCTGTTGGGTTACTGGTATAGGGTGGATACGTTGACTTGAGTAGGGTGATCATTGCTCGGCACAACATCGAGGGCCGAAGGGCCTGTTCTGTGCTGTACTGTTCTATGTTCTATGTTCTATATGAGGCGCCCAGAATCATAACCGGGTGAAGCGCCATTTTTGAAAAGTAGAGAAAAAGAGGGCTAAAGGCAGGATGCCGCCGGGGGAAGCGCTGAGGTATATACCGCACGCTAATTGGTTACAACCGGGACTATTAATTTACTATGCGGCCCTTTAAAATTGTGAATTTCTGAATGTGGCCCTTGCACGGAAAAGTTTGCCCATCCCTGTGCTACACATTATACATAATGTCACAGAGTCAGCATTGAATTGGCATAGGAACTGTAATGGGCTGTGCGGAACGAATGGGTGGGGGTGAGGAGGCGGTGGTGGTTGGTGATATGATGGTATATGAGGGGTAAAAGTTAGATGGCCTAAACTGTGATCACAAAATTGCTTTTTAACCCAGCCTGCCTCGGCACTTAAGACACTCTTGTGATTACCTCCGATCTGCTGCAGGGGTGGCAGGCCTGATTATCCTGCACAACATTCAGGGACCTTTTGATTGCGGCAGTTGTAGCAAACCGGGAAATATCACAAATCAAGCTACCCGCCTTGATAGCAAAACTCCAAGCAGTACAGATGTTTGGAACTGCCCTATAATAGAGGCGAGAAGGTATATCTGAGACACTGCAGCACCACACGAGCAGGGAAAAGCAATTACAGTTTAGTAAATATTCGTAAGTCGTTTCCATTTTAAATGTGGATATGGAAACTCATCATTTAAAAAACAGGCACAAAAGTGTAACAAAAATATAAAATGGAAATAATTGTAAATGTAGAATTTAAATTATAAAAAATACATAATAGGTGGAATTTTCCATTCTCTGCACAGAGTGCTGACTGAGGCGTGAAAACCGGCATTCAACTCGAGGGCAGCAAAACCTGATTTTCCCTTTAGATAATCCAGGACTATGCAGAAAAACATTTGCAGATGTGACGCATGCCGACAGCCGGGAATCCCGAGATCAGGGTGGCATTTTTAAAGGACATCGATCTCTAATAGATAATACAGGAAGCCCCCGCGTGTGCACGGTGGACTCTCCCTGCCCTCCCCTGGACAGGGGAACACCCCCCCCCTCCAATGATCATGGGAACCCCACATACAGAAGGGAAAAACCCCAACCGATATAGGTAACCCCCCCACTAATGGAGATTTCCAGAGGAACTCCTCCTGACCCTACCACATGGCACCCTGGCACCGCCCTCTGGCTTTGAGGATTCCAAATGCGGGTGGATGATAGGGCAACAAAACCAGCTAATTACATTTACATTTATTGAAATTAGGATCCCAACCTTCCTAGGCGGGGACCTCGTTGCATCATAGGCCAGGGGCTTATTTTCTGAGTCTCGCGATTTTTTGCGCCCATGTGACTTTTGGCACTCGCGGAGAATGCAGGTTGAAAATCACCAATATGTTTGATACACCGTGTAGATTCAATTCACTTTGATTTCATCCTAATTTGTAGTTTAACCTGCTTTCATATTAGATCAGGAATTATTAGTGTATATTCTGTAATGTAGAAACTGGCCCACAATCTAATTGAGACTTACAAAGAATATGCAACCAAAAGATGATTGTTGCCGGAGTTCTTATTGATTCATTCACAGGATGTGGGCATCACTAGCAGACCATAGTTTATTGTTCCTCCCAATTATCTTTGAGGAAATAGTGGTCGGCTGCCTTCTTGAAGTGCTGCTGTCAATATGGTGTAGGTAAAGCCACAGTGCTGTTTAGCAGCAAGTTCCAAGACTTTCATCCAATGAAAGAGGATAGTTGTAACTTGTCGGCTATTTGCAGATGGTGGTATTCGCATGCGGCTGTTGCCCTTGCTCTTCTTGATTGTAGGGTTTCTGGATTTGGTAGGTGCTTTTAAAGGGGCTTCTAGATGATGCACATTTCTGTATTGAATGTTTGGGGTGGTGCATGGAGTATCAGTCAACTTCACACATTGTTCAGCTTCCTGAGTGTGAGGGCATTTCACTCATCCAGGCAAATGGGGAGTATTCCATCATATTCCTGACTTACACCATGTTGATTTTGAAGTTTGGGAAGTCAGGAGGTGTGTTACTCACTGCAGAACTTCTAGTCTCTGATTTGCTCTTGTAGCCACAGTATTTATATAGCTGGTTCAGTTAAATAGAACCCAAACTGAACATCAGTGTAGCAAGTTACTGCCGAGTAAGTGCCACTTCATAAAACTGTCGAAGACTCCTTTCATCACTTTGATGCTGATTAAGAGGAGACAGATGGGATGACATGTAGTCTGCTTGAATTTGTTCTGATTTTTGTGCACAGCAGGTACCTGGGCAATTGTTTCCATTGTTGAGTAGATGCCAATGCTGAAATTGTACTGGAATAGCTTGACCAGGGCACAGCTACTTCGGGAGCCCAATCATCAGTACTATAGTCTTTGTGTATCTAGTGCCTTCAGCCGTTTCTGGATATTACATTGAGTGATTTGAGTGATTCATACTCACTGAAGACTGGAATCTGTGATAGTGGGGGTTCAGGAGGAGGTTGATCATCCATACAGCACCTGATTGATCATCCACACAGCAAATGCCTCAGCCTTGTTCTTTGCACTGATGAGCTGGACTCTGCCATTAATGAGAACGGGATACTTGGTGAGCACCCTCCTCCGCCAATCAATTGTTTAATTATCCATCATCATTCACGACTGGATGTGACAGGATTGCAGAGATTTGATCTGATCCATGACTGTAAGATCGCTTATCTCTGTCCATAGCATGCTTCTTCTGCTGCTTCTGGCCACCAGAACCAGACATACGGAGAAATGGTGATGGAGGTGCCTGTGACATTGGTTAAAAAAGTATAAGAATATGACTGTGCCAGGCTGTTGCTTGACCAGTGTGTAGGACAGCTCTCCAAATTTCAGCAAAATTCCCTGAAATAGAACAGTACAGCACAGAACAGGCCCTTCGGCCCTCGATGTTGTGCCGAGCAATGATCACCCTACTCAAACCCACGTATCCACCCCATACCCGTAACCTAACAACCCCCCCCTTAACCTTACATTTTAGGACACTACGGGCAATTTAGCATGGCCAATCCACCTAACCCGCACATCTTTGGACTGTGGGAGGAAACCGGAGCACCCGGAGGAAACCCACGCACACACGGGGAGGACGTGCAGGCTCCGCACAGACAGTGACCCAGCCGGGAATCGAACCTGGGACCCTGGAGCTGTGAAGCATTTATGCTAACCACCATGCTACCGTGCTGCCCCTAAATGAATGTAAATGAAGAGAACATTGAATGTTCAACGGAACTGAGTATGTCTTTGTCTTGCCTGATGCCCAAAAGATTGAGCTTCCCAAGTAGCTGTGCCCTAGTCAAGCTATTCCAGTACAACTTCAGCACCGGTATCCACTCAACAGTGTGAAAATTGCCCAGGTGATCCATTGTGTTTTATTCTTATTTGACTGAGTTGCTAGCTCGGCCATTTTGGATGTCAGTGAAGAATCGATCGCATTCCTATGCGTCTGGAGTTAAGGCCACAATCCAGTCCAGCTGCAATCTTATTGAATGGCAGAGCAGGCTTCAGGGGCAAAATGGCCAATAACTAATTTATATGGTCATATGTCTTCAAGCAATAATCCAGGGTTGGATTCTCTGTTTGAGAGACTAAGTGCTGACGCCGGGACTGATTCGCGGGTGTTCTATGGTTCCGATGACAGTGCCGGTCCCAGAGTAATTGAGAACATACTAATGGGCTAGCACTCTGCCACATGGAACTAGTGTGATTCCAATGCACGCTGGCATGTGATTTACCTGGGTCGGCATTGGCAATTGAGTGCCTGACAAGCTGCAGGCACATATAGGCACTCCACTCCACACACACTTTAATTCCAACCACGAAGCTGCCATCTCTAAGAGCAGCACTGAGGTTCACTGATACAGAGTTCAGAACACTGCTGGTGTCGTGGAAGAGGCAAAACATCCTGTTCTCTGTGGTGGGAAGGAAGCTGCTAGTCACTGGGCGCATGTGGCAGAGGCCATGAGAGCCGTGGACCCAACCGCCAGGACCAGGCAGCAGTGCTAGAAAAATCTGCATGACCTCCTCAGGGTGGCCAGGGTGAGTAACCAACCCTGTGCTCCTGGCACCACTATACTCCCCACACCCACCCCATGCGGCACCCACCAGGTGGACCGGTAGGTGGCGCTGGGTGAGGTTGGGCAACCCCCCCAAGCCAGCCAGGGTGAGTCACCATGACCTAGCACCAACCCCATCCCACACACCTTTGCATTATCTGTCCCTCAAGAGAAGGTGACCCACAACCGCCAGGAAAGAGAGAAGACCGGAGAAGGCCCACGAGACGTAAGGCCCCTCACCACTGCAGAGCAGAAGGTGATGGACCTAGTCAGTGGGGTTGGAGAGTAGGCAGTCACCGAGGTGGAGGTCAGCATCGGAGATGTAAGTGAGCCCCCAACGAAATGCAACGTCCCTATGACATGTGTGTCACTCCTACCCTCCCCCCACACCATGCCTACCCATGATCTGACCATGCATCCTGGTGTCTTGCAGGATCACCTGTCGATGTGGCGGGTACATCCGGGGTCCCCCGCCCCTAGTCGCAACCCCGCAACCTGGCTCACCTGGTGAGGAGTGGAGACCTACTGGTGACTACATCCCAGCCGCAACCCCACAACACTCAACTCTTCGTCACTGCTGTCACCGACACCCTCCACCATCCCAGAGACACTCACCTCAGTTGGGCACTTTAGTGAATAGGCTCCAGGGGCACCATCTGATGCACACACATGCAGCAGTACATCAGATAAAGGTAGGAATCCCAAATCCCGAGGAGGGGGGAAGGGTGGCGGACGGTCGGCGGACAGTCTGACCCAGGAACTAGCTGCCGGCCAGACAGGTCTCAGGCTTCTGGAAAGGGCGGTCCCATCGATGTAGGAGATGCAGGCGCAGCGGTGGGACTACATGGAGGGGGGGTCAGCAACGATCAAGAACCTGCAGGAGTCCAGCTGCCTGCAAGAGCAGGATGCAGTGTCGACCATGCATGCCACCCAGGCCAACACCATAAGTGTGGAGGCCTTGGGTCCAAAGGTAGGCCATGGGTCAAGATGTCCAAGGTCTGGGCTCTCTTTGCAGGCAGTGGCCGAGGCACAGGACAGGGGAACCATGTCACAGCCAGCCATGTATTCGGGTCACATGGACATTGCAGTGGCACACCAGAGCTTGGCCCACTCACAATGGGTCATGGCTGTGGGCATCAAAGATACTGGCCTGGCGCTGGCTGATCTGGGCCAGGCCCTGAGTGGCATGTACAGTGCCAGGGATGTGGCAACCCTGGTCAAGATGGGAGCAGGCTTCCAGGACTGGCAGCGCCAGATGGCAAGGTGAAGCACATAGGCTAGCGATTGGGGCTAGGGCACAATACTTGTACATATCACAATAAACACCCATTCCCCGACGTTCTGAACTCCCTCAATCCTCTGTCTGGAGGGTGTGAGAGATGGGCTGGGCTGAGAGCAGAGGTTGTGCCGGTAGGGTGTGGAGGGGTGGTGGGAGGCCATTGGTTTGGGGAAAGTGTGTTTGAAGTGGACGCAGACCAGGACCCCCAGGGTAGTTGGAGGCCACTCTCACCTTCGGAGGTGGCAGGGAATGGGGCCAGATATATGAGGTCGCCATGTGGTAGGGCCTAACTGGTGAGTGGCCCATCACCGCACACAGCCCCAAGATCCAACATAACCCCCTTCCCCACGGACCCTGTCCCCACTACCACCAACCACAGGTGTTCCATGGGACCATGAGATGGAATGGCCAGTATGCATGCAGGGATCACCTGGGCAGACGGTGGAATGTGCCACTGAGTGCAGGAGTCAGACTTCGTCAAACGATGCGGAGCACCAGATCTCATCGGGTAGCAGGTCATCATCATCCTCCATCCCATGGACTCGACCCACTGATACCGCCAGCCCAGGGCAAGAATCCTGGAGTGAAGCAGGTGGGAAGCATGGAGGGGAGTGCAGCTGCGGCGGGAGCGAGGGTCACACACCAGCTGCAGGTTCATCGAGTGAAACCCCTTTCATATGTGAAGACTAACCTGTAATCTGCAGGTGCTCATAGAAGGGACATGCGCCCATCACCCACTGGATGGAACTGGGGCATCCCGGCAATGGTGGTGAATCCCACTGCCCGGTCAACCTGGTGGGCTCGGTTCATATTCAATTGGATGTATTTTGCTGTTGGAGCACGCACAGCTGCCGTTATGGTACGGATGCACCTGTGCATGGAGATCTGGGTGATCCCAGACAGGCCCCCATTTGGTGCCAGGAAGGATCCTGTGGCAAAAAAATTCAAGGCAACCGTCACCCTGAGGTCCACCGAGAGGGGTGTCTTCCCTCATACCCCCACAGCTCCAGATACACCATGATGCAGCAGACATGCCATATGGTCTCCCTGGTCAGCCACAATCGTCAGCACGCCCGGTCCAGCAGGGACAGGCGCTGCGGGATACACAAGGCCTGATGCAACGCCTCTCTTAATCTCGTCCTCAGTCTGCTGAGCAGCCTCCATCATCACCGGATGACCCCTGCTCCTCTGGGGCAGGCTACTGCTCTGCAGGGCCCTCCCCAAGCAGCTCCTGCTTATGCAGCCGCAGTGCACCCGCTCGGGCTCTAGGGAAGATCTCCTCCTGAGATCTCGCCACTACAAATCCCATTCTGGCCCTCTTCTGCGATTGTGCATAAATAATGGGATTTGTGCCCACAGTGAACAGACCCGAAAAATCACGCCCAAATGTCTTTTCCGGCGAGAAGATCGGTGAGATTCCCATTGACCGTGGCGGCACAAATTAACCGCAATTTTTAGGCACTGAGAATAATATTCATTTCCCCACATGACAAACACGAAGCAACTGATTCACCTGCTTCAGGGTTGTCTGAACACTTCACTGAAGGGGGCGCTCCATTTAAACAACTCCACAGCACTTGCACTCATTCAGGCCAGGAGGGTGGCAGTGAGGAAATCAGCGCCTCGGTTTTTGGAGGGAGCCCTCGGCTGGATGTTGTGGAGGAGAGGTGGGCTACAGTATGCCCTTGGGCTGTCAGATGGCCCTCTAGTCAAGATGACCAAGTTCTCCTGGGACAGGGTGACAGCATTGGTCAGTGCCAGGAGCCTGACCAAGAGGACAGGTGTGCAATGCAGAAAAAAGATGGATGACCTACTCTGATCAGCCAAGGTAAGTGTTCTCTGTATCCTGTCTGCACTTCACTCTTCCATCACCTCCCCCCGCCCCCCAGAATGTCACCTCAATCCCCCATGCTGGCACCTCGCAGGGCTCCAGCACCCGACCTCCCACCAGCCTCCTTAAACCCAGCTCTCCTTATCAGATCCCTCCTTGCTTAAGCGCTGTGCCCACTCATGCCAGGTGTCACTAATTTCTGACCCACCAGGCATCCAGCTCACATCATCCCCAGTTGTGTTCCTGCAGGAGAAGCTTGCTCACATCTGCTGGGAGAGAGAGAGAAGACAGGCGGTGGGATGCCTGAGCTGACTCTGTATAAGGAGAGAGCCATGGAGCTCGCAGGGGAGGAACAGGAATAGGCCCGCACTGAGCGAAATGGGCCTGCGAGAGAAGAGTAAGGAGCCACTGCACCTTCATCCAGATAACCAGCCTCAAGTGAGTTCTGTGTAATCCAAACCCTTGGCCAGGCTATGTACTAAAAACATGTTCCTTGCCTTGCAGGACTACAACCGAAGAGCCAAGCCTGTCTACCAGCAGTGTCCACCGCCTATCATCGGAGGAGATTTCAGAGAAGGACACGGATGAATTGTCACAACTCTCATCATCCACCATCGCAGTGACACACACCTCAGTGGCCAATCTTAGAAGCCAGGCTTCTGTGCCACTACCTGGTGAGCACCACGCAGCTTCTGATGCACATCAGATGGAGGCAGAATGTCCAAAATCGGACAGTCGAAGGGCTGCTGGATCCCAGGGCTAGACTGTGCCCCAGCCAGATGCCATGCCTCTGGACATATTTGTCTCAGCTGCTGTAGATGCCGAACTCCACTGGGCCTGCAGAAGCGCATCTTCAGGATGCCAATGCACCGCTCTGTCACTGATTGGTTGACACTGCGATCATTCTCATACCAGGTCCCTGCTGCTGTGTCTGGCCTCCGCACTAGCATCATCAGCCAAGACTTTGGGGATATTCCTTTCCCCTACAAGCTATCTCTGCAGCCTGGGTGGCCTATGAAAATGCCAGGGATCTGCGATTGGCCAAGGATGTAAATATCAATACCTGGCCGGTGGCACACATCAGCTGAACATTGAGGGAGTGGAATGCCTTCCCATTTGAGAAAGGAGACTCATGGTGCCAAGGGTCTCCAGCGTGAACCTGATTGCGTCTTCAGGAAAGGCCCAGGAAGATCGCGATCAGATGTCTTGCCGGTGCAGAACCTGTTTTTGGCCTCTCGGGAGATTTAACAGTCGTGGCGGAATTTGTGACCACGGCTATTAAGGCTGCAAAATCTCACTCATAAGATGGAAACACCCGTGGCGGGTTTGGTGGGAAGCAAGTGGGGAGAATATGGCGGGAACCGAAAAGTCGGAAACCTGGCGGATAAAATCACGCTGCAATTCTCCCAATGGCAGGTTAATGGTGAGTCGCTCTTCCCCCTGGCTGGTGACATGAATTCAATTTGCATTCATTTTCCTCTCATGAATGCTCATTAAACAGCTGTCACCCATCAAGCTTTTCAATCTTGTGTCACGTCAACAGGAAATCATGTCGCCGGCAAATCTGCAGCCCTCAGTTGACAACCTGTTTGTCACACCACGTAAGGATGCAAACACTGCCATGAAGGAAGTGCGGTCCAGTGTAGGGATGTCATCCCAAAGTGCATGTTTTGGTTTGGGACACTATCAGTTCGGAAACCCAGATGCGCAGAGTCACAAATATGGTGAGTCCTCCTCATGGTGCTGTACTTTGAGGACTAGGAGTTGAGGATCCATCCAAGATACACTCTGAATAAAGAATGACACACATCCCCGGCAACACACAAGAGTCCAGTAACAAGTAGAACTGAGGTTGACATCACAAGAATGTTAAATTTAAAAGGGGACTCTCTGAGTGTGAGTAAGGCTGAACCTCAGAATATGAAGATTGCAAAGATCCAAATCATAATGCTTCCATCTGACCATTACATTCACAGACCCATGGAATGGTTTTCAAAAAGTGACATTTATTTATAGTGATAAACTCACCTGTGACTCTGAGGTGACATCAAAATACTTTCGGTGCAATTTAATGGAAGAGAAGCAGAGTCCCGTTTTGGACGTGTTGAGTGGGGTGTTTCCCAACGATGGCAACGCCAAGAACAACCCTGTTATTAAACGGGACTCTGCTTCACTTCTGGGCCCGGCTGAGGCCGCACTCAGACTACTTTCCTGCAATGACAAACTGAGCCCACCAGAGCAGGAAGAGCTTGGGGTACCATTTTTATGGGCCCCAATCTCTGAACACCCACCGTGGCCTCCGGACGCACCTCCCGCCCAATGCCCCAACTTACCAATTATGGCGCCCTCGAGACTCAACCTCATAATTGCAGGGCACTCCCGTGCCCGAATCCGCCATGGTCAAGATGCTGCCTGGGCACCTTACCCCTACCAGTGCCACCTGGACACCCACAGTGCCACAGTGACCAAGGTGGTATCAGGATTGCCAGGGTACCACCCTGCCCAGAGTCCAACCAACTCGGGGGCTCCAATTGCCTGGAAGATCCCTCAAGTGCCAGTAACCTGGTCCACATTTGTGGAAACCAATGCTAAACGGCACCCAGTCAGGGTCTCTGAGGCGAGGCCGTAAGATCCCGCACCTCGGGTAACTGGCAGACATATTCAAGTGAGACTAACTACTCACTTGAATATGCATTGAGGGCGGAATCCAGATCATCACGGCGCCTTTGAGGTCTTGTTAGATCTCATGAGGCATAACGAGCATCATTCACTCGTAAGATTTAATGGCCACGGTGCGCCCTACGTTAAGCACAACAAGGCCAGTAAATTGCACCCTTTAACTTTCCTAACCCTAGTTCTCCATCTTGGTGCAGCCCCGACATCTACAGCAGGATGGAGGCAGCCTGCTGACTGCCATGTTCTTATGTCAGTGTTGACCTTGGCGGGCATCCTCTGGTGGCACCAGCCCTTGAGGACCCCAGCCTCATAAGGGACTCTTGGTCAGGGGCTGAGGCACCCTCGGTGGCATGCACTGCTGGAGTTGGGTAAGGTACAGGTAGAGGGGACTCTTAGCAGCTGCACACTCTAAGAGAGTACTGAGTGGAGGCACCCAGCATGTCTGCGTGATGCTCATCCCCCCAGTAGGTGCCAGGGGGCTGTCGTCTAACTCCTGGAGGAGATGAAGCACCTAGATGGAGGTCAAGGTGCCTCATCCTCCTCCCTTTGTGACCTACATCCTGATGGTGACCACCAGAGTGTGTGGCCATGGAGACCATGGCCGAGCACAAAACCGGTAAGATCTGCCCAACCTTCCTCGCATGTCGGAGCCTCAACATTAGACAGTGTGTGGAGGGACTCCTCCATCATGCTGCGTGACTGTTGAAGCTCTGCCTGATGTTCCGCTGCCTCCCTTTGCTTCTCCACCAGTGAGCTGGCAGCCGCTTCCAGAGGCTCATTATCTGACTGAGACTGAGCAGGTAGCTGGTCTCCAGCAGCCCTCCGAATGCTGGAGTCCTGGACAACTGCTGCAGGGACATACCAGTGAGGTGTTCTCCAGAAAGTGACTCCGAGTCTAACCTTGAATGAGTTGTGTGTCTTGCATTAATGGCGGGTGCTTGTAAGCACTGTGATGGTTCTTCCTGAGCCACCTCATCTTTAGACACGGTTCGGGGGCTTGGAGAGCTGCTGGGTTGGCTAGCTGGCCATGGTCTGCCTATACCTGTAAAAGACAAAAGGACAGTTTTAGTGGATGAGCTGAAGCTAATTAGGAGTACATAGCACTCACTTTGAATTGCAGGATTGGCTAAAGAGATATCCGAACTGAGTTCCGTACGAGGTTGTTACGAGAGCCCAAGCTCTGCGTTGCCACAGGAACAATCTCTGTCCACCGGCAACTCTATGGCAGCCTCCTCGAACTCAATGAGGTCGTTGATCTCTGCCATCCCTCCCCTGCCTGGGATCACTCTCACTTGTGATCACAAGTGTGGCCTGTGTGGGGACAATAAAAAGGAGATTGCTCAGAAGGGATGGAACAGAGCTTGGGTGAAATGCATGTCCTCTGTATGTGGCGAGGCCTCCCCAGAAGAGACAGAGATTGAAGTTGAATCAATATGGAAAAATGGGATGGTGGTGTTGTGAAAGTCTTGTTGCCAGTGTGGGTGTTGAAATGTGTCACACTCGAATGAATGTGTGATATCCGTGATTGGAGTAGCCGTCTGAGTAATTTGATGACATGCTGAGTTTGATTTTGGAAGCAGGGTGGCCTAGTGGTTAGCACAACCGCCTCACGGCGCTGAGGTCCCAGGTTCGATCCCGGCTCTGGGTCACTGTCCGTGTGGAGTTTGCACATTCTCCCCGTGTCTGTGTGGGTTTCGCCCCCGCAACCCAAAAATGTGCAGAGTAGGTGGATTGGCCACGCTAAATTGCCCCTTAATTAGAAAAAAATAATTGGCTAATCTAAATTTAAAAAAAAGAGTTTGATTTTGGAGGGAGCTGAGAGAGGACTGACCCTGGCAGAGCAGATGCGATCATTAATCCGCTTCTTGCACTGGATGGCGCTTCGTGGGCAGGTGACAACTGCACTGACCTGCTGGGCAGAGCTCTCCCAGGCCGGAGTGATGCAGTTCCTGTGCTTCTTTGAGTCGTCCTTGGATAGGGGAAATGCCGGTGGAGCAGTACTCCCCAAATAAGGGTCTTAAGGGCCCTGACACTGAAAGCTGGTACTGCCGTCTACTTGAGGCTTCTAGCCTTTTGCCCCTTAGTTGCTGACATCCTCCACGACTTGGTGGGCTGGAGTGAGTGATATAAATGTGCTGGACTGATGTTTAAACATGGCGCTGGGACCTTCACATGCACCAGCTGAGGGCGGGCGGACGAATCAGCTGTCCGCGCGCCGGGAGAGTCCGAGGAAAGCCGCCTGTTCATGATATCGATGTTTCAAGCAATGAATCTTGCTCAGAAGCCCGCCACTACACTGAGTCTGAAAGTGAGGCGAATTCTGCCCATAGGGAGCAGGTGAAGACACAAAGGAATGTTAACAGAAGTTTGGAACTTTAAAACTGAGGTCTTGGACCCGGATCCAGTGTTGCTCAACAAGCCCAGGACTGAGGGGAGCGTCCCACTCGTCACGAGTTCGAATACAACAAGCAGGTACATTTTCAATTACCTCAATTGGGATTTTTTTTTAATGGAAAGCCAGCAGGAGAGTTTGGAATGATCAAATCCAAAGATAACGATGTAAGAGTGACTGGAAAATAAACATTAACATTGTAAATCTAAAGGCAAATTCCTAATCTGGACTACAACAATAAAATTCTATTTGAGATCTGTCACAAAATTTGTTGTTTACGTAACAGAATTAACTCAAAGAATGTACAGAATCTGCCCTCAACTGGTAAAAAAGTATCCTTACACACGCAGTGTCGTACAGTTTATCAAATCTGCCACAGCAAGACCCTGATTATAATTAAATGTGATGAAATTAAAGAATGAAAAAAATGGAATGAGAGCAGATTGAGGAAGCGGTTAAATAGGTATGTGGGATGGCGGGCTTCATTAATTGAGTACCAAAGACAGGAAGGTATGATTAGCCTTCATAAAACACTAGCTCAGACTCAATCGGAGTATTGTGTCCAATTCTGGACACTCACTTTAGAGATGATTTGAAACCTGTAGAGTGGCTGCAGGAACGATTTCTGAGCACGGTTCCATTGGTGGGGGACTTCAGCAGTAGACAGATGGCAGAGATTGGGGATTACTCCCCTTCCAAAGGTTGAGAGGAGATTTTGTAGAGGTGTAACCCTGGGGAAAATCTAATGGCCTGCAGCTCTGTAATCCCGAATCTCAGCAGCACAAGGCTGCCTACAGGCAATCCCAACTCGCTGAGCAGCCCAGTTAAGTCAGGGCTCAGAAGTGTCAATAAAGGAGAGATGGGGTGGCCAGTTTCAAGGGGGGGATTAATTTGGTGGGGGAAGGAAGCTTCCACACCCCCCCCCCCCCCCCCAATGGCAGCCCACACAGTTGTCTGTTTGTCGCACAAGATGTGAGACTGCGCCCTCCAACTGTGGGAAAAATACCGACCGTGGCGAGATGAGTGACCATGAATTGGTCCAAGGGTAGGCGGGACATTCAACACCGTCAGCACACCCTGCAAATGTTCAGATAGGTCAAGGATGGCAGGCCGGCAGATGGATTTTACAAGTCCTCCTTCCTTCAAATATACTGGCTGGGGGGTTTCCAAGAAGAGTTTGATAGGCACCTAGTCACTGAGTAAAGGAGAAATCGTGGGGCAGTGACATAGATTCATTCGCAAAACCCAGAGAGCACAAGCACACACTTCCACTTCCCTACAGGTGCAAACCAGTTCTTATATATACTTAAGAATAATGCCCCAACTTTTCCCCAATTCGTAACAGCTCCAGCTTATAACTAGAGCAGGTACTTCACCGTGACAGGATTGTAACATTCACATATTCCCTTCTTGTCTTGTTATGCTATTTAGGTGTAGCATAAGCGGCGTCCTTGTGGTGCACGTGACAAAGGAAGGATCAGACGTGAAGACAACTCCAACACGTTTATTAAACTATATGCACTATTATAACTTGGGTTCAACACTACTGTAAATCCTCCTATAGCTCCTCAGACTGACTAACCAGACTGCTACACTCCACGTGGTGGGAATGATATGAATCAACCTTGTCTCTGTACTGTCTCCACTGGAAAGAGGCAGATCATGTGTGTGGTGTCCTTTATATATGAGTTGGTGTAATGCCCTCCTGTGGTTGTGTCACCTCTGAGTATCGTGAGTGCCCATTGGTCGTGTCCTATCTAACTGATGTATTGGTTGAGTGTGTGTGTATGATGTCTCTGGTGCTCCCTCTAGTGTCTAACTAGTCTACGTGTATGTACATTAACCCCTTGTGTATTTACAGTGATGAACATCACCACATCCCCCTTTTTTACATGTTAAATTTTCAGAAAATGTAACACAAAACAGGTAGATAAGTTAAGGTATATACAAGTCAGGAAAACAGTGATTAAGCAATAAGTCTAAATTATATGTGTCAGTCCAAAAAAAATCAAACAGCGAGGTCAAATGTCTCTCTTGGTGGGTTGGTGAATTTGATGATTTTGATGGTGACATGTCCTTGTGAACGCCAACATTGTCCCTGTGCCACAGGAACCAAGAAGTGGTCAAATCACTTCACAGACTTTGTTGAAATCTTGTTGTTTTTTTCTTAGGATGCCTGTGATAGCGATCAGTTTTTTTTCCCAAATCTTATTTCTGTCAGATGTCCAATTAGTTCAACCATTCTTCGTTGATCATCCTCTCTTTGAGTGTCCTGGTTAAATCGCATCGAGCGGGTGCTGTCCCACTTGCTTTTTTGAAAACACACAGTGAAAGGAGATACACCTCGAAGAGATCCCTTCTCTTTTTTCTGTGTGGTAGGAGACTCCGCTGACTTCTTTGCCTGGTTGACAATTTTCTTAATCTTTTTTGTACCTCTTTTCTTTGTCAGTTCTTCTTCATTTCCCACTTCATCCTCAGGTACCTTTGAACCTGTGGTATACTCTTCATCTTCAGAATACATTACTTGCTGCTTCAGCTGCAAACTCCGGTTTTGCAAAAGTGAAAAAGTTGTGACATCTCCGATTTTCTGTCTGTTTAATGAATTAGGTTCAGCTAAGATGTCAAAATCAAGCTCCTGTTCTGCAGAAAGATGTGTGTTTGCATTACTTTCCTCCATTTTACAACACAGATAACATTCTTGTGCTGCAGGACATCACAGTACACTTGACTGACTGGAGTAACATTGCCATTTTGAAGCTGATTGGCAAATTTGACAACACGATCCCGCACTTTACAACCTGTGCTTGTTTGAAGAGGATCAAACCGTAGTACTTTCTGTTTGCAGCAAGGGTAGAACCCAATGCCAGGAGTAGGCAGCTGGTTGTTTATGAAAAGAGACATTACTTGTTCTGGGTGATACTGACAATGGGAGAGGTCAGTGCATTGGAAAACGTTTTTACATTTTGTGCAGGGCAACCAATTTATAGTTCCCCATAAACGCCAGTACACATCTTGCCAAGACTTCAAGTCTACATAAAGACTATTAATATACTCCTGCACATCCCAGCTTTCATCTCTAATGTGAAAGTATATTATATTTTCTCGAAGATTAATATTTATTTTCAGAGGAGTACAAGGAAGCATTTTCTCAGATTCTTTGGTAAGAAGTTTCTTACATAGGCTACCTCTGTACAATGTATCAGCACTTGCTGGGGCGTCTGGGTCCTTTGTACTCTGGATCAAACAGCCTCGCAATCTTCTTGCAAAATATTTCACTTTTAAACTTATCTTTTGTGTCTTTTATTTCATCAGCTTCATTGTGTGTGAAAAGGTCAACAACACGCGAGGCCAGTGTCCCATTAATACAGTTCATATTGCAAGGAGTAGCTACCATGGCACTCATGTTTTTATGACAGTAACGCATACATTCTTCAACCAAGGAATCTATTTTCAAAAATTCAGATGAAATGAGTATTGAAATTACATTATTGGGCTCTAGTTCTAGATATTCAGTTTGTCCTTGATGTTTTAGTTTCCTGCACTCAAGGACCACACTATGTGGATGATACGAGTCCGTCACGCAGTTACTCGTGTCAGTGTGCGTTGTGGCATCTGCTCTCACCTTGAACGTGCCGTCGCTGAGGTTGCGGTGCTCCCTGTCTGGAGTCAAGTTTGTGTCACTTGAATCAGCGTCGGCGTTTGGTCGCTCCCCATCTGGAGTCTGGTCTGTGTTGAGCGAGTGATTGTCGGTTTGTTGGCGCTCCTCGTCTGGATCTCTGGTGTGTCACCTGAGTCAGGTGTGGTTTGTCGGTGCTCCTCGACCGGAGTCTGAGCAGGTTCACCGGAGTCGGCTGAGATTTCTTGAAGCTGCACATCTGGAGTTGGAGCATGTAGGAATGCACGTGTGTGTGGAGAGGCTCGAGCGACAGAGGTTGGAAATGTTGTGGTGTCACCGGAGTCACCAGTGGTGTCATAGTGACTGTCGAGTATCTCCGTGCACACTAGCTGAGGGCTGTCACTTTGGGCATCTGGCATGGGAAGTGGGATGCTCTCGTCACTCGTCTTGCATACTGTGGGTAGAGCCTCAGTAGCTGCGTGCTGTTCACTTGGGTTGGGTAAGTTGTCAGTGTCTTCATCTGGTGGAGCAAACAATGTGGATGGACCGTCACCATCGCCTTGTTCTGCACTGGAGCATGATGGACCGTCATTTTCGTCCCTCTGTGCGTTGGAGTCCGGTGGGCTGTCATGGTTCTCCTGCTGTTTTCTGGAGCATGGCAGACTTGCATCGTCTGCTGCAAGCTGGTCAGAAGAAGTTGCTAGACCCTCATGGTCTTGTGCCTGCAAGGACTGCGTGTTGAAGTTTTGCGTTACTCCTGTCGTGGAGGCTGTCCACGAGCTCGCCGCAGAGGTTGGTGACACTGCAATCACGTCTTGTGTGTGCAAGGACTCCACACGAGTCGTGCGTGTCTGCAATCATGGAGTCTGTTCACGAGCTTGATGTGGAAGCTTGTGACACAGGAGCCACCTCTTGTTCAGGCAAGGATAGCAGTGTGGAGTCTTGCGTGTCTTCTTCTGTAGCGTCAGGAGCCCTTAGCTACTGTAAATCCTCCTATAGCTCCTCAGACTGACTAACCAGATTGCTCACTCCACGTGGTGGGACTGATATTGAATCAACTTTGTCTCTGTACTCTCTGACTGTCTCCACTGGAAAGAGGCAGATCATGTGTGTGGTGTCCTTTATATATGGGTTGGTGTAATGCCCTCCTGTGGTCGTGTCACCTCTGAGTATCATCAGTGCCCATTGGTTGTGTCCTATCTAATTGATGTATTGGTTGAGTGTGTGTGTATGATGTCTCTGGTGCTCCCTCTAGTGTCTAACTAGTCTACGTGTATGTACATTAACCCTTTGTGTATTTACAGTGATGAACATCACCACACTTCTGTGATAAATAAAAGTCATCAAGCACATAATTACATGTGCGTGAGGAGCTCCAGCTCGTCCAACAAGTCGATAGTGCAGACAATGCTGCAACAGTCTCCCATCCCTCAGGAGACTCCATGTTGCTTCACCTTTGCCTGGTCCTCATATTGACTGATTTCATTTACCAAGATTTTGGTCCGTAACCATACATGTACAAGATTCAGTTGAAGAAAGATGCAAAGCCTGTGATTCATGCTCCAAGATGTGTGCCAGCACCATTAAGAGTTAAGCTAAAGGCAGAGTGAGAGAGAATGACTGCTTTGGGTGCCCCTACCTGTCATAATATACACACAAGTATATGATGGTGCACAGACAGACACTGATTAACACACAGAATGACCAATGAACACACAGAACACAGCAGCCAATCACCAGACTGGACACGGCCACTACAAAGCCAGAGGGCACTAGTTGTCCCGCTCTCTTGGGATGCAGCCTCTGAGACAGCCAGAGCCCGTGAGCAGCAACATGAACATCCACCATGTGGTAGCAGGATAGCCTGGCCAGGTTAGCCTCAGATCTCCAGTCAACTCAGCATAGCGTCAACCCACAGTTCAAGTATGTTTAACAGTTGATAGTTCAAGAAAATAGAGTTGCATTTCTACAAGTGTTGGAAGCCTGTCTCTCTCACTGCTATGGTAAACGCAGTCCTCGCAGACCTAGCATACCCAACACATCACTACCGACTGGAAGCCCCTGGTTCCTCCCAGGTCTGCAAACGTTTCCCCAACGAATAAATCTCTGAAACATTATATCCCTACCTCCAGCCACCGTTGGAAACTGGTTTGGTTTGGTTTGGTTTGGTTTTGTTTATTGTCACGTGTACCGAGGTACAGTGAAAAGTATTTTTCTGCAAGCAGCTCAACAGATCGTTCAGTACATGTGAAGAAAAGGGAATTAAACAGAATTCAAGAAAATACATGAGAATACATAATAGGGCAACACAATATATACAATGTACTACATAAGCATTGGCATCGGATGAAGCAGACATGGGTGTAGTGTTAATGAGGTCAGTCCATAAGAGGGTCATTTAGGAGTCTGGTGACAGTGGGGAAGAAGCTGTTTTTGAGTCTGTTCGTCCGTGTTCTCAGACTTCTAAATCTTCTGCCCGATGGAAGAAGTTGGAAAAGTGAGTAAGCCAGGTGGGAGGGATCCTTGATTATGCTGCCTGCTTTCCCCCGGCAGCGGGAGGTGTAGATGGAATCAATGGATGGGAGGCAGGTTCGTGTGATGGACTGGGCGGTATTCACGACTCTCTGAAGTCGTGAACTGGCACCCAGCCTCGCCGGCGGAAACCTATGATCATCACAGATCAGCCCACAAAGACATGCCTTCCAAATCAAAGTGCTGCCTACACTGGTTCCAGATCTGAGTGCTGATACCACCACCACCGGGCTCGTGGAGTACATGACTGTCGAGAGTGGAAGGGGCATCAACAAAAGTGCCTTCAAAGTGATCCCTTACACAAGGCCGCCTCCGTCCGCCCCCAAACCGACCGATCCGACATCGCCCATCTCCTAACCATAGCAATGTTTTCTGCCCAGGAGTAGTTCAAGAAATTCGGCAAAGCCAGCCCCCCACCCCAACCCGTCATTGCTCCCTCTCCATGAACACCCTTCTATCCCGTGTGGCCTTCCCCACCCATGCAAATCTCAAAATGATAGCCTTCACCTTCCTCAAAAAGGATTTGGAGACAAAAATCGGGAAGTTCTGGAACACAAACAAAAACTTTGGCAGCACCGTCACCTTCACTGTCTGTACCTGACCCACCAACGACAATGGCAACAACTCCTACCTCCTAAAGTTCTCCTTCATTCCCTCCAACAGCCCTGCCGAAGTTGGCTTGTGCAGCTGGGCCCAACTCTGTGCCACCTGTATCCCAAGGTAGCTAAAGTTCATCACCCCCCCCCCCCCACCCCTCCCAGCCTCCTCTCCTGCCCCTGTGCATTGATTGGAAACACCTTGTTTTTCCCCAAATTCAACTTATACTCCAAAAAGAGGCCGCATCCCCATAATTCCACCGAAGAACCTGACCGGGTCCGAAATAGGCGAATGGAGGTTATCCACAGACAACGAGATCCGATGCTCGACATTTCCACCGCCCCCCACCCCCGCCCCCACCCCTCTCAATGCTCCTCCACTCCCTCAAATTGCTAAGCACTATTGCCAACAGTACAATGGCTGAGGCAAAGAGCAGCAGGGAGAGCGGACATCCCTGCCTTGTCTCCCGGTGCATCTTAAAAATACCCCGAACTGGGTGGGGCTGGTGTTCCACTCCGGGTTGGATATGAAGACGAGGGGGGGTGGCGGTACTGATTCACAGAAGAGAGATATTTGAGGTGGGAAGGATTGTGACTGATCCGAGCGAAAGTTTGTGATGGTGAGTGGGAAGCTGAAGGGAATGCCTGTGGTGCGAGTGAATGTGCATGCCCCAAATTGGGAGAATGTGGATTTTGTGAGGCGGGTTTTCGCAAAGATTCCATACCACCATCGCCCTCAGAGCCTCCCCCTCCTCGGCCTCCTCCAAAGCGCCCTGTGCTCTCAATCCACCTCGGGTGGGTGGTCAAAACCCCCTCCCCACCAATTTCTCAAACATATTCACCACATATTTTGTGATCTGCATTCCCCCGATCCCTTCAGGCAGCCCCACAATCCGTAGGTTCTGCCTCTTTAACAGATTCTCAAGGTCCTCCAACTTTTCCCTCAATTTCTTTTGGCTCTGCACCGCAAGCACCATCTCAACCTCCATCCAGGCCATCCATTCCTCATGTTGCCCATCTACTCCTCCACTTTCTGGAGCGCCTGGCTCTGCACCTCCAACCTCTGCTCCACTCTCTCAGTCGCTGCCCTCAGCGGCTCCACCACCTTCGGCAGGTCCTCTGAGGCCTCCAACCTCTGCTGCTGGAACTTTGTATTCAGGAACTCCACCAGTTGCTCGGTAGACCATTGGGTGGGCAATGTCGCCCCAGCACTCTCCGCCATCTTTCCTTCTGTTGCACCTTGAATATCCTCTTGCTCAAGCTGCAGCCTCCTACTCTTCACACTTCTGGTGAAGTAAGCCATAAAACGGACACACCGATGGAGCACCACTATCCTTCGGTGCTCATGCACTTTTCACCAACTAACACCTCTTAATTCTGGTGAAAAAGGGCCATAGAATCCCACCTTGAGCGGGAGCCACGAAATGAGTGACCACTCACTCCATGGCCACCACCGGAAGTCCCTTTCCCTGCATTTCTAATTGTTTCATTTGTAATTGACTTTTAGCTAATTCCAATGATTCAGACTGTGTCTCTGACAAATTTAAATGCTGAGCTATCACTTTAATTATCTGCATCTTCCTTATCCCTTCAGGTAAAGTGAACGCAGCTTTACCGCCAAATCCAAAAGCTTTGTTTGATCTACCCTTTCTAAACCACCCAGTGTGAGTTCGTTCACACCCAGGAAACTCTTAGCCACTAAAAGAGACATTTCACAAATCACTCCCTATTTAAACTGACAGAATTCAACACCTGAAAGAAAGCACAAGTTCCTCACACACACTGCCTTTAAATTCACTAATCCGAAACCAAAATAGGAATTATACTTTTTAGTACCGGTAAAGAGTCCCCAATTTTGTTTGGATACCAGACCAGACCCCATCTTTTGGTACGATACTGGACGAGAACGCCAAACAATCTTTATATTTGTCAAACTGTGAGGAAGGGATACTTCATCCCAGGAATGATAACTCTGGCCAATAGGTATCGTTCATGTTAATTTAATTTAAGCACAGAATTGACCACATTAACATCAAAGAAATAGCTTTACAATGATCAGTTTAACAGTTCTTAAATAAGTGGAATAACATTAACTTAAGGGCAGCACAGTAGCACAAGTGGATAGCACTGTGGCTTCACAGCACCAGGGTCCCAGGTTCGATTCCCCGCTGGGTCACTGTCTGTGTGGAGTCTGCACGTTCTCCTCGTGTCTGCGTGGGTTTTCTCTGGGTGCTCCGGTTTCCTCCCACAGTCCAAAGACGTACAGGTTAGGTGGATTGGCCATGTTAAATTGCCCTTAGTGTCCAAAAAGGTTAGGGGGGGGGGGTTATTGGGTTACGGGGATAGGATGGGAGTGAGGGCTTAATGTGGGTTGGTGCAGACTCGATGGGCCGAATGGCCTCCTTCAGCACTGTATGTTCTATGTTCTTATTATCTACACCTGTCACTAATTCCAATTTAGCAACTCAATAGAGTTCAAATGCCTCTGATAAATGAAGTTAACAAAAACAAATTCACTTGCTTCGACTTTTGGAGAGAGTCCCTTTCACGAGCGGATCCAATTCACTTTTACTCAACCTAACAGCATTTGGCAAAACTGCTGTTCAACTTAAAATCCAGGGGCTGGTTTAGCTCACTCAGCTAAATCGCTGGCTTTGAAAGCAGACCAAGCAGGCCAGCAGCACGGTTCGATTCCCGTACCAGCCTCCCCGGGCAGGTGCCGGAATGTGGCGACTAGGGGCTTTTCACAGTAACTTAATTGAAGCCTACTCGTGACAATAAGCGATTTTCATTTTTTCATTTCAAAATCCTATAACAGACTGCAAAACTGCAGACAGACTTGGCTCCACCCATTAATTACCTCATCTGTATCTCACTAAGTTCCATGACCTGCTTACTCATAAATTATCTACACTCCAAGGAATCTCCAGCAATTGGAACTTGATTCTATTAGCTCTTTAACTATAAACAAGTAAATGGTTGGAATCAATCATTACCTCACCTTTTACAACTCTCAACTCTTTAATTACAGTTTTAGCAGACATAGAATTTACAGTGCAGAAGGAGGCCATTCAACGCATCGAGTCTGCACCGGCCCTTGGAAAGAGCACCTTACTTAAGACCCATGCCTCCACTCTTTCCCCCTTTCTCTCCGTAACCCCACCTAATCTTTTTGGACACTTTAAAATGGCCAATGCACCTAACCTGCACATCTTTGGACTGTGGGAGGAAACCGGAGCACCCGGAGGAAATCCACGCACACACAGGGAGAACATGCAGACTCCACACAGACAGTGACCCAAGCCGGGAATCGAACCTGGGACCCTGGAGCTATGAAGTAACTGTGCTAACCGCTATGCTACCGTGCTGCCCACATACTTCTTGTATGCATTTTAAACTAGGGTTTCTAATAGCATTACTTTCACATATATTAAATATAATATTTAACAATTTCTAAATTCATCACGGAGACATGTGAAAGCATTCAATTCACGCAAATGGTTCCAGGGATGAGGAACTTATTTATGCTGATCAATTGGAGAAGCTGGTACTGAAGAAGAGCATATTGAGAGGAGATTTCATAGACGTTTTCAAAATTATGAGGGGTTGATGCAACCATCAATTCACACGAGACGATTAGCAAAAGTGAACAGTGGTTTTAATAAGCTAGATCTGTGCCTGCCTGCAACTGCTCTGTACTGAGTGCCGCCTACAGGCTGCAGATTTATATACCACCCCCGAGGGGGCAGAGCCACAGGCAGAGCCCACAAGGGCATCAACATAATACAATACAATACAATGGTAAATTGTAGTAGCAATACGTTCACCATATTCACCCCCTGTTAAAAAATTGAAGTCCAGCGGGGGTGAAACGGGCTCACAGATCGAGTCTGTTCGGCGCCTTGATCATTCTCTGTGATCGCCTCAGCTCCAGCTTCGCTGCGGGCACGGGTGTTGAACTCGTCGCTGCGGGCACGGGTGTTGGGCTCTTTGAATCTGGGAGCGTGCCGCCTGGAGCTACATCACGGGGGGTGGTGATGGGGGGAGGACGTGTAGGGGTGGGGCGGTGTTCAGTGTAGGGGGTGGTGCGTAGGTGATGGTCGCTGGGGAACCGGCGGGTGCCAGATCCCGGAGGGAGACTGTATCTTGTCGGCCGTTGCGGTGCGGCTCGTAGGCATACTGAGGGTTGGCATGTAGGAGCTGGACCCTCTCGACCAGGGGTTCGGATTTATGGCTCCTCACATAATTCCGGAGGAGGACAGGCCCCGGTGTTGTCAGCCAGGACGAAAGCGAGCCCCCGGAGATGGACCTCCTGGGGAAGACAAATAGACGGTCGTGAGGGGTCTCGTTCGTGGCTGTGCAGAGGAGCGACCGAATGGAGTGGAGTGTGTCGGGGAGGACCTCCTGCCAGAGGGAAACTGGGAGACTTCTAGACCATAGGGCCAGAAGTACGGTCTTCCATACCATCGCGTTCTCCCTCCACCTATCCATTTCCCTGAGGTTGTAGCTGGTAGTCCTGCTCAAGGAAATGCCCGTACCGAGCAGATACTGACACAGCTCATCGCTCATAAATGAGGAGCCCCGATCGCTGTGGACGTAAGTGGGGAAACCGAACAGGGTGAAGACGATATGCAGGGCCTTAATGACAGTGGCCGCGGTCATGTCGGGGCATGGGATGGCAAAGGGGAAACAGAAGTACTCGTCAACAACGTTGAGGAAATACACGTTGCGGTCAGTGGAGGGGAGGGGCCGTTTGAAATTGCGCTGAGGCGGGATGCCTTCACCAGGTGGGCCTTGTCTGGCCGATAGAAGTGCGGCTTGCAGACTTCTCCGCGCAGACTTGGCAGTCCCTGGTCACGGCCCTGACCTCCTCGGTGGAGTAGGGCAGGTAGCGGGCCTTGATGAAGTGGAGAAGCTGGGTGACCCCCAGGTGACAGAGGTCATTGTGGATAGCCCAAAGTCGGTCATCTTGCACGCTGGTGCATGTGCCGCGGGACAGGGCATCTGGGGGCTCATTGAGCTTCCCAGGATGATACACGATACACCTCAAGATTTTATCATTTTTGATCTTGCCCCGCTGTGTGCTGTTGGACATAAAGGCTACCGATCATTGGTCAGTGACGAGGGTGAACCTCCTACCGACCAGGTAGCGCCTCCAATGCCGCATAGCTTCCACAATGGCTTGAGCTTCCTTTTCGACAGAGGAGTGTCAAATCTTGGAGGCGTTGAGGGTACGGGAAAAGAAGGCCACGGGCCTGCCTGCCTGGTTAAGGGTAGCAGCCAGGGCGACATCTGACGCGTCGCTCTGCACCTGGAAGGGGATGGACCCGTCCACCGCGTGCATCGCGGCTTTCGTAATGTCTGCCTTGATGCGGCTGAAGGCCAGGCGGGCCTCAGTCATCAGGGGAAAGATGGTGGCTTTGATAAGTGGGCAGGCTTTGTCCGCATAGTTGGGGACCCACTGGGCATAATATGAAAAGAACCCCAGGCATCTTTTCAAGGCCTTGGGGCAATGGGGAAGGGGGAGTTGCAGGAGGGGGCGCATGCGGTCAGGGTTGCCTAGGACTCCGTTTTCCACGGCATAGCCAAGGATGGCTAATCGGATAGTGTGGAAAACACCTTTCTCCTTGTCATAGGTAAGATTGAAGGCTTGGGAGGTTTGGAGGAACATCTAAAGGATAGCGTCGTGGTCCTGCTGATCATGGCTGCAGATGGTGACATTATCCAAATATGGGAACGTGGCCCACAGCCCGTACTGGTCAACCACTTGGTCCATCGTTCTTTGGAAGACCGAGACCCCATTGGTGACGCCGAAGGGGACCCTGAGGAAGTGGAAGAGTCGGCCGTCTGCCACAAAGGCAGTGTAGTGGCGGTCTTCCGGGCGGATCGGAAGCTGGTGGTATGCGGACTTCAGATCTACCGTGGAGAAAACCCGGTAGTGCGCAATCTGATTAACCATGTCCGCTATGCGGGGATGGGGGTACGCATCAAGTTGCGTGTACCGATTTATGGTCTGGCTGTAGTCTACAACCATCCAGTTCTTTTCCCCGGTCCTGACGACCATCACTTGGGCTCTCCAGGGGCTGTTACTGGCCTCGATGATCCCCTCCCTCAAGAGCCGCTGGACCTCTGATTTGATTAAAGTCCTGTCCTGGGTACTGTACCGCCTGCTCCCGGTGGCGCCGAGTTTACAGTCGGAGGTGAGGTTCACAAAGATCGAGGGAGGGGCAACCTTAAGGGTCGCAAAGCTACGTACGGTAAGAGGGGGTAGGGGTCCGCCGAACTTCAAGGTCAGGCTTCTGAGGCTGCACTGGAAATCCAGTCCGAACAAGAGAGGAGCGCAGAGATGGGGGAGGACGTAGAGTTTAAAATTGGCGTACTCGGCGCCCTGTATCGCGACACAGTACCCCCGGATCTGCAGGGAATGTGATCCGGAAGCAAGGGAGATTGTTTGTTTGGGATGCGGGGAAAACTGGAGGGAACAGCGCCTTCCCGTGTTCGATGGATGAAGCTCTCCGTGCTCCCAGAGCCAAATAGACAGGGCATTTTGTGCCCATTGACCAGGACGGTCATCATGGAGTTCTTGAGGTTCTTAAGCCGTGACTGGTCGAGAGTGACAGCGCCAAGCTGCGGGTAGCCGGCATGGTCAGTGGTAGCGGGTTGGTCCCAATATGGCAGCCGTGATGGTGGCCCCCGTCGGTCGCACATGTCGGGCAGTGTTGAAGATGGCAGCCCCCATCGGTCACAGGTGTCGGGTGGCGTTGAAGATGGTGGCCAAGTTGGCGGCCCCCATGAGTCCCACGTGTCGGGTAGAGTTAAAGATGGCGGCCCCCACGGATAGCACGAGGCAGATGATGCGTCAGAAGGGGGCGGTACCAGCAGGCACGCAGTCACGCTGCAGGGTCTGCGGGCCTGTGAGTCGGGCCTACGATTTTGGAACTTTGGGTCGGGCCAAGAAGACTTTGGCAAAATGTCCTTTCTTGCCGCAGTCGCTGCAGGTTGCGTTCCGGGCTGGGCAACACTGCCTAAAGTGCTGGTTCTGACCGCAGAAATACAAGGCCCCCCCCCCCCCCCCTCCCCGGGTTGGACGGGAGCCACGCGGCACAGGCCTGGGACACCCTTGTGTCGGGTGATGGTCGCGCCTTCGGCGCCCACGAGGAAATTGCATGGCCGGAAGGGAAAGCATTTAGGCTCTGGAAGGCTACCTCTAATGAGGTGGATAGTTTTACCGTCTCTTCTAGGTCGAGGGCACCCTTTTCGAGCAGGCGCTGTCTGACATAGTTGGACTGGACTCCAGCCACATAGCTGTCCCGGATGGCGAATTCAATGTGCTGCGAGGTCGTGACGTCCTTGTAGTTATAGTTTTGAGCGAGTATCCTCAGGTCGCGTAGATATTCCCCCAGCGATTCCCTGGGGCGTTGACGTGTGGTGAGGAGACACCGCACGAACACTTCGTTCATAGGCATCACGTAATGTCTTTTCAGGATCGCGACCGCATCTGCGTACGTGGTCGCGGCTTTGATTAGTACACAGATTCTGTGGCTCACCTGGTCGTAGAGGAGACTCAGCTTCTGTGCCTCGGTGACGGCAGGTGAGGAGGAGGCGGTGAGATAGGACTCAAAGCAGCAGAGCCAGTGTGAAAAGATTTCTTTGGCTTCTCCTGCCTGTGGGTCGAGTTCCAGTCGATCAGGTTTGAGGGCGGCTTCCATTGCGATAATCTTAGCTTATTAAATTGATGCGACCATCAATTCACATGAGACGATTAATAGAAGTGAACAGTGGTTTTAATAAGCTAGATCTGTGCCTGCCTGCGACTGCTCTGTACTGAGTGCCGCCTACAGGCTGCAGGTTTATATACCATCCCCGAGGGGGCGGAGCCACAGGCAGAGCCCACAAGGGCATCAACATAATACAATACAATACAATGGTGAATACGTAGCAATACGTTCACCCCAGGGGTCCAGAGAGAACAGATAGGAAAAAAATTATCCCATTTCCGTTTCCCCATGTGGACCAGAGGACACCTTTTCAATATGATTGACAAAAGAAGAAATGCCAACTCGAGGAATAACGTCTTCACACAGCAAATAGTTAGGATCTGGAATGCAGTGCCCAAGAGTGTGGTGAAGGCAGGTTCAACTGAGGCTTTCAAAGGAGACTTGGATTATTATACGAAGAGGGAAAAGAGGTAATGTCATCGGGAAAAGGCAGGAGAGTGGCTCTAGATGCACTACTCTTGCCGAGAGCCAGCACAGGCATGATGAACTGAATGGACTCCTTCTGTGGTGTAACCATTCTAGCATTTTACATTTAAGGGGAAGTTAGATAATTACATGAGGAAGAAGGGACCAGATGGTTGTTCTGATAGTCAGATGAAGAAGAATGAAAGGAGACCAGGCAAAGGTGAATCAAAATGGCTGTCCTGGCAGGCTGGAGTTAAATGGCCTGTTTCTGTGCTGTCAGGGTGGCATGGTGGCACAGTGGTTACACTGCTGCCTCACAGCGCCGGTGGCCGGGGTTCAATTCTACCCTTGGATGATTGTCTGTCTGGAATTTGCACGTTCTCCTTGTGTCTGCATGGTTTTCCCCTGGGTCCTCCGGTTTCCTCCCACAGGTCAAAGAAGTGCAGGTTAGGTGGATTAGTCATCCTAAATTGCCCCTTAGTGTCCAGGAATCTGGTGGTTGGATGGGGTTATGGGGTTACGAGGATAGGGTGGGCGAGTCGGCCTATGTAGGGTGCCCTTTCAGAGGGTCCTTGCAGATTTGATGGACCGAATGGCCTCCTTCTGCACTGTAGGGATTCTATTCCATGCACCTATATTCTATGTAATTACTCAACGCAGTTGCACAACTGCGAACCCTTATCACAATTCTACTCTTAATGGATTTAGGTCAGTCAAGAAGAGGGCATAAAAATTCATTCACATGCACAACGTGTGTTATTTTCTTTAGATGTTCTTAGAAATGTGCTCAGTAATGCACTGACTGCCACCAATGCAATAGCTCCAATAGTTCATTACATCATCAAGAGGGGACACTACATTTAGCTGCCACTAGGTGGCAATCCTAAACAGGCACATTGATATTTGGTCAGAGATGAGTCAGACTGAATATTGTCTGGGTCACTATAAATAGAGGCATTGGTTTGTTGTGTTCAGCAGTTACCACGTACTGTGCAAAAGAAAATTTGAATGCCTCTCTTAGTTACCCAAATTCTAATAAAATCACTTGAAGCTATCAGTCCCGCCTCAGTGTTAGGACCTTCTCTAGATACATGTAAAAGATCACATAGTTCAACAAAGAGCAAGAGTTTTCAGGTCTCTCCAAACTTCCCCCTCCATCTCCAGGGTAGGCCCCTTGACATATTTCGAGGTTTCACCAGAATCTCACTGACATCCTATGAAAATTTGCTTGGATCAGCATGAGACACAAAACCCATCACACTGGCCTTCCGCCAACATGTATAATCCAGTCCTTAACATTTAAATGGATTACCATTCCTCTGTTTAGTAATATTTGTTGATTTAAAGTCCCATACAAAATACAAGGGGTGACCACCTGCTGATTTAAGGGATGAAAATAAGCAAAAATGATTTACATCTTGCAATTCAGTAAGTTTGTTCGGGACAGTCAAGCCCAGAAGAAATAAAAGAGAAACCATCAAAACCAAGGATGATGACGACGGTCTGGAGGTCCTGTGGACACATATGCAATGTGTCATCAAGACTGCATATTTTCATTCAATCACCAGATAAAAAAACACTTGGCCAAGCATGTGCTGATCCATTATTCAGCATGAGGAACCAGCAGAGAAATTAGGTAACTAAAACATCATCAAAAAGAGAAAATTATTCATTTGAGCTTAGGGACAAGCAAATCACTACGAATCGCACCAATCATGGTTAAGGCCATGGGCCCAAACTTCCTGGTTCCCCAGCGTCACATTTAGGGGGTGCCCCAATGAAGCACTGGGGAATCCCTCTAGGAATTTCCCATGTCAGGGTTCATCCAGCAATTTCCCCAGTAATGTTCACGTCCTCGGGACAATTGTGCAGGCCTGGGAACCAATCGACAGAAGCGATGTAATTGCTCATTTCGGGTGGTTCTGTCAGTTTTATCCTGATAGTTTCTCTGGAAGAGATAGAGGGAGAAAAAAAAAACACTTCCAACTCGAGAGTAACTATTTAAAAACTCAGGGGACCCAGCACATAATCCCCACCCACAACCCAACCTGACACCCCCTCCCAAACCAAACTGACCCCTCCCAAACCGATCCAAATCCCCCTATCCCCCAGACAGAGCGAACCCCCCCTCCCCCCCTCCACTCCCGGTGTGACCCAACACTCTTCCCAGTCCAACCCCTCCCCCCTCTCTCAGTCCAACCTCTCCCCCCCTCCCCCCTCTCTCAGTCCAACCTCTCTCCCCCCCCCCCCCCCCCTCGGTCCAACCCTCCCACACTGATCTCACGCCCTCTTTCCTGGACTACCTCATCCCTTTCGGTCTGAGCCCACTCTCCCACACTCACCCCATCTCCCAGTTCGATGCCGCCTTCCCATCCTGGACTGACCCCCCCACCTCTCCTGGGCTGACCCCACCCTCCCGTACCTCCGGTCTGACCTGACCCTTCCCTTCTCTTCTCTCTAACCCGCCTCCCCCACCTCCAGGCCACCCACCAACCCACCCCCACCCTGTCCGACCTGACCTGACACACCCACCATTGTCTGAACTTACCTTTTAATTGAACCTTTGAACACCTTTATGGCAGCCAGTGCAGTAAAAAGGGGATGTTTTGTACCTCTCTGTGCCCTGTTACTACACGCCAATGCAGCCGGGGGCAGGCTTTGCTGCTCCTGTCTCACCTAGCCTGAGTGAAGAAAGTTGTAGGAATTCCAGCATGGGCATGTCTGTCGAGAGTGGTAATTCACCAGAGATGGCTGCTCTGATGAAGTAACGGAATGTTGTACATACTATAGCACCAATGTATCTGTTTTAGATCTTACAGATTACGTTAATACAGGTTGAAATGGGACAGAACGGTGGCGCAGTGGGTTAGCCCTGCTGCCTCACGGCGTCGAGGTCACAGGTTCAATCCTGGCTCTGGGTCACTGTCCATGTGGAGTTTGCACATTCTCCCCGTGTTTGCGTGGGTCTCACCCCCACAACCCAAAGATGTGCAGGTTAGGTGTTTTGGCCACGCTAAATTGCCCCTTAATTGGAAAAAATGAATTGGGTACTCTAATTTTATAAAACAAAATACAGGTTGAAATGCACTAGGTCAAGCGATTAGTTTTGCACCTCCTAAACAAGGTCTGCCAAGTTCCTTTGTGCAAGTGCATTTATATCAAATCCACTCATCGACCTTGAATTTCTCAGAGCCCAGTTCTGCTGATGGAAGCTGGCGAAAGAAAGTGGCCCCTCGGGGGGCACAGAGCTTACTTCAATTGAAAGGCAAGGTACTAACATGGATTGACGATTGGCTGTCAGACAGAAGGCAGAGAGTTGGGATAAAAGGTTCTTTTTCGGAATGGCAACCGGTGACAAGTGGTGTCCCGCAGGGTTCAGTGTTGGGGCCACAGCTGTTCTCTTTATATATTAACGATCTAGATGACGGGACTGGGGGCATTCTGGCCAAGTTTGCCGATGATACAAAGATAGGTGGAGGGGCAGGTAGTATTGAGGAGGTGGGGAGGCTGCAGAAAGATTTAGACAGTTTAGGAGAATGGTCCAAGAAGTGGCTGATGAAATTCAACGTGGGCAAGTGCGAGGTCTTGCACTTTGGAAAAAAGAATAGAGGCATGGACTATTTTCTAAACGGTGACAAAATTCATAATGCTAAAGTGCAAAGGGACTTGGGAGTCCTAGTCCAGGATTCTCTAAAGGTAAACTTGCAGGTTGAGTCCGTAATTAAGAAAGCAAATGTAATGTTGTCATTTATCTCAAGAGGCTTGGAATATAAAAGCAGGGATGTACTTCTGAGGCTTTATAAAGCACTAGTTAGGCCCCATTTAGAATACTGTGAGCAATTTTGGGCCCCATACCTCAGGAAGGACATACTGGCACTGGAGCGGGTCCAGCGGAGATTCACACGGATGGTCCCAGGAATGGTAGGCCTAACATACGATGAACGTCTGAGGATCGTGGGATTATATTCATTGGAGTTTAGGAGGTTGAGGGGAGATCTAATAGAAACATACAAGATAATGAATGGCTTGGATAGGATGGACGTAGGGAAGTTGTTTCCATTAGCAGGGGAGACTAGGACGCGGGGGCACAGCCTTAGAATAAAAGGGAATCACTTTAGAACAGAGATGAGGAGAAATTTCTTCAGCCAGAGAGTGGTAGGTCTGTGGAATTCATTGCCACAGAGAGCGGTGGAGGCCAGGACGTTGAGTGTCTTTAAGACAGAAATTGATAAATTCTTGATTTCTCGAGGAATTAAGGGCTATGGGGAGAGAGCGGGTAAATGGAGTTGAAATCAACCATGATTGAATGGTGGAGTGGACTCGATGGGCCGAATGGCCTTACTTCCACTCCTATGTCTTATGGTCTTATGGAAAGATCTGACTCATTTGCATTGCGGGAGTGACGGGAAACGGCCCATCCTAATCTACCTTCGTAAAATAGAGTGGCTCTCAGCCAGCTGCCTGTGAGGTCCCAAAAGGTTCTCTCTGGGTCTGTAAACATCCTCAACCCTGAAGAGGATTATTTGATAAGAAGAAATAAAGGTTATTTTGGAGGACCTCAAGAAGACTGTTAGTGCTGGTTGTTTCACAAAGGGCTTAATAATGCTGGCGTGACATGGTGATGGGTGGGGTGGGGTGTGGAGTGGGGGGCGGGATGACAAAGAGCAGGATGGGAAATGGTTTATAGATACAGCCCGACTCGCTGTCACTGGAAATGGTAAATTCTTAGAAATAGGGCTGAACTCAAGCAATACCAACATCGTCCCATTTTCTGAACCCATGCCTGAGGAACTGACGTGTTTCCATCGGCTGTGACCAGAACTTTAGGTCCAGCTTATTACAAATAAATACTAAATGATTCAGAGCGCTCAACCCAACTGTACAATGAGGAACTGAATAAGATAAGAGGAAGTAGATGCTGAGATAGAGTTTACAGTTCTTTTTCAATCATTTCTTTTTTATCATTTTGTCCACTGCTTATATTCAAGAATAGAAATCATGAGGAGAACAGAATTGTTAATTTCAGTTCTAATCATCACATCTGGGAATGATAAGCTGAAAGCTGCATATAACAGATACTTTAAAAAACGGATGGCTGCAAAAAAACAGGCACGTATTCAGAGACCCAAATAAGGTGCAATCTGCAAGGGGTACTCTAAAACTAATAAGAAATGCAGACAACCTTTTGAAATTTCAAATATGGGTCAGCCGGTTCTTATGGAAGAATGGCCTTAGTGAAATGGTGAGTTCTTTAACATCCAACATCCATAGCAGCAGAGAGACTGCTCTACCTCTGGGGCTAAATGCTTGCATGGTTCAATCCAGTGATAAATGTTTTTTTACTTATACTTTGAATGCTAGGCGTAGAACACCAATTTAATAAAGGGCGTTTATTTCATAATTCCCCACTGCTTCCGCACACTGCAGACACTGACCTCGCCAGCTTCTCAAATCGAAAGTAAGGGAGAGACTTGTGCCCTGTTCATACACTTGTAGTAGCTGTGAGCCACTATTCTCTCCCAAATCCTGCCATTGGCTATGGATGGTGGATCTGCTTCATCGAAGAACTTTGGAGAAAGGGTTGTCAACCCTCCAGGGGTTGAAAGTCAATCTCCAAGACACTGCTGAGAGCAACTATGGAGAAAAATTATCTGGACATTAAAAAAGCCTGTTCTTTTTTCATCATTTGCTTTGAACATTTCTCTTACAAGATATAAGAATAATGAAAAAGGGAAAGGAAAAATCCTGTTTGCCTAACTGTCAAGCATCATTCAATTGGGCAATGATTCTTTTTGCTTTCCAGTTGGTGTTCGGAGACATCACGTCACCTGCTGAAGTCAGCGCTACTGGAATCATGAATAACAATAAATAAAATTCCACCATCTACCCATCACAGACAAGTCAAAGACTGATTTGTATTAACTCAGGATAGCCTGATTAAATTGACTTCTTTTAAAGCAGAAATGCTAGGACTGGGAAAAGGTATCTGACAGGGAAGGGATCCTTTGTAAATTGATCTTGTTGCAACCAACCGAGGGAGTTGAATGAAGAAAGGGGGCGGCATTCTCTCAGCACACGCCGTGTCGGAGAATCGCCGGGCCGGGCGCAATTCGCGCGACGCCGCCCCGACGCCGGTCCGCCAATTCTCTGCTGACCAGAGAATTGGTGCCATTGGAGCCGGCGTGGTGCCAGTCGAGGGCCTCCCTACACGGCCACCCCACCAATTCTCCGCCCGGGATGGGCCGAGCGGCCACCCAAAAAAGCCCGAATCCCGCCGGGGCCATTCACATCTGGTTTTACCCGGCGGGACCTTGGCACCCATTCTGTCGGGGGCAGCCTTGTGGGGGGAGGGGGAGGGGAGGGAGGGGGGTTCCAACCCTGGGGGGGGGGGGGTGCCTCCACCATGGCTTGGCCCGCGATCGGGGCCTACCGATTGGCGTGCCGGCTTCTCGTGGTGGGGCCTCTCAGGGCGGCCCCTGAAGCCCTGCGTGATGTTGCGTCGGGGCCAGCGTGGAGAAGGAGGCTATCGCTCATGCGCGTATTCATGCCGATCGCAGTGCGCATGTGCGCATTTGCGCCGGTCGCAGCGTGCATGCACAGACCCGCGGCGCCCATTTGACGCCGATATCAGCAGCTGGAGTGCGGGGGTCGCTCCAGTGCCATCCTGGCCTCCTGTATGTCAGGGGATGGCTACACTTAGCGGTCCGATGACACCATCTTTAAACTCTCCAGGTTTTACGACGGTGTCAACACTCTGCCGTCAGATGGGAGAATCCCGCCCAGGGAGTGAGTTCATCCATCCTCACCTCGGGTACGACAATCTGGGGTATCACATCCGGAAGTTAACAAATTGAGGGATCTCATCCAGGATAACAAATTTGGGGAGCGCCATCTGGGGGCCAATTCGTAATAAAGTGGATAATTTCCCCCAGTCTTCTCTCCTGTTCCACAGAGGCAGGCCTGGGAATCCCAGTTGTATCAATCAGTCTCCCTACAGGTTCCTGCTCAACCAGAAAATTGCACAGTTGCGTTTTCCCTCCCAAATATTCCCGTAGCATTGTATAATTTTCCTTTCAAGCCTTCAATATATTAGCAGTATCTGCAATCACACCTTTATGGTTTTGTTTTTTGTCTCATGATTGCTATAATACTGGAAATTAGAACTGAGAAACGCAGTGTGTTACCAAACTGAGAGCTGTGAAATGAAATGGGAATTGTGACTAAAACTAGAGTTCATGCTGGGGTGTGGGTGGGTGGGGATGGGTTCTGAGCACTGTTTCAGCTGATTAGGTGTGATCATTACCTCTGAGCACTGGGGGAAAAGATTACAGTACATTCAATAATCATATTGAAAATTACGATACAGGCAAAAAATGTGCAACTGAAGCCCGGTGACAATACTTTGGAGGTTTCAATGTATTGACCTTGATGGGGATGTGGCATAGACTGACCAGAACTAAAATGGTTGAGTTATGAGGAGGGATTACAAAAAAAACTTGGTTTGTATTCTTTTCTGATTAGAGGTTTGAGGGGTGGCCTGATAACAGCATTTAAAATCATAAATAAAAACACACAATAGAATAGATAAAGAGAAATTATTTCCCCTGGTGGAGAATCCAAAACAAGGCAGTTTAATCTTAGAATTAGCACAAGGCCATTCACAAATGAAATCAGTGATTTGTTATCTCTGCTTGTCTAACATCGACTGCAACTGGATGCAGTAAAACGAAAAACAGGCTTCCAACACAGGAGATGGTCCAATACTGTTTTATTGAACCTGTTGATTGCTGTACATAATCCGCTGTGGATTGACACTCTATTAACCTAACTGATAACCTCCAACTGGCTTAACCAGGCTAGCTCTCCACCACGTGGTGAAGATGTTCATTGGCCTGTGCACTGTAACTATCTCCCTAGCAGTGTCCTGTGAGAGAGGGAGAGCCTTAATGCCCTCTGGGCTTTATCGTGATGGTATCTTGTCTGGTGATTGGTTGTTCTATGTCGCGTGTGTTCATTGGTTATCCTGTGTGTCAATCACTGCCTGTCTGCATCTCATGACACACATGAGTGGATACTATGACATCTCCCCTTTTAAAATACATTTTGGAACATGGCTGTATATGCATGCATAACTATGTACAAGTGGGGAATAAATGAACATATGTACATGGGAAGGTGTCTCGTGCAGATACAGAGCAAACTGAACAAACTTTACAAGATTTAAGTCTATAGATTCAGTCTTTGTGGTGGGCGACGAATTCTTGTCGATCGGCGCAGAGGTGGAGGGGGGGACGGCGGCATCTGGACAGGCGGGATGGCTGCCATCTCGGTGGCCTTGTGGACAGGTGGGATCGCTGCAGATCGGTGGCCTTGTGGTGCAAGATGTCCGGAGGAGGCATGATGACATGCGGAGAGGTGCGGTCGGGTGATGGGCAGGGAACTTTACGCAGCGCCGTAAAATGGAGCCATCAGCCATTTGGACAACAAAAGACCTGGGAGCAGCCTGTCTGACGACAACAGCTGGGGCTGACCAACCTCCCTCAGGCAGCTGAACGCGAACAACATCGTCTGGAGCCAGCGCAGACAGATCCATGGTATGAGCATCATACGTAATCTTTTGCTGGTCCCTGGATCGCTGCACTTCTGCAGCACCATGAGGTGATCAAGGTCGGGAACATGGATGGCTGGAACAGTCATCCTCAAGTTGTGGTTCATGAGCAACTGTGCCGGAGACAAACCAGTCGACAGAGGGGTTGCCCTGTTTGCCAATAGCGCCACGTTGAAATCCGAGGCGGAGTCTGCAGCCTTGCACAGCAACCGCTTGACAATATGGACCCTTTTCTCGGCCTTCCCGTTTGATTGCGGGTAACGGGGACTGGATGTGATATGACTAAAGTGGTAGGATCGTGCAAAGTCGGACCACTCTTGGCTGCAGAAACATGGACCGTTGTCACTCATTACCGTGAGTGGTATCCCATGCCTGGCAAACGTCTCTTTGCAGGCTTTGATGATGGACTTGGACGTGAGGTCCGACAGTTTCAACACTTCCATGTAGCTGGAGAAGTAGTCGACCAGGAGCACATAATCATGCCCATTGGCGTGAAAGAGGTCTATCCCCACCTTGGACCACGGAGAGGTCATGATCTCGTGCTGTTGCAGTGTTTCCTTGGGCTGAGCTGGTTGAAATTTCTGGCATGTTGTGCAGTTGAGGACTGTGTTGGCAATATCCTGGCTGATGCCAGGCCAGTAAACTGCCTGCCGAGCTCTGCGTTGACATTTCTCGACCCCCAGGTGACCCTCATGGATCTGCCCGAGCACCATGGTTTGCATGCTTTGGGGAATGATAATTCTATCTAGTTTAAGAAGGATTCCCTCAACAACCGCCAGCTCGTCCTTAACGTTGAAGAACTGGGGGCACTGCCCCTTTTGCCAGCCATGGGCGAGATGCTTCATCACACGCTGCAATAGGGGATCTTTGGCAGTTTCTTCGCATATTTGTATAACTCGTTCATCAGTGGCTGGGAGGTTGCTCGCACACAACTGCACCTGTGCTTCAATGTGGTGAATGAAGTCGCCCTGTTCACACGGCGTGGTGACGGTTCGGGATAGGGCATCTGCGACGATCAGCTCTTTACCCAGTGTGTAGACGAGTTCAAAGTCATATCGGCGGAGACGAAGAAGAATTTGCTGCAGCCGAGGTGTCATGTCATTTAAATCCTTTTGGATTATGTGGACAAAAGGCCTGTGGTCTGTTTCCAACTTGAACTTTGGCAGGCCGTATACGTAGTCATGAAACTTGACTATTCCTGTCAGGAGACCCAAGCACTCCTTTTCGATCTGGGCATACCGTTGTTCGGCCCTGGAGGTGTATGCCATTGGAGCCCAGGACGAGGAGTCGTCTCGCTGGAGGAGCACCGCCCCAATGCCGTCCTGGCTTGCGTCTATGGATATCTTGGTATCCTTGGTTGGGTCAAAGAATGCCAGTACTGGGGCTGTGGTGAGCTTTGCCTTCAGCTCAAGCCACTCCACTTGATGTGCGAGAAGCCACTGGAACACTGTTGACTTTTTTACGAGATGCCGGAGGGCTGTGGTGTGGGATGCCATGTTGGGAATGAATTTCCCGAGAAAATTCACCATCCCGAGGAAACGAAGGACCACCTTTTTGTCCTCTGGGGTCTTCATGGCATTGATTGCCAGCACCTTGTCAGCGTCAGGTTACACACCCTGCTGTGAAATGTGGTCACCCAGAAACTTGATCGCGGATCTACCAAATGAGCATTTGGCCCTGTTGAGCTGGAGGCCGTTTTCATGAATCCTCTGGAAAACTTGTTTGAGGCGAGCAATGTGATCCTCGGGCGTCGTGGACCAGATGGTCACGTCGTCCACATAGACTCGCACCCCCTCAATGCCCTCCATCATTTGCTCCATTATGCGATTAAATACTTCGGAAGCTGATATGATACCAAAAGGCATGAGGTTGTAACAATACCTGCCGAACGGAGTGTTAAACCTGCACAGCTTCCAACTGAACTCGTCCAGATGTATCTGCCAGAACCCACGGGAGGCGTCCAGCTTGGTAAAGAATTTGGCATGAGCCATCTCACAGGTTAACTCATCATGCTTTGGGATCGGGTAGTGCTCGCGCATGATGTTGCGATTCAGGTCTTTGGGATCAATGCAAATCAGGAGTTCACCAGAGGGGTTCTTGACACAGACCATGGAGCTGACCCAGTCTGTTGGTTCCGTGACCTTTGAGATGACACCTCAAAGATATCAAAGATGTGCGGGTTAGGTGGATTGGCCATGCTAAATTGCCCGTAGTGTCCTAAAAAAGTAAGGTTAAGGGGGGGGTTGTTGGGTTACGGGTATAGGGTGGATGCGTGGGTTTGAGTGGGGTGGTCATTGCTCGGCACAACATCGAGGGCCGAAGGGCCTGTTCTGTGCTGTACTGTTCTATGTTCTATGATTCCCTGGTCTTGGAGCTCTCATAGCTGCATTTTCAAACGATCCTTGAGAGGAGCCGGCACCCGGCTGAGATGGCATTCGGTTTGAGCAATATCTTGTAACCATATGGGAGCGTGCCCATTCCATCAAACACGTTGTGGTATTACGTGAGAATGTCGTCTATCTCAGCCTGGAGATTTACATTGGACGAGGCAGTCGCCGGTGTCGAGGACATGGCATGGACGCGCTGGACCAGATTTAGGAGTTTGCATGCGCGAGCACCGAGCAGGGATACCTTGTCAGGCTGGACGATCTCGAATCGTAACGTCACTTTGATTGCATTGTGAGATACACTGAGCTGACACGATCCACTGGCAGCTATGGCATTGCCATTGTAGTCAAGGAGCTGGCAGGCTGGTGGAAGAATGCTAGGTTGGTCTCGGATGCTGTCGAGTTCCGACTGTGATATGAGGTTTGCAGATGCGCCAGTGTCCAATTTAAATCGGATGCGAGACTGGTTAACCGTGATGACAGCACACCACTCATCGTCAGTTTCCACAGTGAGGATTGAAAGGCGGTTTGCAGGCAGGATGGAGGCCAGCTCGTGCGTGGTGATTATGCCCACCCGGTATGGAGACTCGAGGCAGTCAGCATCGGGGTCCATTGGGCTGTCGGGATCCGAATCCTGCATGCCTTGTTGTATGCAGTGGACACGTCTGTGCTGCAGCTGGGATCGCTGGCTGTTGGTCAGTGGAGCGGACCGGTATAAGGCCGCGGAATGCCCATGCTTTCCACACTGTAGACATCGCCTTCCTTTGGCTGGACATTGCCGCTTTAAATGGGCGGAGCCACAATCTGGACACGTCATGACGCTGACATCAGCGCGTTCTGTGAGCCATCGTGCATGCGCAGTGCAGTCGGCCGACGTTCCCACATGTGCATCGGGGTCTTCGGCCTCGTCCACCCGGTCATGGCGCGCATGCGTAGAGACCCTGGAAATGCACGCAAAACGGCCACTCTCCTCAATGCTCAGGCCTTGCATTTTTGCGATGGCCTGCACCCTTTCTGCCTCCTGGGAGGCCAGGTTTGCATTTTCTGCCACCCTGATGCGGGAGTAGCGATTCCTGGCATGCTCATGGACGGAGAGGGTCAACTGTTTAATTTTGAGGAGCTGTCCCCGCAGGGAGTCGGACTGGACCCCGAAAACGATCTGATCCCGGATCGTGGAATCAGCCGTCGAGTCATAATTACATGGCTGTGTTAGGATGCGGAGATGGGTCAAGAAGGACTGAAAAGGTTCATCCTTACCCTGAAGCCTCTGTTGGAAGATGTACCGTTCAAAGCTCTCATTCACCTCAATGTCGCAGTGGTTGTTGAATTTCAGCAGAGCCATCTTGAACTTCGTCTTGTCTTCGCCATCAGCAAACGTGAGCGAGTTATAGATATGGATGGCATGATCAGCCGCAGTCAACAGGAACAGCGCAATCTTTCGGGAATCCGATGCTGCCTCGAGGTCAGAGGCCTCGATATACAGGAGGAACTTCTGTTTGAAGACTTTCCAGTTGGCCCCAATGTTGCCGGAGGAGGTTGGATCTTTTCCATGCCGCTGGATGGCTGCGTGCCGGCTGCGAACCTATTCGAGGTAGGTTCGTTAGAGTTAATAGGTCTAACTCTAACGAACTCTAACGGTACCATGATGTGTTATCTGTGCTGGTCTAACATCGACTGCAACTGGATGCAGTAAAATGAAAAACAGGCTTCCGACACAGGAGATGGTCCAACACTGTTTTTTTGAACCTGTTGATTGCTGTACATAATCTGCTGTGGGTTGACACTCTATTAACCTAACTGATAACCTTCTCCTGGCTTGACCAGACTAGCTCTCAATCACATGGTGATGATGTTCATTGGCCTGTGCACTGTGACTATCTCCCTAGCCGTGTCCTGTGAGAGAGGGAGAGCCTTAATGCCCTGTGGGCTTTATAGTGGTGGTATCCTGTCTGGTGATTGGTTGTTCTATGTTGTGTGTGTTCATTGGTTATCCTGTGTGTCAATCACTGCCTGTCTGCATCTCATGATATACATGAGTGGATATTATGACAATCAGGAAATACTTATTTACACAAAAGGGAGCCATCTCCCTCAAAAGGCTCTGGATATTGGGTCAGTTGAAACTTTCAAGACTGCTTTTGTAAGATAAGGGTAGCAAAGAGGGCGGTATGGTGGTGCAGTGGTTAGTACTGCTGCCTCACCACACTGAGGACCCTGGGTCACTGTCCGTGTGGAGTTTACACATTCTCCCCGTGTCTGCTTGGGTCTCACCCCCACAACCCAAAGATGTGCAGGTTAGGTGGATTGGCCATGCTAAACTGCCCCTTAATTGGAAAAACAAATAATTGGGCTCTCTAAATTTATAAACAAAAGATAAGGGCAGCAAAGAGTATCGAATAAAGTTGGATAAATGGGATAAAGTGGGGAGGCCCAGCCTGACATCATGCCACCAGGGAGGGAGTTTTCCAGGGGCCAGATACTATGGCAGAAAGCCATTTAGTTATATTTAAATTGATGTAAATTAAAGCAAATCAGCTGCACCCAAAATTTTGGGCATGAACTTGATTATATCACAGACAGGGGCGGGGAAGATCTGACACCGAGATCTTGCAAATTATTAATGGTACTGGACCAGTAATCCAGAGGACCAAGACTAGTGTTCTGGGAACAAGGTTTCAAACCTCATCAAAGCAGCTGGTGGAATTTAAATTCAATTAATAATCTGGAATTGATAAGCTTTTTTCAGTAATAATGACTGTGAAACCATCATCATTCATTCATGAATCCCCTTTGAGGAAGGAAATCTGCCGTCCTGGCCTAGCTGATCTGGCCTACTAGAGACTCCAGACCCAGAGAAATGTGCATTACTCTTAACTGCCCTCCAAAATAGGGTGGCAAGCCATTATGTTAAAGGACAGTTAGGGATGGGCAACGAATGCTGGACTTGCCAGCAATGCTTACACCCCCATGAAAGAATGGGAAGAAAATTGATTTTGGGAGGAAATTTTCCAAAAATGGCAGTGTGTCAGGTTCTAACTTAGAACAATGTATTTCTCTCCAGAAACACAGCTAAGTATTCTGAACAAATCTTCTGACACACACTGTCTAGAAAAACATTAGAGGGTATTGTTTGCGTTGTCACTCTGGCAGGCTGGTGTCTGATAGAACCGACAAGGCCAGCCCCTCAGAGGTCGGGGTGTTATCTTTAAAGAGCACCCCGATCCGTTAAAAAAAATAGACTCCCTCTTAATCTACCCACCCCACAGCCATGGAGGACCTCCCACAAGCTTTGCGGTGGCCCACCCACCACGGAAGTATCGGGAGGGCATGCTCTCCCTCTCCCACCCCACCACACATAAGGCTAGGGGGCACTGCCAGGCTGCAAGGGGGCAACGTCCAGCCTTGACCCTCACCCCAGGGCATCCAGGCATCTCTGCCGCCACCCGGCATGGTCATCACGACTAGTTTTAATTTTCAAAACCAACAATGATTGGCGCCGGCCTGGCATCATGCCACAAGGGAGGGAGCATTCCGGGGGCCGGATGCTACACTAGAAAGCCATTTACTTATATTTAAATTAATGTAAATTAAAGCAAATCGGGTGCACGCAAATTTTGGACATAAACTTGCTTACATCACAGACAGGGGGCGGGGAAGATCTGACACCGAGATCTCGCCAGCATAAATCCCTTGCGGGCCCTCTCGCGATATCAGCAGCCATTTGCATCCACAGCTAATAAACCCGCCAAACCTATGCATTATCTAATTGAATGGCTGAACAAGCTAGCAGGCTAAATCACCATCACCTAATCTTGTTTCTCTGCCTTACTTAAAGGCTATTTGGAAATTCAGAAAATGACAAATGCAATTAAATTCAACTCAACAAATTACACACTGTTCTGATTTGAAATCCCAACTTCGTGTTTAACATTGTGTTAAACTGTCGGGATTTTAATTATTTTTGATTCCAACGGATGAAATTTTCCCTTATTTTTGCAAAGTGTTGGGCCCGGTGAGAAAATCGGGGAGAACTCATCGTATATTCAGCCTCTTTAACAAAATGTTTTTTTCCACGTGATTCACACCAAGCTCGTGGCAGCTTCCCCCAGAATCGCTCATCCTGGGAAAGCTTAATCTGTAATCAATGGGGCGCTCCTTTTAAACTTTTCCCCAGTATTTATTCCAAGTCCAGTCAGGAGGATAGCTGCCAGGAAGACAGCATGACGTTTCATGGAGGTAGCCCTCACCAACCTCTGCATGGGGTCCAGCAATGGAGCAACATCCTCTACCCGCTATTGGCCAGACGGCCAGCAAGCAAGTTCACCAACCCTACGTGGGAGGGTCTGGCCATGATAGTGAGTGCCAGCTCGCTTCGGAAGAGGTCGGGTTTACAGTGCTAAAGAAGATGAATGACCATCTTCGTGCAGACAGGGTAAATTTGCCTCCTCATGTCTCCCGCTGCATCCCCTCACACACCCATCACAGTTCCACAGTGACCTCTCTCCCAGCCACCTCTCAGATTTCCAACATTTATCATAGCGCCCAGCCCCCACCTCCATTCCCCAAGGTTAATCTGCACCTCATTTCCCTGCTCCCACTCACTTCTTACACATAGATAGAACATACAGTGCACAAGTTGGCTATTTGGCCCATCTAGTCTGCACCAACCCACTTAAGCTCTCACTTTCACCCCATCCCCGTAACCTTTTTGGTCACTAAGGATAATTTATCATGGCCAATCCACCTAACCTGCACGTCTTTGGACTGACTTCATCACCCATCTGACCTGGCAGCATGCCCGCCTACACACCCCGCATCTCTTGCGTTGCAGGACAAACTCAAGCACAACCGGCGTGAGCGAGCACAGTCTGCCGGAGTCATGTCCGAGCTGAAAAGCCTAATGCTCTTTGAGGAGAGCGCCATTGAGCTGGCTGACGAGGAATAGGACCACTCCTGTGCAGAGGATGAGTTGGGGACACCAGACGTAAGTGAGAAACCTCAACACATGCATCCATGGTGCAAGCCTCACGTGAGTTAACTTTCTCCCATCAGTCTGCCCCTGTGATGCACTACTGCCATCTCACTTCCCTTGCCAATCAGTCAACAAGCCCAGACCATTCTCGTCCCTCTGGAGCCCACAGACCCAAGAAGCTCCGATGGAGACAACTTGGAGTCAAGCGAGGAGGTGCCACATCTGTTAACTGAACATCCACCTGTGCAAATACAAACGCCTCAGTAGGATTAACTAGTAGGCAGGCATTTGGGTTACTCACTGGTGGGCACCACACAGCTCAACATCCACTGCAGGCAGAGGAAGGATCGTCCCAGGGAACCGTCACTCAGAGGGATGGTGGAGCCCAGGATTCAGCTGAGCTCCAGCCAATGACGGGCCCCATTCTGAAGCTGCTGAAGCTGCAAAAGCAGAGTCATGAGCATCAGGAAGGGATGTCAGCATCCGTCCTCAGACAGCAAGGCCAACTGGAGGAGACCCATCGCCTTCTCTCCGAGGAGATGGTGCTGTCACTCCTACACAACAAGGCCAACACTGCAGAATGGCATCTGCAAAGGAGACCTTGGTGCAGGAGGTGCACTCCATTGTGGGGAATGTCCGCTCTATAGTTCAGCTCATGACTTCCATGGTTGAGGGCATGAGCTCCATGGTGCTGGCCTTCAAATGCCTGGTGCAGGCACTGGTGAGAATCCATGAGTATCAGAGGATGGTGGGGCTTCTGGAACTCACTCCAGCTGCCCCTCTATCCCATGGAGGAGCCCAGCAGCCACAAGTCACCCAAATGGAAGAGGATCAGCAAGAGCATAGCCCAGTGCCCTCCACCCAGGGTGTCCAGTCCATTTGGCACCTCCCTGTGAGTGACACAACTCAAGTCCTGCACAATGAGGAAGGCAGCACTGCAACATCTGTGCAGCCCAAAATTATGCCCAGACCTCAAATCTAGGTCCTTCAAAGGGTGCCCACCAAGATTATCTCAGACACTGAGCATGGAAAGTAGAAGACCACCTTAACCTCAGCTGTAGATCCTGGGGATACACCTAAACATAGCAGGAGGGTTAGGAAGAGTAAGAAATGGTCAGCACCTAGTGGGCATGGGTGAGCAGAGGCAGTAGTAGAGATAACTCACCATTGTAATAGCGCACTTGTATTAAAAATCACTTTGTTCGCCCATACAAATCCTCCACAATGTTGGCCGGGATTCTCCAATCCCGCGGCCGAGTTCTGACGCCGGCATGAAAAGTGGCGCGAGCCACTCCGGCCTCAATGGGCCTCAAGTGGCAGGTATCCACTCCTTCTTCGGGGGCTAGTACTGCCCTGGAGTTGTGTCTGGCGCCGAAAGCCGACGCAGCCTGGCCGGTGTGAGTCCGTGCACGCGCGCCACGGCCGCCGCGTGTTCGCGCATGCGCGTGTGTTCCCGTCTCCGCGCTGGCCCCCGGGCAATATGGTGGACCCCTACAAGGGCCCGGCACGGAGGAACATAGGCCCCCACGGAACTAGCCAGCCCACTGATCGGTAAGCCCCAATTGTGAGCCAGGCCACAATTGTGACCCCCCGGGCTCGGATCCTCCTACCCACCCCACCAGGACGGCTTCTGCAGACAGAACTCCGAGGTCCCACTGGGCGGGACCATACGTAACCCATGCCGGCGGGACACGGCCGAACTCGGTGGGCGCTCGGCCCATTGAGGCACGGAGAATCGCCGGGGGTGGGGCCGCTTTCAATGGCCCCCGACTGGCAGGGCGACGATCCCGCGGGCGCCGGAGAATCGGCAAACCGGCGTTGGGGCGGTGTGGCGCAATTCTTGTGACCCCCCCCCCCCCCCCCCGATTCTCTGACCCAGCGTGGGGTCGGAGAACCCCGGCCTAAATGTCATGGCACCACATATTGGAAACCCTTGCGCAAACCTAGCGCTTCATCCCAGTGCAGTGTGAGAATGGCAGCGCCATGTCTCGCCCACATCCCGCACTGATGACGCAGCAAAGTTGCATCACTGCTAGCATGGGCTCCCCTGTCCACCCCCAGTGCCTCATCCATGGTAGGCTCACCAGCCCATCCCCTAGACATCAACGCTCAGGTCCCTCATGTCTGCCATTATTCTCCAGTTATGAGAACGTCAAAGGCTGAAAACATGCAGAGAGTCTGCTAACCTCATCTTTAGGTGGTGAAAAACACCGAAACACCCAACCTCAGAAGAGGCAGTATCAGCTAAAGATGTGTCATTCAGCCTCTCTGGACCCCAAGATAAGCCATTTCAGCAGCGCTCAGCTCTCTGTCAGGCTGGAGTCAGACATTTCGCAGATGTTGGGAGGAGCACCGTTCTGTCCTCACTGCAAGTCATAATAATTCTCAGGCAGTGTCTGGCCTATTGCTTTAGTGCCATGCACATGAATGTAGCCACCATCACAATGACATCCCACAGGCACGACAATAGCATGAGGATGTCAAACCCCATGGTGGAAGAGGTCTTCACACTGTAGTCCTAGTCGTCACCAAGAGTCAATGATGCGCATAGCATGGTCACAGACAGAAGGACATTGAAGGAGTGGAATCTCTTGTGGTTTATAAATAATGTCTGTGCTGCCGTGGGGGACACAGAGCCACATGGGTACAGTCGATGAACTGTACCTGTGGCACCCCTGCTATACGGGCGCAGCCCATGGCCCTGGCACCCTGGCTTGCCTGGTCCAGGTCCAAGTTTATGTGCATGTGAGCCCTTGCGAATTGCGTACCTGTGACCTCACTTATGCACTTGCGTGTGGCAGACTGGGAGGTACTACTGGTCACCCATACAGACCTTAAACAAGCCACTGGCATAGAGGCTCAGAGCGACAGAGACTTTCTGTCCACCATCCCTCGGGACAGATGCAGTCTTCTCCGGCACAACACCTCTAACGTCTGGAGTTAGGAAGTTCTATGGCTGAATACACAGGGCCGGTTGTGTATGCTTCGAGGCTCCACTATCTGTGGCCCTGCTCTGGCTGCGTGCAGCGGCACACCGATGTTGTTTTTGCTGTTCAATCATTAACAACAGGATTGCCAACTCGACTGGCTCCATGATTCTCCAGAATTAAAAACTGAAAGGAAGAGAACATCAAAGCGAGCAATGAAGAATCCTGACAGTGCCCTGGCTCATGTTCCTCTCAGTATCTGGGATATCCACCCATGCACTTCCCCTCAACCTTCACTGAAGCCTACTCGTGACAATAAGCGATTTTCATTGCTGGTTTAGCTCTCTCGGCTAAATCGCTGGCTTTAAAAGCAGACCAAGCAGGCCAGCAGGACGGTTCGATTCCCGTACCAGCCTCCCCGGACAGGCGCCGGAATGTGGCGACTAGGGGCTTTTCACAGTAACTTCATTGAAGCCTACTCGTGACAATAAGTGATTTTCATTTCATTTCATTTTCATCTTTTGAAGTTGATTTGTTAGTCTTCCATTAATTTTTTTTAAATAAATTTAGCGTACCCAATTATTTTTTCCAATTAAGGGGCAATTTAGTGTGGCCAATCCACCTATCCTGCACATCTTTTGGGTTGTGGGGGCGAAACCCACGCAGACACAGAGAAAATGTGAAAACTCCACACGGACAGTGACCCAGGGCCGGGATTCGAACCCGGGTCCTCGGTGCCGTAGGCAACAATGCTAACCATTGTGCCACCGTGCTGCCATTTCTTCCATTAATTTTAATATCTGGGACACATCTGATGAACTGTAATGATAAAAATGTTCAGCTCAAAAACTAGCTAAAACGTTTATGATAGTTCAGTATTTTTTCCAAATGGAGAATGTCTAATTTAATGTATAAATCATTGCCAAGATTTTTTAAAGTATCATGTTTGAGTTGTCACTACAGTAACACTGTTCATGGATAAACTAATGTGTATCTTGTGTGCAACCCTGGCAGCTTAACGTTCTGTGAAAATTGACTAAGGAAACGTTAAACTTGAATGTGAAATCTGAATGGCTGACTCTTTGAATTAAATTTCACTGTATTTGCCATTTTCCTTATTTCCATTAAAGATATATGCAAGTCAAATCGTTTTTTCGTTGTTAACTAGGACATAGAAACAGAAGTAGGTCATTTAGCACCTTGAGCCTGTTCAGCCATTCAATTAGATCACAGCAGATCTGTACCCTTAACCATCAGGCCAACTTTGCTCTTTACCCTTCTTACCCTTAACTAATCAAAACACCCTTGTAAATGTCAGTTGACCTAATAGCCATTGCCTTTTGGGGGGAGATAATTCCAGATTTCTCCCACCTTTGTTTTTTTAAAAAAGCTTTGCCAGATTTCATTCTTGATTGGCCTAAAGTGCTAATGTTAAGATCATTCGGCCTTGTTTTGGATACTTCACCAGAGGAAATAATGTCTCTTCATTTACTCTATTGAATCTTTGTATCATTTTATATGCCGTTCAAACATCTAAACTCAAAGGAATATAATGCTAGGGATTACAGGGACACAATAAAAGATCCAGATTAGACATTAGCTTTCAAAATCAATTCAATGTGCTGCACAATTACTAATTGTTATTGCCACTAAGAAACCCAGGCTTATTTGTCCTTTTCATGATTTAGTGGCTCTTTTCCCAAGCTTTCTCTAACACGGGGTTCTGGTTGTCGAATGTAGTGCTGTTCCAATAAATTGCATGATGATTCTGTAAAGCGTAACCTATTTTTCATCACATGGAAGTATCAATGCAACTTGAGTATGGAGGTTGCTATGTTTGCATTTTGAAGTATAAATCGTGACAAGAATATCTGTTCCTTGGATACAATCCAGGCCATAAGCGACCAGCATTACACTGAAATTGGAGATGTTTAATAGTAGACTTATTGTAGTACAATTTTGAAAGTCTCCTGGGTCGAAGAAGTGTAATTCAAATTAATGTCTGTGCCCTGAGGCCTCAGCACTAGATGTTTCAATTTCTCCATAAAGCTGAAAGTGCCCTTCAAATTTAGGGGCTTCGTATTTTATGGATCATTCCCCATGCTGACAGTGTACTTTTGCGGGTTAAAGTGTATCATTTTTACTGTTATTTCAGTTGGCAACACCAAAATATCTCCAGAGTTATTGTATTATTCCAATTTCATTGGCTTCAGAGAAACGACATGAGGGTGTGACTTTGCACCGTTACATTTTGGAAGTGTTATGAACCAAACCAAAGATTATTTTTTGAAATATTTTTATTGGGATTTTAACCATTTTCTACACAGTTTACAAAAAGACCATACATTAACATATTATAGAAGGAACTATCCCCCACACTAATATCAACTCCACCCCCATCTCATCCTCCTAACTGTTTGAAGTATTTTGTTGGTGTCGCATTCTAAAGTGCACACTTTCAGGGTTTTAGATATTTACATGTGCCAGCCCCATCAAAAAGAAAGTAGCGCAGGCGAGGGAGGCGTTACATGTGGGGTATCTTGCCTCTATCCCTATCCGCTCCTTTGGAGATACCATGGCTCAGCTCGGTTGCCGGTTTTATTTACATGTTTCTGTCTGACGGGGGTGGTGCCCTCTCTGTACAGGGTCAGTTTGGCCTGTGCTTGTGCCCGTTCTGCCCTGGGACCTTTTGACCCTGCAGTTGGTTCCTTACACTGTGGCCGTGCTCTTGGCTCCCCGCCATCTTCCCCGCCTGATTCCTGTCATATACACATCAGTATGTGATGGTGCAGAGCCACACACTGACTGGCACACTGCAAGACCAATCAACACACACAACACAGCAGCCAATCACCAGTTAGGGCACAGTCACTATAAAGCCAGAGGGCACTGGTTTTCCCGCTCATTCGGGATGCAGCCTCTGAGACAGACAGAGCCCGCAGTCAGTAGCACAAACATCCACCATGTGCTAGCAGTATAGGCTGGTCAGGTTAGGCATAGGTCTTCAATCAATCTAACATAGTGTCGACCCACAGTGCAAGTATGTTCAACAGCTCTAAAGTAAATAAAATAGAGTTGCACTATTACAAGTGTTGGTAGCCTGTCTATGTTACTGCTAAGTTAAACGCAATCTCCACAGATCCAGTGTACCCAACACATCAATTCCGTTCCCCCCACTCCTTCCCTTTCCCTCCCCTGCCCCCCAACCCCTTTCCCTCTTCCCTCTCCTTATTCTATGGCGCTTTTGTGGCCCCTCTGTGGAGCCCCCTTCCCCCACTCACTCTAATGACTGCTGGCTGCAAACAGGTCCTGGAACAAGTTGATGAATAGCTTCCACGCCTTGTGGAAGCTTTCTTCCAACCCCCGGGTGGTGAATTTGATTTTCCCCAGGTAGAAAATTTCTGACCGGTCGGCCAGCCAGTCGGCAGCTTTGGGTGGTGCTGCTGCTTGCCAGCAGAGCAGGATTCTTCGTCGGGCGATTAGGGAGGCAAAGGCAAAGGCATCAGCCCCCCTCCCCATGAATAGCTCTGGCTGGTCTGTCACTTTCTGGCTTGGCTCCACCGTCACCCCCACAACTTTGGGCATTGCCTCAAAAAAGGCTGTCCAGACTCTGACAAGTCTGGGGCATGTCCTGAACAGGTGGGTGTGGTTGGCCAGGCCTCCCTGGCACCATTCACATTTGTCCTCCACCGCTGAGAAGAACCTGCTCATTCAGGTTCTAGTTACGTATGCTCTGTGCACCACTTTCAGTTGCATTAGGCTTACTTAGCCTTGCACATGTGGAGGTGGAGTTGGCCCTTTTCAGCACTTCACTCCAGAGACTCCTCCTTATTTCTATCCCTAGTTCTTCCTCCCATTTCTCCCGTGTCTCATCCAGCAGGGAGTGTGCCCCCTCTATCATTCACCCATACAGAACCCCGCAGTTTCTCGCACGCAGGTTGCAAGTGTTCAGGAGTTCCTCTAACATTGAGTATTTCTGTGTCCGTACGTATGATGTTGTCTTCTTGCGGAGGAACTGTTTTACTTGTAAGTGCCGCAGTTCATTCCCGTTGGACAGTTGTAACCTTTCTGTCAGCTCCTCTAACATCGTTAATCTGTCGGCCTTGTAGAAATCCCTAACTGTCAGCATCCTTCCGTCCCATCACCACCTTTGAAAGGTGACGTCCGTCATGGCTGTTGCGAACCTGTGGTTGCCGCAGATGGGGGCCATGTTGGACATTCCGGTCAGACCAAAGTGTAGTCTCAGATGGTTCCAGGTCCGGGGTGTGGCTATTACCACTCGGCCTGTTTGGCTGGTGGAGATGGGAGTACTGTTATGTTGAGGACTCAGAGGGATGTCCCTATACAGGACCTCTCCTCTATCCTCACCCATTCTGCTTCTGGTTCCTTCACCCATCCCTCTCTGCTGTGTCCGGCCAATGTTACTCGTTTGTAGGTTTGGGAGGGCCAAGCCCCCTATACTTATTATTTTCTTTGCAGAACCATTTTGGGATCCTTTGGATATTCTGAATTCTCCCTCAGTGTACCCGAACAGGCACCAGAATGTGGCGACTAGGGGCTTTTCACAGTGACTTCAGTGTTAATGTAAGCCTACTTGTGACACTAATAAAGATTATTATTATCCTTAGAATAAATTAGAATGTAATAACCAGAATTTCAGTTTGTCTGGCCCAGCGCAGAACCATTTCCCGGCATTGATACTGGTGACGTTTGACAATGATTGCCCTCGGCTGCTCCCCAGCCTTGGGTTTTGGCCAGAGCGATCTGTGGAAAGCTGTCCCTTCTGACCAGGTTTCCCAGCATCTGAGTCACGTAGTCTGTCAGGTCCCTGTCCTCGACTCCCTCTGGCAGGTCTACTATCCTGAGGTTTTGGCTCCTCGACTGGTTCTGGTTCTCCTGATCCTCAATCATTACCTTCAGATTGCCCTGGGTCACCACAAACCTCTTTAGTTCCGCTTCCAGGACGATGACCTGGTCACTCTGGTCCATCGAGGCTTTTTCCAGATCCTTAATCATGTTTCCCTGGGCCTCCAGTCGCCTTTCCACCTTGTCGAGGACCACCTGCACGGTGGCTAACACTTCTGTAACCGTCACCTTAACCACTGTCTTGCTCTCAACCTTAATTTCATCCTTCAGCTCCTTCAGTTCATTCGTGAGGAACTTCTTCCATCAACCTCTGATGCGGATTGCCAGTCTCCCTCACTCGGGTGTGGCTGGGAACCCCTCGCCTTGTGGGTCCGCTGATCCGCTCGCTTGCATCTCCTGTCCTTTGCCAGAGCGTTTGGTCTCATTGAGGCCCCAAGAGTTACTGCTTCCCAGCATTTCTCCTTGTCTGTGTGTTGTAGAGGGTGAGGGGATGATTTTGTCCGATTTTTACGTGCTAATTTCGATTAGAAGTGCCTATTTTCTAGTTATTTGGAGGGAAGCGACCTTGTGTTTGTCCGCTAAGCATATCCCCATCACCGGAAGTCCGAACAAACCGAAGATAAGCTCCCTTTGCTAAGCATGCAGTTCTTTTCTAACATTGACCTGGACTGAAAGTGCGATTAGAAAATGGCTGTCGGGTTTTGTGAAAGGGACAAATGAATACTTTCATGCAAAGTATCTGAAAATGGCAAAATGTCAACCTGGAAAAATAATTCCTTATAACTTGAGAATGACCAAATGAACTTCCTGACTGTGCAAACTTTGAACAAAAAAATTGAGGGGGAGCAGAGGCAGAGTCAGCCAATACCACAAGCACCATTAAATTAGTCATTGTTTCCAGATTGGCAAACTTTGGTGAGTTGTTCCCAGGTGAAATTTGTTTCTCACAAGTGAACTCACACAGTATTACCCTGCTGAACAGACGGCTCCTGTTGCTGTTAAATTTACCATTCAGTACCCTACAGTGGTGGGTGACTTAATCCACCCTGCCACCCCCACCCTCCCAACCACCCAAGTCACCAAAAGAAAACTATGTTTACTGTGATCTGAATTATGTTATTGGATCAGAAATCCAGAGAGCTTGAAATGTTAGCTCAAATCTCACCACAACTTCTGGGTAGTATAAATTCAGTTAATTAAATAAGTCAGAAATTAAAATCTAATATCAGTACCTCACAATCACCGTGAGACAACTGGATTGCCATAAAACTCCTCTGGTTTAGCAATGCCCTTGTTTGATCCAACCTTTAAATGACTCCAAAGCCACAGCAATGTGGTTGACTTTTACCACCTTCTGGAATGGCCAGCAAGTCACTCAGTAATAGTAAACCACGACAAAAATGTCAAATAAAAATGAAAGCTGACCGACAAACTAGCACCAATATCAGAAACCATAAAGGCACACCCAGTGCAGTCAACCTTGCATTAACCTCACTAACCTCTGAGAAGCTATGCCAAACTTGGGTGGGCTCCCCCACAGATTAGTCATGGAGCAGCCTGACATGGACATACTTCTTAATCCTACCTTCCAGTCAACATTATTGTCACCTTTATCACCATCCCAAGGTATCCCCTGTCTCACTGGCAGCACAAATCCACCAGATGTGACAGCACATGCATATACTGTCAGGTAGGGAGTTACAGCACATGCATATACTGTCAGGTAGGGAGTTACACTGGGTGATCTCAACAATGATCCAAACGATTCGGTCTCTGGGAAATCATACCAGGGAGATAGCTCAGAAGATGTGCTGGGGAATGCCCCCCCCCCCCCCCCCCCCCCCCCGCCCAGGATCAGCTGAGAGGGGGGATATCCCCCTGTGATTTTCATCAAAAAATTGTGATCAACAACCCTCCAGCCCCAACAGCCCCCACCCAGCTGGTTTTGGAAGCTTTGACCCACTTTTATGTCCAGCAGGCAATTAACTGCCAGGTGTTGTCGCTCCTGTCACTTGAAGGGATCTGGACCTGCCCACAAGGCCAGCTGGCCTGATAGAGCGCTGACAGAAGCAGTCGTTGTTGGGATTGAAACAAGGCAGCAGCATCAATGGAGGGTGATTCGGAATTCAGGTAAGTCGGTATCGGTGCTCATCCAATTTTGACCCCTTGAGTGTCCCTGAGTTTCATTAGTCCACCATTGCCGGCCATGCCTTCAGCTGCCGACACTCTGAAGTTGCCTCTGTAAACCTATCTGCCTCCTTTAAAACTCTGCTTTAAAAAACTACCTTACTGACCAAGCTTTATGCTATCTGCCTTCCCAAAAGGAAAAAAACAATAAAAACTGGGAAATAAGGATACTGGTCTGAACTGTTTTTTCCGACTGGGTTAGCATCGCCTTAATTAGCTGGGGGCAGATTTTGCTTTGTGACATTCCTGTAGAGCAGCTTGGAATGTTTGATGCCATTAAAAGATGCTGAAAGGGTTCTGTCACATAAGCAAAACGTTGGAAATCTGAAACCAAAAATTTTAGAAAGACGTAACAGGTCAGTCAGCATCTGTGGAGAAAATGGACCATTTAATTTGCAGGTGAAATTCATCACAGCTGGAAAACAATGACAGACAAAGCACATTTTTTGCTACCCTCTCGCCTTCATTCCGTTTCTTTTTTTTTTAAAGGCTGTTTTTGTAATATTTTCCAGTCGAGGTAGACATGTTAAAGGTTACTCATCCTGTCCTCTACACGAATGCTGACTGAATGTTTCCAACACTTTCATTTTCTGTGTTCTGATTGGTTGCATTAACTTTGAGGGGGGGAAATAGGGGGTTTGGGTGGGAGGTACAGTAATCAACTGCAGGAAAAGTGCTGTAATGTGGCCATTTCCTTGCAGGTACAGCTGTGCACTAAGAAGCACCTCCCCAGAGTCACCAAAACTAAACTAAGATAAAATACACATAATTTAACTTTCTCTTCACTGCCTCCATTACTCATCGCCCATCTCTACCTTTGAACACAGCACACTCAAAAGGTTATCAAAGATTACATCAGAGCCAAACAGAAACATCAAACTGCTTCAGATCATAGGTTCCCCCAGCAGAGAAAAGTAATTTTTTTAAGAAGTGTGGAGGTTTCTCTTTCTTCAAGGAAGTCATTTTTGGGTTTTTTGAGACAATTAATACAAAAGAAGACATGACTAACACAGATAAGAGAATAAGTGGGATGGTTTTGAGTAAAAACAGCCGCACCTTGTAAGCTTTATTATCGTAACATCGCAAGTTTAGCAAAGTGCCAGACAGTGATTGGTGATAAAAAAAGTACCAAGTATCACACGCAGAGGATTTGCCCTTTGATTCTATTGGGTGAACTCCGCACATCATACTATGAAGTGACACTTTACTGGATATCATCAGACTCTCACGTACCAGACTCTGCTGAATGTTTAACAGGATAGAAAGGTTCTGTGGGATGAAATCTGCAGAGCCTAGAGTACATTTTGTCAACTCATTAAAAAAAAATGATGTGAGGCTATGGCCGCAAATTAATGGAAACATTTCTAATTGTGGTAGCAAGCGGGAGCTGCCGCGAGCTTCCCGATGCTTGGCCCAGCGAGGCCATCACTGGTATCAAATGTTAATCAGTCCTGAGGCCCCATGGGCTTCACGTCGCAAATGATGGTCCCGCAGCACGCAGCCATGCCAATGAGGAGACCAGCCCCATGAATCGATGATGCCGACCTAGCCAGAATATTAGTCATGGTCGAGTCCAGAAAGAATGCCCTGGGCGCGATTCCCCCAGCTCCGCACCGGGCCGGAGAATCGCGCAACTGCGCCACACCAACGCTGGCGCACGATTCTCCGAGGTGCAGAGAATCGGCGCCATTTGCACCGGCGCGTTTGGCGCGCCGCCAGTTGCGAGCCGCTATCCACGGCCAGGCCGCCCATTCTCCGGCCCACATGGGCCGAGCAGCCGATCGGAAACGCGGGCGCCGTTCACACATGGTCGCTGCCGGCGGGATCTTTGCGCCAAGGGTCGGGGGCGGCCTGTGGGGCGGGGAAAAGCGCTCCTTCACCGGGGGGGGGGGAGGAGGGCCTCCGATGGGGTCTGGCCCGCGATCGGGGCCCACCAATCGGCGGGCCGATCTCTTCCCCCCACGGGCCTACTTTGTTGCGCAGCCGGCCCCTGAACCCCCATGCCATGTTGTGGCGGGGCCAGCGTGCTGAAGAAGACCCCCGCACATGCGCGGGTTGGTGTGGCCCAGAATCGGTAGTCCCCGTCCCCGTGCGTTTCATGACGGCGCAAATACTCTGTCTCCATTTCGGAGAATCGCGCCCCCTGTTCCCCAGAGGGGCTCAGAAGTCAGCCACAGGGCAGCCAGTGCCACCTGGGAGGAAGAGGCAGAAGCCATGAGCTTAGGGAGAGTGACTAGGAGACTGGCACCTAGTGTGGAAAGATCAACGACTCTACCGGGCCGCACTTGTGAGTTGGCACTGGCCCCCAGCATTCCCTCCCCCCAACGGTCATGCGCCTGGCACCGCCCCTGCCCAACACCATACCGTTCCCCGGCCCACCCATACATAGCATTTGCTCCCCAACGGCCCCCCCCCCCCCCACCCCGTGCCTCATGATGAAAGAAGCGTTCGGCACACAAAGCCCTCCAGGAGAGGTTGGCCCACAATGGATAGGAGAGGGCCCAGACAGGAAGTGGGATGCCAGACATCAATGTCCTCGCCCTCAATGAAGAACGGAACCTGAAGGTCACGGGGGTGGCCAAAGACAGTTTTGATTGGTGTACGGCGCAGAGGTGAAGATCCAACGGCTCCCACCCAGATCACCTGTCACATGTGAGTTGTTAATGCCAGACAGAATGATCTGTCCCTCTCACTGACCGCATGTCCATTCTCCCACAGAATCTCCATCCGTTGTGCCAGTCCATCCGGGGTAGTCCACCCCCCCCACCCCCCCACCTCCACCTCCCAAGAGAACACCTCTTATTCGCGGCACAGCTGTCATCCCCACCCTCCACCAGTGCAGAGACACACACCTCATTTGTGCGACATTAGCGGACAGGCGTCTGGGGCACAACACTGCTAGGGTGGCGACCGCAGTGGAGAAGCTGGTGCACAACGTCGGTAGCATGAATGGTGTTGTCCAAGGCATGGCTCAGTCAGTCACAGCCATGGCCGAGAGCTTTGAATCGCTGGCGGATGTTTCCCAGGTGAACCTTTCTGAGGCGCTACTGAGCATGTCCCAGCCTCAGCTGGGCATGGCTGAGGCACTCCAGAGCATGTCCTGGTCACTGAGAGGCATGTCAGGTCTTAGGTGAACCATTCCTGGGTTCTCCAGAGCATGTCTTATGTCATTGAGGAGCGTCGCTGAGGCAGTTGACACCATGGTGCAGACATAGGGGAGCCGCCAGGGCTGGCAGAGCCAGATGCCGCAGGGGCAGCCAGAGCTCAATCCAGCTGCTCCTCCATCCTGACGTGAGCCCCAGGGTCCTACAGGCACAAACCAGGAGGAGGGGCCAGCGTGAAGGGGGGGTGGGACCATCGGAGACTAGGGGCAGTTGGTCACAAATGTACAGCATTAAAACACGTTGCATCCAAAAAATATGACACCTCTGTCACATCATTTCGCATTATGGGCCAACCTCCAATCTCCTGCCCCCTAGGTCTGCCACGTACAAGTGATGGGTGGGAGCGAGCATTCAGCAGATTGGCAGGCAGACTATGGCATAGATGAGGAGCTCAAGCGCTCAGCTCTCGGCGGGTTATCATTCCGCCCCTGCCGTTGACAGTGACCCGTTAACAGTGCCAACACAGTCCTATCACCCTGGAGTGACGTAACACTCATCTTGGGAGGGTGAAACAGGATGGCTGTGACAGGAGGTGAATGGGTGGGAGGGGGGGGTGGAGGGAAGGGTGGGGAGTTATGGGTGGGGGGGGGAAGCGAGGGAGGGGTGAGATGACAGACGAAGGCACTATGAGAAGCGAGCGAGGTTGAGGGCTTCACTGGCCCTCTGGGCTTCCGGACCCCCGTCGCTGCTGCCTGTCCTCCATCCTTTGGTGGTCCTGTGCCCTCCCTGGACTCATCCTCCAGCTCCTCCTGGTTGGACGCCTCCTCATCATCCTCCTCGGAGGTGGTCACATGTTCCTCCTCCTCCAGCTCCAGCACCTCACCCCACTGCTCTGCCAGGTTGGGGAGGGTACAGCAGACCACCACAAAGTGGGTGGCCGTCTGTGGGGTGTACTGCAGTGCACCACCTGAGCTGTTGAGGCTTTGGAACCGCATTTTCAGAAGTCTGATGCACCGCCCAATGACAGCACGGATGCTGCATGTGCCTTGTTAATTCGGGTCTCTGCCTCGGTCTGCAGAATCCGTACTGGCATCATCGGTCAGCTCTAAGCAGGTAGCCCTTATCCCCCAAGAGTGGTCCTCGAAGAGGCCAGGATGTCTCACTGCCCAGGGTGCCCACTCCCAGAGAAGCGTGCACACACGTGCATGATGTTCATATGGTGGTCAGACCCTGAGATGTTCAGGGAGTGAAAGCCCTTCCTGTTGATGTAGGGCACTCCCAGATGGCCAGCTTAGCACAAGGTGACATGCGTGCCATCTATTAGCCCCTGGACCTGGGGCATCCCGGCAACGGCGGAGAATCCTGCTGCCCAGGCACCTTATTGTGCTTGGTCCAGGTCAAAGTTTCTATAGTTAGCTGCCCGGGCAAACAGGGCATCCGTGACTTCACGGATGCACTTGTGGGCTGTAGCTTCTGAAATGCCACACACGTCCCCGCTCAAGCCCTGGAATGATCCTGAGATGTAAATGTTCAGAGCAGTGGTGGCCGTGACGAACATCAGGAGTGGGTACACTCCTCTTCCCTGTGGTGCAAAGTCTGCAAAGACGTGGTACAGGTGCCATACCTTCCCCTTGTTGAGGTTGAGCCTCCTGCAGCACATGCTGTCCAACATCTGTTTGAAGGACCAATGGCGCCTGTACACCTTGGGCTGTCACCGGCCTCCTCCTCTGGATCCCTCCCTGGCCTGTTGGACAGCCCAGCCCTCAGGGTGTGGGGTGGGGCACTCCATATGGGCCGCCACCTCGAGCCTCTGTCATCGCTGCCGCTGTCTTCTCCAGCGTCTGGCTGCCTGCCCTGCCAGCAGCACCACGGGCACAGCTTCTGCAGGGTCCAAAATATCATCCATCTCGAGTAATACCTGCCTTGCCCGTGCACCCCCTGCTGCAGTGGCGCTCCCTGGTCAACGGACCCCAGACCCTGTACCGCAGACACCCACTGGTAACGTTACCTGGACTGGCTGCTGGGGTCCCTCCCCAGTGCACATACCCACCCTCTGGTCACGGCAATGTCCGCAGTGCTGAGGACTAGCCCCTGGCTGTTCGAATGTTGGCTGCTGCATCCGTGGTGTTGAGTCCTCCAGTGTTCAGGCACTGTTTCCAGGCCTCACAGTCTGATTGGGATGCTAGGCAATAACTCCCACCTGTGACATAGTACGGCTACACATGGGAAAGCACTTGGGATTGCCATTTCCCTATCAGCAATAGCCTTCAGCCATACAGCCCGAGGCCGCCATGTTTAGTGGGAGTTATGGGTGGTCGGTGGGACAGACAGGCAGGAGCTGGAGTTGCCCTCATTATGGGTTTACACAATCCGGGGATGGTATAGTGGATCTGCGGACACTGAGGCACCCCCGCCCACCCCGTCTAGCCCAGGGACTACCCCCACGCTACCAATGGTGGCACATACACCCACTCCCGACAGAGGCGATCCCACACAGATGTTCCCCCACCACCAACAAAAGAAAAAATGCTGGAAAATCTCTGCAAGTCTGGCAGCATCAGTCGGGAGAGAAAAGAGCTAACGTTTTGAATCTGATGACTCTTTGTCAAAGCTTTGACAAAGTCACTGGTTCGATCCCAGCCCCGGGTCACTGTCCATGTGGAGATTGCACATTCTCCCCATGTCTGCGTTGGCCTCACCCCCACGACCCAAAGATGTGCAGAGTACCCAATTATTTTTTACCAAAGGGACCCAAAACCATTTCCTCCATTTTTGTCAGCAGCAAACAAGGTAAGAGAAAATGGTGGGTTGCGCAGGTCGGCTGGCATAGATCACGAAGGTCTGGCGGAGTGGGTCATGAAGGTCTGCCAAGTTGGGTCCCGAAGGTTGGCTGGTTGGTAAAAATGGGTCCCCGGAAAAAAAGTTTGAAGAACACAGCAATAGTAATACATCAGACTCAGAAGAGCCAAACCCCCCACCTATCGCCCCCTCTGAAGCACCGTCTTCCAAATCCTCGCCACCTTACCCATCCACACAAACAACAAAATCAATTGTTCTCCCCCCTTCCACAAAAAAACCAGCAAGCACTGAAAATAAAAATGTGGCAAGATGTTCTTTACCGCCTGAACCTGGCCTACCAATGACAGGGGGAGGCTGTCCCACCTCAACAAATCTGCCTTGACCCTATCCACCAGGTTTGTAAAATTCAATTTACAGAGCCGGGCCAAATCCCGAGGCACCTGCACCCCCAGATAGCTGAAGGGAGTAGTCACCACATGAAACGGAAATCCCCCCAAAACAGCTCCGGTCCCCGGAGAGGAAACCAAAAAGCTCTCGCTCTTCTCCAAATTCAATTTGTATCCTAAAAAAGCCCCAAATCGCCTGAGCAGTCCATTATATCCCCCACCGTGGGACCCAGGTCAGAAATTCACAAGAAAAGGTCGTCATCATACAGGGACACCTTGGGCGGGATTCTCCCAGTCCCGTGCCGGGCCGGAGAATCGCCGCAACCGCGCCACGCTCCCCCGATGCCCCGACACCAGCACATGATTCTCCGAGGTGCGGAGAACCAGCGCCATTTGCGCTGGCACGTTTGGCGCGGCGCCGGTCGCGGGCTGCCGATTCTCCGGCCCGGATGGGCCGAGCGGCCGCGTGGAAACGGTAGAGTCCCGCCGGTGCCTTTCACCCCTGGTCGCTGCCGGTGGGAACGCTACGCGAAGGGTTGGGGGGGTGTCCTGTGGGGCGGGGAAAAGCGCTCCTTCACCGGGGGGGCTTCTGATGGGGTCTGGCCCGCAATCAGGGCCTCTCCCCCAGCCCCCCCCCCCCCCCCCACCCCCCGGAGCCTACTTTGTTCCGCTTCCGGCCCCAGAACCCCTGCACCATGTTGCGTCAGGGCCAGAGCGTTCTGTGAATCTACTGCACATGCGTCAGTTGGCGCCATGCTAGGATTTAAGGCTGGAGTGGCGTGAACCGCTCCAGTGCTGCCAGAACCCCTACTGCCCGTGCCCGTTTCGCGCCATCGTGAAATGCAACGGCGTTCACGACGGCGCGGACACTTAGTCCCGCGATCGCCGAATCGCGCCCCTTATGCTCCAGCCCCCCATCACTATATCCCTGCACTTATTAGAGCTCCTGAGCACAATGGCCAAGGGCCCTATCACCAGTACAGCAAAGGGAGGGACATGGGACATTCCTGTCACATTGCCCTGTGCAGCTGAAAATATCCTGAGTTCACCACATTAGTACAAACACTCGCCTTTGGTTCCTTATTTAACAATTTGACCCACACCACAAACTTAGGCCCAATCCCAAACCATTCCAACACCGCAAACAAATAACTCCACTCTACTCAATCAAAATCCTTCTCCACATCCAGCGCCACCGCCACCTTCAGCTCCCCCCCCCCTCCCCCCCCTCCTTCTGATAGGGAGTGAACCACAACTAACAAGAGCCACTAGGGCAGGTGGGAGGCAGCCACACATTGGAGGGCTCCCGTTCGGGAACGGCATTTTCGGGGTTTAACGCCCGGTCCCAGGGGCAACAGAGGCGGCAAAAGCAAGGAGAAGGCCCAGTGAAGGGAAATGTCGAAAACAAGTAAAAATAACGGCCGTGAAAAAAGCAGCTGAAAGTCCGTCGGGGAGTGGAAAGGTCAACGCGGGGACAGCAAGGAAAGTGGAGGCTGGGGCACCAGGGGAGGCCGTATTGCCCACGGCTGAAGAAATGACTACGGTGATGGCCGCGGCACTCGAAAGGCAGCTCACAAAACACTTGGAGGTGATGAGGAAGGAGATGGGGTCGGTATTGAAAGTGCTGGTGGAGGAGGCAATTGCCCCAGTGAGGGCGGCGGTATTGAGCGCAGTGGCAGAGGTGCGGGAGCAAGACGAGGCGCTGAAGGAAGTGGAAGAGACATGATTGCAGCACAGTGATCAAATTACCTCGATGGGGAAGGAGATGCGGAAAGTGCTAGAGATCAACAAGGATCTGCGAGCCAAAATGGACGATTTGGAAAACAGATTCAGGCGACAGAATCTGAGGATTGTGGGTCTTCCCAATGGAATGGAAGGCCCAAGGCCGACTGAGTATTTTGCCACGATGTTGGTGAAGCTATTGGGGGAGGGGGACGATCCCTCCCGATATGAACTGGATCGGGCTCATAGGTTGTGGAGGCCTGTACCAAAGGAGAGTGAGCTGCCAAGAGTAGTAACTTTGTGTTTTCGTAGGTACAGTGTGAAGGAGTAGGTCCTGTGCTGGGCAAAACAGAAACGGACGGTGCAGTGTGCTGGTGCTGGTATACGCATATATCAGGACTATACGGTGGAGCTGGCGAGGAGGCGGGCTGCCTTTAGCCTGGTGAAGAAGGCACTGTACATCAATAAGGTGCAGTGCAGCATAGTATACCCAGAAAAGTTGAGGGTGACCTACAATTCCAAGGATTTTTATTTTGGCACGGCGGAAGCAGCGGAGGTGTTTGAGAAGGCAGAAGGACTGTCTGAATTGAGAAGTCATGTACCGATGTAGCCTCATGTAACTGTATTTTTTCACTATGGCTGGTGTATGTGCTAAATGAGCTAACGTTGTATATACTTGGACAAGGGAAGAGATGGGACTTTCACTTGCAATGATGGTTCTTTAGGGCTTGGGTGTGTATGCGGGTTTGTGTGCTAAAGGGGATTTCTTGGTTTTCCTGGGGCCGGGCAAGGGGGAAAGAGACCTGGGCGGAGGCCTCCACGCTGGCTGGTTTAAGCCGACCAGTGAACGGGAGTGAGGTGGGGGGAGGGGCTGCGGCCATCGGAGCCCGGGGAACAGGTTCCGATGAGTCTAGCCGGGGTGGAAAGTTGGGGGAAGGAACAGAGGTTGGGGGGAGGAGTTCTGTAAGAGGAAGTGGAGGGGAGGAGTAGGGGAGGGGGGGTTGAGGTCTTGCGATCCGTGGGTGTCATTTACGGTACTCCTTCGGGGATTGGATGGCATTGAATGTTAGCGGGGGGAAGGGGGGGGGACTCTATAGGTCAATGATGACCATATACAATTCCTGATTCCTTTTTCTTTTTTTTTCTCCTTTGTTTGTTCCACCATGGGAGGGTTTGTTTTATATGATGCTTATATTGTCAGGTGGGTCGTTGTTTGGGGTGATGGGAGGATGAGATCGTTGTTGTTGTTTGTATTTGTTACCGTTTACTGCTTGTTGATGGGGTGTAAATTTGGAAGAAAATGTGAAAACATTTTACAGAAAAAACAAGAGCCACTCATTCAAGGACAATTGCCTACTGTTACAAAATATACCTGATCCTCCCCAATCACCTGTGGAAGGCACTTTGGCAAGAATCTTGGCATCCACATTTAACAGGGATATTGGCCGATACAACACACACTCCTCAGGGTCCTTATCCTTTTTTAACAACAGCGAATAGATGCCTGTCCCATCGTCGCCAGGAGTGCCCCTTTAGCCACTGCATCCTCAAAGCATGACCACCAACAGCAGCACCAGCCTATCCAAAAACATCTTCTAGAATTCCATCGGGATTCCATCCAGCCCCAGTGCTTTGTCCGTTTGCATCTTCTCTATCGCCTTCCAAACCTCCTCAATCCCCACTGGGTCCTTCAACCCTGCCTTCTCCTCCTCTCCTACCTAAGGACACTCCAGCCCCTCTACGAATTTCCTCATATCTTACTCATCCCTCTATTTAAACTCCTCAAATGCCCTATTCAGCTGCTCCAGCTCCACCACCAGCTCCCCCTGCCCTATCGGACCTGAACAATCTCCCGAGAAGCCGCCTGCCGGCAGAGCTGTTCCGCCAGCAAGCAACTGACCTCCCCATACTCATATGCCACACCTTTCACCCACCTCAACTGGTGCACCAGTTTCTCTGTCAACAAAAGGTTAAACTGCAGGCGCAGTTCCTTTCTACTGACCAAAAGCTCCAGAGTGGTCAGTGGAATCACTCCTGGAGTTAAGTATCCTTTCCTCACAGTTTTCAAAATTTAAAAAAGTGTTTGGCGGGGGGTTCTTGTCTAATATCCTAACAAACATTGGGGTCTGGTCCAGGATCTTAACAATAGCACGGGAGACAATCTTTACATGAGCATATATTTGCAGAAATACTCAAAAAGCATGCACCTCCCGACCCAAACACCAAAGTTTCCATCTGCTATTATTATAGGGGATATAAGTGAACCTCCAGTTAATACACGCCACCTCTGGGTCAAAATCCTGGAATTCCCTCCATCACACCAATGGGGTGTATCTACACCACAGGAATTGCAGTGGTTCAAGAAGGCAGCTTACCACTACATTCTCAAGAATGATTAGGGATGGGCAAACATTGCTAGCCAAGCCACAGATGCCCACATTCCATGAAAGAATTTTTAAAAACTGCATTCTATTAAATATAAAGATACCATTAACATGGCAGTCTAACAACATAGAGATCCCAACATAATGTTGTTGCAAGCATTAAAGCTGCTTTATAATAAGATCAAAGGTGCATAGACTCGATTGCTTTCTGAATCACAGATCGTTCTCAGTGAGAACTCTACCATAAACCTTGCTAGATTCACCACGGTTAAAATCCAGAAATAAGAGGGAGACTGCTTTCTCCAAACTGCCCATTTATTTAGAATCAAATCCAGTCAACTAAGCCATGGTAATTAATTAGAAAATAAATTATAAAGTATTGCAAGACTTTAGCAAGAAGACCTTAGAATCATAGGATTTACAGTGCAGAAGGAGACCATTCGACCCATTGAGTATGCACCGGCCCTTGGAAAGAGCACCCTACTTAAGCCCACACCTCAGATCTGTATTATCTGTTATATAGGATCACTTGGTCCAATTTAGTGAGAATGGTTTTGGGAGGAGTTAAGATTCGTCCCAGTCCATATACCTGCCTGAGGTTAGCACCACTTGACAACATTTTAACATCACTGATTTTGGGGTCAGCTGAGGCTGCCTTTGCAGGCAATCAAGGACAGAATTTAAATGTAAAAGACACATAAATGTAAATGACCTTGTACCATGACAAAATCTCTATGAGGACCTATGAGTTGGTGGGGGGGGGGGGGGGGGGATTAGCAGGTGAAGCTTCACCAAGCTGCTTGGGATTTACCATGGCTTGGACTACAGCAGAGTGGCAACAAGGGAATTGTGTGAGCAAGCTGGAGGAATGCAGCAGGGCAGCAGCCAAGTCAAAAACAAAGAAAACATCTTCAAGCTTCTCTGACTTTGGTCTTCCTTCTGTCTCTGCCCATTTCTTCAGGAAACACTGCTGTACAGCCTCCCCTCAAATACCCCATGTGTGTACCTTATGGTGGCTCCTTTCATCTGAGGTGGGGGCTAGTTTCCACCTCAGATCCTGCTTCTGGTCAGGTTTGGGTGTGACTCTAAGGGCATTTATTCAAATGAGGCTGGGCCATTCAGATAAGCCAGGCCTCCACACTCCTGTGTTCACTGTGTACTTTGAGGCACTGTATCTACAGCCCCAACACTCCACCCCCACTATCTAAAAATCTGTACTTAATATCTAAGGTCCCCTTCTCCTGACACTTTTCTTTCTTCCACTTATTGCCTTCCCACTGTCCTGTACAAAGGCTGCCCTGCAGTGCGAATAAAGCTCAAACCACCTTTCACCAATGAGGCCTGGGTGCTTCATTGCTCTACCACTTGTTCACAGACCCTATTTCTTCACACTTCTCAAGGGAGTTAATGTTGTATTTCTATGATAAAGGGTCTTTATTTCCTAGCTTGTTTATTTCCCCCAGTAACATAAACATGGATTATTTCAAGCTTGGCTGCCAGTTGGGTAAGAAGGCTATATGGCACAAAGCCTCAATCCAGAAGCAGGTCATGGTTGGGGGAGGGTAATAGGAGGGAGAAATTGATAGCAGCATGGGTGTGGGTAGAGTCAGCAGTCAGTTTGAAGGACAAGGGAGGGGGGATGGGTAGCTGAGATGATGAAGATCACAGAACACACGAGAGGTGGATAGAATCTGTTGGGGTGGGTGGGTGGTGATTGTGGTGGTATGATTTGCATAGCTGTCTGCCATTGGTGCAGAACACTGGCTTACCATTGGCCCTGGTCGGTCATGTGCCTCTCGACCGATTGGTTGAGACCAGTCATGTGACGGATCCCCGATTGGTCGAGAGGCTGAGTTAACCCCGCCTCCAGAGCGAGGTATAAATACCCAGAATGCCCGGCGGTTGTCCATTTACTGTAGTCGACCGCAGGGCTAACTTCTAGCTTATTAAAGCCTAACGTTTGTACAGCAACTCGTCTCGTGTTCGATTGATGGTTCATCAGTGATCATGAGAAGGGAAGCAGGAAAGTGGGAGTTTGTAGGACTTGGATCAGACACAGGGTTAGCTGGTTGGCCTTGGAAGAAATGTTCTGGATCTTCCTGGTCCACATGCAGTGCTTTAAAGGCTCTTATGTCGTGAATCCAGTTCTTCTGCATCCTTTTACCTGCTGGATTTCCCAAGCTAACCTAGTGAGTTAAAAACAAAAAGTGTGTTAATATAGACGTGCAGAACCTCCTTGAAAGGGTTTCAGTACCTTCCGCCTCTTGAGAATAGATTGGTGGCCCCATCCTACCTCTATTAAAACTGGAAGTGAGCAGCTTGAGTGTTGAAATTTCCAATTAAAACTCTCAATTCCACACTTTTTTGGAGGTTACAATCACGCCCAAGGTATGAATGGCGAACATTTATTTTAAAATTATGTTTTTCTTCACAGTGTTTAGTTGATTAATATTACATTAGATCTGTTTGAATTATTGGAACTGTGATGCAAAGAATTCTCATAACCAACATTTTGCACAGAACATGAATGTTGGTACATGATTCATTCAACCGCTCTGAATCAATCAGAATGATCAAATATGAGTGCATGTGAACCGTTGGAACGTTTTTACATGATAGATGAACAGGACAGACACAATAAATTTTGTCAAGTAGACAGACAGCTCCGCAAAGTTCAGCATTTCATACCATCTTAAAAGAGCAACAGTTCATTTGATTTTGCGTTGGTCTGTTGCCAGTTATGTAACACGGACGTAAGCCAAAATGTATCAATTTCTTGTACTATTGTCTATTACTGTGTGATTGTTCAGGAATGATGACAGTTTATTACAGAGGCCCTTACTGTCCCTACATGTCATGCCTGTAAGCCACACAGGGGTAACTTTCAGCACCCTCCCCACATCATTTATCAGTACCTGTGCACTGTTAATTGGGCAAAAAGTGAATGGATGTGCTTTCTACTTAATTCAACAAGTCTTAAGTTGAATTTCTCAAAATATTCGCAGTTAATTAATTCAAATGTTTATGACATCTAAACTCTTTGGTTCCAAGCTCTATAATTTCCGCTGCAAACCTATAATCTTTTTCTGCTCCTTAAAATCTACCTCTGAAGAAGCTTTGAGTCACCCTTTTCTTTTTGGCTCGTGTAAGCGTTTGTCTGGGAGGTACCTTGCAACATTTTCCTACAATTAAAAGTACGACAGAAATGAAATTTGTTATTGTTGTAACTCAATCGCATAATGTTCAATCATAACAATAAAGAACATCAGTACAGCACTAAAATAACACTGCACCAAATACCAACAGTCAATGCTTATCACACTAGTGGATGTTATGCATTGAAATGTTTATCTCTTCATATCCCAATTCTCATTGGTTTTGGGAGAATAGTTCAAGGGCGGAATTTTATGGGATCTTATGGTCCCGCTGAAATCAATGAACTTTGGAATGCCTCATCACATTTTGCGGCCCCACCCCCACTACGACAAGGCTGTGAAATTTCGCCCCATATCTTTAATAACTGCTGTCTCTCAAATCTCCACATTACATGACGTTCGGCTGCAAATAACTTCATAAATCCTTGGTGTGTGCTTTTGCCTGAATTCAATGAAAGCCGTTATAGTCTACTGCCTTTTATTACTGGCTCTATTCTCCTTTGGACATGATCCACTTAGAATGATTGGTCCACAGTGGGTCCTGACAAATAAACAAGAGCTGGCTCAATAAAAAAAGACTGTTCCCAATTCCTTCCCCTCTGAATACATTGCAGGACATACGGGAGAACAACTCATCACTCACTCTATTCAAACCCTTCACCAGGAAAGCAGAATTTTGGTCAAACCCCTTTTTAACTTTTATGTCAATATTTTTTTTATCTATGGCATTGTCCCAGTGTCTTACCGAAAGAAAATTTAGAGCTCCAACAATGCTTGTGACTATACTATTACCCAGGGTTCTGCATTAACTTCTGTTATATTTATGCTAGGGAGGTCTTGTGGCGCAGTGGTAGCATCTCTCCCTCTTGAGTACAAGTCACACTTCAGAACTTGTTGGCCATGGAGTGTGTGTTCATAACATGGCCATATCAGTGAGCAAATCCTTCCAATATGCCTGATGGCCGGTAGTAATAGCAGAAGTACTCCTCATCATCAATACTGCAGAAGGCAATGGCAAACCATTGCAGTAGTTTGCCAAGCATGATCATGGACCAATTCAATGGAAGTCCTGCACCATGTTCGGGCATTATACACGAGGGGAGAGCTAGTGCTGTAGTGATATTGTCACTGGGCTACTTATCCAGAGACCCAGGGTAATGGAGACTTGGGTTGGAATTTTGGAATCAGAGCGCCTCATGGATGCCCAATCTTGACTTGCTATATCTGGTCGAAGTCTACCCCATTTAGCATGGTAGTAGTGCCATACAACATGATGGAGGGTGTACTCAATGTGAAGATGGAACTTCGTATCCATAAATACTGTGCGGTGATTACTCCTACCAATACTGTCGTGGACAGATGCATTTGCGGCAGGCACGTTAGTGAGGTTGAGATCAAATATGTTTTCCCTTGGCAGCACGGTGGTGCAGTGGTTCACAATACGGTGCTGAGGACCCGGGTCACTGTCTGTGGAGTTTGCATGGATTTCACTCCCACAACCCAAAGATGTGTAGGGTAGATGGATTGGCCATGCTAAATTGCCTCTTAATTGGAAAAAAAAATAATTGGGTACTCTCAATTTATTTTAAAAAGTATGTTTTCCTTTTTGGTTCCCTCACCACTTGCTGCAAACCCAGTCTTGTAACTATGCCCTTTAGGACTAAGCCAGCTCAGTCTGTAGTAATGCTACTGAGCACTTTTGGTGATGGACGTTGCTGTTCTCCTCCAAAATGGTGTTCAACATGGAGAAATATTGATTCCTGAGTTGAGGTGGTGGGGAGGAGTACATTGTAATTGGAAAGAGGTTCTCTTGCCCTTGTTTGATCTGATGCCATGAGACTTCACGGGGTCCAGAGTCGATGTTGAGGACTATCCCAATTTTGGCACTGGCCCTCAGATTTTAGTTAAGAGAATTTTGCCACATCGATGGGGCCATTGTTTTCTAGTGTCTAAGTCAGGTGGTCTCACCAGGTTCATTTCTGATAGGCTTTCCAGTAGTTTGATATAACTGAGTGGCTTGCTCGGCCATTTCCCAGACTGGTTAAGGGCCGACGCCACCGTCTCCTCCATGGGTCCGCAGAAAGCAAGACAAAACATTTTGTCAACAGGACTCTTTCAGCAATATTCAAGCTCTGTACTACCAAGACAGCATTTGTACGATATATTTAATAATAGAGTTGGTGGGAAAATCCATTGTAAAGTTATATCTGCCGCTGGTTTCTCCATTCCTGACACTAAGTGATGAAGCTGGGGCAGAATTCGTAGACTTCCACGACAGCAAAGCTGGCACTGCATGTGGACCAATTCAGAAAGTGTTCAGGGGCCAGCATTGGCGCCACGTGGAATACATTTGATTCCAATGAAAAACCGTGCAGGTTCCGCTGGATTCGCAATTAACACTCGGGAGGCTGACAAGCTCAAGCCGCATTTACACACTTCCACCCCGCACACACCATCCCAACCAACAAGGTGGGAGCAAGATGCGCGGTCTCACGATTCACCATTGCCGAGCTTGAGACCCTCCTGGATGTCGTGGAAGAAAGGCGGGCCCCCTGTACCCCGGCACGGGAAGGAGGGTGCAGCCACTGCTAATCACCATGCCTGGGCATAGGTAGCAGAGGTCATCAGCGCCACCAGCAACACCATCCGGACTGGCCAGCAGTGCTGTAAAGAAACTGCACCACCTCCTCAGGGCGGCCAGAGTGACTAAGCAGCACTGTGCCTCTGTCACCAACCTCTGTCCCACTCATCCGTAACCCCACCCTAACCCCCGCCAGAAGGGAAGCCGAACCACCACCCTTTTTTTATCAATAATCTTTATTGTCACAAGTAAGCTTACATTAACACAGCAATGAAGTTACTGTGAAAAGCCCCTAGTCACCACATTCCAGTGCTTGTTTGGGTACACGGAAGGAGAATTCAGAATGCCCAAATTACCTAACAGCACATCTTTTAAGACTTATGGGGGGAAACTGGAGAACCCGGAGGAAACCCACTGTGGTAGTCACCACTTGCAGTATTATATGTATTACGGTAAGACATATATACTAGAGGTACATGGGTAAATCCCTGCCTGCTGACTCCGCCCAGTAGGCGGCATAGAAACGTATGTGCTTGCTGGTGCTGCAGCCATTCTGGTAGCAGCTACAGGAGGCACAACATCTTTGCTCAATAAAACCTCAATTATTCGATTACTCTCGTCTTTGTGGTAATTGATAGTGCATCAATTTATTGAGCCAAAATTTTTTAAACTATGGATCTCCGCATCAAGCCTGATCACCTGCAGCGGAGCCCTCAAGCAGCCAACGCTATGTTGCTTTTGACCACTGGCTAGTCTGCTTCAAAAGCTAGCTCCGAACACCCGCTGAGGAACCCTCGGACACACAGAAGCTCCAAGTCCTTTATTCACGGGTGAGCCCTGACATTTTACCTCTGGTCTAGGATATGCCCACTTTCTCCGAAGCAATGGAACACCTGAAGGGACATTACGTTCGGCCAGTCAATCAACTATGCACCAGGCACCTCCTGTCCATGAGACAGCAACTCCCCGGTGAGTCTCTGGATGATTTCTGGCATCCCCTGCACATCCTGGGGAAGAACTGTGACTGCCAGGCAGTTTCGGCAGTCCAGCACACAGAACTTTTCATCCGAGACGCTTTTGTTACGGGCATGAGGTCTGCGTACATCCGCCAGCGCCTATTGGAAGGAGGTACGCTTGATCTTGCGGGAACTAGGCAGCTCGCGAACTCGTTAACAGTGGCCTCCCGTAACGTCCAGTCGTACGCCCCCGACCCCACAGCACCCTCATGGGCATTGTGGGGCCCACCAGCTGCCGACTCCAGCTCACCGTAAGCCTGCGCTTCGTGGCAGCCAGCCAGCCCCGGGGGGCCCAAATGCTATTTCTGCGGGAAGAACAAACACCCCCGGCAGCACTGCCCGGGGTGGAGCGCAACCTGCAACGGATGGGGAAAGAAGGGACACTTTGTTTCTGTGGGCCAGGCCCAGTCAGTCACTGCTGTTTCCAGGCCCAGCGTCCCTCCACCCCCCACCCAAGCCAGGAATCCAACCTGGGACCCTGGCGCTGTGAAACGACAGTGCTAACCACTGTACTACCATGCTGCAGCAAATGCCGGCACACATACCAGCCGCCATGGCCGGGCTCCCAGGCCACCAGCTACCTACTCCCTGGGCTGCATTTGTCGGACTGTCTAACACTGTGTGTTTTCTTTCTCCCCCACCCCCAAGGAGAAAGCCGCTCATAACCGCAGGGGGGGGGGGGGAGATGATTGGAGGATGACCGCCGGACCTGCAGCCCCTCACCATGGCAGAAGAGTGGGGCCCAGGACATGGTCGGCAGGCTTGAGGAAAGAGCAGTCGCCGGGGTGGAGATCGATCATGAGGGAGGAAGTTAGACCACGCTGAGTTACAGTACCCATGCCACGTGTGTCAACCCCCAACAACACCACCCTCACACCAAACTACCCTCGTCCCACACCACCCTCACCCCCACATTGCCCCCACACCACCCTCACACCACCCACAACCCCATACCACCCTCACTCCCATACCAACCCCTGTACCCCCCGGTCCGTGGTCTAATCATGCGTCTTGTCTTGCAGGATCTGAAGGTGATGGGGCGGGCCCTTCTAGTGTCCCTCGCCCCACAGCCAGAACCCCAGGTGCAAAGCAGCGATGGCGACACCGTCACGGAGGTGACCTACATGCCTGAATTGCAGGACATCCTGGAGGTCTGATGTTGACACCGATTTCCTGTCACAGCTGTCTCCAGCACTCTCCACCATCCCAGAGACACTCACCTCGGATGGGCATGTTAGTGAAAAAGCTCCTGGGACATGATCTGGTGCTCACCACACAGATGCCTTGGTACATCAGGAGGAACTAGGAACATCCGAGGAGATGGACAGTCGGAAGGCAGGCCGACCCCAGGAACTAGCTGTTGTCAAGACGGATTTCGGGCTTCTGGAACAGACGGTCCCATTGATCGCGGAGATGCAGTCGCAGAGACAGGGACTACATGAGGGGTGGTCAGCGAGCACCAACACCTGTAACCTGAAGGCGCAGGTGGAGGAATCCAACTGTGTGGAGGAGCAAGAGATGGTGCCGGCCATGAATGCCACGCAGGCCAAAACCGCATGGGTGCCGTCCACAGTGGAGGCCTTAGGGGCAAGGGTTGTGGCTGTGGATCAGCATGTCCAAGGCCTGGGGAATTCTGTGCAGGTGGTGGCCAAGGCCCAGGACAGGGTTGCCACCTTACAGGCGACCATGTGCCAGAGCCAACTGGACATTGCAACGGCGCTCCTAGGCGGGGCCCCATCACAGCAGGCTATGGCTGAGAGCGTGCGTGGCTCTGCCCAGGCACTGGCTGACGTGGTACAGTCAGAGAGGGAGGTGGCCCAGTCCCAGAGGGAGATGGTGCAGTCACTAGCTGATGTGGCACAGCCCCAGAAGGTGGTTGCACAGTTGCAGCGTGATGTGGGGCAGTCCCAGACGGAGATGGTCCACTCCCTGCATTCCTTGGCCGCGAACATGCAGACCCTGGTCGAGACCAGAGCAGGCCTACAGGACTGGCACCGCCAGGTGGCGGGTAAGCCTCAGGGGACAGCTCCCTTCGCACCCTCGTCCCATGGAGTCGCCCGGGGTCCATCGGACAAGGCAAGGGAGGAGGAGGTGATGGGGCCCGTGCCAGGGACTCCCGTAGGTGGGTTGCCAGAACACCGTACCACCTCAGGCACCCCCCCGCCCCTCAAGTTGAACCCCTTTCGGTTTGTGTCGAGCAGCTGTCATCTGCTGGGCATTCTGGTGGGCTCAGTCCACATTGAAATGGATGTATTGTGCCGACTGGGCATTTAGGGCCTCCACGACAGCACGGATGCACTTGTGCACCGAGCTCTGTGATCCCAGACAGGTCACTGTTCGGCGCCTGGAAGGACCCTGTACGTAAAGGTTTAGGGCGACCGTCACCTTGATGGCCATGGGAAGTGGGTGTCCTCCCCCATTCCCCCATGGTGCCAGGTATGCTATGATCTGTCAGATATGCCATACGGTCGCCCTGCTCAGCCGGTGTCTTACCCAGTCCAGCGGGTCTTCGAATGACAGGCACTGCTGGGGAGGCGTGGCACAGTGGTATTGTCACTAGACTAGTAATCCAGACACTTAGACTACTGCTCTGGCATCCCAGGTTCAAATCCCGACACTGCAGATGGTGAAGTTTGAATTCAATTGAAAAAAATATGGTTATGACCATGAAACCATTGATTCTTGTCATAAAAACCCATCTGGTTCACTAACATTCTTTAGGAAAGAAAATCTGCCCTCCTTACCTGGTCTGCCGACATGTGACGCCAGACCACAGCAATGTAGTGGACTCTGAACTGCCCCCAAGGGGAATTAGGGATGGGCAATAGATGCTGGGGCAGCCTACGATGCCCACATCCCAGGAACAAATTTTTTAAAAACACGAGGCCTCATGCGGCGCCTCCTTTGCACCTCATCCCCCTCCTCAACCTGTTGGGCAGCCGGCTCTCAATCCTCAGTGGCTGCCTCCTGTTCCTCTTGGGGCACGCTCTGCTGCTAACGGGTCCTCCTCAAGCAGCTCCAGCTCGTATAGCCGCAGGGTATCCCCATGGCTCCGGCAACTAGGAGGAAGGCCACCATTACTGGTTGTATTCCAATATCCAGGGGGTGATTTGATTTGATTCATTCTCCCATGTTGGCACATGTCTCATGTGAAAGGCCAACAGGTTAGTATGGTGCGTACCCCCATGCCCAACCAGGTCAAATGGACTCATGGTGGCCCCACTTGGCACTGTGGACTCTGCCCCTACATGCCCCCCTCCCCCACCTCCTCTCTGTAGCCCTGGCCACGTTGGTGCCTGGCCAGGGGTACCATCGGCTGGCGCTGCCCTTGCCAGTGGTACGCTCTGCGGCCCCGTCTGGTGCCCCCGCTGTAGGGACTACTGTGGGCCTTTCCCTGGATGGACCACAAGATGCTCCGCCGGTGAATACCGTCTGGTTTGCGGGGGCGGGAGGTGGTATGACGGAGTGTGGTGTGGTGGGATGGTGGGGTGGAGAGTTGGGGCTGGGGGACGGGGGTGGTGGGGTGGGGGCACCCATTCAAGCACTGGAACTCTGCAGAACCAGGGGCCAAAGTGGTTAGTGGGGTGCGCAGCACGATTGCTGACTTGCAGGCAGCGGCAATGGCAGTCCGTGCCTGGGCACCACCCCAGGGTCGGTATTGCACCACAGCCCCACAGCCTTTCTCCCCGCTAATGATATGCCAAAGGTGTCTCCTGTACGTGCGGAATGGAACACATTGACGCCGTTGTCAAGGCACTGGAAAATTGCGATTTGGCGTGAAACCAGCGCCCACCATGATTTCAGCGTCAAAACTGATTCTTTGCCCAATCATGTTTCCGGAATCCGGCCTCAGCCGATGGAGAATCCCGCTCCTGATGTTTCAAGTATTTCTCTTTTTCTTAGCAATGTCAGCAGAAACACAGCAACCATTTAACTTAATAATCAGTCAAGCAGATGTGTAAATGTAACACCAGTCCCAGCTTGTGTAAATAAATGGGAATGAGCTATTAATTCACAACGGACCTGTTATGTACGTTTACACAAGAATAATTGAGTTGTCAAGTTTCCGCACAACACTGCCGCAAGCAATTAGTGAGCCAGGTTTTCAGTAACCACAACTCGTCATGATGTGGAGATGCCGGCGTTGGACTGGGGTGAGCACAGGTTCAGATTCACCTGAGGAAGGAGCAGTTCTCCGAAAGCTAGTGTTTGAAACAAACTTGTTGGACTTCAACCTGGTGTTGTAAGACTTCTTACTGTGCACAACTCGTCAGGCAACATATATTGCAAATGATCTGATTTTATTTAGTGAATGATAATACTTGTGCAGTGTTTAAGTGTATTTTGTCACAGGGCATGGGAGAAAGGGAATCTGTGTTCACTGTTGCAGTGCTTTCAAAAACGCTTTGTGAATTTAATGTCTTTCCAATGTTTCCACTGTGGTTAAACATTCCCCTCACAAAGCATGTAGCAGTGGGAGCTGATGGCTGAGCCAACTGCTTTAGCTGGCTTCGACTTCTCAAGCCAGCCATTTATATGAATAACCATTTTTGACAGATTTGTCACCCTGTCACGAGCTAGTCATAGGTTTACATAGAAAGGATCAGTTATGGATCTGTACCTCTCTTGGGCTGGATTCTCCAGTCACTGACGCAAAAATTACGTTTGGCGTTTGGCCGGAGAATCATAGTTCCCTCCCGACCAAATCGGGGGAGGTGCCGCTTTTGCAATGCTCCGCCCACTCCAAGTACGCTGAGTACGCCGTGCGACGTATCGATGGCCTCAGGACATTGCCTGAGGCCACCCCGCGATGCTCCGCCCCCGACCGGCCAAGTTCCTGATGGCGTGGGTCTCTTATGGTCTCATCCGTCGAGAACTGCGGACTCAGTCCAACGCTGCCACAGTCGGGGGAGGGCCGATCCGCGGGCAGGGGGTAACTTTATCAGGGGCTGGAGACACTGGGGGGGGGGGGGTTGGTCCGGGGCGTGCGAGCCGGCCAAAGTGGAGGACTATTTCGCGGGCCATGTCGACGAGTGGCTACCGCCATGTAGCCCAGCGTGGCCGCTGCAGGCCGCCACCATGCGTATGCGCGGCCACGGACCCAGCAATGCTCTACGCTGCCTGCCTGCTAGCCCCCCACCAAACGGAGGATCGGTGGCCGTTTTACACCATTTTTTCTGGCACTAAACGCCGCCATTCCCACGCCGGCAATGGGACATAGCCTCAAAATCGAAGAATCCAGCCCCTTGTCTCGAAGTCAGAAGATTGTGGGTTTAAATCGCACTCCCAAGAATCAGGGCAAGATTGTGGGTGTGCTGACCTGTTTGAGGTGCCATTTTTCAGGTGAGAAAATGAACCAACATTTTCTGGTTGCTGGCAGGGTGAGGGAAACAGAATTGGAAGTGCGTGATCCGTTACTCCCACCCCTGCCTTCTCAACATGGCACAATTAGCGATCGACCAGCAGGCAGGTGGCCAATTAGCATTAACATTGGGGAGAGGGACTCTGCCCAGGGTGGGATCTCGGGTAAGAGAGGGGCTAGGCCATAAACCAGAATCAGGTCACGGCCACCAATTCAAAGGCCCGCTACCCTCTCCCCCTCTCCTTATTGTTCTTGTCAACCTAAAAACAGAAGAAATAAAGAATATCAATGTCCAAACACTGCCACCTTCAACAACGGTCTCTGCTGCTACATGCCGGCATAGCCCTGTAGGTAGGCCTTTTCATCAAACCCATCTTTAATATGGCCAAGCGCTATCGGTCCATACCTGGTGTGAATCACTCCCAACGTTTTTCCCATGCAACTACCTAAAAATGAAATAGGCAATGAAAAATTGCAGTCAATTGGATCTTTAACAAGCTTGTGAATTCTACTTTTCAAAATGGCAGACAGGCTTCTGATTTCAGCATTTACGTGCCATCTGTATTTTGGGGGACTGACAGGATGACATTGGATTGTTCATCTGACATCATTGTGCCATATTTTCTGTAGACACAGATGGAAGTCAGAGTGAGGGGGTGGCAAGGGCAAAGGCAGCCCACCCGATTTACAAACATAAAATCCAACTTCCTGTCTTCCCTCATAAGTGTCCATAAAATGTTCCGTGACTGACAGCATTTTGAAGAAGAGCAGAGCAAGTCCCCCCAGTTTCCTGGCCAATATTTACCCCTCAGCTAACAACTAAAATAATTACCAGGCCATTATAGCCATTATCACATTGCTTTTTTTGGGATGTTGCTGTGTGCCGTGTTTCTTAGCTGCAACAGTGTATATGTAACAAATATACTTTATCATTAGAAAGTATTCTGTAATGTTTTGAAAGGGACTATAAAGAAGTCTTTCTTTTTCCAAAGCTTTCTAAGGCACTGCCCATAGGCTGTGCAAATATCAGTATCACTTGGGAGTCTTTAGGTTTTCTTATGCAAAGCCATTCCCTTATGAGAGACCGCAGCCTGGGAGGTCTTTAAAAGCCTCTTTAATATGGCCAAGCACAGGCTTGGCTGTGGTTTTGAATACAAAAGCATATCTAACAACGGGGTGTTTATTGGCAGGAACTGCCCATGGTGATTTCTGCCCTTTCTAACTGACGTTGTTACTGGTACCGATTCCTCTTGCATGTGTATGTCGCCACAGTCCCAGAGGACCACAGGCTGCTCTCCCCTTTGAGAGCTGACTGGTGGTGATTTAACCTGAGGGTCACCATACCTCAGGCAAGGGGTAAGGCTGAGAAGGCGGGTGTTATTCATGAATAATCTCAGCCAGTAAGGAAATTGAACCCGCGCTGTTGGCGTCAATTCACATCACAAAACAGCCGTCCAGCCAACTGAGTTGCCCTTTCTATATTAGTATTCAGTGCATTATTCAACCACTTTTACAGACCAGGAACAGAATCAAGTGCCTAATCTACACATTTCATGAGCGTACCAACATCTATTGCAAATCAAAGGCAACAAGTCAACTAAGCAAAACATGTGAGGCGCATAATGAGAATTTAACATGTCATGAGCCGAGGTCTCCTCAGTAACCATCTCCGCAATGAAACCACCTGTTCCTCACACTGTCCTTCCTCACACATAATTGCTGAACAATCCCTGTGACATGTCTGTATTTGGATTGCTGCTTTGTTAGTGTAGGTAATGGCACAAATTGCTCTGGTGAAGGTTTCGTTGATGACAGCAAGTTGATAGGCCCATCATTACTTTGAATTTGCTCAGTCTTGGTTCAGTGGGCAGCACCCGGTTGGGTTCATGACCCATTTTAGAGAATTAAACGTGTAATCTGGGCTGACACACCAGTGCAGTACAGTGGGACTACTACACTGTCAGAGATACTGGCCCGAATTTAACAGGAAAAAAAACAGAGACCCATTTGGGCGCATTTAGCAGGGTGTTTCTCGATGTCTGCAACACCGAGAATGACTATGCTATCAAACAGGACTCTGTTTTTCTTTACGTTGACAAAGAATACTGTGCCAAAGACACACTTACCTTAATTTCCTGCACTGACAAGTTGAGCTCATCAGTACAGGAAGAGATTGGGGTGCCATTTTTAAATACCACCCTGATCTCCCTGATTTCCGCCCCCCCAATGCACCATTAGGCCCGATCCATGGAAATGTCAACCTGGCACTCAGGCACCTTGGCACTGCGTTATCTCGCAAAATCTCATTAGATCTCATGAGGTGTCCTGAGCATCGCAAATCTCGCAAGAGGCCTCTGCGAGGCTAACTGCCTCGTCGTGTCACCAAGCTGGGCGTGGTAAAGCTATTTGATTGGGCCCACTATCTTTCCGAAGAAACAGCGAGGCCCTGCCTGCCCTCTCAGGTGGATGTAATAGATCCCATGTCGCTATTTTGAAGAAGGGAAAGAGAGTTCTCCTCAGTATCAGGGCCAACATTTATCCCACAACCAACATCATTAAAAAAAGTTATGTACAAATTATCTCATTGCAGTTTGTGTAAGCTTGCTGTGTGAAAATTGGTTCTTTTGGTTCCTATATTACTATACACCAACAGTATTTCATTAATATTAGTATTAAAAGAAATGTTGAGCATTATTAAAGATTCACAGCTAGGTGATAGGAGAAAGTGATAGGGTAACTAATGGACATTTCATTGAAACCCAAAGCACCAAGTGCTGCATTAGCAAGAAAGAATAACTGGGGACAGCACAAATATCTGGTGATAATGGAGGAACTTAAAGCCCTCTCCTGTGATGACTTTGGATACATAGGTGGTGGGGGTCATTTAAATTGAATAGGATGGCTGGTGGGGACCCCAATCTGCATTGATTAAGTCCAAGATGGGAAGGGTCATGGACTGCCTTCCTGCCTTCAAATTGTGTCGCCACTGGTATTCACTTCACTTCAGGACACTCCTTGCAGAAAGCACGAAAATCAAACCTTGTCACGATTGCATGTAGGCTTCCAGGGGGAATCCTTCATTTGAAGGCACTCAGTACCTGTTCAAGGAACCCGGCATCAGGAAGGGTTAGCCCACTGACAGCAAACCCCTGCCCTTGCTGGTGACACCTCTCCCCTCAACACCCCTGCAGCCTCCATCCCACTATCACTCACTTGTAGCCTACGTCCCTTGGTGATCCTGTGAATCAGGTGGCTGCATTGCCGATGGCAACCATTGTTCCACAAGCTCTGCTGAGCAATGTACAGCCTCCGATTGGCCAGCAGCTCTATGGTGTGGGATTTATGATCCTGAGATTCTTCCAGGGAAGTCCTGCCTCTGCCCAGTTAAGTGCCCGATTAGTGCTTACTTCAGTGGGCTTTCCCAAAAAAGGAAACGCGGGGCTCTCACTCGTTCTCCCAACAGCCGGGGAGACCCCAGTCACCTCCATTCAATAGCAACCAGTGAGCCTGGACAAGGCACCAGGACAGCCACACCTGGAGAACTGTTACAATTTATGTTGCAGACCCACAAAGATATCCAGACTTTGGATTAAATTTACTCAGGGTGGCTGTGACCTGGGTTGGAAAATTGAGTGTAATGCTGCCACAGCCATTTCCAGGAGCCACTACCTGATTCAGTGGCACCTCTAGCCAGTCAGTGGGCTAGTCGCTCCTGGCAGTCCCAGGGGAATCTCCGAGGGCAGTGACCACTGCTGAGACAGCAAATAACCCAGAGCAACACACTGGCATCAAGGTAAGTGAGGCCAAGATCACTGGAGCAAATTTTGTAGATCCCAGCGAGACGTGCTGGTGGGGATGTTTGTGAAGACACGATTGTGCATTTCTGCAGCGGCAGCACTTACCATCAAGGGGGTCTTCCGAGCCATCAAGGGGGTCTTCTGTGCCATTAAGGGGGTCTTCCGAGCCATCAAGGGGGTCTTCTGTGCCATTAAGGGGGTCTTCTGTGCCATCAAGGGGGTCTTCCGTGAGCCACTTAGTGTCCAATCAAAAGGGTACACTCCAACCAGAATCCACAGGAAGGACATAGGTTTTACTGAGTGTTCTCCCCATAGAGCAGAGAGCCCTCCTACCCTGCAACAATGCCAACAAAGAAAGGAAGAGGCCCTTAATTGGCCAGTTAAAAATCTCAATTGCCTCTGGACAGAAGGGGTATCCAGCAGGTGCTAAGAGAATTCAGTTCATGATCGTGACTGGCACTCTGCCGCACCTTCCCTCCTGCTTCCCTGACCTCTTACCTCTACGCGCCCACCACTCTACCCCTGAGGGCCCCATTCAATTCCAACCTTTAGAGGCAGTGTGCAAAAGGCCAATAGTGAACTTCAATCTATTTGAGCTATGAGGAGAGTTCGAAGAACCTGGAGCCATTCACTCTGGAGAAAGAAAGGATAAGGGAAATATTGTTAAGGGACTAGATAAAATTAACCCCAATAACATGTTGTAATTACCAAAATCTCTTAATAAGCAGAAACAAGCTTGCATTTAAAAAGGAGGGCCCACAGGCAATTTAAGTTCAATTATTTTACACAGTGATGAATGACCTACCCAGGGAGACCCACAATATGGAAGAGTGTAAGTGAGAATTGGATAGACACTTGAGAGAATGGGCAATTAAGAGATATTAGTTGAGTCAGGAATGAAAAGTTCATGGGTGGAAAATGAGATCAGTAGTGCCTGTTATTCAGGTGGTACATGTGTTGTTTGAACACCAAAATGCCATTCAGTGTGCGTGCACTCACACCTGCCATCTCTCGTGCAGATACCATCACAGTAGAGGACAAGAAAGAGGCATCCTTTACCTACTTCTGAGCAAGGCATTAGATCATTGGCATTTGCAAACCAATGCTTCTGGTCCCTCCTACAACTCTGGTTTACTCAGAGGCGCTGGCGGCAGTGTTGATTGCCTCCAAGACACCCGATGTTAAGTGCAATGAGCATAAGAACTTGTCATACACCATAGTTTGGATTTTTGCAGTAATATTATTAAAACCTAGTTTAGAATGTGTACAGACAGTATGTCGGCTAAAGCTGTGATTTTTGCAGGACAAGTGTGTTGCTGATATCTGTTTGGAGATAGCTAACTAATGAAATATTGCAACAGTTTGAGCCTGGCTGAACTGATCAAGGCACATCTTGCAACAAGAGTCAAAGGAATGCTGTGTGCTTTGAGTACAGATAGTGTAGCTAATGTGATGGGCCAGGTCTGTCTGGACAAAGAGGTTGTTTTCAGGGAAGCTGAGCAGAAGGTTTACAGCTTGGTCTTCAAAAAGGTTTCTCTTTGAATGATTGCGCCAAGGTAAGCAAGTGAAACCTGGTTGTTAATGCCATACATAAGTGGTAATAGAAATATTTGGGTTTGCTCAATTGGAATGTAGAGGCAGGTTTCAGGAAGCATGTTAATATGTTGTAACTGTTAACTGTAAAGCTTCTTTATTGCTAATGTGCTTATTTATGTGTTCAAATGAAAGTTTATTTTAATATAAAAGCTGTTTATTGGTCAGTGTTATCATTCCTGTGGTGCAGTAACATTTCTCACAGTTTTACCAAATGCAAATAGTTGGGTTCTAATCTGGGGTCTGAACCAAAATTGGGGTTCTGGTCCTGACCCATAACAAAAGTGTGATAGTACAAAGAACAGTACAGCACAGGAACAAGCCCTCCGGCCCTTCAAGCCTGTACCGGTCATGATACCAACCTTTGCCAAAACCCTCAGCACTTCCATATCCCTCTATACCCATCCTATCCATGTGTTTGTCAAGATGGCTTTTGAACGGCGTTAATGTATCTGCTTCCACAACCTCCCCTGACAACGCGTTCCAGGCACTCACCACCCTCTGCGTAAAAAAAACCTGCCTTGCACATCTCCTCTAAACTTTGCCCCACGGACCTTAAACCTATGCGCCCTGGTGACTGACCCCTCCACCCTGGGAAAGAGTGCCTGCCCATCCACTCTAACCCATGCCCCTCCCAAGGTCTGTGATATTACTGCCCAATCCTGCAAAAAACTCCAATGATGGAAATTGAGGGTCACTCAGATCCCATGTACTAACACAATCAGTTACCCAAACATTTGAACACTAATCTATGTGGACTTCTACCACAGTCACCTTATGAAGAGCTCTGACAGCCAAACCTCAGGGATCCTCAGACCTTGCAATTTGAGCACAAGCTGTTAACACTGTGTAGAGTGAGACACCAGACACTATCGGCCCATATGGTTGAAATCCACCATATCAACTTATGCAATTTAATTCATTCAAGCTGGAAAGGTAGGTTGTAAAGCTAACACCAAAACTGCTGGATTATCATGAAAACATGAAAACACATTTGGTTCACAATGTCCTTCAGGAAGAGAGCTGGCCAGCACTGCCTGGTCTGTCCTTTACTGGCTGTAGTCAGACCTAGCACAAAGGAAGATGGCTGTGGTTGTTGGCGGTCAGTCAGCTCAGTTCCTGGTCATCACTGCAGAAGTTCCTCAGGGTAGTATCCTAGGCCTAACCATCTTAAGCTGCTTCACCAATGACCTTCCTTCCATCATAACATCAGAAATGAGGGTGTTTGCTGGTGATTGCACAATGTTCACCACCATTTGCATCTCCTCAGATACAGAAGCAGTATGTGTCCATATGCAGCAAGACCTAGATAACATTCAGGCTTGTGTTGATATGTGGCAAGTCACATTTGTGCCACAAACGTGCTAGGCAATGACCGTCTCCAACAAGAAAGAATCTAACCATCTCACCTTAACAGTCAATGGCATTAACAGTAAGAAGTCTTACAACACCAGGGTAAAGTCCAACAGGTTTGTTTTGAATCACTAGCTTTTGGAGCTCAGCTCCTTCCTCAGGTGAATGGCATCTTGTGTTGCTCTATTCTGTATTTTCTTGTATTTTCTTGAATTTTGTTTAATTTCCTTTTCTTCCCATGTACTGAATGATCTGTTGAGCTGCTTGCAGAAAAATACTTTTCACTGTACCTCGGTACACGTGACAATAAACAAATCCAATTCAATCCAATCCATTAACATCACCGAATCCTCCAATATCAACATTCTGGGGGTTGCCATTGACCAGAAACTGAACTGGAGTAGCTATACAAATACTGTGGCTGTAAGCGCAGACCAGAGGCTAGGAATCCTGTGGTAAGTAACTCACCTCCTGACTCCCCAAAGCCTGGCTACAATCTACAAGGCACAAGTCATGAACATCATGGAATACTCTCCACGTGCCTGAATGAGTGTAGCTCCAACAACACTCAAGCAGCTCAACACCATCCAGGACAAAGCACCTTGCTTGATCAGAGCACCACCCATCAGCTTAAATATTCATTCCCTACACCATCACTGCACAAGTGGCAGCAGTGTATACTCTCTACAAGATGCACACCAGCAACTCGTCAAGCCTCCTCTGACAGTATCTTCTGAACTCTACCACCCCTAGGGACAAGGATAACAGACACATGGAAAAGACCACCACCTGCAAGTTTCCCTCCAAGCCACACACCATCCCCATTCCTTCACTGTTGCTGGGTCAAAACCCTGGAACTCTCTTCTTAACAGCGCTGTGGGTATACCTACACTAGGTAGACTCAGCATTTGAAGAAGGAGGCTCACCAGTAGCTTCCAAAGGACAATTAGGGATTAGGAGGAAATGCTGTTTTACCTAGCAATGCCTACAGCCATGAAAGAGTAAAGAAATGTGACTATTCAGGTTTGACTATTTGTTCCCTTTGAACTGAGAAATTGATGCAGTTGAAGCAAAACTAAATATTAAACAATGGACACCAGCAGTTCAAGAAGTGTCAATATCTCACGGTGTTGGAGATGGGCAATAGTTACAATTTGTTTGCACACCCTGAGATTTGAATTTCATTTGATAGAGTTTTCTGGACTATATTGTCCTCTAGCCATACCAGGTTTTTTATGCGCTAACTCCAGTACCCACATGTTGTTCCTTCTATGGTCTCTCTAAGAATGATCTGAACTAGTTGACTTTTTAGGGTCATTAAGATTTTTTACTGAGCTACTCCAATACCAGTTCCTTTACCAACACTCTTGTGCCACGTTAATCAGAAGAATATGGGCAGAATTTGTCGGCGGATATTCTGGTCCCACTTACGGCGCACGGGTTTCCCGGCGACAACGGGTGCAGTCAATGGGAAATCCCATTCACAACAGCAGGACCAGAAAATCCCACTGGCGGGCTGCCTCCGCTGCCGAAAAACATATGGTGGATTGGTCGGTAAATCCCATCCTGTGGGCAGGATTCTCCAGCCACGCTTGCCCGGCATCCGGAGAATCCCACCGATGGGCAATGGACTTCTCTATTATTGGCATCTCACCCGTGGCATTCTTACGGCAAGCAGGGCGGAGGAATCCAGCCCCGTATGTTTAAAATTAATCTTATAATGGAACAGGAAGGAGAAATATTAGCATTAATAACTAGCATTAGATATTTGATAAATTTCAGTCATAGAATCATAGAATACCTACAGCGCAGAAAAAAGCCATTTGGTCCATTGCGCCTGCGCCAACCCTCTGACAGAGCATCCTACCTCTGTCCAATCCCCCACCCTAGTCCTATAATCCCACCTAGGGGCAATTTAGCATAGTCAATCCACCTAACCTGCACATCTTTGGACTGGGGGAGGAAACCGGAGCACCCAGAGGAAACCCACACGGACACAGGAAAAATGTGCAAACTCTACACACGCAGTCACTCAAGGCAGAAATTAAACCCAGGTCCCTGGCACTGTGAAGCAGCAGTGCTAACCACTGTGCCACCATGTCGCCCCACAGTACTTTACAGTCCTTCGTAGTTTTAAAAACACCACCATTAAATAAGTTGTTCATGCCATTTCCTTCTCAAGAGTTGGGCAATAAAGGCTGGGCCCAGCAACGCCCACATCCCTCAAATGCATTTTTTTAAAAAGGAAGGCTGCCAATTAGGCCTTGTAATAAAATAAATAATGAATAAATAATCTTTATTGTCACAAGTAGGCTTAAATTAACACTGCAATGAAGTTACTGTGACATTCTGGCGCCCGTTCGGGTACACGGAGGGAGAATTCAGAATTCTCAAAACTTGCGGAGAAGATATACTAGAATGACACCAGAGGTGAAAGATTTCACTTAAGAGATAAGAGAAGCTGCCATTGTTCTTCTTACAATATGAAAGTTTTGGTAGAGAATTAATTGAGGTGGTCAAACCCCTGCAAAGTTTGATACAGTAAGGAGAAACTGTTTCCACTGGCAGATGAGGTATGAAGCAGAGCGCACAGATTGATGGTTATTGACAAAAGAGCTAGAGGAAATATGAAGAGTATTTTATTTTGTGCAGCATGTTGCCATGACGCAAATTAAATGTTTGAATGGATGTTGGAAGCAGATTGAACTGTGGCAGAAGTGCTTGAAGGTGAAAATTTTCAGGGCTCTGCATTTAATGAAATCAGAGGTTAGTGCAAAGTGCAGTGGTTGAATCAGAACGAAGAGTGATGGGGACCATATAATGGAAATTTGAGAGTGATTTAACTGATTAGAACAATCATCATATAAAAATGGAACACGTTAATAAATCAGTGCATAAATGGCATGGCATCACACAGATTCGCAGTGTTCATCCAAGGTCTGTGCTAAATTAGTTTGGCAGCTGATGTTGGGTGGGCTTTTCCATCTGCCCCCTCCATCCCATGGCGTTTCTGTGCCAGCAGAGGTGGCCCACCATTGGTCAGCGGAAGAAGCTTCCAGTCCTGCTGCTGTCAACAGAGCTTCCCGTTGTTCGCACTCTTTGCCGCCAGGGAAGCAGTGACGGGGAGTCGTCGTCAGTTGGACCAGAAGATTCTCCCAGCAGGAATGGCCAGAAAATCCCCCCATTGCCTTAGCATGGCAAACATGGAGAAAACAGGAATCCACTCAGAATTCACATTATTACTCCAATGATTGCAGTGTCTCAAGCTGTGGCTTAACTGGTAGCATGTTAGCATCTGCGTCAGAAGGTCATGGGCTCAAGTCCCATTACAGGATTCAAGCACAAGTTAAATAGTGACATCCCAGTGCAGTGGGAGTGTTGGGCATGTTGTCATTTTTGTCTTTGTCTTTTTGGATGAGATGTTTAAACTGAGGACCTGCGTGCCCCCTCAGGTGGATGTAAGTCTTTCAAAGAGGGGAAAGGTTTCATCCAATCCCATAGATCCCTACAGAAGTAGGCCATTCAGCCCATCGAGTCTGTACCCACCCTCTAAAAGAGCACTCTTCCTGGGCCCATTCTGCGCTCAATATCTCCCCGTAACCCTGCACATTGATCATGACCAATCCACCTGTTCTGCACATCTTTGGACACTAAAGGGCAATTGAACATGGCTAATCCAGCTAAACTACACGGTGGGGCGCGATTTTCCACTCCCCACGCCAGGTGGGAGAATCGCGGGAGGGCCCCCTGACACATTTCACGCCCCCCTGTCGCCCCCCCGTGATTCTCCCACCCCCCCCCCCCCCCCCCTCGCTCGGAAGAATCGGCGCTCGGCGTTTTTCACGGCGAACGTCGATTCTCCAACCCGGATGGGCCGAGCGTCCTGCCGTGCGCGGCTGTTTCACAATGGTGGCAAACACACCTGGTCGCTGCCGTCGTGAAACGGGAGTGAGAAGCCCGTTTGGGGCTTGTAGGTGGCGTAGCAAGGAAAGAGCACTCGGGAGGGGACAGGCTTGTGATCGGTGCCCACCGATCGTCGGTCCGGCGTCCAAATCGGACGCACTATTTCCCCTCCGCTGCCCCGCAAGACGTGGCAGCTTGATCTTGCGGGTCGGCTGAGGTTCGTGCCGTCAGCGTCATGACGTCAGCCGCGCATGCGCGGGTTGGAGACGGCCAACCTGCGCATGCACGGCTGACGTCATTAGGCGCGCCGGCTGCGTCATTCTTGGCGCGACGCCCCCGCGGCCGAGAGTTACGGAGCGTCGCTCCTAGCCCCGCCGGGAGGGAAGAATAGGGGGCGAGGAGCAGCCTCCGAGACCGTTGTGAAACTCGGCCGAGGTCACGACGGCCCTCCCGATTTTTCCCGGGAGCGGAGAATTCCACCCGCTTTGGACTGTAGGAGAAAATCGACACACCCAAAGGAAATCCACACAGACACGGGGAGAACGTATAAATTCCAGACAGACGGTCAGGTCACCCATGGCCAGAATCGAACCAGGGTTCCTGGCCCTGTGAGATAGCAGTGCTAACCATTGTGTCACCATGCCGCCCCACCTCTGGTGTCCTGTCCAGCATTTATCCCTCAATCAATAGCAGAAAAACAACTGATCTGATGATTATCACTTTGCTGTTTGCGGGAGTTGCTGAGTGCAAATCAGTTGCCATCTGTCCTACATTGCAGCTCTTCAAAAGTACTTCCTTTAAGTGCTTTGTGGTATCCTGAAAGGTGCTATATAAATGCAAGCCTTTCATTTTTCAAAGTTCGATCAGTGCACAAACACTCGCCACAATTTTCAAACTATATACTTGGAAATTACTGATACAGACCCTGAAAATTGGAGAGATATTCAGAGGTGGTGAGGCATTTTCACGATGATGACAGGTAGTTTCCTAGCTCTCCCTTTGCATTCTACAACCATCAAGGGTAATTACAGACTGCACCCAAAAGTTACAAACATGCACTTGTTTCGACATCTCAAACTGTGAATCTGATTAATTAAAAGTTGGGCTGTTGCTATAGCACACAATATGTTATGATCAGTAGGCAGAACCACGTTATGAATAGGCACCCGATGCAAAGTAAAATAAAATAAAGTTGCGATAGTCCCAGACCACAGGATGCTCTCCCCTTTGATTGGTGGTGATTTAACCTGAGGACCATCACACCTCAGGCCGATGGGCAAGATTGAGAAGGTGGGGCCTTCATGAATAATTGCTTCCATTGCATGAATAAGTCAATCTAATTTTGCTTCAAAACGTACATGATACAAAACAGTGGTCTGTACAAAGAGTGCTGAAATATACACCCAAATGGGTTCTAGCGTTGTATTGGAGTTGGCAAGTGTGTTGGCCTCATGAAAATGTGCACTTAAACAGCACTGCATTAACCACAAGAGACAGTTTATGTAGCACCTAACTCCTTGCATCGCAGTTTTGCATCTTTTTAAAAAAGTTTTTGCAGTTAAAATTAAATGTTGAAAACAGATGGCAATATACAGATGTTACATATGTTGGGCGGGGTTCTCCATGAATCGGCGCGATGGCCCAAACCCGGCGCCAAAAACGTCGCAAATTCTCTGGCCAGGAATGAGCCAGTAGTGACGCCATTCGCGACGGCATCACCCAGAAGGGACGCGCTGACTCCCCCCCGGAGACCCGGCAAAATGGCCACTCGCCGCACAGCGCCAAGTGAGAAAGTGCCTGCCACCCCTTTCCCATCCCCCCTTCCCCATACCCCCATATCCCCTTCCCCCATATCCCCCTCCCCCATAGCCCCCTTCCCCCATATTCCCCTTCCCCATATCCCCCATAGCTTCCTTCCCCCATATCCCCCAAATACCCCTTCCCCATATCCCCCTTCTCCATATCCCTTTCCCCATAAATCCCCTTCCCCTTATCCCCCCCTCCCCATATCCCCCCTTCCCCCATATCCCGCTTCCCCCATAGCCCCCGTTGCCCATATAGCCCATATCCCCCTCCCCTCATATCCCCATACACCCTTTCCCCATATCCCCCCTTCCCCCATATCCCACTTCCCCCATATCCCCCATATGGGGTCGGGCGGTCAGAGGGCAGTCCGGCGGAGGCAAACGTATAGGGGGATATGAAGGAAGGGGGATATGGGGGAGGGGGATACGGGGGAAAGGGCGTTATTGGGGATATGGGGGAGGGGGATACGGGGGAAAGGGCGTTATTGGGGATATGGGACATGGGGCGTTATGGGTGAAGGGCTTTATGGGGGAAGGGAGGATATGGAGGAAGGAGGATATGGGGGAGGGGGGATTTCGGGGGAGACGGTATATGGGGGAAGGGGGGATATGGGGGAAGGGGGGATAGACCCGGCCCATCAGGCATACGACTGCCCCATCAGGCATACGACTGCCCCATCAGGCATACGACTGCCCCAAGGCTTTCCAGGGCGGCCACGAGCCAGGGACAGACCTGGAGCACCAGGCGGACGCCGCCCCCAGGATGTTCCAAAGTGGCCACGAGCCAGGGACAGACCCAGAGCACCAGGCGGATGCCACCCACATCTAGTGCAAGTGCGGCGACGCTGGCGGGCCACACCCAGCGACGAGGAGGGCAGCCACAGCAACAGGCCCCCGTCGCAGCCAAAGCAACAGGCCCCCGTCGCAGCCAACCCAGGACACTGACACACAGGACACTGACACACAGGACACTGACACACAGGACACTGACGCACAGGACACTGACGCCCAGGACACCGACGCACAGGACACTGACGCCCAGGACACCGACGCACAGGACACCGACGCCCAGGACACCGACGCCCAGGACACCGACGCCCAGGACACTGACGCCCAGGACACCGACGCACAGGACACTGACGCACAGGACACCGACGCCCAGGACACCGACGCACAGGACACTGACACACAGGACACCGACGCACAGGACACTGACGCACACGACAACCACACACAGGGGACAGGATGGACAGGAATCACCACTCCAGGGGACCCGGACTTTGGGTTGGATGGGGAGCATGCCATTACGCCACTGTTATCTCCTACACCCGCCACCATCGCAGAGACACTCACCTCGGTTGGATACATTAGCGATGAGGCATCTGGGACACTAACTAGTGCGCACAACACAGCTGTCCCGGTACAGCAGGTGGAGGGAGGAGGGGCCGGGCGGTTGAAGGGCAGCCCGGCACAGGCGACCATCTGCCGCCCAGATGGGTCCCGGGTTCCTGGAGTTACCACACCCACCCATAGACCTGATGCAGACACGGACCAAGGGACGACCGAATGGCATGACGGCTGGCTTGCGGCGGCTGCAGACGAAGGTGGAGGAGTCCACCCACGTTGAGGAGCAGGGAGTGGTGCCGGTCATGCGGGCCACTCAGGCTGACACCACGCGGGGGGCGTCCACGGTGGAGGCAATCGGTGCAACGGTGTCAGACATGGGTCGCAGTATGCAAGATGTGGGGCTTTCCGTGCAGGCGGCATCTGTGGCCCAGGACATGGCTGCCCTCTCACAGGCAGCCAAGAGCCAGAGCCAGCAGCAGATCGCAGAGGAGCTCAACGCCGTGGCCCGGTCTCAGCAGATAATGGCCCAGTCTCTGCAGGCCATCGGCGCCATTGCCCAGGTGCTGGCCGGCGTCACCCAGACACAGACAGGGATGGACAACTCCCTCAGCTCCATGGCTGCAAACTAGCAAACCCTTGTTGATACCAGGGCGGGCCTCCAGGACTGGCAGCGCCAGGTGTCGGGGGCGTCGGGTGCTCGGTCCATTCGCATCCTCGACCCATGTAGAGGCCCGGGGGCCATCGCGCACCCCGAGGGAGGAGGAGGTGCTGGGATCCATTCCGAGTCCCCCTGTAGGGGAGGCCCCAGAACACCTCGACACCTCGGACCCCCCCCCCCCCCCCCCCTCTGTCCCAGGTGCATCTGGTGGGCAACGAGCAGGACAGGCTGGCAGCTCGTCATCCCAGTGGCCCGAGCCGCAGTCTGGCCCATCTAGGCCGGGCCGCCCCAGGAAACGGCCGCCAAAGGGGTCCCTAGCCACAGGGCAGGAGTCACAGGAGTTCACCTCCAGTTCTGCTCCCTAGACGTAAGGTCCCGTAAGGCCAAAAAATTAGACACTGAGTAAGTTGGCATGGGTGCAGGGCACAGATTAGTTCTGGGGCTAAGGCACGTGTATGAACTGTTTGTTATTAAAATCACTTTCACACCTACAGAAGCTGCCTTTCTGATCTGTCCGATGCGAGTGGGGTGTAGTATGAGGTGAGTGCCAGTGGGTGTGTGAGTGGTGACAGAACGTCGGCCTCAGGTGAGTGTGCCCTCCATCCCCCGAGTCGCCCTCGCCACCCCTGGACAGACGACGGGACCCTGCGCATGCAGGGACTGTCCGGGCGGAGTGTGGTACTGTGGCCATGGGTCAGATATTGTCCAACAATGTAGAGCCCAGAGCTTATTACAGGGTGGGTTGTCATCATCCTCCATGGCCTGCAATAGACACGCTTCCACCGGCGACCGTGTAAGCCCAGCCCGTTGTGCCGCAGGTGGATGTGCAATGGAGGGGTGGTGTGCATACGGGTGGGGTGCGGGTGGTTGGTGTTGGGTGTGCAGGGTGAGAGTGGTTGGTGTTGGGTGGGTGGGGTGAGGGTGATTGGTGTTGGGTGGGCGGGGTGAGGGTGGTTGGCGTTGCGTGGGTGGGGTGAGGTTGGTAGGCTGGTGCCGTGGTGTGCAGTCTGTGCCCATACTCGGCGATTCCCACACCCCCCTAGATTGTGAACCGGGCGGCTATCAGCCTGTCGCGTGCCCGCTGGCCCAGCCGGTAATGGTGGGCAGCCTCCCGTCCATGTCCACCCCATCTGTCCTGACCATTGCCCCCATTCTCCTCATCTTGGGAGATCTGAACCTTGTCTTCCTGTTCCTCCCCTTCCCCCTCCTCTGCCTGCAGCACATCGCCCCTCTGCTGGGCTATGTTGTGCAGGACGCAGCAGACCACAACGATGCCACCGACCCTATCTGACGGGTACTGGAGGGCCCCTCCAGAGTGGGCCAGGCACCTGAAGCGCGTCTTCCCAAAGCACCTCTCTCTCACACCCCTGGTTGCTGCATGGGCATCGTTGTAGCGGTTCTCCACGTCAGTCTGTGGCCTCGGTATAGGCATCATCAGCCACAACCGTGACAGGTAACCCCTGTCGCCAGCAACCAGCCCCTCAGCCGGAGGGGGGCGATGAAAGATTGCTCCAATACGAATGAGTCATGTACACTACCCGGGTACCGGGCATAGACGTGCAGGATCCTCATGCGGTGGTCACAGACCACCTGCACATTCATGGAATAGGTCCCCTTCCTATTCGTGAACACGGTCCTGTTATCCACAGATGGCCGCTCGGCGACGTGCACCCATCGATCGCCCCCTGGACCATGAGCATTCTGACCACGGCAGCGAAGCCCGCTGCCGGGCATCCTGGCTGGTCCGGTGCACAGGGAACTGGATGTAGCGGTCTGCAATGGCATCTAGGGCGTCTGTCACTGCATGGATGCACCGGCGCACTGATGCCTGTGAGATGCCTGACAGGTCCCCATTCGGCGCCTGGAATGATCCCGTGGCATAGAAGTTCAGGGCCACCGTAACCTTGACGGCCACGGGGAGAGGGTGTCCTCCCCCAGTGCCACTCTGTGCCAAGTGTGCCATCAGATGGCAGATGTGTGCCACAATTTCCCGGCTCATCCGGAGTCTCCTCCTGCATGCCCGGTCCGTGAGGTCCTGGTACGATGAGCGGGGCCGGTACACACGGGGCCTCATTGGGCGTCTCTATCGGCGTGGCACCACCACCACCTCCTCCTCCTCCTCTTCATCCTGTCGTGCATGCAGCCCTCCAGCCTGGGCGGATGCCACCTGCCTCCCTGCGGCACGCTCCTCTGCGACAGCCTCCGCCGCCTCCCTGGGACGCTCCTGCTCCAGCTCCCCCAGGGCAACATGTAGAAGTGCGGCTCCCGCCACGGTGGCCAACATCGCTGGGTGATGACCAAACATAATGGCCTGCAGGGGTTGGGGGGTTGGGGTGGGTGGGATAGACGACATGTCACCATCGCCCGCACGCCCCCCCCCCCGCAGCCATGGGCTGCATGGTCGCAACTGTTGCCAGCTGGCACATGGCCAGCCAGACACCACCCCCCCCTCCCCGGCATGCACCGTCCCCAAACCCCCCCCCCCCTCTCCGGCACGCAACCACTCCATCACTCGCCCTCCCCAGACCCCACCCGAACCTAACCAGCACGACTGGTTGACGCCGTTAAATAGGTGGTTTGATTTACGCCAACGTGACCCATGGTCACGTCAGTGGGACTTTGGCCCATCCAGCCAGGAGAATTGGGGCGGCCCCGACATTCTCCGAGGCGCGCGGCGCGATTCACGTCGACGGGATTTTGGGGGGGCTGAGAATATTGCGGACGGCCGGGCTGGATTCTCCGACCCGCCCGGGGGGGGGGGGGGGGGGAATCCCACCCGTTAATTTGGCGGGAAGCTTGTCAAATTATTTTATAGAACCTTTAAACCATTTAGCGTTGTCTAAAATCAGTGAGTACAATACATTACTGAAAAGTGCCCCAAAGGATTCCAGTCAGGGTTCTAATATGTACAACACAAGTAAGGTTAATCCTACAAATAAAGGTTGATGGATCTGCTGGTTGTGTTTAGGTTGCCCACAGGAAGGATTGAAAATTAGAGACAAACACAGGGGTAGTGAGGCATTTTCAGACTGATGGCAGATAGTTTCCGAGGATCAGAATACTGCAAACTGAATACTGGCTCAGAATACTGCAAGTCTTATATTCGCTTCATTGTCACCTGCTAACTGGCCTGCTCTGTTGCTTCATATTCCATTAACCTTTTGCCATGAAAGGAAGGCAGCCAGAGTCAAATCATTACTCATGGTGCTCAAGCATAATGGAAAGCAAACACATGACAAATGAGTGCATTGCAACATCTGCTGAAGCAGTAGTGGTCATTTCATTGTGGTTAAACAAGCGCTGATGCTTGTACTCCAACTGAGCCAAGCATCGAACACACCAGGCTCCGGCATAAGTAAAATTACACCATGGAGCAGTCGTTTTTATGATGGCATAGCCTGTTTTGTGCCAGTATTCAAGGGATAGACAGCAACTGAGCAAAGTCTTTTTTTTTATAAATTTAGATTACCCAATTATTTTTTCCAATTAAAGGGCAATTTAGCGTGGCCAATCCACCTACTCTGCACATTTTTGGGTTGTGGGCGAAACCCACGCAGACACGGGGAGAATGTGCAAACTCCACATGGACAGTGACCCAGAGCCGGGATCGAACCTGGGACCTCAGCGCCGTGAGGCGGTTGTGCTAACCACTAGGCCACCGTGCTGCCCCAACTGAACAAAGTCAACATAATTTACACTAATATAAAATGAGTCCTACCACAAAACAAATGTGCTGTCATAGCTCAAGGGCAGCCTGATTGAAGTCAGCCACATTTCCTTCATTAAAACAGCATTTACGCTGCAAAAGCTACTTAATTGGCTGTAAAGCATTTAAGGGCATCCTGGAGTGACAAAATCAGAGATTCTTAGAATCTGTACAGTGCAAAAGGAAGCCTTTCCACGATTGAGCGTACACTGACCCTCTGAAAGAGTACCCCACTTAGGCCCACACCCCCATCTAACCCGGATATCTTTGGACACTAAGGGGCAATTTAGCATGATCAATCCACCTAACCAGCAGATCTTTGGACTGGGTGGAAGCTGGAGTCCCAGAGGAAATCCAGGCAGACATGAGGAGAATACAGACAGTCCACACAGACAGTCACCCAAGCTGGAATTGAACCCGGGTCACTGGTGCTGTGAGGCAGCAGTGCTAACTAGTGTGCCACCGTGCTGCTCATTAGAAAAATGTGTTTTCTAAATAAACGTTCCTTCTTTCTTTCCCCTTGTACCTGTTCAGTACCTTGTCTGAATCACCATTCTTCACACCTGAATGTGGACAAAGAAGACTGAAAATGGTTCTAATATATGTCTCTTGTCGGCAAGGTAAACCCTATTCCCATTTCGCAGGAGCATTATAAGCAAAATTTGGTATCGAGCTACATAAGGAGATGTTAAGACAGATGACCAAAAGTTTGGTCAACGGTGTACGTTTGAAGGAATGTCATAAAGGAGGCAAGAGAAATGGCAAATGGAAAGGTGTACTGATGGAAACAATATAAATACAGTTTAACAATATGAATACCCACCCTATTCCACAATTTAGGGCCTTGGCAGCTGAAGGAGCGGCAACTAATGGTGGAGTGATTAAAATTGAGGATGCTTAAGAGAACAGAAATGGAGCAGTGTAAACGACGAGAATTGTAAGGACAACTCAAGTCCTGCTGGCCAATTAGAGAGACAACCTCTAGAAGGGTGGGGGTGGGGTTGGTGAGGACAGGGAGCACCGTTGTCCTGAGGGCGGCTATTGCCATGGGAGGGCCTCTCTCTGGGCTAAAGAATGCCTCTACAAAGGGCGCATTAGGAATTCTCCCCTTGCTTTCCCCAACAACTGATTAAACACCACAGCCATAGGAAGAAGACCTTATTTAGCCATTTACGTTGTTCATTTGAGCTCTGGGCAGGAGTGTGCACCAGCTTTCCGTGTGGGATGGCTGCAGGATAAAGCCAGACACTCTGCACGCTGCCTTCCTGCACCATTTTACTGTCCGTTCCATCTCTCAGACAATCCCCAGAGGGCTGGAAACATCCAGCCCGCTAACTCTTCCAGATTACATACTGCTTACCAACAAATTCTTAAATAAACTCATGGGCCTGAATTTGTGCTTCCCACTGGTGAGTTTCTAGACAGGGGAAAGGGGGGTGGGAGCATGAAATTGACTGATTGGGATTCCGTCCAGGTTCCCCATGCTCCAACCTCACAGCAATTTTATGCTGAGGCGGACAAGGCCTCAGATGGGACCTGTGTCCTTGCCCCAGTTGAGACATAGAAACATAGAAAATAAGAGCAGGAGGAGGCCAGTCGGCTCTTTGAGCCTGCTTCGCCATTCATTATGATCATGGCTGATCATCCAACTCAATAGACTAATCTCGCTTTCCCCCCATATCCTTTGATCCCCTTCGCCCAAGGTGCTATATCTGACTACTTCTTGAAAACAAATGTTTTGGCCTCAACTACTTCCTGTGGTAAAGAATTCCACTGACTCACCATTCTCTGGGTGGAGACATTTCTCCTCATCTCAGTCCTAAATTGTCGACCCCATATCCTCAGACTGTGACCCCTGGTTCTGGACACACCCACCAATGGGAACATTCTTCCTGCATCTACCCTGTCTAGTCCTGTTAGAATTTTATAGGTTTCTATGTGATCTCCCTTATTTTTCTGAACTTGAACAAATACAATCCTAACCGATTCAATCTCTCCTCATATGTCAATCCCGCCAACCCAGGAATCAGTCCGGTAAACCTTTGCTGCACTCCCTTCAGGGAAAAAGCATACTTTCTCAGATATGGAGACCAAAACTGCACACAATATTCCAGTTGTAGCCTCACCAAGGCCGATATAACTGCAGTAAGGAATCCCTGATCCCGTACTAGGTTGGTATTGTCCGCGCTGGAGTTCAGAAGAATGAGGGGGGATCTCATTGAGACTTATAAAATTCTAACAGGACTAGACAGGGTAGATGCAGGGAAGATGTTACCAATGATGGGTGTGTCCAGAACCCAGGGGTCACAGCCTGAAGATTCAGGGTGAACCATTTCGGACAGAGATAAGGAGACACTTCTTCACACAAAGAGTGGTGAGCCTGTGGAATTCATTACCACAGGAAGTAGTTGATGCTAAAACTTTGAATATATTCAAGAGGCGGCTGGAGATAGCGCTTGGGGAGAATGGGATCAAAGGATATGGGGAAAAAGCAGGATTAGGCTATTGAGTTGGATGATCAGCCATGATCGTGATGAATGGCCGGACAGGCTCGAAGGGCCAAAAGGCCTCCTCCTGCTCCTAGCTTCTATGTATCTATGTACTCAAATGCTCTCGCAATGAAGGCCAGCATACCATTTGCCTACTATAAAGCCTACTGCATCTACAGGCTTACCTTCAGTGACTGGTGTACGAGGACACCTAGGTCTCATTGCACAGTCCCCCCTCCTAATTTATGGCCATTCAGATAATAATCTGCCTTCTCATTTTTGCTACCAAAGTGGATAACCTCACATTTCTCCAAATTATACGTCATCTGCCATTCATTTGCCAATTCATTCAACTTGTCCAAATCACCTTAAAGGACTCTGCATGCTCCTCACAGCTCACCCTCCCACCCAACTTGATGCTATTTGCAAATTTGGAGATATTACATTTTATTACATTAATATATATATTGTGAATAGCTGGGGTCCCAGCACTGATCCCTGCAGTACCCCACTGGTCACTGCCTGACAATTTGAAAAAGACCCGTTAATTCCTATCCTTTGTTTCCTGTCTGCCAACTAGTTTTCAGTCCATCTCAATAAATTACCCCTAATCCCATGCTCTTTAATTTCAGTAGATCCTCGAAGAATTCCAGTAGATTTGTCAAGCATGGTTTCCCCTTCATAAATCCATGCTAACACTGTCCAATCCTGCCAGTGTTTTCTAAATGCTCTGCTATAAAATCTTTGATAATGGATTCTAGAATTTTCCCCATTACTGATATCAGGCTGACTGGCTTATAATTCTCTTTTCTCTCTACCTCGCTTTTTAAATAGTGAAGTTACGTTTGCTACCCTCCAATCTGCAGTAACTGTTCCAGAGTCTGTAGAATCCTGGAAGATGAACAACAATGCATCCACTTCTAGAGCCACTTCCTTACACTCTCTGGATGTGGATTATCAGGCCCTGGGGATTTATCAGCCTTCAATCCATTCAATTTCCCAAGACCATTTCTCTCTCTTAATATTGATCTCCTTCAGTTCTTCCCTTTCACTAAACTCTATATTCCCCAATATATCTGGTATTTTATTTGTGTCCTCATTTGTGAAGCCAGAACCAGCTGTTTAGTTGCTCAGCCATGTGTTTGTCCCCTATTATACATTCCCCTGTTTCCGACTGGGAGCGACCTACTTTTGTCTTCACCAATATTTTTCTCGTCATGTATCTGTGGAAACTTTTACATTCAGTTTTTTTGTTCTCTGCAAGCTTACTCTCATACTCTATTTCTCCTACATAATCAATCCCTTGGTCCTTCTTTGTTGAATTCTAAACTGCTCCCAATCCTCAGACCTGTTGGTTTTCTTGGCCAATTTTTATGCTTCTTCCTTGGATTGAATATTATCTATACTTTCCCTTGTAAGCCATGGATTGGCCACTTTTCCTGTTTTACTTTTATGCCAGACAGCAATAAACAATTGTTGCAGTTCTCCCATGCGCTCCTTGAATGTTTGCCATTGCCTATCCACTGTCATCCCTTTAATTAATGTTCCCCAATTGATCAAAGCCAACTTTGATATGCCTCTTATCATCAGAGTTTCCTTTATTAAGATTCAGGACCCTTGTCTCAGAATCAACTACTTCACTCTTCACCTTGGTGAAAATTCCATCGTATTATAGTGGCTCATACCCAACGGGACTTGCGCTAACTAGATTGCCAATGATTCCGTTCTCATTACATAATACCGAGTCTAGGATGGCCTCTTCTCTAGTTGGTTCCTCAATGTGTTGGTTCACAAAACCATCCAATAAACACTCCAGGAATTCATCCTCTACAGTATTGTGGCTAATTTGATTTGCCCAATCTATATGCAGATTATGAAGCCCCCAAGCGACTGATTATTGGCCACTGAAGGACTGTTTCCCAGCTAGCATCAATTTAGGCTAGTGGGAGGATTTAACTGGTGTGGAGGTAAGCACAAAATAAGTTTAGATCTCAGTGTTGGTGGGGGAACCTCCATCATAAACCACCTTTTGACTGCGTGAGTGCCATCCCTTACGGTCCAGTGGCCCTGCACCTCCCTCCTCTCTGCCTCAGTCTATCGCCAACACTCTGATTGCCTTCTTTGTGCCCCCCAACACTCTGATTGCCCCTTTGCACCTCGGCCTTGCCTACCCTCCCCACGCTGGGACCCCTTCAACCGACGTTGTCCTTCAGTCTAGGGACTCAGTTGCAGGCATTTTCCTGAAGTTCCAGTTCGGCCCACTGTAGCTCTGTTCACTGCAAGCACTGGAGAGCTGCTGGCCGGCTCTGGTCGACAGCTCTCTGAAGTGGGACTCGCTCCCAGGCGAGGGCCGTAAGTCCCACATTCAGGCAATTGACGTTCATTTGAGTGTGAAATGGCTGTGGGGCATTCGGAGTCAGCAGGGAAGTGTCCTTTCTCATGACAGTTTACAAGGAGGAAAATGTTGCTATGTTACATTCAGGAGCGAAGTATCTCTACACCTACAGCCAGGTTCCACTTTCAGTTAGAATCTACAAAAATAACTAACAGCGGATGATAATCAGGGTCCATGAGTCACAAACCACAATTTGTGCCACTCAGCTATCCTGAGATCTTTAAAAGAAACAATTGGTTTAAAGTTGCTGTTAAGTGTGGTTTGCACATGTGATTGGTTCCAGTTTCTGTGGTGAAAAGACAGATATGCAAGCTATTTATCCGCATCTCAGCACAATATTTATTTTAAGACATTTCCGCCACCAACCTTGCAGGACATGTATGTCCTTTTTATTGTTAATTTTACAGCATTTTATTCATGTATTTTCTTCCTTTTGATTTGTAAATTCTATGACCTCGGGCGAGCGCCATTCAGGACTGGTCCCCACAAATGAGGACCAGATGGAACAGCACTCTTGGGGGTCTTCCAGTGGATTGGAGGTTCCCCTAAAGGCAGAATGATGCCCTGGCACTGCTGGTGCCAACTGTGCAGCCTGGCTGTGCCAGCCTGGCACTGCCAAGGTGTCCAGGTGGCATCACCAGCTGGCATAGGCACTGTTGAGGTGCCGAGCTGGCATTTTCTGAGCATGTGCAATTGGGCTTGGGGCGCCCTGAATGGGTGTTGAGGGGATGGGGGGCCCTGGACCCTTCCCTAGTGCGTTCCTGGGAGGAGGTGGAGGATCGCTTTTGGGGTCTCTCGCTACACTGAGGAGTTATGGTGAGTGGGGCTCCTGAGTGTTGGAAACGGGCCTCCATGCAGGCTCGACTGCACATTCCCCATTGAGGGGAGTCTTGTTGAATGGTCATGTGTTCTTGGCACTGCAAGCACCAGGAAACACGCGGCTAAACTCGCTCGCGAGGGGACTTTGTTCCCATTTGGTTGAATCAAGCCCTTCATCAGATATTTCTTCCTGTCTGTGATCAATATCTGTGGCTGGATTCTCCGTTTCAGAGACAAAGGGTAAAATTAAATGGAAACATTTCTAAGCTCATTTGCGGCAGGTTTTTCAGGGCGATTCCCACTGCTATCAAACAATGCTTTGTTACATTTTTGGGCACTGGGGAGTTTTGCACTGGTTTAGCCCACACCTTAAATTTTTTCAGCACTGCCAAGCTGAACTCCGAGATCGTGCCGGCATTTTGAAAGGGTGGCCCGATCTCTAAGTGAGCTTGTGGGTCTCCTGCACCCCCCACCCATGGGTAATGTCACCCACCACACACATGGGCACTACCCCACACCCCCAAATAAGGACACCCTGCCATGGGGTCCCTGGAGGCCCCCCTCTTCAGCCCTCCCCCCATGCCCCTTACAGCCCTTCCCCCTCCAGGACCCACACATGTCACCCCCCGCCCATCTTGACTCTTGGCAGTGCCACCCTGGTGCCTGGGCACCCTTGCACTGTCCCCCTGGCACCCTGGAACCCTGGCCGTGCTTCTGCCAGCTTGGTAGTGCCACCAGTGGTCGAGGGGCTGAGCATATCTTTAAGTGGAATCTAGATAAGCACATGAGAGGGAAATGAACAGAAGATTGTGCTGATGAGTTTAGAATAAGCAGGATGGGATTTGTGTAGAACATAAACAATGGCATTGACCAGTTAGACTGAATGGCCTATGATTGTTCTGTGCATTCTATGTAGTATACTCTCCAGATCACCCAACATAGATTGGAATGTATGGCAGGATTTCTGCTTCTGAGTCGAGTTTACAGTGTCAGGATATTTCCCGAATTGCCAGTTGTCTGTTCACCCCTGCCACCCCTGGAAATAGTGCTGGGTGCCAAGGCAAATTGATTAAAAGGCCCATCTCAGTTCTCTGGTTGTCCCAATTGTCTTAAAAGCAGTAAAACAAAATATATCCCTCCAGCCCTCCCCAGTCACACACTCTCTCTGCCTCATCTCTGCCAACTCATGCCACCTCAAGACCCCACCCACCTTCCATGGCCTTTCATAACACCATGCCAACCAATGCTCCTCTATCCACCCTAAGAACCTTTATAGCCTCATATCAACTCAGTGCCAACTCATGCCCCCCCCCCCCCCCCCCACCTACTGCCCTTTGCCCTTACAGTCTCCATGTCAAGTCACCCAGTATCTACTGTGGGAAAACCTCAAGAGCCATGCTGAGATAAAATAAAATAAAGTTCTAAGAATCAATTATAGACTGCACTATATATTTTTTAAAAGCACACTCATTAATGAAAACCATTGAAAGCATGTCAATTTCAGTACTTAATGCCTTATAAAATTAATTAATATTCATACTCTCACATCAAAGACAGCTGAAACTTGGAGTTGCCAATCAAACTACGAACATACAACCACCCTTCATTTTTAAATTTTTTTTAGAGTACCCAATTATCTTTTTTGCAATTAAGGGGAAATTTAGCATGGTCAACCCATTTAACCTACACATCTTTGGGTTGTGGGGGTGAAACCCGCACCGATTTGGGGAGAATGTGCAAACTCCACGGGGAGAATGTGCAAACTCCACGGGGACAGTGACCCAGGGTCGGTATTCGAACCCGGCTCCAGAGCTCCGTAGACTGCAACAACCGCCCTTCATAAGCAATCATCAACATTTAAACATTCACACGCAATACTCCTGTGCTCCATTCATGCCTGTGGTATTATTATACAAGTGATAACACACTTGAATAGATCAGCAGCTCTGTTCAAATAAAGCATAGAAAAGTAGGTCAAACATTAAGCGTTTGTATACCTCTTGGATTAGAACATCTATTTTTGTGCTTGTTCTCCCTAGCAGGAATGATCAGGTTGGTAGACATGAGGAAAATCAAGTAGTTCAGATAAAACAACAATACTGGGAAAAGCAGAGAGGAGCAATGGAATTGGCTGGTAGGAGTTTGTGCAGGAACAATTGTAATATTATGTGAAAATGGCCCAAATTCCACATAAAACCATTTAAACTGAGTAGTTAGGGCCCAGGAATAGTGACTTTTCAGCATTCACCAGCAAACTTTACTGGAGAACTGAATGCTTCCTTCTTAAATACTTGCCTCCTTCCAGATCAGTAGTACTGCCCATCTCCAGCCCTGCATCAGTTCATTTGCTGCTGAAATCCTTAACTGTGCATTTGTTATCTCAAAACCCAGTTGTTTCGAATGCTCTCAGGACCGACGTCCCGCCATTCACTCTCTGCGAACTGCAGCTCATCCAAACAGAAACTCAGTGACCCGTTCTGTCTCAGTTCTGTGTGAAAATTGAGAGTGAAAGGCGGAGCACAGTGGTGGAGATGCTGAGGATTGTTAAGCACCAATTTGAATCCCTACTACGACCACAAAGACCTCATGATTGATGTTCCACAAATACTGACCTTAGGATTGGGCTTAAAATTTGTTGTTTTAAAAAACTTTTCAATGCAATCTTTGCAGTTAGTCTTTAAATTCGGAATATGTTGCATTTTCTTTTGTAGAAAAATATACCTATTTATTCGGGTATCTGGCGTGGGTTTAAGACTTAGTCATATATATTCATGAATGATATACAGTTACTCTTACAATGCTTTCTTTCTAGGCCAAAAGCGTACAATGAAAGGCCGAGCTATATGTTAAATGGTCCTGAGCAGAATGAAAGTGATTTAGAGTGTTTCACTTGGAACAGATACATCGAACATAATGTTCTACTGAAATTGCACAGACCCAGTCATGTTTGCTCTTGCAATTTTTTCCATTTCAGTCCAGCACCGACCAGCTCAATACTGCTTATTGTTGTCTAACCTCATCCCTCATTCAGTCAATTTATCACACGTGCTAATGACGCACAATTGCATGCTCATTAAAACAAAACATCTTCCATGTAATCAGAGGAGAAATCATAGGAGGAGCAGAGCAAAGGGAACAGAAAGAATCGCTGGAGAGAAACTATTTCTATCGGTTGGGGAGTCGAGGACAAAGGGGTATAGTCTAAGAATTAGAGCCAGATCTTTCAGGAGTGAAATTCTGAAATGCTTCTATGCACAATGGAACTTTCGTATCAAGTTATTGCTCGATTGCTTGTAATTTTAAATCTGAGATTTATAGATTTTTATTCGGCAAATAAATAAAGGAATATGGAGTAAAGGTAATAGATAGGAAATCAGTCATGATCTCAGAGATTTGAGGGCCTAAATAGGTTACTCCTGTTCCTGATTTATCATAAGCAGACAAAAATTTATAGTTTAACGAGTCCTGCTGCCACTTGTTGCTCGGGGTCAGTCCAATCGACTTTGAAGCATGCCCCAAAGGTCAGCAGTCAATGTTTGTGCCCAAAACAGATAAGAGTTGATTTAAAATTGGGCTACTTTATCAGTTGGGGGAGCCCGATATAATTTTCAGGTAATGTGGCAGAGTAAGTGCGGCACGTGCTCTGCTCCATTGGTACCAGACACACAGTGGCCTAACCAGTGATTCCCAGCTGCCACAGGTCATTCCATAAACAGGCAAAAATTGTGGCACTATTGACTTTTGTAGTGCCAGACAGTGCATGAATGCCAGCCACTCAGTGTGCACTGCCCTGCACTACCTCCTTTCTTAGGTTTAATCCACTGCTTGGCTCGATAGAGAAACCATTAGATTCCCTGTCCATTCCCTAATTTGTGAGCTGCCTACCAGTGTTCATTGAGCAACTGAAAATTCATTGAATAAGGGCCAGCAACTATAGGGTGGTTTCGGCCTCTTACTAGTGCCATCTAAAGTGAGGGAATCAGTCACCAACTGCCCATCTAATATGCATCATACCTGAAAATCAGTCCCACTCATTCTAGAGATTCAAGTGTGTGGGGGGACTTAGATACAAGAGCAAAAAAGAAGTAAATCAGAGAACAGCAAAATGTTTTCCTTATACAGAGGGTGAGAATGTTGAAAATATTACCAGAGTGGTTGATTTAGAGTCTACGTCAACATTTAAGAATAGGTTAGATCTAGGCAGAAGCTGGTCGACTCCATACTGGAGGTAGACCATAAATACTCCGAGGCCCCGACTGTAGAACTCCTGGCGGAGAGAAAAGAATTACAAAGGAACTTTGACCTGCTCTCCACCAGGAAAGCAGTACACCAACTCCGCCAGGCACGCGGGGCCCTATACGAACACGGAGACAAAGCCAGCCGCCTGTTGGCCCACCAGCTGAGAAAGCAGGCAGCCAGCAGAGAAATTGCGCAAATCAGAGATACCAGAGGCACGTTGGAAACAGAACCAGAGAGGATTAACAAAACCTTCAAGGCCTTCTACCAAGAGCTGTACACCTCAGAGCCCCCAACGGGGAAGGCTGGGATGAACCGGTTTCTTGACGGACTGAACATACCAGTTGTGGGAGAGGGCAGAAAACGGGATCTGGAAGCACCACTAGCACTGGGAGAGATCATGGAGAGCATTAGCTCCATGCAGGCGGGGAAGGCGCCGGGACCGGACGGATTCCCGGCGGACTTCTACAAAAAATTTGCGACAGCGCTGGCCCCGCACCTGCGGGAGATGTTCACAGACTCGCTAGCTAGGGGCACGTTGCCACCCACGTTAGCACAGGCCTCAATCTCGCTGATACCTAAGAAAGACAAAGACCCAACGGAATGTGGGTCATACAGACCCATATCTCTGCTGAATGCAGACGCCAAAATACTGGCCAAAATCCTAGCCAAAAGGCTAGAAGACTGTGTACCTGAGGTGGTCACAGAGGACCAGACGGGCTTTGTCAAAGGTAGACAGCTGACCGCGAACATCAGGCGCCTGCTGAACGTGATAATGACCCCCTCCGGGGAGAGAACACAAGAGGTGATCGTCTCCCTGGACGCAGAAAAGGCCTTCGACAGAGTCGAGTGGAAATACCTCATAGAGGTACTGGAGCGGTTCGGGCTTGGAACAGGGTTCACCGCTTGGGTAAAGCTCCTGTACAACGCTCCCATGGCGAGTGTACAGACCAACAATACCAACTCCCAATACTTCCAGCTGCACAGGGGCACCAGACAAGGATGCCCACTGTCCCCGCTGCTGTTCGCACTAGCAATTGAACCGCTAGCAATCGCGCTCAGGGCAGCAAAAAATTGGAGGGGGATCCGAAGGGGAGGTAGAGAGCACAGAGTCTCACTCTATGCGGATGATCTGCTCCTCTATATCTCGGACCCACAAAGCAGCATGGACGGAATCATCGCGCTCCTGAAAGAGTTTGGAGCCTTCTCGGGCTACAAACTCAACATGAGCAAAAGTGAGATCTTCCCATTACACCCGCAAGGGGGGGGGGGGGGGGGCAGCACTAAAGGGGCTGCCGTTCAAACAAGCCCGACATAAATTCCGCTACCTGGGGATCCAAATAGCCCATGACTGGAAAGGGATCCACAAATGGAACCTCACCAGCCTGACGGAGGAAGTTAAAAAGGACCTGCAAAGATGGAACACACTCCCGCTCTCCCTCGCGGGGAGAGTTCAGACGATCAAAATGAACGTACTGCCCAGGTTCCTCTTCCTGTTTAGATCCATTCCGATCTACATCCCCAAGGCCTTTTTCAAAGCGCTGGACAAACTCATCATGGCGTTCGTATGGGGGGGTAAAAATGCTAGGATCCCAAAGAAGGTCTTACAAAAAACAAAAACCAGGGGAGGGTTAGCCCTCCCGAATCTACAATTCTACCACTGGGCAGCAACAGCCGAGCGAGTAAGGGGATGGATCCAGGAGCCAGAAGCTGAGTGGGTGCGTGCGGAGGAGGCCTCCTGCATGGGAACCTCCCTCCGGGCCCTCGCCACGGCAGCACTCCCATCCCCACCCAAAAAACACTCCAGCAGCCCAGTGGTGACAGCCACCCTCCAATCCTGGAACCAACTGCGGCAGCAACTTGGCCTGACCAAAATGTCGAACAGGGCTCCCATCTGCAACAACCATAGGTTCAAACCAGCACTGACCGACGCCACCTTCAAAAGGTGGAGGCAGGACGGGGGGACACTGACAGTCAGGGACCTATACACGGACGACAGGATCGCAACACTGGACGAACTGACAGAGAAATTTCAGCTAGCTGGGGGGAACGAGCTACGGTACCTGCAGCTCAAAAACTTCCTACGAAAGGAGACAAGGACGTACCCACAACTGCCACGACAGACACTACTGGAAGACCTACTGGACGCAAGTATCCTAGAGAAAGGGAACTGTAGTGACATGTATGACCGACTGGTAGATAGGGACGACACCGTACTGGACGCAACAAGGAGGAAATGGGAGGATGACCTGGGGATGGAGATAGGGTGGGGACTCTGGAGCGAAGCACTGCCTAGGGTCAACTCCACCTCCACGTGCGCAAGGCTCAGCCTGACGCAACTAAAAGTGGTACATAGAGCCCACTTAACAAGAACCCGTATGAGTAGGTTCTTCCCGGAGGTGGAAGACAGATGTGAACGGTGCCAAAGAGGCCCGGCCAACCACGCCCACATGTTCTGGTCTTGCCCCAGACTCGTGGAGTACTGGACAGCCTTCTTCGAGGTTATGTCCAAAGTGGTGGGAGTGAGGGTGGAGCCATGCCCGATAGTGGCGGTCTTCGGGGTTTCAGAACAGCCAGATCTATTCCTGGGGAGGAGGGCGGACGCCCTTGCCTTTGCCTCCCTGATCGCCCGCCGTAGAATCCTGTTTGGCTGGCGGTCAGCAGCACCGCCCAGAGCTGCGGACTGGCTGTCCGACCTCTCGGAATCTCTCCAAATGGAGAAAATCAAATTTGCCATCCGAGGGTCGGACGACGGCTTCCACAGAACGTGGGAGCCATTCATGCAACTGTTCCGGGACCTATTTGTGGCCAATGTACAAGAGGAAGAATAGTCGTGGGAAGGTAGCGGGAGGGGGGGGGGGGGCTACAGGTTCGTTACGGGGGTTCGATGGCTAGCTAAGGCCCAAAACCAAACTAAATAAACATGTTGGGGGAGGGGGGGGCGCAGTTACTACTACGAAGATGCTTACCTGTAAATATGTATGTTAATTTTTGCGTGTTTGTTTTTTTTTGTTGTTTCTCTCTCCTAACAATTTGTAATTTGTTCAATATAAAATATGAAAACTGAATAAAAACATTTATAAAAAAAAAAAAGAATAGGTTAGATCAATGGTGGGCAACCTGGGAGCTGGTGAGCACATGTGGCCCATCTGGGTTCTGAGTGTCAGCCATGAGACATTTTGTTGACCATTGCCCTTGTGCAGAGATGTCACATTCCGCTGATTTCCATCAGTGCAGTTTTTTTTCCTACTGGTATGACTGAAGTGATACGCATGTAAAGCAAGGCAAGTGAATTGAAGTGCGTGTTGATTGCTCACAAGATTGACTGTGAGAGCCGTGTGCTCCCGCTAAATCCAAAGTGTAAATATTTATTTTGTTTTTACCATTTGAAGTTGGCGATAGTCTCATCAATATATAAATGATTAACCATTTCCTATAACTTGTTATGAAACATTTGGCGTGTATTAAATGTAATTAATCTTATTCATCAGGTCTTGGTTAGTGAATAAGTCCAATTTCAATCTTGCGGCCCATTGAGATGAAGGCGGACCACTCATGTGGCCCATTCACTAGCCAAGGTTGCTCAGCACTGGGTTAGATAGTTGGTTGAAGGACCAACTGCTCATGTGGAGGATAAGTACAGACTGGTTGGACCTATTCTGGTGTTTTAACTTTGACGTGAAGTTACACAATGATGTGCTTTGATCCGATTTGTTTACTGGGTATTATATTGATGAATACATTTGTCGAACCCTTTTTAAATGAAGGGTGTTCCCCTTTGTGGCTAGCTTTCAGCAATTAATATTGTTTCAGCACTTTGGTCTGCTGTGGTGAAAAAAACATTTTGGAATTATATTTCTCACACTAGTTTCCCTTGGCTCCAAAGGCAGAGAGCAAAGTCCAATTGGGTACACAAAGTGTGTGTAACATTTTGACAGCGTGTTAAATGGATAGCTGGGATTAGGTTAGATTTTGCACTTTCACCTCTGGAGTCAAGCTTACTCAGCTGATTGGATGAGAGTCTCCTCTGTCCCTTGGGTATAAGTGTTTGTGTTAAATAGATTGGGCAGTCTCAAACCTTCTTCTAGAGGGCAGTACTACTGCGCTGCAACTAATTTGGCAATCGTAATCAGAAAGAATGGTTGGTGTGGGAAACGTAAGGGAATAATTACACTCTTTTGAGGCTACAGAAGGAAAAAGGCCATTCAGAATAGTTTCTGATGTTGAAGATTATTCCAATGGAGCATCACAAACTTTACTACCATTAGGGATCAGAAGGGTGGCGAAGGGTGTCTAGGTACCACAGGACATTGGATGATGACCTTTCACCTTTTGGGGACAGAGTTTCATGGTGCCATGGCATAATATAAAATTAATTTTAGGAAATGAATTTTAAAAGCCCTATACTTTTTTTTTAAAATAATTTTTATTGAAATTTTTCGATACAAACATTTACCCCTATTACATTTTAAATTATAACACCACAAGTCCCCCCTGGAAAAACCTCCCCACGCCCTCCCCCCCCCCGCCCCCCCCCCACCCTCCCTCCCCCCCCCCCCCCACCCCCCCCCTCCGCGCTATCAGTCTAGCAACCAAACCGTTTTTTCCCTTTCTGCCGATGGCCTCGGGCAGTCCTTGCCCGCGACCCCCCGCCGACGTGCTCCCTTCGTTGCTATCCCCCCCCCCCCCTCCCTTCCCCCCCCCCCCTTTACTCCCCGGGTTGCTGCTGTTTCGGCCTCCGGTTCCTATCTCTGATCCAGAAAGTCAAGGAAGGGCTGCCACCGCCGGAAGAACCCCTGTACCGACCCTCTCAGGGCGAATTTGATTCTTTCCAATTGGATGAAGCTTGCCATGTCGTTTAACCAGGTGTTAACGCTTGGTGGCCTTGTGTCCCTCCACTGAATCAAGATCCTTCTCCAAGCTACCAAGGACGCAAAGGCCAATATTCCGGCCTCCCTTGCCTCCTGTACTCCTGGCTCCACCCCAACCCCAAAAATCGCTAGCCCCCACCCTGGTTTGACCCTGGTTCCCACCACTCTTGATACCGTCCCCGCCACCCCCTCCCAGAACTCTTCCAGTGCCGGACACATCCAGAACATATGTACATGGTTCGCAGGGCTTCCCGAACACCTAACACACCTGTCCTCCCCCCCGAAGAACCGACTCATCCTAGTCCCCGTCATATGGGCTCTGTGCAGCACCTTAAATTGGATGAGGCCCAACCTTGCGCACGACGACGACGAATTGACCCTCTCTAGGGCATCCGCCCATGTCCCATCTTCTATCTGCTCTCCCAGCTCCGCTTCCCACTTGTCTTTCAGCTCCTCTATCGGTACCTCCTCCACCTCCTGCATTATTTTGTAGATGTCCGAGACCTTCCCTTCTCCGACCCAGGCCCCTGACAGCACCCTATCACTCGCCCCTCCATCGGGAAGCAAGGGGAATCCTTCCACCTGTTGTCTGGCAAATGCCTTCACCTGCAGGTATCTAAACGTGTTCCCCGGGGGGAGCTCAAATTTCTCCTCCAGCTCTCCCAGGCTCGCAAACCTCCCCTCTATGAACATGTCCCTCAGTTGCCTGATGCCCGCCCTGTGCCAGCTCTGGAATCCCCCGCCAGTGTTCCCCGGGACAAATCTGTGGTTCCCTCTCAGTGGCGCCGCCATCAGACCCCCCACTTCCCCCCTGTGTCGCCTCCACTGCCCCCAGATTTTAAGGGTGGCCGCCACTACCGGACTCGTGGTATACCTTGTGGGGGGGAGCGGCCATGGTGCCGTTACTAGCGCCCCCAGGCTTGTATTGCCGCAGGACGCCCTCTCCATACGTTTCCAAGCTGCCCCCTCCCCCTCCATCACCCACTTGCGCACCATCGATGCGTTCGCCGCCCAGTAGTATCCGGAAAGATTGGGTAGCGCTAATCCTCCACTGTCCCTACTCCGTTCCAAGAAAATCCTTCTCACTCTAGGGGTGCCATGCGCCCACACATAGCCCATAATGCTGCTAGTTACCTTCTTGAAGAAGGCCCTGGGGAGGAAGATGGGCAAGCACTGGAACAGAAACAAGAACCTCGGGAGGACCGTCATTTTGACTGACTGCACCCTCCCTGCTAGCGACAGCGGTACCATGTCCCACCTCTTGAACTCCTCCTCCATCTGCTCCACCAGCCTTGAAAAGTTCAGCTTGTGGAGGGTCCCCCAGTTCCTTGCCACCTGCACCCCCAAGTACCTGAAGCTCTTTACTGCTCTCCTAAAGGGGAGCCGCCCAATTCCCTCCCCCTGATCTCCCGGGTGTATCACAAAGACCTCACTTTTACCCACATTTAATTTATATCCCGAAAAGTCCCCAAACTCCGCTAGTATTTCCATTACCTCCGGCATTCCCCCTTCCGGATCCGCCACATACAACAACAAATCATCCGCATAGAGTGATACCCGATGCTCCTCCCCTCCCCTTGTCAGTCCTCTCCAACCCCCTGAACCCCTCAGTGCCATCGCCAACGGTTCGATCGCTAATGCAAATAGTAAGGGGGATAGGGGGCATCCCTGCCTGGTACCACGATGGAGCCCAAAATACTCCGACCTCCTCCCGTTTGTAACCACACTCGCCATCGGGGCCGAATACAGCAGCTTCACCCACTTGATAAATCCCTCCCCAAACCCAAACCGTTCCAGCGTCTCCCACAGGTATTCCCACTCCACCCTATCGAATGCCTTCTCCGCATCCAGTGCTACCACTATCTCAGCCTCCCCCTCCACTGCTGGCATCATAATTACATTCAACAGCCTCCGGACATTTGTATTAAGTTGTCGTCCCTTTACGAAACCCGTCTGGTCCTCATGGATTACCCCTGGCACACAATCCTCTATTCTGGTTGCCAGGACCTTTGCCAACAGTTTGGCATCTACATTCAAGAGGGAGATAGGCCTATAGGACCCGCACTGTACAGGGTCTTTGTCCCGCTTCAGGATCAAGGAGATCAGGGCCTGTGACATTGTCGGGGGCAGAGCCCCCCCCCTCTCGCGCCTCATTGAAGGCTCGCACCAGCACTGGACCCACCAAGTCCACATACTTCTTATAAAATTCCACCGGGAACCCATCCGGCCCCGGCGCCTTCCCCGCCTGCATCTGGCCTATCCCTTTAACTAGTTCCTGCAGCTCTATCGGCGCCCCCAGCCCCTCCACCCGTTCCTCCTGGACCTTTGGGAACCTCAATCTATCGAGGAAGTTCTCCATTCCCCCCCTCCTCCTGGACGGCTCAGACCGGTACAATTCCCTGTAGAAATCCCTGAAGACCCCGTTCACCTCTTGCCCCTTCTGCACTACGTTCCCTCCCTTCTCTCTCACTCCCCCAATCTCTCTGGCTGCATCTCGCTTGCGCAGCTGGTGTGCTAGCATCCTGCTCGCCTTTTCCCCGTACTCATAGACCGCACCCTGTGCCCTTCTCCATTGCGTCTCCGCCTTCCTAGTGGTCAGTAGGTCAAACTGGGCCTGTAAACTGCGCCGCTCCCTCAACAGCCCCTCCTCTGGTGTCTCCGCATATCTCCTGTCCACTTCTATAAGTTCCCCCACCAGTCTCTCCCTCTCCTGCCTCTCCTTCCTTTCTCTGTGTGCCCTTATGGAGATCAGCTCTCCTCTGATCACTGCTTTCAGGGCCTCCCATACTACCCCCACCTTCACCTCGCCCGTGTCGTTCGTGCCCAGATATCTCTCAATGCCCTTCCGGACCCTTCCGCACACCTCATCGTCTGCCAGCAGCCCCACATCCAGGCGCCACAGCGGGCGCTGGTCCCGTGCTTCCCCCAGTTCTACCTCTACCCAGTGTGGTGCATGGTCCGAGATCGCAATGGCCGAGTACTCCGTGTCCTGCACTCTCGAAATCAGCCCCCTGCTCAGTACAAAAAAGTCTATTCTGGAGTACACCCTGTGGACGTGGGAGAAAAAAGAATACTCCCTCGCCCTTGGCCTACCAAATCTCCAAGGGTCTACCCCCCCATCTGCTCCATGAACCCCCTTAGCACCTCCGCCGCTGCCGGCCTCCTATTCGTCCTGGAACTCGATCTGTCCAGCCCAGGGTCGAGCACTGTGTTGAAGTCCCCCCCCATGATCAGGCCTCCTGCCTCCAGACCCGGAATGAGGCCCAACAGGCGCCTCATAAAACCCGCGTCATCCCAATTCGGGGCATATACATTTACCAGCACCACATTCTCTCCCTGCAGCCTACCCTTCACCATCACGTACCTACCCTCCTTATCTGCTACCACCTGCGCCGCCACGAACGACACCCTCTTTCCCACCAAAATCGCCACCCCCCGGTTCTTTGCGTCCAAGCCTGAGTGGAACACCTGTCCCACCCACCCCCTTCTCAGGCGCACCTGGTCTACTACTCTCAAGTGAGTCTCCTGCAACATTGCCACATCCGCCTGCAGTCCCTTTAGGTGTGAAAAAACCCTTGATCTCTTGACCGGTCCGTTCAGCCCCCTCACATTCCAAGTAATCAACCGGGTCGCGGAGCAACCCGTCCCTTTCCCCTGTCTATTAGCCATGTTCTGTCCCCTGTTCGCCCCGGGTCGACCCTCCCCTTCTGACCCGTTCCCCATGGCGATGGCCCCCCCCCCTCTCTCCTCCCGTTCTTCCCTTCCCGTCCTCAGCCTTTCCAGCAGCAACCCGGTATCCCCCCCTAACCCCCCTCCCCCCCCTGGCTAGGACCCCTCCTAGCCGCAGTGTATCCACCATCGTACTCCCGAGAGTCAGCTGGTTTTCGCTGACCCGGCTGCCCCTGCCACACTCCGACTCCTCCCGATGTGGGGGGGGGGAGGGGCCTCCCCCCCCCCCCCCCTTGCCATCCCTCTCTGACTCCGCTTCAGCGCGGGAAAAGCCGCCATTGCTGGCCACACCCCACTCTTCTCTCCTCCCCCTTCCTCCGTCCCGCGCGCGGGAAACAGGGGAGAGCCCGCGCTTTCGCCCGGCCACACCCTACCCCGCCATCTTCAATTCCACCCCCGTCCCCATCCACCCCGATAACAAAGCCCCCTTAAAACGAGAGGAAGAAAAAAGAGAAAAAGAAAACACGCATAACCCACTTGCTCCCCCCCCGTCCCGCCTCCCCAACTTAACAATATAACAATATAAATAACCAATCGCAAATAAATACATAAATACATAACTATGCCTGCATAACTAAATAACTAAATAACTACCCAATAATAACGTACTTAACCAACAGTAACCATAACCCTTAAAGAACAGATCAAAAAACAGTAAAAAAGCCCCCCCTACAACAACAATAATTAAGGGAAGTTGGCAACGGGAAGAGACACACAAAAAGGAACAAAGAAACCCCCCATAACACAAGTTTCAAAGAAACCAAACGATCCATCAACTTTAACCAAGTTCCGACCTGGCCTAAGAAAGACATGGGCCACTTGATCAGTCAAGGGTACTCGGGCGGCCTCGACCGCCGGCGTTCCCAAGTTCTAGTTCAGGCCCAGCTTTTCCTCCCGAACAAAAGTCCATGCCTCCTCTGGGGTCTCAAAGTAATGGTGCTGGTCCTTGTAGGTGACCCACAAGCGCGCTGGCTGCAGCATTCCAAACTTGATCCTTTTTGCGTGCAGCACCGCCTTCGTTCGGTTAAACCGGGCCCGCCGCTTTGCCACCTCCGCACTCCAGTCCTGATATATCCGCACCGTCGAATTCTCCCATTTGCTGCTTTTCTCCCTCTTGGCCCACCTCAGCACTTTCTCCCGATCGCAGAGACGCTGGAACCGCACCAGCACCGCCCTCGGGGGCTCGTTTGCCCTAGGCCGCCTAGCCATGACCCGATATGCTTCTTCCAGCTCCAGGGGCGATGGACCGGCCCCCTCTCCCATCAGGGAGCTCAACATCTCCGCTACATATTTCGGGAGATCAGGCCCCTCCAGGCCTTCTGCTAGGCCCAGGATCCTCAAGTTCTTCCGCCTCATTCGCGTGTCCAGCTCCTCAAAGCGGCTCTGCCATTTCAGGTGGAGTGCCTCGTGCACCTCCACCTTTCCCACGAGGACCGTGGCTTCCTCCTCCCTCACCACCATCTCCTGCTGCAGCTCTCTTATCGACGCCTCTTGGGTCGCCTGGGCCCCCATCAGCCTTGTGGTCGTCGCGTTCATGGACTCTAAGAGTTCCACTTTCAGCTCCGTAAAACACCGGAGGAAAGCGGCCTGCTGCTCCTCCGCCCATTTTCTCCAATCTTCTAGTGCACCACTGGCCGCCATTTTGGTCCTCTTCCCCCGCTTTTTTTGGGGAGCTGCTGCCGCTTTTTTTGTCGCCCCTCTCCGAGTACCGACCATAAAGTTGGTCTCACTCTCCTCAGGGAGCCTTCCCCCACCGGGATTCGTCTTTACAGTACCGTCGGGGCCCTCCAATCGGCCCTTAAACACCTTTGTCGCAGGAGCTGCCAAATGTGCGACTTAGCTGGTCATAGCCGCAACCGGAAGTCCTCTAAAAGCCCTATACTGTCCCAAAGATGATAAAAGGAGAGCCCAATATGATATTGAATCATGCTGATTAGGAACATCGTAGGCTCAATCATCAATCTATGTCAAGTTTGCTGATCTTAGATAGGGGTTTAGGAAGATCTATCCTTGGCCTTCTCAAATTTCCAATCTGTATGCTGCTACTCTGCGCAAATCTCGGGCGGAATTCTCCGCAAGGCCCGACGCCGTCGTGAAACCCGGAGATGTTCACAACGGCGTCGGAAGCCTCTCCCGGCCCCCTATTCTCCCCTCTCCGGGGGGATAGGAGGGCCGTACCGGGAAACCCGGCCGCCGGGCCTTGTCCCTGGCTTCAAGGCCCGGTGCGCCAAGAATGACGCCGCGGCGGCGCTTAATGACGTCAACCGCAAGACGTGGCGGCTTGATCTTGCGGGGCGGCGGAGGGGAAAGAGTGCATCCCCTTGAGACGCCGGCCCGACAATTGGTGGGCACCGATTGCGGGCCCGTCCCCTCCCGAGCACGGTCGTGGTGCCCGATCCCCAATCCACCCCCCACAGGCCGCACACTTACCTGGCTCGCCATGTTCATGACGGCAGTGACCAGGTGTGGTTGCCGCCGTCGGGAACAGGTCGGGAACGGCAGGCCGCTCGGCCCATCTGGGCCGGAGAATCACTCCGAGCGGCATGTTGCAAAACCGGACACGCCATTTTGGGGGGGGGGGGGGTGGGAGAATAGCGGGAGGTGCGGGAGCGGACCTCCCGCTATTCTCCCACCCATCGTGGTTGCGGAGAATCGCGCCCCACATGCACACTGACAACAGAATCGACCACCCTCTCTGATTTTTCATGCTGTATTCTGACATCCAGTATTGAATGAGCAGAAATCTCCTCTTGCTAAAGGTGGGATTCTCCGACCCCCCGCTGCCAGGTCGGAGAATCCCTGGGGGGGGGGGGGGGGGGGCAGCGTGAATTCCACCCCGCCGCTCTGACGGCGACTGCCGTATTCTCAGCGCCGGCTTTCGGGCGGGGGCGGGGATCATGCCACGCCGGTCGGGGGCTGTTGGCAGCGCGCCCCCCCCCCCCCCCGGCAATTCTCCGGGATCCGAAGGGCTGAGCGGCCATCGGTTTCTGGCCAGTCCCGACGGCGTGGATTGGACATGGTCCTACATGGCAGGACCTGGCAGGTAAGTTGGCTGATGCAGTCCTCGGGGGTGCGCGGGGATCCGACCCTGGGGGGGGGGGGGGGGGGTCTCCACAGTGACCTGGCCTGCAATCGTGGCCCACTGATCTTCAGGCGGGCCTGTGCCATGGGGGCACTTCTTCCTTCCGTGCCCCTGTAGGGCTCTGCCATGTACGGTGCGGAAATGAAACCCCCCTGCGCAAGTGGAAGAATATGCCGGCCGGTCTGCGCATGCGCTAACTCGCACAGTCCCTTCGGCGCTGTCTGGCATGGCGCCAAGCCCTCCAGCGCCTGCCTAGCACCTGAAGTGCAGAGAATAGGGAAGCACGGTAGCACAAGTGGATAACACTGTGGCCTCACAGCCGCAGGGTCCCAGGTTCGATTCCCCGCTTGGTCACTGTGCCGAGTCTGCACGTGGTCCCCGTGTCTGCGTGGGTTTCCTCCTGGTGCTCCGGCTTCCTCTCACGTCCAAAGACGTGCAGGTTAGGTAGATTGGCCATGATAAATTGCCCTTCGTGACCAAAAAGGTTAGGTGGGGTTATTGGGTTAGGAGGATGGGGTGGAAGTGAGGGCTTAAGTGGGTCGGTGCAGACTCGATGGGCCAAATGGCTTCTTTCTGCACTGTATGTTCTATGTTCTAACTTCCGGTCGGCCCGACGCCAGAGTGGTTTGCGCCATTTTTTACGGCGGCGTCAGGCCATCGTGCGGATTCGGGAAAATCCCACCTTAAGTATAGGGGAGAGTGAAACCATTGGGCAATATTTTGCCGGGTGTCAGCAAAGGCCAATGGAGGGTGGGAAATGTGGCGTTCAGCCCACTGATGGCAATGACGGCTTTTCCTGCCTTATTGTACACCACTTAGAGCAAAATGTTTGAAGCCACAGGATTCACGCCAGATCACTGGCAGCCGGCCACTGATTCGCCCATCACGCCATCATCTCATCATGTTAACGATGGCGGTGCTATATTTAAAGGCCGCCCCAGTGCTCACCAGCCACATCTCCTTGGTCGATGGCAAGTGATGGCTGCAACGAAGGCTGCCTCCAAGTTTTCCGACGTCTCTCTCAAGATGCTGGTGGGGGCATGGTGCAATATTCTGTACCCATGCACGGTGAGGAGACCAATGAGC